>NC_136068.1:747317344-748523844 GCF_964261635.1 Lissotriton helveticus | reverse complement strand
GGTGAATGTGTGACATTGATCCACATTCTGTCCATCACTGTTGTGTTTGCAATTACCGCTCTAAGTGTACTGGGGATGCTCAGACGTGAGTCCCAGGCACTCCACACCACTGGAGTCAAGCTAGCCGGGCTGATGAGAGGTGTTACCTTGAAACCGGGCCGGTCCTCGGATGCTTGATTCCGTTCTGGGAAGGACATGGCTTTTGTAGTTCGGACTGGACTGTTCCCATGGGGCACAGGGTCAGCGCTGATTTGCATATCGCCATTGTCTAACCCAGGGTGGTGTGGAGTGGAAAAACGATGGATTTGGGCCCAGATCTTTGGACTGGGGTGAATGTGTGACATTGATCCACATTCTGTCCATCACTGTTGTGTTTGCAATTACCGCTCTAAGTGTACTGGGGATGCTCAGACGTGAGTCCCAGGCACTCCACACCACTGGAGTCAAGCTAGCCGGGCTGATGAGAGGTGTTACCTCGAAACCGGGCCGGTCCTCGGATGCTTGATTCCGTTCTGGGAAGGACATGGCTTTTGTAGTTCGGACTGGACTGTTCCCATGGGGCACAGGGTCAGCGCTGATTTGCATATCGCCATTGTCTAACCCAGGGTGGTTTGGAGTGGAAAAACGATGGATTTGGGCCCAGATCTTTGGACTGGGTTGAATGTGTGACATTGATCCACATTCTGTCCATCACTGTTGTGTTTGCAATTACCGCTCTAAGTGTACTGGGGATGCTCAGACGTGAGTCCCAGGCACTCCACACCACTGGAGTCAAGCTAGCCGGGCTGATGAGAGGTGTTACCTCGAAACCGGGCCGGTCCTCGGATGCTTGATTCCGTTCTGGGAAGGACATGGCTTTTGTAGTTCGGACTGGACTGTTCCCATGGGGCACAGGGTCAGCGCTGATTTGCATATCGCCATTGTCTAACCCAGGGTGGTGTGGAGTGGAAAAACGATGGATTTGGGCCCAGATCTTTGGACTGGGGTGAATGTGTGACATTGATCCACATTCTGTCCATCACTGTTGTGTTTGCAATTACCGCTCTAAGTGTACTGGGGATGCTCAGACGTGAGTCCCAGGCACTCCACACCACTGGAGTCAAGCTAGCCGGGCTGATGAGAGGTGTTACCTCGAAACCGGGCCGGTCCTCGGATGCTTGATTCCGTTCTGGGAAGGACATGGCTTTTGTAGTTCGGACTGGACTGTTCCCATGGGGCACAGGGTCAGCGCTGATTTGCATATCGCCATTGTCTAACCCAGGGTGGTGTGGAGTGGAAAAACGATGGATTTGGGCCCAGATCTTTGGACTGGGGTGAATGTGTGACATTGATCCACATTCTGTCCATCACTGTTGTGTTTGCAATTACCGCTCTAAGTGTACTGGGGATGCTCAGACGTGAGTCCCAGGCACTCCACACCACTGGAGTCAAGCTAGCCGGGCTGATGAGAGGTGTTACCTTGAAACCGGGCCGGTCCTCGGATGCTTGATTCCGTTCTGGGAAGGACATGGCTTTTGTAGTTCGGACTGGACTGTTCCCATGGGGCACAGGGTCAGCGCTGATTTGCATATCGCCATTGTCTAACCCAGGGTGGTGTGGAGTGGAAAAACGATGGATTTGGGCCCAGATCTTTGGACTGGGGTGAATGTGTGACATTGATCCACATTCTGTCCATCACTGTTGTGTTTGCAATTACCGCTCTAAGTGTACTGGGGATGCTCAGACGTGAGTCCCAGGCACTCCACACCACTGGAGTCAAGCTAGCCGGGCTGATGAGAGGTGTTACCTCGAAACCGGGCCGGTCCTCGGATGCTTGATTCCGTTCTGGGAAGGACATGGCTTTTGTAGTTCGGACTGGACTGTTCCCATGGGGCACAGGGTCAGCGCTGATTTGCATATCGCCATTGTCTAACCCAGGGTGGTTTGGAGTGGAAAAACGATGGATTTGGGCCCAGATCTTTGGACTGGGTTGAATGTGTGACATTGATCCACATTCTGTCCATCACTGTTGTGTTTGCAATTACCGCTCTAAGTGTACTGGGGATGCTCAGACGTGAGTCCCAGGCACTCCACACCACTGGAGTCAAGCTAGCCGGGCTGATGAGAGGTGTTACCTCGAAACCGGGCCGGTCCTCGGATGCTTGATTCCGTTCTGGGAAGGACATGGCTTTTGTAGTTCGGACTGGACTGTTCCCATGGGGCACAGGGTCAGCGCTGATTTGCATATCGCCATTGTCTAACCCAGGGTGGTGTGGAGTGGAAAAACGATGGATTTGGGCCCAGATCTTTGGACTGGGGTGAATGTGTGACATTGATCCACATTCTGTCCATCACTGTTGTGTTTGCAATTACCGCTCTAAGTGTACTGGGGATGCTCAGACGTAAGTCCCAGGCACTCCACACCACTGGAGTCAAGCTAGCCGGGCTGATGAGAGGTGTTACCTCGAAACCGGGCCGGTCCTCGGATGCTTGATTCCGTTCTGGGAAGGACATGGCTTTTGTAGTTCGGACTGGACTGTTCCCATGGGGCACAGGGTCAGCGCTGATTTGCATATCGCCATTGTCTAACCCAGGGTGGTGTGGAGTGGAAAAACGATGGATTTGGGCCCAGATCTTTGGACTGGGGTGAATGTGTGACATTGATCCACATTCTGTCCATCACTGTTGTGTTTGCAATTACCGCTCTAAGTGTACTGGGGATGCTCAGACGTGAGTCCCAGGCACTCCACACCACTGGAGTCAAGCTAGCCGGGCTGATGAGAGGTGTTACCTCGAAACCGGGCCGGTCCTCGGATGCTTGATTCCGTTCTGGGAAGGACATGGCTTTTGTAGTTCGGACTGGACTGTTCCCATGGGGCACAGGGTCAGCGCTGATTTGCATATCGCCATTGTCTAACCCAGGGTGGTGTGGAGTGGAAAAACGATGGATTTGGGCCCAGATCTTTGGACTGGGGTGAATGTGTGACATTGATCCACATTCTGTCCATCACTGTTGTGTTTGCAATTACCGCTCTAAGTGTACTGGGGATGCTCAGACGTGAGTCCCAGGCACTCCACACCACTGGAGTCAAGCTAGCCGGGCTGATGAGAGGTATTACCTCGAAACCGGGCCGGTCCTCGGATGCTTGATTCCGTTCTGGGAAGGACATGGCTTTTGTAGTTCGGACTGGACTGTTCCCATGGGGCACAGGGTCAGCGCTGATTTGCATATCGCCATTGTCTAACCCAGGGTGGTGTGGAGTGGAAAAACGATGGATTTGGACCCAGATCTTTGGACTGGGGTGAATGTGTGACATTGATCCACATTCTGTCCATCACTGTTGTGTTTGCAATTACCGCTCTAAGGGTACTGGGGATGCTCAGACGTGAGTCCCAGGCACTCCACACCACTGGAGTCAAGCTAGCCGGGCTGATGAGAGGTGTTACCTCGAAACCGGGCCGGTCCTCGGATGCTTGATTCCGTTCTGGGAAGGACATGGCTTTTGTAGTTCGGACTGGACTGTTCCCATGGGGCACAGGGTCAGCGCTGATTTGCATATCGCCATTGTCTAACCCAGGGTGGTGTGGAGTGGAAAAACGATGGATTTGGGCCTAGATCTTTGGACTGGGTTGAATGTGTGACATTGATCCACATTCTGTCCATCACTGTTGTGTTTGCAATTACCGCTCTAAGTGTACTGGGGATGCTCAGACGTGAGTCCCAGGCACTCCACACCACTGGAGTCAAGCTAGCCGGGCTGATGAGAGGTGTTACCTCGAAACCGGGCCGGTCCTCGGATGCTTGATTCCGTTCTGGGAAGGACATGGCTTTTGTAGTTCGGACTGGACTGTTCCCATGGGGCACAGGGTCAGCGCTGATTTGCATATCGCCATTGTCTAACCCAGGGTGGTGTGGAGTGGAAAAACGATGGATTTGGGCCCAGATCTTTGGACTGGGGTGAATGTGTGACATTGATCCACATTCTGTCCATCACTGTTGTGTTTGCAATTACCGCTCTAAGTGTACTGGGGATGCTCAGACGTGAGTCCCAGGCACTCCACACCACTGGAGTCAAGCTAGCCGGGCTGATGAGAGGTGTTACCTCGAAACCGGGCCGGTCCTCGGATGCTTGATTCCGTTCTGGGAAGGACATGGCTTTTGTAGTTCGGACTGGACTGTTCCCATGGGGCACAGGGTCAGCGCTGATTTGCATATCGCCATTGTCTAACCCAGGGTGGTGTGGAGTGGAAAAACGATGGATTTGGGCCCAGATCTTTGGACTGGGGTGAATGTGTGACATTGATCCACATTCTGTCCATCACTGTTGTGTTTGCAATTACCGCTCTAAGTGTACTGGGGATGCTCAGACGTGAGTCCCAGGCACTCCACACCACTGGAGTCAAGCTAGCCGGGCTGATGAGAGGTGTTACCTCGAAACCGGGCCGGTCCTCGGATGCTTGATTCCGTTCTGGGAAGGACATGGCTTTTGTAGTTCGGACTGGACTGTTCCCATGGGGCACAGGGTCAGCGCTGATTTGCATATCGCCATTGTCTAACCCAGGGTGGTGTGGAGTGGAAAAACGATGGATTTTGGCCCAGATCTTTGGACTGGGGTGAATGTGTGACATTGATCCACATTCTGTCCATCACTGTTGTGTTTGCAATTACCGCTTTAAAATGGGAAGGAAGCAACCAAATCTCGGGTTGAATGTCAACGTAGGGCCCGGCTACGATGAGACTCGGACCTGTGTTTGGCGGTTTTTCGCGCCGCATAGCGGTTTCATTTATGACCACCGCATTACAATGTAGGTGGTCGGAACTGTCACCGGCAGTCATTCTGGCTGGATTCTGGTGGGCTCAAGGAGCCAGTCGGCCAGTTGGAGACCTGCCCATAATCCCAATTGATGGCATTTCCGCAGTTGGGATTGCGATGCTTGGTTTCCGACAGGCTTTCCATGCTGCGCTTTCCAACATGAAAAGCATGTCGAAAAGCGAATTTAGGGGTCCATAGCAGGGCCCCCTTCTCCTTGCGGCCTCCGATTGGGGGCCGAGGGGGCACCTATGGTGCCCTCTGTTAAAACATGCACAGTGTGGCAGGAACCTTGAGGTGCCTGCCACGTGGTGCAGGGATTAACAGAATCTCCTATTTCTCTATGGGAGCTTGAGCTATGCCAATTTACGGCCGCAGCACAAGCTTCCATAGAGAAATGGAAGTATGCGACCGCACCATGTGCGATCACATTGTATATGCGATGTCAGGACTGCCAACCGGAGGTCGGTCTGTCCCTAGACCGCGACTGTAATTGGGCCCTTAATGTCCGATTGGAAGGAAAGCAAGCCATCAGATCTGAATAAATTCTATACAAGGTGTCACCACAGTTACTTAGCTATGCTTCAACAACAACAAAATTAATTTAAACAGCAATTTATTATAAAGAAACACTGCCATCTTGTGGACACATGAGTAAACATTTGAAGATATTTAGTTAAGAGCGTTCCCAATGTCGTGCGCTCTCAAAAACGATCAACCATGCCAGAAATGATTTCAAGGGTGTTTATTCCTTCGAGAACATGTTTCGGCTGTGAAGCCTTGCACACGTAAAGGAACATTTTCTCTTACGTGAGCAAGGCTTCACAGCCGAAACATGTTGTCGAAGGAATAAATACCCTTGAAATCATGTTGTTGACGGAATAAATACCCTTGAAATCATTTCTGGTGTGGTTGATCGTTTTTGAGAGCGCACGACATTGGGAACTCTCTTAACTAACTTGAATTTCCAGCGTGCTCCGCCGGCGTGTGCGCCAAATCCCGCGGGGCCCGGGCAAGCAGAAGGAGCGACTTCATTGGTAAAATTTGAAGAAATGTGTATAATTATTTTATTAGAAATCATAGCTCTCATGGAAACTTACACAGTTTACTGCAGATTAAATGCACAGACATTTGCTGTGTTTTTCAAATGCTTACAAAAATCCTTATTTTGAGAAATTCCAAGGAAAAGCTTAGGATGATGTCATTTATTTCTCACCAGTGCGATGCAATTAGCATGTCATGCAAGCAATAAAACAGGTACAGTGCAAATACCAAACAGCTTAATGATGTGAAATCAATAAAATTGCAATATTTTACGTAATATCATATGAATTACAAAAATATACATTTTCAAGTGAAAACATTAGATATAAGCAAAATCAAACATATCTGACAGCAAAAAACCACACATAACGCTTACCACTCCATGAACAGAACAAACTTGAATGGTATACAGATATAAAAAAACTTTTGTTTGATCTACAACCTCTTCAAAAATATAACTACAAAGAAAAGAAAGAAAGCCTAACATTGGGAATCATTTTAGTGTTCATTGTCACTAGAATTAAAAAACTAAAGGTTACAGGAATGTTATAGTTGGGTTCTGATGTTACACACACAAAACTATAGACATTTAGTAGTTACAGTTAGCTTTACCTCAAGTAACTATAACTCATGCCCTAAGGTAACTATTAATCGTGCCCCGTCATGTACAGCTTTGTCGTTAATAATTTTACAGCAAATGTTGCAGTGATATTGTCAAATATGTCATAGAAGATGTCATGACTGATGTAATATGTGGAGTAATTAGCAATGCATGGAGAGGGCACGAGTCATAGTTACCTTATAGAGTTCACTGGCAGTCACCAGTAGGCTGTTATAGTTAGGCCCTAGTTTCCATTGGAAAATTGTTTATTGTTTTGCTAAGAAATCTAGCGCTGTTTGACGAATCTTCACAAAATCCTCAATACTAGTGTGGCAGTTTCTTCAGCTGCTGTCTGGAAAGTTTCTGGGTAATCCATCAAGCAGGGGCCGAGCAAAGGGGGGTGGCCCAAAAAACACACTTTCCCTAAGCAATATACCATAGGGATTTTAAAACAATTACATCCAGAACCGCTGGACTGAACTACAGCAAATTTGGCAGAATGCTTTTTGTAATTTTGGTGTAGATCTGTTCAGTGGTTTTGGAGTTATTAAAGTAAAAAGATGTATGTATATCTAGAGATGTCAATCCACTGTGGCTCCTCCGAGGATCCAGGTGGATTCATGAATCCACGCACTAACAGCAATGCCGTGATTGGCTGGCCGCAACCTGAGAGAAAGTTGAGGCAGTCATTTTGTGCATCATGACACGGGTCCCAGGGAAGAAAATAAAATGTAAAAGTGATAGAAGGGATCAGGGCAGAGATACCCTGACCTCATGGGACTGATGGAGGGGTCTGTGAGGGACCCCTCATGGGCAAGATATTTTAAAGCACACAAGGATCTGCCCAGATCCTCATGGATGTGGGTGGATTCGGGTGGATCCATGGTTCTAGGCCCCAATTAAAAAAACACATACACTCACTCTTAGTCCTACACACCTCCTCACACACTCACTCACAGACCATACAGCCACTTACAGATCCACACAGCCACTTACAAGCTACTCACATACCCACTCACGCAACCACTTACACACAAGCACAACCTTTCACACAGTTACTCTAACACCCACTCACAGACCCACAAGACTACTCAGACAACCACACAGTCACTCACACACCCACACAGCCACTTTCTCACCCATTTACCCACTCACACAGCCACTCCCACACCCATATAGCGACTCACACACAGACACTCATACAGCCACTCACACACCCACACACAAGCATTAATACACTTATATAAATTGCAATAGGATATGTTTGTATTAAATGTGTTAGTATTTTAGTATTGAATGTGTGCAATGTAACCAGCTGACCTATAATTTGTTTGAGGATTTGCGATGGATCTGCATATCTATAAATTGAATAAAAAAAAAAGAAAGACGTGCATTGCATTTATAGAAATACTGCGTAAGTTACATATGTTGAAGACAAAATTCCTAGGCAACTATTGGTCTACTGATTGCACATGGTGCTTTTCGATCTGATCCTGTCGGCTTGAAGCAGGGGGTACCCCCAGGGTCCAGCCTAAGCCCTACCCTCTTCAATCTTTACGTTACTCCTGTGGCCAAGATAGTGGAAAAGTATGGGCTAGAAGTTGTGACATATGCAGATGACACGCAATTGGTGGTGGCCCTGTCCCAGCCGAAAGAACAGGCAGAGGACAACTTTCGCTATTGTCTGCAGGAACTGGCAGTATGGATGGCCGACAACTGGCTTAAATTAAACGGAAATAAGACAGAGGTCTTAATTGTGGGAAAAGACCAATCAATGTGGACTTCGGCATGGTGGCCAACTGAACTGGGTCCCCTACCTCAACCCAGTAACCAAGTAAGAAATCTGGGGATGTGGATCGATAATAAGATCTCTTTCGATTACCACACCAAACACGTGGCAGGCACATGCTTCGCCACAATGAGGGTCCTGAAGAAGACTCTGAACTATCTGCCTATGACTGCGAGGAAGACCATGGTACATGCACTGATCACATCCAGGCTGGACTATGGTAATGTCCTATACCTGGGAGCCAACGTCAGATGCTTACAAAGGCTGCAGAACGTGCAGAACGCGGCTGCATGCCTAGTCCTGATGCTGCATAGGAGAGCCGCCTCTAAGAGAGCGCTGAGTACCCTGCACTGGCTTCCAATTAGAGAACGTGTGGCTTTTAAAACACTCTGCATTGGCCACCGGATTCTGCAAGGGAAAGGCCCCTCCTTCCTGCACAACTTGCTTGCACCATACCATCCAGCCCGCCACTTAAGATCCAGCGGGACAGGTAGGGTGGAGGCGCCCAAGTTCAGGAGAGCCAGAATGGGAGGCCACTCCTTCCGGGTCCTGGCAGCCCAGTACTGGAACAAACTTTCCCTGGAACTACGGCTGGAGAAATCTGAGCTCAAGTTCCGGAAAAAACTGAAAACATTCCTGTTCCCCAAAGAGTAGGGCCAGGCTTGCTAGGGCAGACTTAGGGGCCACTTTCTGCAGCAGTTCACTCACCAAAGAGCAATCCGCAGCGCGGGGACACACTAGTACAGTGTAACCAGGCGCTATATAAGCTTAAATAACATAACATAACATAACATAACATTACTCCCACGTGATAGGAGAAGACTCGGTGTACCATAGTTATTATTCTAAAATCTTTTTATTCATACAAAATCACTTAAAAAGCTGCAATTGATTCTGTTTTTCTGTTCAGATACATTAGACAAAAACATCACAATAAAGATAACAGTTTTGACGAAAATGTTTGTTTTCCCAATACATCATACAACAGGCAAAGCTGTGTGTCCTATAGAAATGGTCCATATAGGAAAGACTGTATAATCAATCAATAGGTTAATTACATACAAGGTTATAAGGACAATAATCAACTGGACAATAAATATAGAAAAAACAAAAATACATAAAGTTTGAAGATACAGTCTGGTGGCTTTTTAATTCAATAATGATTCTTCATAATGTCTGCACACATTTCAGCAAACAAAGCGCCTTCATGAGGAAGGCCACATTTAGTCAAATGCCAAGACCACACAAAGGATGGTTAAAGTGGTACATCATCAAAGCAGATGAAATACTAGCAGCTGGCTTGTCACTGTTATCAGGAGGTTCAAAACTCGACCTGATGTGGACTTGTTATGTAGAAAAATATGAAGGAGGATAGGGACAGCAACTTTTACAATAATAGGCCAGCATCTAGGGTAAAGATTAAAGGAAGTTTTCCAGTTCTATGTTGGCTGTAGGAGCCATCGATGCATAAATACGTTGGTCATAGTCACACAATGCCACAAGATATGGCAGTCATGTGCTGCCAAACCTCGCTGTGACGGTCGTATTTGAAGGTTATTTCGAAAGACTTAAAATATTTTTTCTTCAACAATTGCATTTTCTCTGCCCTGGTAACATATATTAGTAGCCGGGGGCCTTCATATTACAATGTACATAAGTTACTTTACCTTCATTTTGAAATGTTTCGTTTTAAAATGTAGGATAAGAATGAATGTGTGAATAAAATCTATTTATTAGCTTGTGAAAATGTATATTAGTAAATTGAACGTATGGGTCAAATTGTAGTACATTTATATAAAAAAATTGAAAAGCAATTTGAAATTCATGGGGATATAGCATTAAAAAACATAGAAATTGCTGAATAAAACAGAGGTTACAGACACATTATAGTTAGAAAATAGAATTAAAAGAAACTTAAATATTGATAGTTAGATTCAGATTCTACACACACAAACCCATTAAAATTAAACAGTTATAGGTATCTCAAGTAACTATAACTCGTGCCCTAAGGTAACTAAAACTCGCACTTTCATTATGCACTTCTAATTACCCCAAATATTACATCAGTCATGACATCTAAGACATCATTTATAATATCACTGCAACATTTGCAGTGAAATTATTGATCAGAAAACAACGCATGGCAGGGGTGCGAGATAAGTGCCTCCACCTCTTACTTTCGTATCATCTCCATTTCTTTTATTATTCCACTTCATATCTTTACTGTTCCATTTATTTTCTATCACTCTAACATGCCTTTCTTTTACAGTAATAGGTACATTTATTTATTGCATAAGTTGATTAAAACCATTGCATAACAATAAAACCATTAAAGGAACACAAGAAAGATCATAAACATTTAAACCTCAAGATATGTGCATTTATTACGTTTATCTCTGGGCTTCCTCGCATATGTAGTTGGTCCTCTATGAGAGAAACAACCATCTCAGTCCTTGCATCCACTGGGATTATTTTGTTACTGTGCCCATGTGTTTGTTTTTAAATAGCCCAGTATCAATGTTTGGATCTTGCGAGGGTTAGAATGAGGGGCAGCTCTCTGGTATATAGCGTCTCTGATCAAGTGGACAAATCTTCCACACAGGGCCAGGATATAAGGTTATTTTTGGGCGAAACATTCTGCAGAGGCCTCATGACAGGTGGTTGCTTTTTCTCTCAAGCATAGTTCTTTCAAAAGAAGCCTCCTTTCCGTGACTAAAGTTGGACAGCAGCACAAAAGATGAAGCCAAGATTTGTGATTAAAATCACACAGTCTGCACGCTCCTTCTGTATTTTGGCTTGCCCCGGCCCTCCCAAAGTCCATAATTGGTAGTGCCAGCAGTCATATACACATGATCTCTCTCCTGGCTTTGGGGCTGAGCGGTACAGTAAGGTAGGGCTGAGGTTTGTTTATTGTATATGAATCATTTAACGGAATCAGAAAAGATAATGTTTTTAGTGTGTCCTGGTCTTGCTGGAAGGAGACTAGCTGGATGTGTTTATTAATGCACGATTTCAGGTGGCGTATGAAATGCAGGGAATATCAAGTGCTAGTTTGTTAATTTCCAGGGAGGTCATGGCTCTTGTATGTCTCAAAGGCGGCTCTTTATGGAATCCCTTGGCAATTTTAAGATTTGGATGTAATATTTTAGAAAATCGACCTCAAGAGTTAGAGATTGTTTGACTAGTCTGAGCTCCAACCTGAGTGTCACCTCATATAGATGTTTTGGAAGTTGAAAAATCTTTTTATAGGCCACACTGTGCATCCGCTCTAGAATTTACTAGCAGGCTCCCGGAAATGCTTGATGCCCGTACGAAAGTGCTGGGAGAAGAGAAGCTTTTAAAGTAGCTTACTGCACTTTTTATCACACAACTTTCAGGTCCTACTGCTGCCACCAATCTTCCTTTCAATTAATCACTTTTTGTATTGTTATCTGTGGCTCTCACGGTACCCTACTACTATGAATACTAGATTCTAAATCTGGTTATTCACTGCTATGCTCTAGCATAAGCGGAAAATAAACATTGTTACCCATTGTCGCTATGCCATAAAATAATTTCAGGCTGCACTGACAGGGCTTTCTGAGAGTCTGTCAGTGCAGCTCTGGCTTTCTCCTCTGATAGAGAAGAGCTTAGGGAGGGGAAGGTGTGGGATGGCATAGAAGATTGTGGGTTGGTGGCTTGAGGACAGTTTTTTTTATATTTGGGACATTACTCCTTTGCCCCTGCATATCAGTTAAAAGGAGGGGAGGGTATTTTAGAGGCCATATATAGCATACAAATATAGAGGAGTAAAAAGTGAATAATGGGGATGTTTTTCACCTCAGGGTTCTAGGTGACATTATAGACAACTCAGACCTTGCTCTCATTGTCTATTTAAAAAGCATCCCCAGTATTCACTTTTATCCATCTACAATTCAATATATCATTATTATCATTGTTATTTTTCATATTAATTCCTTAACTTCCCTTTTAGTCCCCAAGGTGAGCACACCTTCCCTCCCCTTTTCTCTGGCCTACAAAGCACACCCATTACCAGGCATTTTCAAATAATTTTGTGTGTCCACTGATGTCTTTCTCCCTTACACGCAGGCTATCCTAAATTTCTCAGCAGCACAACCCATAATGCCCTGCAGCTGGCACGTCGTGAACCGCGCAGCAACTGTCTCAGCTGTATACAAATGGGCCAGTCCTTGTTCACTGACAAATCATGGTAAAAAATGTTGTTGACAAAAATATCGTTTACCATAATATTGTGCTCCTATACTTATAAAAGTACAAAAGATATCGGGAAAAAATATTGTTGACACTAATATTATCCAAAAATAGACAGAATATTATAAATAGAGTTTTAAGTAGTAAATGTTATATACTTGAATATATACATTTAATATATTGTTAATTAAATATATTCCACTACTCTTTAACACAATATATATGTGGCGCCGCGGCCAGGGCGACTGACGCTGGAATCTGGGGACCACGGTTCGATCCCCGGCTCCGGCGGCAGGTTAGCCCAGCACCATGTGACTCTGGGCAATAGCTCGCTTAATCTTCCCGACGGCCCCCAGCGCCTAGAGACCCTTACGGGTGATTGTGCGCTTTACAAATGTGGACTTTATTTTATTTATATATACTGATATAGTTTCCTTAAATACCTTTACTGTGTTAATGTTAACCATCTGGTTTGGGACGAACTGGCTCCATTAAGACTACACTCCAATTGAGCTCCGTTTTTAAAGCCCCACTTTAGCCTATCTTTATCTTACTTTGTTTTTCATTTATTTTAAGCAACTTCCTTAATAACAAAGAGCTTTTGCGAAAACGAAAAAAGTGGCGACTCAATGCTATCTTTATAATTCTTTTTCCTACTCTAAAAATGTTTTATTTAAAAACCATTCACATTTGTGTTTTGTTGGCTGTGAGCCCTAGGCTCTGAATGTACCATCTCCCTCCCTTAATCTTGCGTGCTATTGCTACATATTAACTTCCTAACATATTTAAAGGACTTAATGTTCTTTTTCTATTTATAAACCATAAACAATAATTGCATCTTTAGTTAATGACGCATTGTCCAAATTCGAACCATCACCTTTGAAGTTATCATCTAGGCATCTTAATGCTATGCGCTATCTGTTTCTGCAAACTTATCCACTAATTTATGAAAACATTTAGTTGCTAGTGGATTTTAAGTATAGTAAATCAGATAAAGTAATTGGATTTTTACCGAGCACAACCACCCAAAATAGAACCCTTGTTTCTAAGTGAAACGTATTCCTCCCTTAGTACTTTGTGCTAGCATTCTTTCTTGAATTCACCTTTAGAGAGAACGACTGTGAGTACTTTTTACACCGATAATTTCCTACAGTTATAAGTGACCCTATTTATCCCATGGACCGAAAGGGGAGAGCATTTGTCCCCTCTCATGTCTTCTAAGTGAAAGTTCTTACTTCCTGCGTACTATCTTTCTTTATTTGATTCACCTTCAGAATGAAAACCATGTGAATACTTCTTACACCGAAAATTTTTGTACTGTTATAAATGACCCTACTGTTCCCATGGACCGAACAGGTGGTATCATTTGTTCAATCTCATGTCTTATTCCATAGTACATGCTCCTAATTTGTGAATATGCCTTACTGTCTCATATTTAGTTTATTTTTATCCAATTTCAGCTACACACAAACCCAAACAGATACATATACATTTGAAAAAAATATCATCAGCTCCAAACTCAGTCAAAAAATATAGAGAACAACATATCAACAACAAATATCCTGCGTGCTTCTAATTTAACAGTTGCAGATAATGATCTACTTCAGGATCTTTATGATTTGGAGAATGATAATGGGGTCTCAGAGAGAAGTGACACTGGGCAAGGAAATCAAGTCCGATGCCATGGTGCAGACTCACCAATACAAGAAACCAATACCAAACCGGACACCCGATTTAAAATCAAATCTAAATTTTTCTCTATAATGCCTCATGATTCTTTGGATGTGTTAAATGAGCAGGTGGTGGTGCAGGTTAAAAAACTTGAACATTGGCATTAACAAAACAAAGAGGAAACTCACTTATCAGGAAAGAATATATCATCAACAGATCGGTAAATTAAAAAAAGAACAACAAGTGGTGGTCAGAAACTCTGACAAGGGAGGGAACATTGTGTTGTGGCCCTTAAATGCCTGGATAGAGGAAGCGTTCTCACAACTCAACAATCCAGAATGCTACAGGAAAAGTTTGTTTCAAAAATTCAAATGTACACAGGATGACTTCTTTGCAAAGCTTCTAGCATGGAAGACTGTGGGCTTACTCAATCTGGAGGAATACAAATATCTGAAAAAAAAGCACCCAACTATTCCCGTGATATATTTAACTCCCACAAGTTCAAGTGTGCTCATGGCGGAACCGTTCCGCCATGAGCACATGCTCAGAAAATCCCTCTGCTACAGACAGCTGAGGGATTTCCCTTTTTTGTTTTGCCTGGGGAGGTGGAAAGGGCTTTCCCGACCTCCCCAGGCCTATTTTTGGATTTCGTTACAATGAGGATCGCACACTTAGTTTCAGTTTCTCAGTTTCGGTGCTTGTGGCGCTATCTCAGCCCCCCCCCCCCACCCCGAGCACTGAAAAAGATTGGAGAGGTATCGCTGGAAAGGGGAGGATCTCCCCTTTCCAATGGTACACTTCCCTAGTGGATCCCTGCTTGGGGATCACCCCAGGTGGGCAATCCCCAAGCAGCGATCCACCCACTAACACCAGGGAGGGGGGAGAGGTCCCATGGGCAAGGGCCTTTGCTACCCCCATATGTGTTTGGGCACAACAGTCTTTCTGCCCCAGGGATGGGGGCAGTAGCCCCCAATTTGCCCCACCTGGGGGGGGGCAGAAAGCCCACCAGAAACCAGGGATTGTTTTCTTTTACTGGCGTTGCGGTGGGGGCTGCCCAAAAAGGGCATGGTAATGCCCCTACCCCCCCAAGAGAAATGTCAGTCTTTCTGCCCCCCCGGGGGGCAGAAAGCCCCTAGAAATCAGTGATTTTATTTTTTGTATTGACGTTGGGGTGGGGGCTGCCCAAAAAGGGCATGGCAATGCCCCCACCCATCAGAGAAATGTCAGTCTTTCTGCCCCCTTAGGGGGCAAATGGGGGCAGTAGCCCCCATGGTAATGAACCCACCCCCACAAGAGAACTGTCAGTCTTTCGGTGCCCTGGGGGCGGGGGGGCAGAAAGCCCACTAAAAATCAGGGATTTTTTTATTGACTTTGGGGTGGGGGGATCCACAAAAAAGGACATGGCAATGCCCCTCCCCAGAGAAATGTCAGTCTTTCTGCATCCCGGGGGGGGCAGAAAGCCCACTAGAAACCAGGGATTTTTTTTTAATTGATGTTGGGGTGGTGGCTGCCCAAAAAGGGCATGGCAATGCCCCCAACCCCCAGAGAAATGTCAGTCTTTCTGCCCCCCAGGGGGCAGACGGGCGCAGTAGCCCCCAATCTGCCCCGGGGAGGCAGAAAGCCCACTAGAAACCAGGGATTTTTTTATTGACGTTGGGGTGGGGGCTTACCAAGAAGGGCATGCCAAGGCACCCACCCCCCCAGAAAGCCCACTAGAAACCAGGGATTTTTTTTATTGATGTTGGGGTGGGGGCTGCCCAAAAAGGGCATGGCAATGCCCCCAACCACCAGAGAAATGTCAGTCTTTCTGCCCCCCAGGGGGCAGACGGGCGCAGTAGCCCCCAATCTGCCCCGGGGAGGCAGAAAGCCCACTAGAAACCAGGGATTTTTTTATTGACGTTGGGGTGGGGGCTTACCAAGAAGGGCATGCCAATGCCCCCACCCCCCCCAGAAAGCCCACTAGAAACCAGGGATTTTTTTTATTGATGTTGGGGTGGGGGCTGCCCAAAAAGGGCATGGCAATGCCCCCAACCACCAGAGAAACGTCAGTCTTTCTGCCCCCTCAGGGGGCAGATGGGGGCAGTATCTCCCAATCTGCACCGGGGGCAGAAAGCTCACCAGAAACCAGGGATTATTTTATTTTACTGTTGCTTGGGTGGGGGCTGCCCAAAAAGGGCATGGTAATGAACCCAACCCCCCCCCAGAGAAATGTCAGTATTTCTGCCCCTAAAAACCAGGGATTTTTTTTATTGATGTTGGGGTGTGTGCTGCCCAAGAAGGACATGGCAAGGCCCCCACCTCCCAAAGAAATGTAAGTCTTTATGGGATTATTTTATTTTACTGTTGTTTGGGTGGGGGCTGCCCAAAAAGGGCATGGTAATGAACCCACACCCTCAGGAGAAATGTCAGTATTTTTGCCCCTAGAAACCAGGGATTTTTTTTATTGACATTGGGGTGGGGGCATACCAAGAAGGGCATGCCAATGCCCCCACCCCTCAGAAAGCCCACTAGAAACCAGGGATTTTTTTTATTGATGTTGGGGTGGGGGCTGCCCAAAAAGGGCATGGCAATGCCCCCAACCACCAGAGAAATGTCAGTCTTTCTGCCCCCTCAGGGGGCAGATGGGGGCAGTATCTCCCAATCTGCACCGGGGGGCAGAAAGCCCACCAGAAACCAAGCATTATTTTATTTTACTGTTGTTTGGGTGGGGGCTGCCCAAAAAGGGCATGATAATGAACCCACCCCCCCCAAGAGAAATGTCAGCATTTCTGCCCCTAGAAACCAGGGATTTTTTTTATTGACGTTGGGGTGGGGGCTGCCCAAGAAGGGCATGGCAAGGCCCCCACCTCCCAAAGAAATGTAAGTCTCTCTGCCCCCCTCCAGGGGGCAGACGGAGGCAGTAGCCCCCAGTCTGACCCCCGGGGGCAGAAAGACCACTAGAAACCAGGAATTATTTTTTTATTGCCATTGGGGTTGGGGCTGCACAATAAGGACATGGCAATACCCCTCCCCCCAGAGAAATGTCAGTCTTTCTGCGCCCCGGGGGGGGGGGGGCAGAAAGCCCACTAGAAATCAGGGATTTATTTTTTATTGATGTTGGGGTGGTGGCTGCCCAAAAAGGGCATGGCAATGCCCCCAACCCCCAACGAAATGTCAGTCTTTCTGCCCCCCCAGGGGGCAGACGGGGGCAGTAGCCCCCAATATGCCCCGGGGTTGCAGGAAGCCCACTATAAACTAGGGATTTTTTTATTGACGTTGGGGTGGGGGCCTTCCAAGAAGGGAATACCAATGCCCCCCCCCCCCCAGAAAGCCCACTAGAAATCAGGGATTTTTTTATTGATGTTGGGGTGGGGCTGCCCAAAAAGGGCATGGAAAATGCCCCCACCCCCAAGAGAAATGTCAGTCTTTCTGCCCCCCTGGGGGGGCATAAAGCCCCTAGAAATCAGCAATTTTATTTTTTGTATTGACGTTGGTGTGGGGTCTGCCCAAAAAGGGCATGGCAATGCCCCTACCCCTCAGAGAAATGTCAGTCTTTCTGACCCCCAGGGGGCAGACAAGGCAGTAGCCCCAATCTGCCCCCGCCAGCAGAAAGCCCACTAGAAACCAGGGATTTGTTTGTATTGACCTTGGGGTGGGGGCAGACCAAGAAGGCCATGGCAAGGCCTCCACCCCCCTAGAAAACCCACTAGAAACCAGGGATTTTTTTTTTGATGTTGGGGTGTGGGGCTGCCCAAAAAGGGAATGGCAATGCCCCCAACCCCCAGAGAAATGTCAGTCTTTCTGCCCCCTCAGGGGGCAGATGGGGCAGTAGCCCCCAATCTGCCTGAGGGGGGGGGGGGCAGAAAGCCCAACAGAAACCAGGGATTATTTTCTTTTACTGTTGTTGTGGTAGGGGCTGCCCAAAAAGGGCATGGTAATGAACCCACCCCCCAAGAGAAATGTCAGTCTTTCTGCCCCCCAGGGGGCAGGCGGAGGCAGTAGCCCCCAGTCTGCCCCTGGGGTGGCAGAAAGCCCACTAGAAACCAGAGATTTCTTTTTTTATTAATGTTGGGGTGGGGGCTACCCAAAAAGGGCTAGGCAATGCCCCCACCCCCAAGAGAAAGGTCAGTCTTTCTGCCCCCCTCCCCCCCCCAGGGGGCACAGACAGAGGCAGTAGCTCCCAGTCTGCCCTCCCTGGAGGTAGAAAGCCCACTAGAAACCAGGGATTTGTTTTTTATTGATGTTGTGGTGGGGGCTGCTCAAGATGGTCATGGTAATGACCCCACCCCCCCCCCCTAGAGAAATGTCAGTCTTTCTTCCCCCCTGGGGGGCTGATGGGGGCAATGGCCCCCAATCTGCCCCCCGGGGGGCAGAAAGCCTTTAGAAACCAGGGATTTTTTTATTGACAATGGAGTGGGGCTGCTCAAGAAGGGCATGGCAATGCCCCCACCCCCCCAAAGAAATGTCAGTCTTTCTGCCTCCCCAGGGGGCACAGACGGAGGCAGTAGCTCCCAGTCTGCCCCCCGGGGAGGCAGAAAGCCCACTAGAAACCAGGGATTTGTTTTTTATTGATGTTGTGGGACAGATCAGGGCAATAGCCCCTGATCTACCCCCAGGTGTAAAAAGAGGGGCAGACGTGCTCGATAGCCCTTTTCTTTTAAGATTGCCCGGCGTAGCCGCCTCTAACTCAACTCAAGATTATCAAACAAAGAGGCAGGCGCTGGAGACTGGAAGGCTAGAAACAGGAGTTTATTCCGATGGAGCAGAACACGTCCAATCAGACAACAGGGTATCTTCTCGAGGTGCTCTAACCGCATCTCTGAGGCCTGGCCTCTTATACACAGGTTTATGGCTTTATTACATACATTGCATCCGTAATGTTTCTTTGAAGGCCAGAAAAGACATCCTCGGAATCCCCGGTCCAGGCCCGTTCCCACACACATCTACAGTAGAGTTCCCACCCCGATCTCAGCATGTGGTGGTTATCACGCAGCTGGACATTCCGCTGGGAACGGGAAAGTGGGCGATCGGTCGGATCTGGAGGTGTGAGGGTATTGGTTAACCCCCGCTCCTTTGATATGGGGTGAGTTCCTACTGTAGGGGCGATAAACTGCAGCTGCAAGGCTAGGTGGTGGCCTGGGAACGGTTCAGACAATGGACGAGGAGGGAGCGTTTATCAAAAGGCCCGCTCGCGTGAGAGAGATGAAAGGAGTGTGAGGGTTCCGCACGGGATGTGGCTCTGAGGCAGGGTCGCGCTGGAGGTGCGTTCATGGCCCAGGCAGGAGAGATCGGGGGCTATCAGAGCGCGGGGGATGCTTGCGAGGCCGGAGAGGGAGGGGGAGAGACGCGCTGGCTATCAGCAGTGGGCAGAGAGGCCATGGCAATCAAAACGGCTGCTGCTTACGCGCACATATAGATCTGAAAAGGACAAGATGGCGCCGATAATGTTTATGCCACAATCTAGATTTTAACAGTCCTCCCTTTTCAACATATCTAGCCAGCTTGTCAATTTATGTCTATCCCCATTATATTACGTATTTCGATATCATACAAAGCTTTCATGCGTTCAGCTTCGAAGTTCGGAGTCTTAGGGCAAATACAGTTAGCAAAAAGTGAACACAGAGGTGGCAAGCATTGAATACCCAGGCAGAGTCCACATATTACGACGATTGGTATCAGTACGATCATGAACAACCTCCATCCCCAGTCCTTTACAGCACTCCAGAACCAACTCCCAAGCGACCATCCTTCTTGTTCCTGATGAACTTCTGAGGAGAGTCTGTGGAGGTGTTCAATGGCCTTGTAGACTGAGGGTGAATTGTCTGGTATGTAGGTACAACAGCTGGACCCGATGATACGACATGCTCCTCCACGGTCCGCCAGAACCACATCTAGAACAAGGCGGTTTTGAAGAGCCACCAGACGGACCGCCTGAAGCTCGGCTGTATTGTTTGTGAGGATACCAGCTGTAATGTTCATCGTTGTCTCGACTGCCTGGGATAAATGTCGAATGGCACGACTGTTCGCCATCGGACCCCAAAGTGGAACAAGTCCTTTCATTGCATCCAAGAATTGTGCTCCAGTGGAGTCGGCCTGCTCAATGTCCTTTGCTCGTCTCTGTCGGTGATGGTTTGCCGGAGCCACATAGGTTGGAGGAAGGATGAAGGCAATGTAGCAGGTACCTCCCCAGCCCTTTGGGAGCCAGGTGTAGGCTTTTGTACCACAGACGAAGTACATGTTTGGAGAGGTGACAAAAGAGGGTGGGTCGGTTGAGTGCAAAGTTCTGGTGATGCGGCAAGTGCTGTGGCCCACCATTTGTGTCCCATGGCCTGTGATGCATACAAGGCCCGAGACATTGATGACAGATAGGGCCACAGTCAGGGTGGCAGCTGTTCGTTTCCGGAGGTAGGAGAAGGTGGGTCTGGCTGGATTGTTGAATATTTGCATCTCCACCATTTCTTTGGCGGGGATGTCCATGTGAACAGAGGCATTGGAGGATAGAGGGCAAAAGGGAGCAGCAGTTCTTCCGGTTTTGTTCAGCCAGACTCCATGATAAAAGTGTGACATAGTTTCGCTGGAAGTGGCATTGTCTCTGTAGCTCTCTTGCAAGAGGATCAGCCAAGCAAGGCAGGAGCCATGAACAGAGAAAGGTGAAGGGATGAAGGGGATGGAATGTCCGGTGGCATGTGGTATCAACCCACAGATCCAGCAATTCGTGGCATTGGCAGCAAGGTTGTGTTGGTGCAGCAACTGTACGAAGGAGTTGTTCCAGAACTCCTTACGCCTTTCTTGGATTTGAGGTGAAAGAGAGACCAGGTAATGTTCTTTCATGGTGGTAGGCCGTGCAGTCGTTAGAAATGTCTTATGAGCCGGTGCGTTCTCTTCCACGATCCAGAAGGTAGTCATGAGGAGGAGGCAAAAGAGAAGAGCGATAAGAAGAGCAATAGTCTTTGAGCTGTGCAACCTGTCAGTTTTCGGGTTTCTGTAGTGGGTCTTCGGATGTCCGGTTGCTTCCATCATCTTCGTATCGGGCGCTTCCATCATCTTCAAGGTGCTCGGTAGTGGGCAGAACCACAAACTTCGTTGGGCTTCTCTCCTGGCAGCCTTAGTAGTGTTAGGCCACCGGTCTGAGAATTGTAACTTAGTCAGTGGTCTGCTTAGCCGAAGCTCCCTTCTTTCGTCGCAGGTTATACCCTTCTCTGGATGGCACAGTGGGATCAGGGAATTTCGCCAATTCGAGTGTCTCTGTTCCAGGGTAGCAGCTCAGGGATGGTCGGTCTTTGTTCAGGAGCTCTTCTTGGGTGGTCACGTCTTCGGTCGACGTCAGGGTCGGAGAGATTTTCTTGCAATGATGTGCATGCAGCCAATTTCGCTTCCCCTCCACTCAAAGAGCTGTTCGGGTGGTGATCAAGAGTTGCCAGGGGCCCGTCCAGCGGGGTTCCAGACTCTTCTCCCGCTGGAAGTTCCGAATTAGGACGAAATCTTCAGGCTGGATGGTATGTCCGGGGCCCCTGGAAGCATCGGGGATGGCCTGCAGCACCTGATGATGAATAACAGACAGTGTTTTAGTTAGGTTATGCAGATAGTCAGACATTAGGACGTCCGGGACGTCGTGAATAGATGTCGGTTTGGGTGCAGACCAGATACTCATGGGCCGGCCGAAAACGACCTCGTAAGGGGTCAAGTGGTGTTTGGTGGGGGTGGAACGCATTGACAGCAATGCCAGGGGAAGAGCGTCTGGCCATTTTAGTCCTGTGATAGCCACTATTTTCGCCAGTTTTAGTTTCAATGTGGCATTGTGCCGCTCGACCAGTCCAGCAGATTCGGGGTGAAAAACTGCGTGGAATTTCTGTCGTACCCCCAGTCCTTTCAGGATAAGCTGGATAACCTCGGCTATAAAATGGGGGCCATTGTCACTCCATAAAATACGGCAAAGGCCGTAGCGAGGGAAGAACTCTTTCAGTAGTACTTTTGCAGTGGCAATGGCAGTGTTGTCACGCGTCGGGTAGGCTTCCACCCATTTGCTAAAAGCGCATACAACAACAAGTACATACTTCAGTCCTTGACATCTCTCTAACTGAATATAGTCCATCTGTACGACTTCAAATGGGTGGTTGGGGACCCCAAATGCTCCTCGGGTTACGACAGTTCCTTTCCCAGGGTTGTGTTGCAGACAGACTAGGCATTGTTGGACAAGACGTTTGGATGAGTCTGTAATTTTGTCGTTATGCCAAACTCGGGAGACAAGTTCAGCCATAGGGGTTGCTCCTATGTGTGCAGGGGAGTGAGCCATGGTCAGTATAAGGATCAAGTATGAATTGGGTAGCAACCATTTGTTCGTGTCTTTTGTCCACCAGCAGCCTTCATCGTCTTTCAGTCCCACCCGTGCCCATTCAGTCAATTCGTGTGGTGCACTGGCTATCTGGATGTCCCTAATGGTCTCCCTAGCGTCCTTCCATTTTTCTGTTTGTGACCTGGTCACGTATATGCGTGTTGTCGTCCTATTCTCTGCTGTCGTCCGGGCGGTGATATCAGCCAGTGCATTCCCCTGTCCGACGATATCTGTCACCCTTTTGTGTGCCTGACATTTGATCACAGCAAGTCGTTTGGGAAGGAGAACTGCTTCAGTCAGAGCGGAGACTAGATCTCCATGTAGGATGGGGGTGCCGTGTGAGGTCAGGAATCCCCTTTCCTTCCACAGGAGCCCAAAATGATGAACCACCCCAAAGGCATACTGGCTGTCCGTGTAAATGTTTGCTGTCGTCCCTGCTGCTAGGATACACGCTCGTGTGAGGGCAATCAGTTCTGCTGCCTGTGCAGATTTCTGTGTGATGCGGGCGGTCTCAACTACGGTTCGGGCTGTGGTAACTGCATACGCAGCTGAGGTGGTGCCATCGGTGAGTTTGATGCAAGAGCCATCCACCCATAGCTCTCCGTCAGGATCTGGGAAAGCTGTGTCTCGAAGGTCCACTCTACTCCTAGTCTGTTCGTCCGTGAGGGTCACACAGTCATGTATAGGGGGCACATCGGGATCATTCTCAGGCAGAGGCAACAAGGTGGCTGGGTTCAGTGTGGTGCATCGTTTCAACGTGATGTGAGGTGCGAGCAGTGTCAGTTCGTACCCAGTCAGTCGTGCGCTGGTCAGGTGTTGTGTCTTGGTCTGGTTTAGGAGGGTGTCAACAGCATGAGGCACTAGTACCGTGAGGGAATTCGAGAGTACGATCCCCTCACTTTGTCGGATAGAGACAGCAGCAGCAGCTACTGCTCGAAGGCAGGCAGGCAGGCAAAGCTCTTGCTACGGGGTCAAGAGTGGCAGAGAAATAGGCACATGGTCGTTGTTTGGGGCCGATGGTTTGAGTCAGGACAGACAAAGCGCATCCCTCCCTTTCGTGAGTGTAGAGAGAGAAGGGTTTTGTATAATCAGGGGTTCCTAGGACTGGTGCTGAACAAAGGGCGTCTCGTAGTTCCTTGAAGGAGGATTGGCATTCAGGGGTCCAAGGGAGCGGGAAGGGGACATCTTTAGCCAGTAGGGAAAGTAGTGGTTTCACAATGAGGCTGAAATTTGGCAACCATTGTCGACAGAAGGAGGTGAGGCCTACCAAAGAGTGGACTTGCTTCGGGGTTTTAGGGATAGGGGTCTCTAGAATAGCCTGAATTCGATCGGGTGTGAGTTTTCTCCCATCTTTGGACAAGAGGTGGCCTAGGTAAGTGACTTGAGGTTGGCAGAATTGCAACTTCTTCTTGGAGACCTTGTGGCCATTTTCCGCGAGGAAGTGCAGGAGTTGGATGGTGGCTGTGACTGCAAGTGGAGTGGTGTCGGCCGCCAAAAGGATATCATCGACGTACTGTGTCAACACCACTCCATCCGGTAACTGGACTGCATCCAGCTGTCTCTTGAGGGCCTGGCTGTAGATGCTTGGACTTTCAGTGTAGCCCTGGGGTGCTCTGCAAAATCTATATGAGCGGGATTTTAAAGTGAAGCCGAAAAGGTAGCGGCTGTCTGAGTGAATGGGGATGGAGAAGAATGCGTTCTTGAGATCGATTACCGTGAAGGTGGTGGCAGTGGAAGGAATCAGGGTCAGAATGGTGGTGATGTCTGAGACTACAGGGTACTGAGGTACAACTACTTTGTTGACTTCTCGTAGGTCGATGATGAAGCGGTACGCTTTTTCATCTCCCTCACCCTGCTTCTTCACAATGGGTAGGATAGGGCTGTTGCAAACATTGCTAACTACTTCTTCTACCACTCCTGTGTCTACCAGGGACTGGATGATTTTTACCAATGCCTTCTCGCCTTCGGGCGATATCCGATACTGTGGGAGTTTTGGGAGCACTGCGTCCTGTCGAACAGTTATGTGTACAGGGTCTATCATCATGCGTCCTACGTCCGAGTCAGTCTTTGCCCATAGGTACAGAGGTAGGGTGTCGAGTAAGGACAAGTCAGCGTCAGTGATGGAAAACATGCATTGTGTGCGACAAGATCTGAGCAGCGTTGGGTTGTCGTACAGAATGACTCGAACTCCGTCTTGTGAACACCTAATAGTGGCTCGAAAATGTTTCAACAAGTCAAGTCCCATAATGGCGTCGGGGGTGTTGGAGGAGAGCAAAAACGTCGTGTCAGTGGTGTTATTGTCCAAGTTAAAAGAGATCGGTGTGGACAAGGGATTAGTGGAGGGGGTTCCATCAAAACCTATTGATGTCACATGTGAGCCAGACAAGGGTGCCCTGGGAATCAATCGTTTAGACAACGCACTACGTGTTGCACCAGTATCTACCAGAAATGGAGACTTCGTACCTAGGACCTTAGCGGTGACATAAGGACCTTGCTGGTCAACATAGAGCTCGACTGGATCCCTTCCTTGCCCTTGGCAGTCCTATGCAAAGTCGTGGGCATTGTCGCAGTCAGACTGTTGGCACTGATTCTGTCGGGGACGGTCAAACGTGTTCGGTCTGCCAGGTCTGTCATTGTTGGCGTCGTTAGTGTGCCCTCGTCCCTGTCCTCTATTTCTCGGCCCGCCCGCTACGTCTCTCGTGTCTTTATTTCTGAGTGCTTCTTGCAGAACTGGACATTGAGACTTCCAGTGGCCAAATCCTTTGCAAAACGCACACTGGTTCTCATCGAGGTCTGTTCGTGGAGCGCCGGGTGCGGGTGTGCGGTCTCTAGGGGGTGGATTTCTAGGAGCATTTGACTGGTAGTTTCCTCTATACTGTTCCCTTCCTCTAGTCACCCCTTACAACTGAGCAATCATCACCCTCTCTTTCAAGTCCTTTTTCTTTTTCTCAGTCGCTTGATCGTTCTCGTTCTTTTGTCACTCATAGTATTGAGCCATCTGAAGGATAGCTGCGGGCTTGGAGGCCGCCCAACTGCTCTCGCTAGTCTGTAGTTTCTGCGAGACTTCTGGTGTCAGGCCTTTCACATAGTTCTGGACAAACAAGTGATGTCCGGTTGCAGTGGTCATGTCCTGGCCGCTGTAATCGGAGAACACCGTTTCAAACCGGGAGAAGTATTCTGATACGTCTTCCTGGGGTTTCTGGCGACAGGCCGTTACTATCGACCAGTCCACCTTCCTTTCTGGGTCTAGGGTTTTTAATTTCTGCACGATCTTATCAGGTAGGCCTAGAATGGCTTTCAAAGGTTTCTGTCCCGGCTCTCGCTGTTTGTCTACATCACCGAGTTGTATCCAGGTATGTCCGAACAGCTCATGGTGGTCGACTTTCCGGATTTGCTTCCACACATCAGCTGGCAGACATAGCCCGAAAAACAAATCGATATCCGCTAGGGTCATAATCGTTGAACCCAATGCGGTGGCTAATTCTGTATAGAAGGCTGTGGGGTTCTTTCGCAGATCAGGCAAGGACTTTCGGAAAGTCAGGATGTCTTGCCAATCCCATGGTTGGTAAACCCAGTTGTAAACTACCCTCCCTCTCGCATCTTGGTGGTTAATATCGTCGTGCGTTCCCTGTCCTCGTGGGGGAACGTAATAGGGAGCGGCCTCCTTTATGGGCATCATCGTGTCAATTTTTTCTACTCTGGCTTCAGTCGCTGCAGGAGTCGTGGTGTTAGTCTCTGGTTTCTGTTCCATGAGGTGGCGGAAAACTTCAAGCGTACGCGTGAAGAGGTTCGTCACATCACACTCGCCTCCATCTCCGACATCAACTTTCCTATACAGAGTCGTTAGGTTTTCAGGGCCTTTTCCTTGGTATCGGTCTTCATAGGCATTAAGGGTATGGTAACAAAGGCGTACGACAAAGTGTCGTCTGTGGCTATTGGCATATGTATTGTACATATCCGTTACATAATCCTCACTTTCCTTTCGCACCACCAGTGTCTTTACAATCTTATCGATCCCAGCTTGTTCATCCTTACTTAATCTATTCGATCTAGCAGGGTCTTTCCTCCCAGCTTCGGGATCATCTGAAGTCGCTGCTCGTGCTGCGCTGAGTACGAGGGGTTCGGTCGGCGCAGAGGCCATGAGGACCGAGGCTCCGGCACTACTCTCACCTGTCGTTGGGGGTTGCGGGTGCTGCGCTAAGGGTTGGGAAGGGGCGTATGGAGGGGGCATGTAGATGATCGGGGGACCTAGTAGTAAATCATCGTTCGTTCGCTGTTTCGAAGGTAGCTCGGGGTAAAGTGTAGAGGGTGTCCTGACGGGACACTGGCCTGATGATTCGGAATCTTGTTTTAGCTTGGTTTCCTCTCTTTCTTTTATTTCTTCCTTCAATTTGTTAGCGTTAGGTGAGCTGCTTTGCGTAATTCCTTTTCTAACCTGACCTCATTTCTCTTTTTCCGCTGTTCTGTTTCTTTGCGCCACATGCCGAAGCTATCGAGCATAGTGGGTGTTGTCTTATTGTTATAAAGGGATGTTCCCAGCGCGTTTATTTTATCGTTATCAAAGGATCCTATCAGTGGCCACTGACTTTCCCGATCCTTTCTCGTGTATTTATGCCACAGTTTACTATAAGCCACGGTGACTAGTCCATATTTAGTAAACATGTCCTTATTAGGGGTGCCCTCCAGTGGAGCCGGATGGTTCACCTCTAATAAGCGGTCCGGGCTGAACCAACTACCAACAAACGGGGCAAAGATAGGCATGACGGGTTACAATGGGGACAAAAGTCTGCACTACCTATCCTTCACTATTCACAAAGACTAAACAGAGTATTGCGACTCTGTGCTTATTTGTAAATAGAGAATAACCCAAAGAGAACCAATTCCGAACTATCAATGTTCGGATAAACAATCAATCAAAATGAGGGATAAAAATAGGCACGACGGATTACAACGGGGGCAAAAGCCTGCGTTACCTATCCTTCACTATCTGCAAAGACTAAACAGAGTATTGCGACTCTGTGCTTGTTTGCAAATAGAGAATGATCCAAAGAGAACCAATTCCAAAACAGTAAATGCTTGGATAACAATCAATCAAATGGAGAGGGAAGCAGGCACGACGGATTACAACGGGGGCAAAGGCCTGCGTTACCTACCCTTCACTATCTGCAAAGAGAGAATACTCCTATTCTTCCCTGTTTGCAGACAGAGAATCTCTCAGAAACAATCAAATGAGTAATACTAGTATTTTCAAACAATCAAACAATCAATTCGCAATTCGCCGTGTTACACGCACGACCTTACCCGGACCGCATGGACGGTTTCTCGTCTTCCGCTTCCAGCGCCCTATCGTCCTCTATTCTCCGTAATTGCTGTGGCACTCCTGATGGTTCCCAGTCAGGACCGTAGATCACTCGAGAGAGGTCTGCTCGGAACCGGTGAAGTTCGGATGATCGGCTGCCAGACGAGGGTCTATCGGGCAGGAGCTCTTCCCGATCGTTGCAGCCGTTCACACTGTCGTCGGGACCTCTCCCACTTGATCCATGTGTCGCTGATGGGCCCCACGTTTGGGACGCCAATTGTAAAAAGAGGGGCAGACGTGCTCGATAGCCCTTTTCTTTTAAGATTGCCCGGCGTAGCCGCCTCTAACTCAACTCAAGATTATCAAACAAAGAGGCAGGCGCTGGAGACTGGAAGGCTAGAAACAGGAGTTTATTCCGACGGAGCAGAACACGTCAAATCAGACAACAGGGTATCTTCTCGAGGTGCTCTAACCGCATCTCTGAGGCCTGGCCTCTTATACACAGGTTTATGGCTTTATTACATACATTGCATCCGTAATGTTTCTATGAAGGCCAGAAAAGACATCTTCGGAATCCCTGGTCCAGGCCTGTTCCCACACACATCTACAGTAGAGTTCCCACCCCGATCTCAGCATGTGGTGGTTATCGCGCAGCTGGACATTCCGCTGGGAACGGGAAAGTGGGCGATCGGTCGGATCTGGAGGTGTGAGGGTATTGGTTAACCCCCGCTCCTTTGATATGGGGTGAGTTCCTACTGTAGGGGCAATAAACTGCAGCTGCAAGGCTAGGTGGTGGCCTGGGAACGGTTCAGACAATGGACGAGGAGGGAGAGTTTATCAAAAGGCCCGCTCGCGTGAGAGAGATGAAAGGAGTGTGAGGGTTCCGCACGGGATGTGGCTCTGAGGCAGGGTCGCGCTGGAGTTGCGTTTATGGCCCAGGCAGGAGAGATCGGGGGCTATCAGAGCGCGGGGGATGCTTGCGAGGCCGGAGAGGGAGGGGGAGAGACGAGCTGGCTATCAGCAGTGGGCAGAGAGGCCATGGCAATCAAAACGGCTGCTGCTTACGCGCACATATAGATCTGAAAAGGACAAGATGGCGCCGATAATGTTTATGCCACAATCTAGATTTTAACACAGGGGGGAATAAACCCCACTAGGCACCAGGGATTTTTTTTCTCATTGTAGGGGTGGGGGCTGCCCAGAATGGGCATTATAATGCTTCCATCCCAAAAACAATTAGAACAGTATTTCTGCCCCTCCCCAGAGGCATATTGGGGCAATAGCCCCTTATCTGCCACCCGGGGGGGGGGGGGGGCAGAAAGCTCACTAGGCCTCAGGATTTTTGAGAGCAATTCAAGTCAACCTATCCTAGATTCCCCTGGGTGTCTAGTTTTCAAAAATGTATAGGTTTTCCAGGTTTCCCTAGGTGCTGGCAGAGTTAGGGTTCAAAATCTACAGCTAGACACTTTGCAAAAAAAGGGTCAATTTTCATTGTGAAAATGTGGTGTGCCCACATTGCGTTTTGGGCTGTTTCCTGTCGCGGGCACTAGGCCTACCCACACAAGTGAGGTACCATTTTTCTCAGAAGACTTTGGGGAACGCGGACTGGCTGGAATCTTGTGGATCCATGCAGATTCCAGAACTTTCCACCACAGAAATGTGTGGAAATTTTGTTTTTTGGTACACATTTTGAGGTCTGCAAGGGATTCTGGGTAACGGAACCTGGTGAGAGCCACTCAAGTCACCCAAACCTGGATTCCCCTGGGTCTCTAGTTTTCGAAAAAGTCTAGGTTTGCTAGGTTTCCCTAGGTGCCGGCAGAGTTAATGTTTAAAATCTACAGCTAGGCACTTTGCAAATAAAAGGGTCAAAATGTGGTGTGCCCACGTTGCGTTTTGTGCCATTACCTGTCACAGGCACTAGGCCTGCTCACACAAGTGAGGTACCATTTTTCTCAGACGCCTTTGGGGAACGCAGGGTGGGTGAAATTTTGTGGATCCACGCAGATTCCAGAACTTTCCACCACAGAAATGAGAGGAAAATGTGTTTTTGGGACAAATTCTGAGGTTTACAGGGGATTCTGTCACCAGAGCGTTCCTTCGAGCACACTAGTGCAGGCAAGTGTACGGAGGCAAGCAGCACGTTCTTTTCTCCCGCAGTACTGCATCAATGATGCCAGAAGAAGAGAATAAACTACAGTTCCCATGAGGCCTTGCAGGGGGCACATACGCCGCCGCGAGGGACTGCCTTTATAGGGAGCAGCTGTGCTCGTGGAAGACATCAGAAATTCTTCGTACACCTTGCGTTCAGAGTTCTGGCTTTCCTTCGTTTCACAAGAGGTCTGGTAAGGATGCTTTGCACCGACACTCTGGATTCCATGCCGCTTGTTCTCGTTTCTTGGTGTTCGGCCAGTACTCCGTTGATGAACTCTCTCTCATGCGGAGAAAGCCTCTTTGGTATATTCTGACCGGCTCTACTTTGTTGTGTCCCGCCTTTGGAGTATCTATGTCTGTGAATCAAGTTTGGTGGTAACTTTGGATTTGTATTTTTGCATTTTGGCAGTATTGTGGTGAACCTGGCATGGGTTCAAACTACAGGAACTAATTTGAAAAGATATTTAGCTTCTCAATTTTGTGTTACTCCTTCAAGAGGCTAGACTTTGGATGCAATGGTGATTTAACCATATGTTGAATTTAGGCTGGATGACTTTCCTATTTTGGTTTGGAGAATCCTTATATATATATATATATATATATATATATATATATATATATATATATATATATATATATATATATATATATATATATATATATATATATATATATATATATATATATATATATATATATATATATATATATATATGTATATATATATATTCTGGAGCAAGACATATATATCTATCTACATGTATTGTTATTTTTCTAACTCTATTTTAACAGGGGTAACCGGGAACAGTATAGGACTACACTCTATCCCGGTGATGCCTTATGGAGTATAGAAAAGGGTAGGTTCAGGGATTGTGTCATTGGGGAGATGAGGATGTGATTGCCTAATGTATGCATATATACAGAGTGTGCTGCATATTCATTGAATTAAGTTTTCTATGTTCCCACTGTTAAGACAAGCGTCGGAGTCGAGTAGGAAACAAGAGAGGAGAACTACATAAACCAGGAGCAAGCCCGCCCGAACTACAATCCCCAGAAGGCCGTGCGAGACAGTCGCGCTAAGAGGGCGTACCCATTTAAGCAACCCGGACGCCAGCAGTAGGCGTCGAATATTTTGAACATTCACCGCGAGTACAGAGAGGCTGCCAAGCGGAAGGTGAGCTCCGTGGTATTCGGCGGCTTTGGGACAGGAGTCGGGAGTTTACGGTGAGGAACAACTGATGCCCGAGTCCGTGTCAGCGGGGCTCCGCTTCACGCTCGGTGGTACTTAATTGAACTCCGGTCTGCTCCGACCCCTTGTCAGTCCCCGCTCGAGGGTTCTCGAGCATAAAGGACAACGGTCCTTTAGATACTTACGCCAGTCCCCGCTCGAGGGTTCGAGCTCGTGGACTCCGGTCCTTTTAGGACATACGTCAGTCCCCGCTCGAGGGTATCGAGCAGAAGGTCCTTGGACGTGACCTGTGGCCAGTCCCCGCTCGAGGGTATCGAGTTAACAGGACAAGGTCCCTTGCTGTGACCTGTGGCCAGTCCCCGCTCGAGGGTATCGAGCAGAAGGTCCTTTGACGTGACCTGTGGCCAGTCCCCGCTCGAGGGTATCGAGTTAACAGGACAAGGTCCCTTGCTGTGACCTGTGGCAAGTCCCCGCTCGAGGGTTATCGAGTGTGGAGGACGTCCTTTGCATTTGCCCTCTGTTGGACGCGTGTGAGGACTGACACGCATGCGGAGGACGATAACGCGATATCCATAACGAGGATAGACGCATCGAGTGGCATTGTCGGCCATTATTTAGCACGGGGTCCTCTGTTGGAAGGTGCTAGGACTAGCATCATTGCAGAGGACGGTTAGGCACTATCCCGAACATTAGTACTCCCTTGCTTTGCTTATGATTTGGCCATTAAACAAGCCTGAATAAAGAGCTTGTTTACTTAACCTATCGGTCTGGCACCTCATTTGTGAGTTAACAGGTGTGGTGTGGGGGTTTCGACTGAGTTACCCGATCCCGAGGGAAGCAGGATTACACAATATTCGACCTATCCAACAACAATCAACCTCCTGGTCGAGTAACCGGTCATGGCCACCATGGAGGACGTATTGGCGGCATTACTAGACGTCCAAAACGAATTAGCTGCTTCACGACAAGAAACAGCGGACTTAAGGGCTAGGGTGGATCAGCAACAGCGCAATCCGTTCAACGCGGGGGCATCCACCACGGGAAACCCGGCTGCAGTGGTGGTTGAGATGCCGGTAGCTATACCTCTGGCCACACCGCAACGGTATAGTGGGGATCCTACCACGGTTCAGGTGTTCATCACACAAGTGGCGCTGCATTTCTCCTGTAAACCAAAGTCATTTCCAACCAACCAGGCGAGAGTGGCCTTCATGATATCGTATCTGGCAGGAAATGCAGCACAGTGGGCAGTTCCTTTGGTAAGCCGGGACGATCCGCTACTGTACGACTGGGAACAGTTCCAGGAAGAGTTCATCAAGGTGTTCGATCGTAGAGCGGATTCATACACAGCGGACAGGGAACTGCTGGAACTGAAACAACGCACAACAGGGCTGGTCCATTATCTGAACGCGTTCAGGCGCTTGGTTGCTGAATCTAAATGGCCCCCTGCCAAACAAACCGCGCTTTTTCACCAAGGCTTGAGCGAGGACTTGAAAGACGTGATAGCTCAGATAGATCCCCAACCGGTGCACTGCGAAGATCTGATCAGCCTGGCCCTTCGCCTCGACCATCGACTTAGCGAAAGACGTGGGGGGGTGCATAAGAAGTACAAAGCACATGCCGCGTCGGGTCAAACGGCTATCACCGAGGCGACACCCACACCCCGCGTGGACTCCATGGACATAGGGGCCGTTAGAGCTAGCCTCACGGCCACAGAGAAAGAGTCGCGAAGAAAGCAAGGACTATGTCTGTACTGCGGCAAAAAAGGACACTTCGTTCGAGAATGCCCTGCAAAACCCAAGACTGGTCGTCCTCGTCCCGGTCGCTTGTCCACGGCTTCAGTGGACAAGCCGGCGGAAAACTAAAGAGCTCTCAGAACCACGAAGGGGATTCTCGGAGCCATGGTTATATCCCTTCTGCTCATCTACACTCCTATGAGAGCAAAAGACACTTGTTCATTCCTTTACAGTTGTTGGTTCGGAACCGATGGGTTTCGGTCTCGGCGATGGTCGACTCTGGGGCCACGGGGCTGTTTATGGACAAGAGGGAAGCACATCGCGTAGGAGTAGCGCTTCAGGAGTGTGAGGTCCCGGAGGAAGTCTTTGCTGTGGATGGGCGCAGGTTGGTTTCAGGGCCCATCAGCCACCACACTGGGAATATCGAGGTAGTCTACGGGACTCAACACACAGAGACTCTGGATTTCAACATCATCTGTGCGCCGCAGTATGGGATCATATTAGGCTTACCGTGGCTGAAAAGACACAACCCTTCAATCAACTGGGAAACCCAGGAACTCAGAATGGACTCCCCCTACTGTTCAAGTGTCTGCACACAGAAGAAGTGTGCTCCAGAGGACCAGGGGTGGATGGTGGCCACAGCAGCTGAAAAGGAGATGGTTCTCCCTGAAGCCTATCGGGGGTACATGGACGTGTTCGATGATAACCAAGCGGAAACACTCCCGCCACATAGGGTATACGACTGTCAAATAGACCTGGTCCCAGGAGCAACGATACCGGGCGGTAGGTTGTATGCCTTGTCCGAGCCCGAAAACATCCACCTCCGGGCGTACCTGGATACGATTGTGAGAAGTTGGCCTGGTAGGGGATGTTTCCAATTCTGGAACCACCTACTACCTGACCAAACAATCCCTTATGGTGTCTGGTTGTAAGTCAACCTTATTAGACAAGCTATCCTAGGGGTAGCATGGACTAAGCAGCCTAAAGGCTTAACTTAAGAGGTCGTGTTAAGCGAGCCGTTTTACCACATACAATCCTGTAATACCAAATGAAAGGACACCACACAAGTATATATTATAAAAATATATGTATTTATTACTTAAAACAATCCCCAGTATTCTTTATGAATAAAGGGGCACAAGCGTTAAATCAAAAGCACTGTTTAAACATACAAAGTTGCACAATTATGGATGAGGGTAGGGGCCACTCAAACCATATACTAAACAAGTGGTATAAGAGATGCCACTCGAGCAGTGGTTAGGCCTAGGGCCTAGGGAATCGCTGGGAGCAGTCAGGACAAGCAATGCTGAAGTCGGGAATGGCCCTCGGGATTCGGGAGATGTGCGGAAAGCGCACGCATGCACCAATGTTAACCAATGGTGCGTAAAAGTTGTAAAGTTAAAGTTAAAGGACACTTCCGCTGAACCTAGAGGAACAAAACTTAACACACAGACCCTAGAGGTGTGCACCAGTGTGGGAACACCGGCGGAGCAAAGTTACCTCACCCACAGGAAGCGGGTGCATAGGGTCGAAGTGGCGTCGGGTTTTGACACGCAGGCTCTTGGTGCTTGAAGCTGAAAGGGCTGCAGGCGGGTTGAAGATGAAGTGTCCGGTGGAGTCCAAGGGTGGACTCAAGTAGAAAAGTACCTGAAAGCAGAGGGGACAGAGTCTGGGTCACTCAGCAGTGACCAGGGTGGAACCAGGACGGAACCAGGCAATGTCGGGCGCAATCAGGTGGTCGTCGAGGAGCTTCTCTCCGCTGTCACGTGGGCTCTGGGGCATCTGCGACGTCCAGGAGCAGGTCACGATCTGTCCCACGCAGGCTCTCACCGTTGGCGCAGTCGGCTTCAAGCTTGGAGCAAACAAGCCTTGGTAAGAGCAATCCACGCGGGATCGGAAGATGGCTTCTCACTCGGACCAGGGAGGTCAGAGTCGGGGCTCCTTTTCAGGGGAGCTGGTGTGGATCTGGAGCAACCAGAATCACGAGTCTTCTTTGGTAGTTTGTCGGCACAGGGACCACAAGCCAGCTGGCAAGTGACCGGGCCAACGCGTTGAGCCAAATTGTGCCAAAGGGCCCCACGCAGCACTCGTCGAGTGTGGAGGGCTGAACTTCGGCTCAGGAGTAGCTCAGGGTAGGGGCTTCTCAAACCCCGGTGCACAGCTTCGAGGGTCACTCGTGAGCTGCACGGTCAGCGTCTCGTGGTCAATTCAAGATGGCGTGCCCCACGCTTCCGGTCGCCTCCACGGGTCTCAGCTTTGCAGGGACTGTGGATCGGGCTGTTAGAAGCTGGGCAGGCTTGATCTCGTCGATCTCAGTCGCTCGAGTTCCGGCGGGAACTGCAACTAAGTAGACGTCGAGGGCTGGATGGTGCCTGCTGCTGCAGGGTGGTCACTCCTTGACCACAAGGGAGATTCTTCGGGCTTCCACGTTGGAGTGGAGGTCCAAGGGTCCAGAGTTTTGTTTCAAATGTTTCTTCCAGGAAATCTGATGTGCATTGGCACTGCTCCCACTCTTATTCCAATCTGGGGGGCGTGATTACCTGCTAGGTCCCCTCCTATGGGTGGGACCCAGGAAGTGGGTGGATACACCCCCTTCCTTTGATCCAGGCCGCCCTGGCACGAGGGCTGGAGTGCCCCAGAACCGGTTTGGCCGGATTATGCAAGGGGCAGCCTTGTGCGCCCCAAGCAGTGTCTGGTTTCTTTCAAACCTCCCTGCTACAATACACTATCTCCTGTCTGGAGGGCGGTGACACCCTCCTGTGACAGGAAACCCTTTGTCCAGGACCCCCTTGACTGAGTTTCGGTCAGCTCCAGGGGTCCAGACATTTGTCTGTGGCAGAGGCATCCATTTTGTGGATCTTAAGGTCTTTGGAGAAATCAACCGCATTAAAGTAAAGTAACATGTCTTACCCCTCTAGAGGGGTGGAATGCCATCCCCGTCGCCAGAACTGGCGAGGGGATGGTATTCCAAAGCGTATGACACCTTACACGACATGTTTTGATAAAGCCAAACCAGAGTTGCTAAATAACCGCGAGGATTATAAGGCACTTAATAGTATATGGTATGGCATTATCCTGAAACAGCATAGGGATTTGTTCCCGACGGCTGCAGACAGGCTCAGCTCATGCTAGAGCTCCATCTCACATAAAACCACGCACTCAGCCTCCAGGATTGATGAGGCCTTTCTATAGGAGTGGCTCACAGGTTTACATGTGTCCAGATATAGGTTTAGACATAGGTATACTATCTCTAAGCAAGGGGTGTGTACACCACCTTACCCCAGCTGAGTGATCAGCCAGTTGTGTCAATTTAAGAACCAGCCAGGGGTGGCAAAAGATATGCTGCAGCCCCTGGTAGGCCTTAGTGGCTCCTATGCCCTGTGCACCTATAGTGCATTATACAGGGGCTGACAAGGAGTCCATTTCCAATTGGTATGTGCCTATAGCACATGTGTCATTAATTTAGTGAGAGAACAGCAGGCTGGGGGTCTGATCAGCAGGCCCACAGCCTCAGTAGTCGAAAACCAGTGAAGCAAAAAGCAAAAATTTGGGGTGACCATAGGATAGCAGACCCTACTCTCCTACACAACCCCCCCCCAAACGCAGGGACATTAAACTAACCTTGACCAGATAAGTCTTCATGTTCTAAGTGGAAGTACCTGGAGAGACCATCTGCATTACCATGGTCAGTCCCTGGGCGGTGCTCCACTGTAAAGTCCATCCCCTGTAGGGAAATGGACCACCTGAGCAGTTTGGGATTTTCACCCTTCATCTGATTAAGCCACAAGAGGGGCTTATGGTCTGTTTGCACCAGGAAGTGAGTTCAAAACAAGTAGGACCTCAACTTCTTTAATGCCCAAACCACAGCAAAGGCCTCCCTCTCAATGGCTGACCAACGTTTTTCTCTTGGGGTTAGCCTCCTGCTAATGAAAGCAATTGGCTGGTCTTGACCATCTTGATTAAGTTGTGAGAGTACAGCTCCCACCCCCAACTCAGAAGCATCTGTCTGAACAATGAACTGTTTGGAGTAGTCAGGACTCTTTAGGATAGGTGCAGAGCACATGGCCTTCTTCAGGTCTTCAAATGCCTTCTGACAGCTAACTGTCCACTGAACCTTTTTTGGCATCTTCTTGGATGTCAAGTCATTTAATGGTGTCACTATAGACCCATAGTTCCTCACAAACTTCCTGTAATACCCAGTCAGGCCCAAGAAGGCTCTGACTTGTGTCTGGGTAACTGGAGGAGCCCAGTCCTGTATGGCCTGGATTTTGCTTTCCAGTGGCTGCACCTGGCCTCCACCAACTAGGTGGCCCAGGTATACAACCTTACTCTGCCCTATCTGGCACTTAGTGGCCTTGATAGTGAGGCCTGCCTTTTGCAGGGCCTCCAAAACTCTCTTCAGGTGGATCAGGTGATCCTCCCAGGTGGAGCTAAAGACAGCAATATCATCCAGATAAGCTGCACAAAAGTCATCCAACCCAGTAAGGACTTGGTTCACCAACCTTTGGAAAGTGGCAGGTGCATTCTTCAAACCAAAGGGCATTACCACAAACTGATAATGTCCACTAGGGGTAGAGAATGCTGTCTTGGCCTTTGACTCCTCAGCTAGTCTGATTTGCCAGTAGCCAGCTGTCAGATCGAATGTGCTCAGAAACTTGGCAGAAGCCAATCTGTCAATGAGCTCATCTGCTCTTGGAATGGGGTGAGCATCTGTCCTAGTGACAGCATTGAGACCCCTGTAATCCACGCAAAACCTCATTTCTCTCTTACCATCTTGGGTATGAGGTTTTGGCACCAGGACTACTGGGCTGGCCCATGGGCTCTCTGATGGCTCAATCACTCCAAGCTCTAACATCTTTTGCACCTCAGCCTTGATGCAGTCTCTGACATGGTCAGGTTGCCTGTAGATCTTATTCTTGACAGGCAGACTGTCACCAGTGTCCACAACATGGGTACACCAGTCAGTCTGGCTGGGTGTGAGTGAAAACAAATGCCTGTGGGCCTGCAGAACTTGTCTGCAGTCCATCTGTTGCTGGTCAGTGAGGCTGCCTGCCAAGGCTACTCCATCAACTGAACCATCATCAGGGTTCTGGGAAAGCAGGTCTGGGAGAGGGTCACTCTCTTCCTCCTGTTCCCCATCTGTGGCCATGAGCAAGCTCATGTCCTCCCTGTCCACAAATGCTTTCAAGCGATTCACATGGATTACCCTGTGAGGGCTCCTGGGTGTTCCAAAGTCTACCAAGTAGGTGACTTCCCCTTTCTTCTCAAGAATAGGATAGGGTCCACTCCATTTGTCTTGGAGTGCTGCTGGAGCCACTGGCTCCAGTACCCACACCTTCTGTCCTGGTTGGAACTCTACCAGCACAGCCTTTTGGTCATGCCAAGCTTTCTGCAATTCTTGGCTGGCCTCCAGGTTTTTGGATGCTCTTTCCATGTACTCAGCCATCCTGGAGCGGAGACCAAGTACATAGTCCACTATGTCTAGTTTGGGCTTTTTGAGAGGTAACTCCCATCCTTCCTTCACCAAACACAATGGACCCCTCACAGGGTGGCCAAACAAAAGTTCAAAAGGGCTGTAGCCAACCCCCTTTTGTGGGACCTCTCTGTAAGCAAAGAGCAGGCAGGGTAAAAGAATGTCCCATTTCCGCCTGAGCTTCTCTGGTAATCCTTTTATCATGCCTTTAAGGGTCTTGTTAAATCTCTCCACAAGCCCATTGCACTGTGGATGATATGGGGTGGTAAACTTATAGTTTACTCCACATTCCTTCCACATTGCTTTCAGATAGCTGGACATAAAGTTTGTCCCTCTATCTGATAGTACCTCCTTAGGAAAGCCCACTCTTGAGAAAACTGCAATGAGGGCCTTTGCCACCACAGGTGCTGTGGTGGTCCTTAGGGGAATAGCCTCTGGGTACCTGGTGGCATGATCCACTACCACCAGTATGAATCTGTTCCCAGATGCTGTTTGGGGGTCCATTGGACCCACAATATCAATTCCTACTCTCTCAAAGGGGACCCCCACCACAGGTAGTGGTATTAGGGGGGCCTTTGTTGTGCCACCTGACTTACCACTGGCTTGGCAAGTGACACAGGAGCGACAAAACTCCTTGACATCCTCTGACATGTGAGGCCAGTGAAAGTGTGGAACAAGCCTGTCCCACGTCTTGTTCTGGCCTAAGTGTCCTGCAAGGGGAATATCATGGGCCAAGGTAAGGAGGAATCCCCTAAACTGCAGAGGTATCACCAACCTCCTGGTCATGCCAGGCTTGGGGGCTCTAGCCTCTGAGTAAAGGAGTCCCTCATCCCAATACACAGTATGGGTACCTTGGGCATCCCCAGCAGCCTCAGCAGCAGCCTGCTGTCTGAGGGGTTCAAGGGAAGGGCAATCTAATTGAGCTTGCCTCAGGTCTGCCCTTGAGGGTCCCCCTGTCCCCAGAAACTCAACCTGGTCAGGTTCAAGTTCCTCAGAGACAGTCTCCTCTTGGACTGCAGAATCAGTTTCCTCTGAAACCTGATCCTCAACCTGGGGCAAGGTGGAAGGCGAGGCCTTTCCTCTCTTGCTCCTTCTCTTGGGTTGTGGCTGGTCTATTGTCTCAAGATCCACCACTGGTTCAGGAAGGCACTTCTTAGCCTGAGCCCTTGTCATGGCAAGGACATGCTCTGAAATCCCTAGCATTTCTGCATGAGTCCTGTACTCCACTTCTGACCATGCTGAGCTTTCAAGGTCATTGCCTAACAGACAGTCTACTGGTAGGTCTGCACTCACCACAACTTTCTTTAGGCCATCAACCCCTCCCCAGGAGAAGTTCACAACTGCCACACTATGGGAGGTAGTGGAGTTGCTTGCATTGGTTACTAGGTAGCTCTCTCCTAGTACAATCTGTCCAGGGTCCACAAAGCCAGGGGTCACCATGGTGACACTAGCACATGTGTCCCTGTAAGCTTGAGCCAGTTTCTCATTTATTAAGGGAGTCTGCCTGTATTTGCCCAGGTTAGTGGGGCTTACTGCAGTGGGCAACTCAATGTCCACATCATACAGGAGAACTGCCTGTGTAGGGACTCTGACTAGGCCAGATCCTACTTCAATACCCAGGGTCAACCCAGCTACACCCTTGGACTGTGTTCCACCACTGCTTACTGTACTTGGGGTTGCAGTTGCTTTAGGAGCTGTAGTGGTGGGAACTGGATTTGCCTTGGTGCACTCACTGCCCCAGTGTGAAACTGATTTGCAGGCATTACACCAAGGTGTCTTTGGACCTTTGTTCTTCTTTTTCTTGTTACCATTTTGGGAACCACCCTCCTTACTATTAGTTTGGGGGCCTGAAGACTTCTGGTCTTTTTCTTTATCTTTCTGATTCTGATTACCACCCTTCTGGTCTGTTTTCTTCTGGTCACCACCTTGGTTCTGGGGTTTCTGCTTAATCCTTGTTCTGACCCATTTGTCTGCCTTCTTTCCCAATTCTTGGGGAGAGGTCAGATCAGAGTCAATAAGGTATTGATGCAACAGCTGGTTTGTACAGTTATTAAGGATCTGTTCTCTCATCATAAGATTGTACAATCCTGTATAGTCTGAAACTTTACTTCCCTGCAACCAACCCTCCAAAGCCTTAGTGGCACACTCAACGAAATCAGTCCAGTCTTGAGTCTGTGCTTTCTGGGTGTCTCTGAACAACAACCTGTATTGCTCAGTGGTTAGGCCATACCCTTCAATGAGAGCACTCTTCAAAACAGAGTAGTTTTTGGCATCCTCAGGTCTAACTGTGAGGAGCCTGTCCCTCCCTTTCTCAGAAAAGGAGTACCACAAAATTGCAGCCCACTGACTCTCAGGAACCTGCTGTACCATGCAGGCTCTCTCAAGAGCAGTCATCCATTTGTGGATGTCATCCCCTTCTTTGAAGGGGGCCACAATTTTAGTCAGGTTTCTATTGTCATAGGCCCTGTCTTTTTCTCTTGGAAAATTGCTGCCACCAGTGACATCTAAGCCACTTAATTTCTGCTCTCTTGCCAAGGCAAGTCTAGCTTGAGCCAAGGCTACCTCCTCCCTCTCTATCTGGAGTTTGACAGCCCTCATTCTGGCCCTATGCTCAGCTTTTTGAGGAGCACTCATGCCTCTCTCTGAGTCTCTGGAGGCACTAGAAATATGAGAGTCCCCTGATGGAGATCTCACTCTTCTGTTGCCTGGGAGAATCACACGTTGGGTTCTGGGGAGGGGCAGGCCCTCTCCATTCCCCAGTAGGTCCAAGTTGGCCTGGCTAAGCCTACCAACTGGAACCTGGTTACCCTGATCCTGTACTTCCAAGTCCTCAACCTCTGAGTCCTCATCTTCATCATCCTCCTCCTCTTCAGGGGGATCAACTACAGGGGGGTTCCCTCCATTTCCTGTTTCTAGGGAAGCTTCCTTCACTTTCTCTAAGTCATCCTGTTCTAGGATTTCTACCAGGATTTGGCAGGTGGGGTTTCTGCCCCTTTTTAACCCTCTTGCTTTGCACAAGGCAATCAAGTCTCTGCGGGTTAACTTGTCATATCCAAAAGTTGCCTGGGTAGGGTCAACTGTCACAGGACTAGACCCTGAGGCCTTTCCTGTGTCAGACATGGTTACTAGTGAGGTGTAAGTGGTGCACTTACCTACACTAAGTGTTTTCCTACTGGACCTTGCTAGTGAGTTGTAGTCAGGGGTGTGCTACTCCCTTCAACCTACAACTACTAAGTTCAGTAGAACTTAATATGCTAAGCTTTTGATTTTATATGTACCTAGAGGTACTTGATGTGATCTTTCAATTTGATATAAAGATTGCAATGGTAAAACAACAGCAAGCTCAAATCCGCACCGCTGCTCACCAATGTGAGAAGTTGGCCTGGTAGGGGATGTTTCCAATTCTGGAACCACCTACTACCTGACCAAACAATCCCTTATGGTGTCTGGTTGTAAGTCAACCTTATTAGACAAGCTATCCTAGGGGTAGCATGGACTAAGCAGCCTAAAGGCTTAACTTAAGAGGTCGTGTTAAGCGAGCCGTTTTACCACATACAATCCTGTAATACCAAATGAAAGGACACCACACAAGTATATATTATAAAAATATATGTATTTATTACTAAAAACAATCCCCAGTATTCTTTATGAATAAAGGGGCACAAGCGTTAAATCAAAAGCACTGTTTAAACATACAAAGTTGCACAATTATGGATGAGGGTAGGGGCCACTCAAACCATATACTAAACAAGTGGTATAAGAGATGCCACTCGAGCAGTGGTTAGGCCTAGGGCCTAGGGAATCGCTGGGAGCAGTCAGGACAAGCAATGCTGAAGTCGGGAATGGCCCTCAGGATTCGGGAGATGTGCGGAAAGCGCACGCATGCACCAATGTTAACCAATGGTGCGTAAAAGTTGTAAAGTTAAAGTTAAAGGACACTTCCGCTGAACCTAGAGGAACAAAACTTAACACACAGACCCTAGAGGTGTGCACCAGTGTGGGAACACCGGCGGAGCAAAGTTACCTCACCCACAGGAAGCGGGTGCATAGGGTCGAAGTGGCGTCGGGTTTTGACACGCAGGCTCTTGGTGCTTGAAGCTGAAAGGGCTGCAGGCGGGTTGAAGATGAAGTGTCCGGTGGAGTCCAAGGGTGGACTCAAGTAGAAAAGTACCTGAAAGCAGAGGGGACAGAGTCTGGGTCACTCAGCAGTGACCAGGGTGGAACCAGGACGGAACCAGGCAATGTCGGGCGCAATCAGGTGGTCGTCGAGGAGCTTCTCTCCGCTGTCACGTGGGCTCTGGGGCATCTGCGACGTCCAGGAGCAGGTCACGATCTGTCCCACGCAGGCTCTCACCGTTGGCGCAGTCGGCTTCAAGCTTGGAGCAAACAAGCCTTGGTAAGAGCAATCCACGCGGGATCGGAAGATGGCTTCTCACTCGGACCAGGGAGGTCAGAGTCGGGGCTCCTTTTCAGGGGAGCTGGTGTGGATCTGGAGCAACCAGAATCACGAGTCTTCTTCGGTAGTTCGTCGGCACAGGGACCACAAGCCAGCTGGCAAGTGACCGGGCCAACGCGTTGAGCCAAATTGTGCCAAAGGGCCCCACGCAGCACTCGTCGAGTGTGGAGGGCTGAACTTCGGCTCAGGAGTAGCTCAGGGTGGGGGCTTCTCAAACCCCGGTGCACAGCTTCGAGGGTCACTCGTGGGCTGCACGGTCGGCGTCTCGTGGTCAATTCAAGATGGCGTGCCCCACGCTTCCGGTCGCCTCCACGGGTCTCAGCTTTGCAGGGACTGTGGATCGGGCTGTTAGAAGCTGGGCAGGCTTGATCTCGTCGATCTCAGTCGCTCGAGTTCCGGCGGGAACTGCAACTAAGTAGACGTCGAGGGCTGGATGGTGCCTGCTGCTGCAGGGTGGTCACTCCTTGACCACAAGGGAGATTCTTCGGGCTTCCACGTTGGAGTGGAGGTCCAAGGGTCCAGAGTTTCGTTTCAAATGTTTCTTCCAGGAAATCTGATGTGCATTGGCACTGCTCCCACTCTTATTCCAATCTGGGGGGCGTGATTACCTGCTAGGTCCCCTCCTATGGGTGGGACCCAGGAAGTGGGTGGATACACCCCCTTCCTTTGATCCAGGCCGCCCTGGCACGAGGGCTGGAGTGTCCCAGAACCGGTTTGGCCGGATTATGCAAGGGGCAGCCTTGTGCGCCCCAAGCAGTGTCTGGTTTCTTTCAAACCTCCCTGCTACAATACACTATCTCCTGTCTGGAGGGCGGTGACACCCTCCTGTGACAGGAAACCCTTTGTCCAGGACCCCCTTGACTGAGTTTCGGTCAGCTCCAGGGGTCCAGACATTTGTCTGTGGCAGAGGCATCCATTTTGTGGATCTTAAGGTCTTTGGAGAAATCAACCGCATTAAAGTAAAGTAACATGTCTTACCCCTCTAGAGGGGTGGAATGCCATCCCCGTCGCCAGAACTGGCGAGGGGATGGTATTCCAAAGCGTATGACACCTTACACGACATGTTTTGATAAAGCCAAACCAGAGTTGCTAAATAACCGCGAGGATTATAAGGCACTTAATAGTATATGGTATGGCATTATCCTGAAACAGCTTAGGGATTTGTTCCCGACGGCTGCAGACAGGCTCAGCTCATGCTAGAGCTCCATCTCACATAAAACCACGCACTCAGCCTCCAGGATTGATGAGGCCTTTCTATAGGAGTGGCTCACAGGTTTACATGTGTCCAGATATAGGTTTAGACATAGGTATACTATCTCTAAGCAAGGGGTGTGTACACCACCTTACCCCAGCTGAGTGATCAGCCAGTTGTGTCAATTTAAGAACCAGCCAGGGGTGGCAAAAGATATGCTGCAGCCCCTGGTAGGCCTTAGTGGCTCCTATGCCCTGTGCACCTATAGTGCATTATACAGGGGCTGACAAGGAGTCCATTTCCAATTGGTATGTGCCTATAGCACATGTGTCATTAATTTAGTGAGAGAACAGCAGGCTGGGGGTCTGATCAGCAGGCCCACAGCCTCAGTAGTCGAAAACCAGTGAAGCAAAAAGCAAAAATTTGGGGTGACCATAGGATAGCAGACCCTACTCTCCTACACAACCCCCCCCCCAAACGCAGGGACATTAAACTAACCTTGACCAGATAAGTCTTCATGTTCTAAGTGGAAGTACCTGGAGAGACCATCTGCATTACCATGGTCAGTCCCTGGGCGGTGCTCCACTGTAAAGTCCATCCCCTGTAGGGAAATGGACCACCTGAGCAGTTTGGGATTTTCACCCTTCATCTGATTAAGCCACAAGAGGGGCTTATGGTCTGTTTGCACCAGGAAGTGAGTTCCAAACAAGTAGGACCTCAACTTCTTTAATGCCCAAACCACAGCAAAGGCCTCCCTCTCAATGGCTGACCAACGTTTTTCTCTTGGGGTTAGCCTCCTGCTAATGAAAGCAATTGACCATCTTGATTAAGTTGTGAGAGTACAGCTCCCACCCCCAACTCAGAAGCATCTGTCTGAACAATGAACTGTTTGGAGTAGTCAGGACTCTTTAGGATAGGTGCAGAGCACATGGCCTTCTTCAGGTCTTCAAATGCCTTCTGACAGCTAACTGTCCACTGAACCTTTTTTGGCATCTTCTTGGATGTCAAGTCATTTAATGGTGTCACTATAGACCCATAGTTCCTCACAAACTTCCTGTAATACCCAGTCAGGCCCAAGAAGGCTCTGACTTGTGTCTGGGTAACTGGAGGAGCCCAGTCCTGTATGGCCTGGATTTTGCTTTCCAGTGGCTGCACCTGGCCTCCACCAACTAGGTGGCCCAGGTATACAACCTTACTCTGCCCTATCTGGCACTTAGTGGCCTTGATAGTGAGGCCTGCCTTTTGCAGGGCCTCCAAAACTCTCTTCAGGTGGATCAGGTGATCCTCCCAGGTGGAGCTAAAGACAGCAATATCATCCAGATAAGCTGCACAAAAGTCATCCAACCCAGTAAGGACTTGGTTCACCAACCTTTGGAAAGTGGCAGGTGCATTCTTCAAACCAAAGGGCATTACCACAAACTGATAATGTCCACTAGGGGTAGAGAATGCTGTCTTGGCCTTTGACTCCTCAGCTAGTCTGATTTGCCAGTAGCCAGCTGTCAGATCGAATGTGCTCAGAAACTTGGCAGAAGCCAATCTGTCAATGAGCTCATCTGCTCTTGGAATGGGGTGAGCATCTGTCCTAGTGACAGCATTGAGACCCCTGTAATCCACGCAAAACCTCATTTCTCTCTTACCATCTTGGGTATGAGGTTTTGGCACCAGGACTACTGGGCTGGCCCATGGGCTCTCTGATGGCTCAATCACTCCAAGCTCTAACATCTTTTGCACCTCAGCCTTGATGCAGTCTCTGACATGGTCAGGTTGCCTGTAGATCTTATTCTTGACAGGCAGACTGTCACCAGTGTCCACAACATGGGTACACCAGTCAGTCTGGCTGGGTGTGAGTGAAAACAAATGCCTGTGGGCCTGCAGAACTTGTCTGCAGTCCATCTGTTGCTGGTCAGTGAGGCTGCCTGCCAAGGCTACTCCATCAACTGAACCATCATCAGGGTTCTGGGAAAGCAGGTCTGGGAGAGGGTCACTCTCTTCCTCCTGTTCCCCATCTGTGGCCATGAGCAAGCTCATGTCCTCCCTGTCCACAAATGCTTTCAAGCGATTCACATGGATTACCCTGTGAGGGCTCCTGGGTGTTCCAAAGTCTACCAAGTAGGTGACTTCCCCTTTCTTCTCAAGAATAGGATAGGGTCCACTCCATTTGTCTTGGAGTGCTGCTGGAGCCACTGGCTCCAGTACCCACACCTTCTGTCCTGGTTGGAACTCTACCAGCACAGCCTTTTGGTCATGCCAAGCTTTCTGCAATTCTTGGCTGGCCTCCAGGTTTTTGGATGCTCTTTCCATGTACTCAGCCATCCTGGAGCGGAGACCAAGTACATAGTCCACTATGTCTAGTTTGGGCTTTTTGAGAGGTAACTCCCATCCTTCCTTCACCAAACACAATGGACCCCTCACAGGGTGGCCAAACAAAAGTTCAAAAGGGCTGTAGCCAACCCCCTTTTGTGGGACCTCTCTGTAAGCAAAGAGCAGGCAGGGTAAAAGAATGTCCCATTTCCGCCTGAGCTTCTCTGGTAATCCTTTTATCATGCCTTTAAGGGTCTTGTTAAATCTCTCCACAAGCCCATTGCACTGTGGATGATATGGGGTGGTAAACTTATAGTTTACTCCACATTCCTTCCACATTGCTTTCAGATAGCTGGACATAAAGTTTGTCCCTCTATCTGATAGTACCTCCTTAGGAAAGCCCACTCTTGAGAAAACTGCAATGAGGGCCTTTGCCACCACAGGTGCTGTGGTGGTCCTTAGGGGAATAGCCTCTGGGTACCTGGTGGCATGATCCACTACCACCAGTATGAATCTGTTCCCAGATGCTGTTTGGGGGTCCATTGGACCCACAATATCAATTCCTACTCTCTCAAAGGGGACCCCCACCACAGGTAGTGGTATTAGGGGGGCCTTTGTTGTGCCACCTGACTTACCACTGGCTTGGCAAGTGACACAGGAGCGACAAAACTCCTTGACATCCTCTGACATGTGAGGCCAGTGAAAGTGTGGAACAAGCCTGTCCCACGTCTTGTTCTGGCCTAAGTGTCCTGCAAGGGGAATATCATGGGCCAAGGTAAGGAGGAATCCCCTAAACTGCAGAGGTATCACCAACCTCCTGGTCATGCCAGGCTTGGGGGCTCTAGCCTCTGAGTAAAGGAGTCCCTCATCCCAATACACAGTATGGGTACCTTGGGCATCCCCAGCAGCCTCAGCAGCAGCCTGCTGTCTGAGGGGTTCAAGGGAAGGGCAATCTAATTGAGCTTGCCTCAGGTCTGCCCTTGAGGGTCCCCCTGTCCCCAGAAACTCAACCTGGTCAGGTTCAAGTTCCTCAGAGACAGTCTCCTCTTGGACTGCAGAATCAGTTTCCTCTGAAACCTGATCCTCAACCTGGGGCAAGGTGGAAGGCGAGGCCTTTCCTCTCTTGCTCCTTCTCTTGGGTTGTGGCTGGTCTATTGTCTCAAGATCCACCACTGGTTCAGGAAGGCACTTCTTAGCCTGAGCCCTTGGCATGGCAAGGACATGCTCTGAAATCCCTAGCATTTCTGCATGAGTCCTGTACTCCACTTCTGACCATGCTGAGCTTTCAAGGTCATTGCCTAACAGACAGTCTACTGGTAGGTCTGCACTCACCACAACTTTCTTTAGGCCATCAACCCCTCCCCAGGAGAAGTTCACAACTGCCACACTATGGGAGGTAGTGGAGTTGCTTGCATTGGTTACTAGGTAGCTCTCTCCTAGTACAATCTGTCCAGGGTCCACAAAGCCAGGGGTCACCATGGTGACACTAGCACATGTGTCCCTGTAAGCTTGAGCCAGTTTCTCATTTATTAAGGGAGTCTGCCTGTATTTGCCCAGGTTAGTGGGGCTTACTGCAGTGGGCAACTCAATGTCCACATCATACAGGAGAACTGCCTGTGTAGGGACTCTGACTAGGCCAGATCCTACTTCAATACCCAGGGTCAACCCAGCTACACCCTTGGACTGTGTTCCACCACTGCTTACTGTACTTGGGGTTGCAGTTGCTTTAGGAGCTGTAGTGGTGGGAACTGGATTTGCCTTGGTGCACTCACTGCCCCAGTGTGAAACTGATTTGCAGGTATTACACCAAGGTGTCTTTGGACCTTTGTTCTTCTTTTTCTTGTTACCATTTTGGGAACCACCCTCCTTACTATTAGTTTGGGGGCCTGAAGACTTCTGGTCTTTTTCTTTATCTTTCTGATTCTGATTACCACCCTTCTGGTCTGTTTTCTTCTGGTCACCACCTTGGTTCTGGGGTTTCTGCTTAATCCTTGTTCTGACCCATTTGTCTGCCTTCTTTCCCAATTCTTGGGGAGAGGTCAGATCAGAGTCAATAAGGTATTGATGCAACAGCTGGTTTGTACAGTTATTAAGGATCTGTTCTCTCATCATAAGATTGTACAATCCTGTATAGTCTGAAACTTTACTTCCCTGCAACCAACCCTCCAAAGCCTTAGTGGCACACTCAACGAAATCAGTCCAGTCTTGAGTCTGTGCTTTCTGGGTGTCTCTGAACAACAACCTGTATTGCTCAGTGGTTAGGCCATACCCTTCAATGAGAGCACTCTTCAAAACAGAGTAGTTTTTGGCATCCTCAGGTCTAACTGTGAGGAGCCTGTCCCTCCCTTTCTCAGAAAAGGAGTACCACAAAATTGCAGCCCACTGACTCTCAGGAACCTGCTGTACCATGCAGGCTCTCTCAAGAGCAGTCATCCATTTGTGGATGTCATCCCCTTCTTTGAAGGGGGCCACAATTTTAGTCAGGTTTCTATTGTCATAGGCCCTGTCTTTTTCTCTTGGAAAATTGCTGCCACCAGTGACATCTAAGCCACTTAATTTCTGCTCTCTTGCCAAGGCAAGTCTAGCTTGAGCCAAGGCTACCTCCTCCCTCTCTATCTGGAGTTTGACAGCCCTCATTCTGGCCCTATGCTCAGCTTTTTGAGGAGCACTCATGCCTCTCTCTGAGTCTCTGGAGGCACTAGAAATATGAGAGTCCCCTGATGGAGATCTCACTCTTCTGTTGCCTGGGAGAATCACACGTTGGGTTCTGGGGAGGGGCAGGCCCTCTCCATTCCCCAGTAGGTCCAAGTTGGCCTGGCTAAGCCTACCAACTGGAACCTGGTTACCCTGATCCTGTACTTCCAAGTCCTCAACCTCTGAGTCCTCATCTTCATCATCCTCCTCCTCTTCAGGGGGATCAACTACAGGGGGGTTCCCTCCATTTCCTGTTTCTAGGGAAGCTTCCTTCACTTTCTCTAAGTCATCCTGTTCTAGGATTTCTACCAGGATTTGGCAGGTGGGGTTTCTGCCCCTTTTTAACCCTCTTGCTTTGCACAAGGCAATCAAGTCTCTGCGGGTTAACTTGTCATATCCAAAAGTTGCCTGGGTAGGGTCAACTGTCACAGGACTAGACCCTGAGGCCTTTCCTGTGTCAGACATGGTTACTAGTGAGGTGTAAGTGGTGCACTTACCTACACTAAGTGTTTTCCTACTGGACCTTGCTAGTGAGTTGTAGTCAGGGGTGTGCTACTCCCTTCAACCTACAACTACTAAGTTCAGTAGAACTTAATATGCTAAGCTTTTGATTTTATATGTACCTAGAGGTACTTGATGTGATCTTTCAATTTGATATAAAGATTGCAATGGTAAAACAACAGCAAGCTCAAATCCGCACCGCTGCTCACCAATGTGAGAAGTTGGCCTGGTAGGGGATGTTTCCAATTCTGGAACCACCTACTACCTGACCAAACAATCCCTTATGGTGTCTGGTTGTAAGTCAACCTTATTAGACAAGCTATCCTAGGGGTAGCATGGACTAAGCAGCCTAAAGGCTTAACTTAAGAGGTCGTGTTAAGCGAGCCGTTTTACCACATACAATCCTGTAATACCAAATGAAAGGACACCACACAAGTATATATTATAAAAATATATGTATTTATTACTAAAAACAATCCCCAGTATTCTTTATGAATAAAGGGGCACAAGCGTTAAATCAAAAGCACTGTTTAAACATACAAAGTTGCACAATTATGGATGAGGGTAGGGGCCACTCAAACCATATACTAAACAAGTGGTATAAGAGATGCCACTCGAGCAGTGGTTAGGCCTAGGGCCTAGGGAATCGCTGGGAGCAGTCAGGACAAGCAATGCTGAAGTCGGGAATGGCCCTCGGGATTCGGGAGATGTGCGGAAAGCGCACGCATGCACCAATGTTAACCAATGGTGCGTAAAAGTTGTAAAGTTAAAGTTAAAGGACACTTCCGCTGAACCTAGAGGAACAAAACTTAACACACAGACCCTAGAGGTGTGCACCAGTGTGGGAACACCGGCGGAGCAAAGTTACCTCACCCACAGGAAGCGGGTGCATAGGGTCGAAGTGGCGTCGGGTTTTGACACGCAGGCTCTTGGTGCTTGAAGCTGAAAGGGCTGCAGGCGGGTTGAAGATGAAGTGTCCGGTGGAGTCCAAGGGTGGACTCAAGTAGAAAAGTACCTGAAAGCAGAGGGGACAGAGTCTGGGTCACTCAGCAGTGACCAGGGTGGAACCAGGACGGAACCAGGCAATGTCGGGCGCAATCAGGTGGTCGTCGAGGAGCTTCTCTCCGCTGTCACGTGGGCTCTGGGGCATCTGCGACGTCCAGGAGCAGGTCACGATCTGTCCCACGCAGGCTCTCACCGTTGGCGCAGTCGGCTTCAAGCTTGGAGCAAACAAGCCTTGGTAAGAGCAATCCACGCGGGATCGGAAGATGGCTTCTCACTCGGACCAGGGAGGTCAGAGTCGGGGCTCCTTTTCAGGGGAGCTGGTGTGGATCTGGAGCAACCAGAATCACGAGTCTTCTTTGGTAGTTCGTCGGCACAGGGACCACAAGCCAGCTGGCAAGTGACCGGGCCAACGCGTTGAGCCAAATTGTGCCAAAGGGCCCCACGCAGCACTCGTCGAGTGTGGAGGGCTGAACTTCGGCTCAGGAATAGCTCAGGGTGGGGGCTTCTCAAACCCCGGTGCACAGCTTCGAGGGTCACTCGTGGGCTGCACGGTCAGCGTCTCGTGGTCAATTCAAGATGGCGTGCCCCACGCTTCCGGTCGCCTCCACGGGTCTCAGCTTTGCAGGGACTGTGGATCGGGCTGTTAGAAGCTGGGCAGGCTTGATCTCGTCGATCTCAGTCGCTCGAGTTCCGGCGGGAACTGCAACTAAGTAGACGTCGAGGGCTGGATGGTGCCTGCTGCTGCAGGGTGGTCACTCCTTGACCACAAGGGAGATTCTTCGGGCTTCCACGTTGGAGTGGAGGTCCAAGGGTCCAGAGTTTCGTTTCAAATGTTTCTTCCAGGAAATCTGATGTGCATTGGCACTGCTCCCACTCTTATTCCAATCTGGGGGGCGTGATTACCTGCTAGGTCCCCTCCTATGGGTGGGACCCAGGAAGTGGGTGGATACACCCCCTTCCTTTGATCCAGGCCGCCCTGGCACGAGGGCTGGAGTGCCCCAGAACCGGTTTGGCCGGATTATGCAAGGGGCAGCCTTGTGCGCCCCAAGCAGTGTCTGGTTTCTTTCAAACCTCCCTGCTACAATACACTATCTCCTGTCTGGAGGGCGGTGACACCCTCCTGTGACAGGAAACCCTTTGTCCAGGACCCCCTTGACTGAGTTTCGGTCAGCTCCAGGGGTCCAGACATTTGTCTGTGGCAGAGGCATCCATTTTGTGGATCTTAAGGTCTTTGGAGAAATCAACCGCATTAAAGTAAAGTAACATGTCTTACCCCTCTAGAGGGGTGGAATGCCATCCCCGTCGCCAGAACTGGCGAGGGGATGGTATTCCAAAGCGTATGACACCTTACACGACATGTTTTGATAAAGCCAAACCAGAGTTGCTAAATAACCGCGAGGATTATAAGGCACTTAATAGTATATGGTATGGCATTATCCTGAAACAGCTTAGGGATTTGTTCCCGACGGCTGCAGACAGGCTCAGCTCATGCTAGAGCTCCATCTCACATAAAACCACGCACTCAGCCTCCAGGATTGATGAGGCCTTTCTATAGGAGTGGCTCACAGGTTTACATGTGTCCAGATTTAGGTTTAGACATAGGTATACTATCTCTAAGCAAGGGGTGTGTACACCACCTTACCCCAGCTGAGTGATCAGCCAGTTGTGTCAATTTAAGAACCAGCCAGGGGTGGCAAAAGATATGCTGCAGCCCCTGGTAGACCTTAGTGGCTCCTATGCCCTGTGCACCTATAGTGCATTATACAGGGGCTGACAAGGAGTCCATTTCCAATTGGTATGTGCCTATAGCACATGTGTCATTAATTTAGTGAGAGAACAGCAGGCTGGGGGTCTGATCAGCAGGCCCACAGCCTCAGTAGTCGAAAACCAGTGAAGCAAAAAGCAAAAATTTGGGGTGACCATAGGATAGCAGACCCTACTCTCCTACAACGATGCTTCGCCTAGGCTTCATCAGGCCTTCAAAATCCCCAGCGGCCTCGCCACTGTTCTTCATCCCTAAGGCTAATGGGGAACTGCGCGCTTGTGTGGATTTCCGGGCGCTTAACGCCATCACGATTAAGAACAGGTACCCGTTGCCTCTCATCAACGTGCTCCTGGAACAAGTAAAGAAGGCCCAAGTATACACCAAACTCGATTTGAAAGGGGAATACCATCTGGTCCGCATGCGTCGCGGAGACGAGTGGAAGACGGCCTTCAAAACGAGGTTCGGCCTGTATGAGTATAGAGTCATGCCCTTTGGGCTATGTAACGCCCCTGCCGCGTTCCAGTTCTTTTTGAACGATGTGCTGAGAGACATCCTGGATGTATACGTAGTCGCGTACATAGACGACATTTTGATTTATTCGGACACCATAGAAGAACACGTGATACATGTGGCCTCAGTACTACAAATCCTCAGAGACAATTCGCTTTATTGCAAGCTCAGCAAATGCGACTTCCACGTGACATCTGTGGAATTCCTGGGGGTCATGTTGAGCCCAGAAGGCCAAACCATGGCTGATAGAAAGGTGAAAGCGGTAACGGAATGGCCAGCGCCACGGAACATCAAGGACGTACAGAGCTTTCTTGGCTTTGCCAACTTCTACCGCCAGTTTATAGAGGGGTTCTCTGGGCTAGTAACGCCCATTACACACCTATTGAGGAAGTCGGTGAAGTTCCATTGGTCTGAAGAAGCGGAGGGGGCATTCAGTGCCTTGAAACACGCCTTTGTATCCGCGCCTGTCCTTGCCCACCCTGACCCGGAACAGCAATACACGGTAGAGGCGGACGCGTCCGACCTGGCGGTGGGAGCCATACTGTCGCAGAAGAAACCTGAGACGGGGGTGCTACATCCTGTTTCGTTTATGTCCCGCAAATTGAACCAAGCGGAAAGAAATTACCACCTTGCCGAAAAGGAACTTCTGGCCATCAAGGACGCCTTTTCCGAGTGGAGACACCTGTTGATGGGGGCTAAGCACGTAGTGATGGTCTACACCGACCATCGGAACCTTCAGTTCATGACGGCCGCCAGGCAATTGTCTCCTCGTCAAATGAGGTGGATGTTATTCTTCTCTGGGTTTCATTTCACCATCACATACAGGCCAGGATCAGAAAACAGGAAGGCCGACGCATTGTCGAGGCAAACCACAGAAGCGCGGAGTCCGCAACCGGCCGTTGAGTCCATCATCCACCCAAGCAAGGTGGTAGCGGCTATCCAGCCTGGACACTTCCTACGCGACGTTCAGAAAGGAGTCAACACCTTTCGATGGAAAGCCTGGTTGCGTAGACACGAGGAATGGCAGGTATGCGACGGCGTTCCGGTTAAGGGAGGACGTGTATTGGTGCCTACCGCACGGTTACAGAAGCAGGTGTTCGGGTGGTGCCATGAGTCGGCCAGTGCAGGACACTTCGGACTGGAGAAGACGGTCGACTACGCCTTACGTCAGTTCTGGTGGCCTACGTTGAGGGCGGATGTGAGGAATTGGATCATGACCTGTGTGACCTGCTCCGCCATGAAATCGGATCACCGACGCCCACAGGGGTTACTGCTTCCAATGCCAACTCCCTCCAGGCCATGGGATTGCATCTCCCTGGATTTCGTTGTGGGGTTGCCCAGGGACAAGGGATGTACTGCTATACTGGTGGTCATCGACTATTTAACCAAGATGGGTCGCTTCATCGCCTGTAAGGGTGTACCCACGGCCGGACAATTGGCTGTCGTACTTCTGAAAGAGGTAGTAAGGGCTCATGGCCTTCCCAGCGTTATCGTTTCAGACAGGGGATCGCAGTTCACGGCAAGGTTCTGGAAGACCTGGTGTTCAGCACTCCATGTCACCTCAGCGTTATCAACCAGCTACCATCCGCAAACAGACGGTCAGACGGAACGTCTTAATCAAACCCTGAAGCAATACCTCCGCTGTTACATAGATCAAGGAAAGGAAGAGTGGGTGGACCTGTTGTGGCTTGCCGAAGTCGCGTACAACAACGCCACACACGCCTCAACCAAGGTGTCACCTTTCTACAGCAACTATGGGCACCATCCCCGATTCATCCCATTGTCGCACCCCTCGTCGACGTCGGGAGTACCTGAAACAGCCAAGAGGGTGGCACATATCAGGGAGACCGTGGTAAAAGCAAAGAAGTGCTTGGAGGAGGCCAAGAAGAGATATAAAACCACGGCGGATAAAAGAAGGTGACCAGGCCCGCTGTATCAAGCCGGGGATTACGTCTGGGTATCATCCAGGAACCTACGTTTCCGTAAACACAGCGTTTTCCATCCCCGCTTCATAGGGCCTTACCGCATCAAGGACTGCATAAGCCCAGTGAACGTACGGTTGGAGTTGCCTGACAATCTCCGGATTCACCCTGTGTTCCATGTTTCGTTGCTCAAACCCTCCTTGAAGCCCAAACATACCGCGCCTCCTCCGGTGTTGGTGGACGGGGAGAAGGAGTACGCAGTACACTGCATCAGGGATTCCCGTTGGAGAAGAGGCAAGCTGTGGTACCTGGTTGCTTGGAAGGGGTATGGGCAGGAAGAGAACTCATGGGAGCCCGTAGCCGGGATCTGTGCGCTGCGGTTGTTGGCGGCATTTCACAGGAAGTACCCGACCAAGCCCGGCCCGGCAGGAGGCCCTGACGGGAGAGGGATGTATTGTTAAGACAAGCGTCGGAGTCGAGTAGGAAACAAGAGAGGAGAACAACATAAACCAGGAGCAAGCCCGCCCGAACTACAATCCCCAGAAGGCCGTACGAGACAGTCGCGCTGAGAGGGCATACCCATTTAAGCAACCCGGACGCCAGCAGTAGGCGTCGAATATTTTGAACATTCACCGCGAGTACGGAGAGGCTGCCAAGCGGAAGGTGAGCTCCGTGGTATTCGGCGGCTTTGGGACAGGAGTCGGGAGTTTATGGTGAGGAACAACTGATGCCCCAGTCCGTGTCAGCGGGGCTCCGCTTCATGCTCGGTGGTACTTAATTGAACTCCGGTCTGCTCCGACCCCTTGTCAGTCCCCGCTCGAGGGTTCTCGAGCATAAAGGACAACGGTCCTTTAGATACTTACGCCAGTCCCCGCTCGAGGGTTCGAGCTCGTGGACTCCGGTCCTTTTAGGACATACGTCAGTCCCCGCTCGAGGGTATCGAGCAGAAGGTCCTTGGACGTGACCTGTGGCCAGTCCCCACTTGAGGGTATCGAGTTAACAGGACAAGGTCCCTTGCTGTGACCTGTGGCCAGTCCCCGCTCGAGGGTATCGAGCAGAAGGTCCCTTGACGTGACCTGTGGCCAGTCCCCGCTTGAGGGTATCGAGTTAACAGGACAAGGTCCCTTGCTGTGACCTGTGGCCAGTCCCCGCTCGAGGGTTATCGAGTGTGGAGGACGTCCTTTGCATTTGCCCTCCGTTGGACGCATGTCAGGACTAACACGCATGCGGAGGACGATAACGCGATATCCATAACGAGGATAGACGCATCGAGTGGCATTGTCGGCCATTATTTAGCACGGGGTCCTCTGTTGGAAGGTGCTAGGACTAGCATCATTGCAGAGGACGGTTAGACACTATCCCGAACATTAGTGCTCCCTTGCTTTGCTTATGATTTGGCCATTAAACAAGCCTTAATAAAGAGCTTGTTTACTTCACCTATCGGTCTGGCACCTCATTTGTGAGTTAACAGGTGTGGTGTGGGGGTTTCGACTGAGTTACCCGATCCCGAGGGAAGCAGGATTACACCCACACAGCAGCCAAATGGAAGCAATAGGTATTGCTAAACCTAGGTCGCAGTCTCTACACAAGCTACGCACGTACTTTGTTTTTGTTACCGGTATATTGTAATGACATACCTGAATTGTTGCTTGTATTACCGTATGGATCCTAGTGAGATATATAGGAGGTATTTATGAATGTTGTTGTTATTCCAGGTCTCCCTCCCTGCTGTTCCGTTCCTTTCCTTCCCTCGCTTGATCCTCCCACTGACCTGTGCCTTTACAGCGTTATAGGCTTGGGTATATCAAGTAATGGACCAATCTGAGCAACAAACTGATCCTGAGGACTCAATACTCTGACAGATTCTTGGTAACCAAACCTGGTGAGAGCCAGTCAAGTCACCCCATCCTGGATTACCCTGTTTGTCTAGTTTTCAAAAAATTATAGGTTTGCTAGGTTTCCCTAGGTGCTGGCAGAGTTAGGGTTCAAAATCTACAGCTAGGCACTTTGCAAAAAAAGATTCAGTTTTAACTGAAAATGTGGTGTGTACACATTGCGTTTTGGCCGTTTCCTAGGCCTAATTACACAAGGGAGGTACATTTTTTCTCTGAAGACTTTGGGGAACACGGGGTGTGGGAACTTTGTGGATCCATGCAGATTCCAGAACTTTCCACCACAGAAATGTGAGGAAAATATTTAGGTTTGCAAGGGATTATGGGTAACATAACCTTGTGAGACCCAGTCTAGTCACCCCGTCCTGGATTCCCCTGGTTGTCTAGTTTTCAAAAATGTATAGGTTTGGTAGGTTTCCCTTGGTGTTGGCAGAGCTAGGGCTCAAAATCTACAGCTCGGCGTTTTGAGCCGTTTCCTGTTGCGGGCACCTGGTCTACCCACACAAGTGAGGTGCCATTTTTATCGAAATACTTGGGGTAACACATGAATTGTAGAGCAACTGTTATTACCTATTGACTTTTGATGCATTTCTGCCTTCCAAATGAAAGACAATGTCTAAAAAAGAAGGCATTTTGAAAAAAGACCTATAATTCTCATGCTTGTATGAGTACTCACAATTTCAAAAATGTGCACATATCTATTGTTTCTAAACTCTATATTTTGTTCCAATTTCAGAAATACATAGGTGTCTTTCATACCGATTTTTCGACATACGTATTTTCCCAAATAAATTGCTATATAATAAAAAACCATTGCAAGACGCTGCTCAGTTATTGGCTCTGGGTTCGTCGGGTTCTTGGTGAACCTACAAGTCCTATATATCCTCACAACCAGAAAGGTCCAGCGGATGTAACTATATATTGCTTTTAAACAGTCATCACAATTAGAAGAAGTTACAGGTGAAAATGCTGGCACAGATGGCTGTTTTTTTCATCTAATTTTCACTGTTTCCTATATTCAACTGTTGTTTCTATAAATATACCTTGAAGGATCTACACAATTCAAATTACCCCTTGCTGAATTCAGAATTTTCTCTACTTTTCTAAAATGTATAGCTTTCCAGGATCCATTATTGCTTTTATACCCATTTCTACCATTAACTGGAAGAAGGTTGAAAGCATAAAAAATAGCAAAAATAGGCCAAATCCCAGTAAAATTCCAAAACTGTGTAAAAACTGTTGGTTTTCTGACAAAGGTCTGTCAGTAGCTAAAAGCTGGGAAAATAGTGATTTCAGCCCCACAAACCCTTTGTTGATACCATTTGCTGGGAGAAAAACAGACGCTTTCATTTGCAGCACTTTTTTCCCATCCCCCCCCCGCCCCCCCCAAAAAAAAGATTTAGCTGTATTTAGGCAAATTTCTGGGTCCCCTACAGGGGAATCCTCAAACCCTGGGTACCTTTAGAACACCACTGATGTTGGAAGAAACGGACGCAAATTTGGCATGGAAACCTTATGTGGGCAAAAAGTTACAGGGGCCTAAGCGTGAACTACCCCAAATTGCCAAAAAAGGATTAGCACGGGGGGAAAGGCTTAGCAGCGAAGGGGTTAGTTCCAAAAGTCATAGGAACATGCAGAAGCCACCAGGGAGACCTATTATAGCAGCATGCGATGAACCTCTCTAAAATAATTCAAGGTCCATTGACTATTTTTTGCAGGAACACATTAAAAATCTGTGATCCTATGTACCGGACACAGGCGACTGCCTGAGCAAGATAGAAAACATACAATGAAAGTCTGGTTACCTTTTATTAGCCCTAGATGTGACATCATTTTATACGTGTATAAGAAATAATGATGGTATCAGGGCAGTGGAGCATTTCCTAGGCAATAGATCATTGAAATAACCCAATTTTGTTTTATTTTTTTAAACATATTTTATTGGCATTTGCTGTTCAATCCAGGCATTATATACATATTGTATTCTCATCGTAGTAATTGTCTTGCAAAGGTCATTTCTTTGCTGTCTAGTTTACATCATTTTATATAGTTGTTGGCATGCATTGCTATTCTTCATGTCTGCCTGGGAATCTCAACCATAGAAGTGTATGGTCATACTCCTAAACACCCGCACCGCACGCAAACACACCCTCGAACTCTGGGACCTGCTAGACACATCCACCCTGGACATCGCCTTTCTGACAGAGACCTGGCTGAACCCCTCCTCGGCACCCGACTTCACCTTAGCCATCCTTAGCCATCCTGGACGGCTACAAGATCACCCGCAGAGACCGAACCAACTGTGTCGGGGTGGAATCATCCACAAGTTCACCCTAAAGGTCTCGACCAACGCCGACGACACCCTCAACACTGCCAAACACCTGCACTTCCAGATCCACACCGATCCCAACATCACCCTCAAAGGAACCCTCATCTACAGAACCCCCGGACCCCGGCCACAGTTCAGCGACTCTATCGCTGACTTCGTCAGCACGCACGCCCTCGCCTCCTCGGACTACATCCTCCTCGGAGACCTGAATTCCACCTCAAGAACAACAACGACACCAACTCCACCACCCTGATCGAGAACCTCGCCAACCTCAGACTCAGACAGCTCATGACAACACCCACCCACTCTGCCGGCCACACGCTTGTTCCCATCTTCACCACAAGCCCCCACATCTCCTTCAGCCACACCACCGAACTCTACTGGACCGACCATTGCTGCATCCACTTCACCTTCCGGAAACAAATCACGCACCACCGCACTCAACAGATCTCCGCCGCAGTTGGAGCAAAATCACCGAAGACCAGTTAAACCCCGCCCTTGCCCGAAACACACCTACAGATCCCACCGACCCCAACGCCGCCGCCAGCAACCTCAGACGTTGGATCGATGACTGCGCCAACACCCTCGCCCCGATCAAGAATCCCTCCAACAGACACACCAACAAGGATGCCAGCTGGTTCACCGCGGACCTCCAGACCTCCAAACAAACTTGCCGAAAACTGGAGAAGAAATGGCGCCACAAACAGATACCGGAGAACCAAGCAGCCCACAAGAACGCCATGCCTCCTTCAAGGACCGCCTCAACAACAATGCACACAATAGCAAAGAGCTCTTCAACATTGTGAAGGAGCTCTCCAACCCCAGCTCCAACACCAACGACATCCCACCATCACAAGACCTGTGCAACTCCCTGACCTCCTTCTTCCACTGCAAGATCGATGACATCCACGACAGCTTCAACAACCAGACCACCTCAACAGCCAACGACACCCCAGCCCCCACGGCCACCACCCACAGCGACCCCCTGCTCACCTGGACTAACAGCAATGGCCGCGACCTTCCTGGAGAGCTGGAAGCACACCAAGATCAACGCCCTGCTTAAGAAACCCAAGGCAGATCCAAGGGACCTCAAGAACTTCCGGCCCATCTCCCTGCTCCTGTTCCCAGCGAAGGTCATCGATAAAACCGTCAACAAACAGCTGACCCGCTACCTCGAGGAGAGCAACATCCTGGACTCGTCCCAGTCCGGGTTCCGGAGCAACTATAGCCCTGAAACGCCCCTCATCGCCACCACTGATGACATCAGAGGCCTGCTGGACAACGGCGAGACCGCGGCCCTCATCCTCCTGGACCTGTCAGCTGCTTTCAACACTGTCTGCCACTGCACCCTAAGCTCGCACCTCCATGACGCTGGAGTCTGAGGCAAAGCACTGGCCTGAACCTCCTCCTTCCTCACCGACAAAACACAGAGCGTCCGCCTGCACTCTTCCGATCGGACAAGACGGAGGTCCTCATCCTCGGTTCCACCTCCTCAGCCTGGGACGACTCCTGGTGGCCGTCCGCCCTGGGAGCAGCACCGACGCCCACCAACCACGCATGCAACCTGGGATTCATCCTCGACTCAACACTCTCCATGACCAAGTAAGTCAACGCCATCTCATCCTCCTGCTTCAACACCCTCCACATGCTCCGAAAGATCTATAGGTAGATCCCTGCCGGCACATGAAGAACGGTAACCCAGGCCCTCATCAGCAGCAGGCTGGACTACGGAAATGCCCTCTACGCGGGAGCGCCGGCCAAACTGCTGAAATGACTGCAACGCATAGAGAACGCCTCTGCACGATTGATCCTCGACATGCCCCACCACAGGCACATCACACCCAATCTGAAAGACCTGCACTGGTTACCCGTCAACAAGAGGATCACATTCAAGCTCCTCACCCACGCTCACAAGGAATCTGAAGGATGCTCCTGTTTTAATTCATTCTTTGCCACGCCGCCTAACAATCCGGCGCGTAGCAAACCCCTCCTGCAAACATCCGTGGGATACGGTTTCCGTATTTCCACTCACTATGGTGACAAAAGATCGTGTGGACCCTGAACAGATCATACTTGGTGAGATGTACCAAGTGACCAATGCAAGCAATGTCAGGACAGACCATTCATTGGCAGTTGTGAATTTCAACTGGGGAGGGGTAACTGGCCATAAGAAAGTTGTAGTTAGCTCAGACCTCCCTGTAGAATGCTTGTTGGGCAATGATTTGGAAATGTCAGCTTGGGCTGAAGTGGAACTCAGGACACATGCAGAAATGTTGGGCATCCCTGCAGTTGTGTTTGCCAAGACTAGGTCACAGGCAAAAATGTCTCCCACTGAACAGGGCCTGGATCCTGAAAAGATGGACCAGGTGCCTTCCAAGAGAAGGAGCAGAAGTGGTAAGCCAGTGTCTTCCCCCTGCCTCAGAGTGAGGATCAGTCTCTTGAGGGAGATGATTGTGGTCCCTGTGAAGCAACTGTCTCAGGGGAGCATGAACTTGACCAGGTTGAGTTCTTGGGAACAGGAGGCCCTTCCAGGGCAGATCTGAGCCTTGTGCAGCTTAGCTGCCCCTCTCTTTGCCCTGCCTTCTCTTTGCCTACAAAGAGGTTCCTCAGAGGGGGTTGGTTACAGCCCTTTTGAACTTCTGTTTGGACATCCAGTTAGGGGTCCCTTGTGTTAGATTAAGGAGGGATGGGAGTTACCTCTCAAACCACCTAAACAGGACATAGTGGACTATGTACTCGGTCTCCGCTACAGGATGGCTAAGTACATGAAGAAGGCATCCATAAACCTTGAGGCTAGCCGGGAATTACAGAAAGCCTGGCATGACCAAAAGGCTATTTTGACTGTGTATCAGCCAGGACAGAAGGTATGGGTGTTAGAGCCAGTGGCCCCAGCAGCTCTCCAAGATAAGTGGAGTGGGCCCATTCCATTCTACAGCAAAAGGGAGCGGTTACCTACCTGGTGGACCTTGGAACTCCCAGGAGCCCCCACAGGAGCCATGTGAACAGGCTCAAGCCATGTGTGGACAGGGCAGTCATGGGCTTGCTCATGGCTACTGATGAGGGACAGGAGGAAGAGAGTGATCCACTCCCTGATCTCCTCTGACAGAACCCTGATGATGGTTCAGTTGATGGTGTAGCCTTGGCAGGCATCCTCAGTCAACAGCAATAGACTGATTGTAGGAAAGTCCCCAATCAGTACAGACACAGGTTTTCACTGACTCCAAGTCAGACTACCTGGTGTACACATGAGGTGGACACAGGTGACAGTCTGCCTGTTACAAAAAAGATTTACATGCAACCTGATCAAGTCAGGGACTGTATCAGGACTCAAGTCCAGAAGATGTTGGAACTGGGAGTGATTGAGCCCTCAGATAGCCCTTGGGCTAGTCCAGTAGTGTTCGTACCAAAACCTCACACCCAGGGTGGTAAGAAAGAGATAAGGTTCTGTGTTGACCACAGGGGACTCAATGCAGTCACTAGGACTGATGCTCATCCAATTCCAAGGGCAGATGAACTTATTGACAATTTGGCCTCTGCCAAATTCTTAAGTACATTTAACCTGACAGTTGGTTACTGGCAAATCAGATTAGCTGAGGATGCTAAACCAAAAACAGCATTTTCAACACCTAGTGGGCACTACCAATTTTTGGCAAAACCTTTTAGCTTGAAGAATGCACCTGCCACATTTCAAAGGCTGATGAATAAAGTTCTCAGAGATCTGGAAGCCTATAGTGCAGCTTATCTAGATGATATCGCTGTCTTTAGGTCCACCTGGGAGGATCACCTGGTCCACCTGAGAAATGTTCTAGAGGCCCTGCAAAAGGCAGGCCTCACTATCAAGGCCACCAGGTGCCAGATAGGGCAAAGTAAGGTTGTATACCCAGGCCACCTTGTAGGTGGAGGACAGGTTCAACCATTGCAGAGCACAATTCAAACCATAATGGATTGGGTTGCTCCCACTACCCAGACTCAGGTCAGAGCTTTCTTGGGCCTGACTGGGTACTACAGGAGGTTTGCAAATTATATGGCTCCATAGTGACCTCTTTGAATGACTTGACTTCCAAAAGAATGCCTAAGAAAGTTCAGTGGACAGTTAGCTGTTGTGCCCTCTCGAATTCTGCAAGGTCCTGACTATTCCATATATATATATATATATATATATATATATATATATATATATATATATATAAGAAATACAGAGAGAGTGTTAAAATTCCGCCTTTTGACTAAACAGAGGTGAATAGAGACAGCAGAGGCGAAATAAAGATAAATAGTGAAGTTAGCTCTTACATAGAGTTAGTTACAGTGTGTTTCTATTCAAAGAGTCCTACAAAATGAAGTCAACCAACCAGTAGTGACAATTTATATTCAAGCCAAAAGTAGCAACTTACAAGAGAGCAGCAAGCCACACAGAAGAGAGAGGTATTCTAAGGCGGGGAGCAAGAGACTTGGGTTGGTGTAATTTTTATTGTGGTTACATTACCTTCTCTGTTTCATGAAGCAAGGCTAAGACAAGCAAGGGTTCCGGTCCTGGAGAAGAGTAGCAGTGGCGGTCTCTCTTTTCATTCCAATCCCCTTTCCCCCCCTTTGCTACTTGTGAACTTGTTCGCAGTAGGGGAGCTGGGGATTGTGGAACTATAATCTGATCCTGGGGAAAATCACAGTTCTGGTTCAGGTACTTGACAGACAGTGCCAGAAAGTCTGCACTGGGGGCACATTTAGTGTCCCTGAAATTAGTCCAGCTCAAACCAGTTCTGGGAGCCATTGTCTCCTGCTCTGGTGTGCAACTGGACAAAGGACATGGGTGTAGTCACCCCTCTGTCCTGCCCCTCCCCTAGGAGGGTCCACAGAATCCGTCCAACCCATTCCCATGGGTATAAAGTGGGTTACCTGACTACAGGACTTTAGATTTTACCTGAACAAGATTCTGCTAAGAAGAAACCAAGTACTTTGACTGCCTGCACGACGTTGGACGACTGAAGAATCTCCCTTGGAGTAAAGGAGTTACTCCACTGCAAAGGCAGGGACCTAAATGCATCTGCCCAGTTTGCTTCTCCTGAGCTCTTGACGACTCCGAAGATTTCAGCAACACAGGATGTGGGTTTCCGAAGGTCCCTGAGGTCGATCTGCCATCTCAGTGATTCTGAGACCAGTATCCCTCATGGGGACCGTGCAACCTGCACCTATGTGCACTGCGTACATTTGCAGTTGCATATGCTTCTTGACGATTCCCGAGCTTGTGCATTGGACTCCGTGTAGTCCTGACCCCGAGCAGTATTTGCACCGAAGATATCTGGCCTGCACTCACCGAGTGTCCTGTGGGCTGGTACTTTGCAAACTAGCTTGAGGTCTCCTCACGATCCCTGGTCCCCTCAGCACTGGACATCCTTCGTGGGACAGCTCACCTCCAGATCCTGGTCATCCTCGACGTCTCCTGGTCCCCGTGGCTGCAGTCAAGCAACCCTTCTTCACACCTGAAGCATCCGACATCGGTGGCCATTCGACTACCGAGCCCCTGTTCACCTGACCTGACCCAGAATCTGTCCCCCCTGCTTTCAGGTTCTTCTCACCCTGAATCCAGGCTTGGAGATACTCTTCGCCCTCCTAGCAGCAGTACTTCTTTACAACTCTCCCTTGAAAACGACGAAGGTTTACGACCACTTGACCCCTATGCACCCGGCTCCTCTGGGATAGGTAACACAGGTACCTCGGTACTCACGGGTGGGTTGACCTTAGAACCTCCTATGTTCCAAAGGGTTTGCTCGAAGTCCTCGTAGAAGTGTTCTTAAACTGTAACTTTGCAACCGCAACTTTCCCTTAGAGTTGTACAGAGCATGCAGTCGTGTTTTCTCACTGCACCCGCCCTCCCTGGGATCCCTGTATCACTCCTCTGGGTGGTTCCTTTGGGTCCCAGCGATTCTACGTGCTCTAAACACTGTGCCTAGTCAAGTCATTATTGTTATACCATTTTTTTAGTATATGGTTCAGTCTCCCCCTGGAGCCCGCTGTGTAACTTTCGAATGTTCTATTGATTCAGAATTGTGTACTTTGTGCCCTAGTCTCGTATAGAGACTTGTAGAGAGTGTTATATTAATGAATACATATTTTTAGATAACTACTGTGTGGTTCTCCTTTCATTTAGTCATTTAGGAGGTGATATTCTGGTAAAACAAGCTGCTTTACATTCCTTCTAGATTAAGCCTGAAGGCTGCTCTCCACAGCTACCACTAGAAAAGCTTTCTAAAAGTTATCTTTTACCTCATACATCATAAGGGTCATGTGGACTGGTACAGGGTGCCCACTTTAATTAGTTGACAGCATATACCAGGCCTTCTTACATTGGGTTCGCACTGGAATGGCATAGGGAGCAAAAAGAAAAATGGATTTAGGCCCAGATCTGTGTACCGGGGTGAATATATGACATTGTTCTGCATTCAGTCCATCAATTGTCCTTTTTGCATTTGTCACCCCGAGTGGGACGGGTATGCCCAGATGTGGGTCCTGTGCTCTAATGCCACTGGGGTCAAGCTATCCTGGCTGATGAGGGGTGAAACCCCGAAACTGGTCCTAGGATGCTTGCATCCAGTCCAGGGAGGATAGGTTGTGTCCTGCCTCCACACAAAGGACTGCATACCCACTGTAGGTAGTCTGGAGTCAGGACATGGAAAGGAGGATGCCTGGGGACTTCGAAGCCACACCTGTAGAAGCTTTTCCCCCAATTCAAGGGCACTACTAGATATACATACTGGGCCTCAGACACCAACTAATCAGTACACATCTGGATTTGTGGATACTCTGCCAGGAAGAGGGACTGCTGAACTGCTGAAGGACTGACATCTAGTGGAACTCAAAAAGGGGTTATGCCCAAATCACCCTCCTATACATGAGCAATAAACATAAAAGATGTATATCAAAAACAAAGAAGTACAGAGGGATCAATTCAACATTTATTTTCATTCAAGTTACAACTAATTACCCTGATGTTCCCAATATTATTTACATATCCTGTATATCCATTAGTCAAAAAAACTCATATATGTGTCAAAGGACGGGGTAGGGCACAAATAACACAAATATATATATATACACTTCATATATGTTAAACAAAAACAGAACACTCAAAATCACATTAGAATCACATTCATATCTATATTACAATACATGATACATTATATGCAACATGTACAGCATCTACAATACAAACATAAACCAAAAGAATATATTTACACAGACAAATATACCCCTAGTAAGAATAGAACTCTCATGGTGTACACTCCTAAATCCAAGTGGTACACTCTGAGGAAATCCTATTTGCGCCAGAGGTGGCACACCTCTAAAGGAATATTTTATAGGCGTTTTATTCTTTTCAAACAAACTCAACACTTAAGGGACTCCTCATCAAAGTGTCCACGCAGTCGCTGTCGCGTTTCAGCCAGATATTTCTATAGGCTTCATCAGGACAAGGGAATATTGTCACTGAAATAAGAGTGAAAATAAAGCACTCTCCAATCCCTGGTTCACAGGTAAGGTCCCAACAGCCACCAGTTCGTTGGCTCACTACAGATCTGAAGAGACGCAGTTTATCCGTGCTCACTAAATCACACACGACACACTCCTTGCTTTTCAAAAGGTCGTGATTCTCCGTCACCTGTCTCGGGGGTCCCCGTCACTCCACTCAATTCCCTTGCAAACACGATCGAATCACGTCCAAACAACATGCCATCGACATCTGCCAGTCCGCTGCCCTGCTGGACTACTGTTCTGCTGTGCTGCACCCTTGCTGTGCTGACCTGCTGACTGCTTCCTTCTTGCCTGGGCGTGCAGAACTGGACCTGCAACTCAAACCCAAAACCCCATAGTGACTTCAGGAGCTAGTTGGCTGGCCTCCTGACTTGAGCCTCAGGGACAAAAGGCTCCAACAACCTTGCTCCTCAGAGGCGTAGCTAGAGCTTCTGGCGCCCGGGGCTATCCCTCAGATTGGCGCCCCTGATAGGTACTTGGGCGGGGGGGGGGAAGCGGGGGAAAAAGGATGACAAGCAGCGGAGGTGGATTGGCAGGATTTCAGACACTCCAGGCTGCTATCTAGGCTTTTCCTTCTGTTCAGTCCAGGAATTCCAGCTAACTGGGAGATTCCTTACAGTTTCCCTGCGAACAATCTGATCTTGGAAGGGTCCTCCTATTTGATAGAGTTGCCCAATCCATGGGATCGAGGGTGGTGTCCGGTTCAGACAAGAAAGTGCCACAGGCCCTTTTAAAGAGGTAGGTTTTTAAAGTGTTTACTGAACTGAAAGAAGATGAACTCATAAACAAAGTCTAACTAATTTCACAGGAGGAGGACCATAACTATCAGAGCTTTAATCAATGCTTCCGATACCTGGAGTTATTTCAGTAAGAGCAGGCAGCATTTCTGGATAACAGATTTCTCATGGGTAGTGTGTGATCATTTTGTATAAGTAGCAAGTGCCTCTACAATGAAAGGCTGCATGAATGGGACACAAAACCTGGAACTGATTGTTTTACTGCTTCTGAATATAAAGGCGGGGCATCAGTGCCCGGGGTGACGTGGTTGTGTTTATTTAGGAATAGTCTACATGCCAAGTTCTGGATCATTAGCAGTTCCACATTTGTGCTTCTTCTAGGTCCTTAACTGCATTTAACCTATTTGATATTACAAGTAAAAATGCCAGAATTGCTGGAATAAGCATCCATAAGCATTCTGCAAGCAGCTAGCCTTCTTGTCTTTCGTTTGCTGCACAATACACACGGTGAACAGGAGGATTAGTGCAGACTCAAAACTGGGGGAACTGAAAAGCAAGGCAACAGTTACTGCTCCTTGGCAACACAACTAATTCTGAAAAGCCCAGCAATTGTTTAAAGTGCGTAAACTATTCACCTGAAGATAGCACTGTGCGATTATTTCGTCATAAGTAGAAAAAACTTCTCTGAAGCCCCAGTACCTACTGCATGACATGTTTCATACATTCAGACAATTGCAATTTTTGGCAGCTCTCCTTCAAAGCACTGGAAACACATTTAATAACCCACGCGAGACAAGTCATCTCCACTTGGAGCATCCGTCACTGGGCCGATGACAGTGGCAATGGCGAGATGATAGAGTCTAGAGAGGAGAGTCATCTTGTACAAGTAACGCCAGGCCTGACTAGCAGGCATTAAATTACCAAACAAGCACAACAGAGGGCTTGTTGCTTTTCAGTAGCAGGCTTGTGGCCTCTTGAAGAGGCCATGAGCCAGCTCCTGAAAAGCAACAAATCAATTAGATGTCGGCCTGAAAGGAGATTAATAAATAGGTCTTTCACACTCCTATACTCGCACTATCTAAAGCTGCGGGTCCAGAAAAGCTCTGCCTAGTATGGTGCGTATTCTTACTCGCACACAAAACACATCATCCTATAATAAAACACAAATTCATACAAGCAGAGCAGGCCCTACCATAAATCAAGCTGCCTCCGTCAACACCCCTAAGCGACAAGTGGCACCTGCAAACATGACCCGTTCTTTGTTGGGTTGGGAGAGGGAGGGGTTCCAGTAGGAGAAAACTGATGTAAATTAGGCAAAATAGCACTTACTTTTGATTGTGGCACCAACAGTATTCACATGAGTGCTTTACATACCCCCAGTCCATGAGTAAGTCAGAAGACTCACGGCCCTGAAGCAGAAACAATTCTTCTACATGACCAAGACCACAGTGTAACGGGCTGGTGGCTGCCAATGGGCCCATGATACGTTTAGCAGCTCTTGCTAGACCTGAGGTTGTAGCTAACAATATTTCACAAGCCTGGACTTGAAGAACCACACACAGGAGACATACTGTTAGCTTGAGCATATTACCTTGTCTCACCTTTGCAATGTCATTTACCTCGACAATTTCCACGTCTTCGTCTTTGTTTGCCATTACAGTCGGCAACATTACCTCTTGTAAAGGTTAATTGAATGTAGTTTTATTTATTTTTGATATAATATTTTTTTATATTTGGTTATGGTTAGTATTAAGGCCTTCCCAAGGAATAGGGTTTAGAGTAATGGCTGCTTATTTTTTTTTTTAAATGTCATTGGATTTAATTAAATTAATATAATTAAATTGACTAGGATTAGACCCAACATTAGCCTTATGGTAAGTGTTCATTTCTTTTATTTAATTGTGACAATTAGGTATGCAACATTGGTTAAGTTCAACATACTTATCTCTAGATGTTACATGTTAGGATACTTACATGTACTTAATATGAAGATAGAATGCTTAATATTGGTCAGGGTTAGAGTGAAGGTTAATGACCCGTGGATGTTAATATTATAATGAGGTCATGTTTTATTTATTTTATAGTTTTATATAGCGCAAACTTGAACTGAATGGGGTATCAAAGCGCTTAACATAAGGACACATTTATTTTTGTTGGGCACGGGGAGATTAAGGGATTTGCCCAGAATCACAGGATGTTCAGCGTTATTGCCGAGAGTCGAACCCAGTTCCACAGATTCACGATCGACCGCCCTAGCGTTAGGACATCTCCTCTCCTGACTTATACACACCTTTGAGTAGAGTAAGCATATACACTCCTGTGGAAGAAGGCTTCAGAACTTTCAACTGCTACCATGACTGAAATCACAAGTAATATTTACAAAAGCATTAAAAGTCGATTTAGTTAGTTGTGTGCCTTGTGCAAGAAAGCTTAACTGTGCACTCACCCAGTATGCTTTCAAACGCTCATCAACATCAAAGTTGTCACTGTATGTGACCTTTTTTCAACTAAATACCAAGCCTCGAAAAGGTTAAAAACACATTTATTCCACATTAACTACGTGCAAAGAAAAAGTAACGTATGTTGTACGACTCCAACACTTAACAGCAGCTAAGTGGCCCCATTTCAAGTATGACGCCTTAAGCAAGTACAGGCTGTTGTTGAGTCAATAATAAGTAGGATTCTGGGATTTGTCCTAACTTTGGACGTTTGTAAAACTCCTGAAAAGTGCTGGTGGTTAAACGACTAGGAGTGAAACACTGGCTGTGATAAATGGGCAGGATTTTGTCTTTGTCTTGACATTTATGTGGGAAAATCTGGTGTTGTATGGAAGTTTGCACTAAAGAGCTCTGGCTACGTTTTGTAGCGGATAAAGCAGTCACAAATCAAGGACCATGTGCTTAGCGTGTATGTAAAACTCTGAGAAACTGACAGGTGTAAAAAAAGAACAAACGGAAAAGCGTTTTCAATCCATTATATTAACTCATGCGTAAAGGTCAAAGTGTTACGGTAATAATATTGTTGTTGTTCCATATTGAGAAGTGAGCGGCTCGTGAGGCATGAATGACGAGGTATTTTACTACAATCTTATCTAATAACATATTTTAGCGCCTCATCAGGGATAATTAGCGCTATATGTAGTAAATACTCATGGCCCGGTCGGGGATCTGGAAGCGCTGGTGGTCGGTCTCGACTCGAACTAAGTGAGACTCAGACTGCTGCTGTTCTTAATCAGCTGGACTGTCTGCTGCCTGCAAATCGCCCTTCACTGCAGAGAATCCACTAAAGAGAGGCCGTGGCGGTGGTGCTCGTAACTAGTATATCGTACTGTACAGCGCGGGGGCTGGCCGAAAAAGATGCCCAGGGCCGTCATTGGTAGCGCTTTCGCGCGCTACAAGATTGACGGCCCTGGGATCCACATACACTGTAGGCCCAGCACTGCACCACCACTAATCTAGGTGCTGCAGTATTTGCAAGCATGTGCGCTTGGACTTTCCTACACGTGTGCAGTGCCAGCTGCTTAATTATAGCCGCACGTGGGGGGTGACGGGTGACCAGCGTGTACATCACTGTCACTGTCAGTGTCCCGACTGACTCCCTAACAAAATCCTGCTCAGCCGCCGTCCGCAACTTAGTGCTGCCTGTGGCGGACTGCCCCCCAACCCCCCCCCCCCTTAGCTACGCCAGTGTTGCTCCTGCACATGGACTCCGCCATCTGTGAGTCTACCCTGCCACGTGGTGCCATCCAAAGTCCTAGACCCTTGAAGGTGGTCCTACGGTGTACTGACAGCCTTTGGGGATCTAGTCGAAATGGCGCACCTCTTCTGCTACGTATCGTAACCATGAGCAGAACTGACACATGGCTGCTCTTGCGTGGTTCGGAACTGCCACAAAGACCTGCATTGCATCACAGCCTGTTGCCGCATTGGAACTGCTGCGGTGTGACACATCCTTGGCACAGACCTTCATATCTCTTGCCGACTGCAGTGTCCATGATAACGCCGGACTCCACAATTCAACCTTTCAGCTCCTTGGATTGGAAGCATCTACCCAACTGTGCAAAGCATCCTAAATTCCAGACTTAGCATCTCAAGCCCTCGTTGATGGGATCTTTGATGACGACACAGCAAGACCTCACATCGCATTCTGCTGCATCTTGGAACTGACACATCGCTTTAGATGCCCACCGAATCTTCAATGTGAATCCTTGCAACATCCGCAAACCAGGATTTAAGGTATTCTGCACAACCGACCTAAATGGGTCCCTCTTAGCTGTCTTGTGCTCCATCATGGTTAAATTGAATGTATGACTCTATCCCTGTCTGGTGAAACCAGATGTCCACAGTTGGTGCTTTATGCCTCTAGGTACTATTTTTACTAAAAACATTAAAATTGGATATCTCTGGTTCTACTGATTGGATTGCTACTGTTTTGATCTTGTTTTATTTAATAAAACACACTCTATTTTTCTAACTCTGTTGTGGGCTCTTTGTGTGGTGTGTTTTCCCTCTACTACTGTTTGAAGTGTTGCACAAATACTTTACACATTGCCTCTTAGTTAAACCTTACTGGGTTGTGCCAAGCAACCTGAGGGTTGAGCATAGGTAAATGTAGGGTTGGCTTGTGAATTCACCCTGAGAAGAATTATGTTCACTCCTTGAGAAGGGTTTCACCCCCCCTCAAACAGTAACCCAAGTTCTTACAGCGATGGACTTGACGAGAGTGAAAATAACTATTGCTATTACAAAAAAACAGTAGGGAAAGCGTTGAATTTCAGAGGAATGACATTTACTATTCTGACACGAAACAGGGTAAAAGTAGAGAAAGCATTGAATTTTGGGGGGTAAAATTTACTATTTGCACGCCAAACAATACAAGAGAAGGGAAAGTGTTGGACTTTGGAAGGTGAAAATTTACTATTTCCACTACAGTATGTGCAACAGTAGGGAAAACACTGGGTTTTGGAGGAGTCACATTTACTATTCCCACTTCAGTTAGCACAATAGTAGGGAAAGTGATGGACTTTGGAAGGGTAAAGTTACTATTCCCACTCCACCAAGAGGTTAATTTTACTATTCCTACTACAGTCAAAGCAAGAGCAAGGAAAGAAAGAACTTCACTTCAAACACATTACATATATCAGTAACCCCATGAATGTAAAAGAAATGTGTGTGTGTGTGTGCACCCTCTGTGAGTTCAGCACTTCGGTTGAGGTTGGAGCGAATATATATATATATATATATATATATATATATATATATATATATATATATATATATATTACCTACTGGCGGTCGCCAGTAGGTATATATTGTTAGGACCTAGTTACCATAGGAAATCCCCAACATTCTATTGGGAATAACTTTGGCGCCGATTGAGGAATCTGCGTCTCATTTTCCTTAAAATTGCTTCGCTCCGCTCCGCTCATTCCCTGAAAGTTTCGGGGGGGATTTGTAAAGCGGGGGCCGAGAAAAAAGGGGGGTCCGAAAACATGTTTTCCCCATGTTAATTTCCATAGGGACCTTTAGACACGGCTACAGCCCGAACGGCTGAATGGAATTACACCAAACTTGGCAAAATGGTAGGGCCTGGTATGCAGATGTGCCTTTGCTATGTTTGGTGAAAATCCCTCCAGTAGTTCTTGAGAAAATTGAATTTGAAATTTTTCAAATGGCATTTTCTATGGGACCTTTAGACACGGCTACAGCCCGAACGGCTGAACGGAATTACACCAAACTTGGCAAAATGGTAGGGACAGGTATGCAGTAGTGCCTTTTCTATATTTGGTGAAAATCCCTCCAGTAGTTGTTGAGAATTTGAATTTGACCAAATTATATATCCATATGCGCTCAACAGTCTATTGGGAATAACTTTGGCACCGATTGAGGACTCTGTGTGTAATTTTCCAGAATTTTGGCCAGCTCCACTCCGCTCCTTCCCTGAAAGTCTCAGGGGGATTCGTTAAGCGGGGGCGGAAAGGGGGGTCCCAAACGTGTTTTCCCCATGTTAATTTCCATAGGGACCTTTAGACACGGCTACAGCCCGAACGGCTGAATTGAATTACACCAAACTTGGCAAAATGGTAGGGCCTGGTATGCAGATGTGCCTTTGCTATGTTTGGTGGAGATCCGTCCAGTAGTTCTTGAGAAAATAGAATTTGAAATTTTTCAAATGCCATTTTCTATGGGACCTTTAGACACGGCTACAGCCCAAACGGCTGAACGGAATTACACCAAACTTGGCAAAATGGTAGGGACAGGTATGCAGTAGTGCCTTTTTCTATATTTGGTGAAAATCCCTCCAGTAGTTGTTGAGAAAATTGAATTTGAGCAAATTATATATCTATATGCGCTCACCGTACGGTACGCGTACGGTACGCGTACGTGCGCGTACCCTTACGTGCGGGAGCGAGTTTCTGATTGGCTGGCAGTCGACTGTCAACATTCCAAACTGTCCAAACCAGGAAGTGTTGGCCACCATCTTGTTTTTCAGGAGAATTGAGGCACAAGAGAGCCCAAAACAAGAGTGGAAAACACGAAAAGGGGGCAGGGTAGAGACCCCCCAACCCTCTAGCCCGTCTCAGGGTTGTCCCAAAAGGACCCCCAAGGGCAAAACAAAAAAAATTCAAAAAAATCATGGGGTACGAGCACCGTACGCGTACGGTACGCGTACCGTGTGCGTACCCCGCGATTTAAAAAAAAAAATAAAACATTTTTTGCACTTGGTGGTCCTTCTTGGACCCCCTGAGAAGGGCTAGGGGGTCAGGGGGTCTCAACCCTGCCTCCTTTTCGCGTTTTCCACTCCTGTTTTGTGCTCTCTTGTGCCTCACTTCTCCTGAGAAACAAGATGGCTGCTCAGGTGGTCCCAGAAGGATAATAACATTTATAAACGTTATCCGCTAATAGAATTAGGATTTACAAAACCTTTGAAATTCATTGGAAAAAATATATAGGTTTCACGCCTGATATAGTTAGGAATTAGCATTTAAAAAACCTTGCAAATTCACTTAAAAAACCATAGGTTTCAGGCCTTATATAGTTAGGAATTAGCATTTTAAAAACCTTGCAAATTCACTTAAAAAACCACAGGTTTCAGGCCTTATATAGTTAGGAATTAGCATTTAAAAAACCATTGAAATTGCTCCTATATAGTTAGTTGTATTAACTATATTTCACGCACCCGCAATCCACTGCTGATGATGTCACATATTACATCATTCATGACATGGTCAGTGACATCACTGATGACATCACTGATGACATCTCAAATGACATCACTGATGACATCACTGATGACATCTCATTTGACATCACTGATCACTAATAGTAGAAAAAATACACTTTATTGTAAAACATAACACTATAAAATTAATTGTTATGCAATAAAGTAACAATTAATATACAAATTATTAAATACAATCAAATAATACCAAAACCAATTCCCTTAGTATCAGTTAACAGTTACAAAAATAATGACTACAATGACCTATTATACAATTAAAAAATAATTTCCATATATATATATATATATATATATATATATATATATATATTTATATATATATATTTGATGAAGTATCCATTGCGAGTATGTTTTCCATGTCTATGTTTAACTTTATTGAGCGTGGTGAAGAAAGCCCGCCCTTTTGTAACTATAAGTACCCTCCCCATAGCTATGCAACATGTTATGTGATCAAGCCTCTGGAGAGAGGCGAAAAGCGTCATGGCGGACATGCTGGTGATTTTCATGCATGAAATAAAGCACTGAAATAATTTGCACCAGACCTGGGTTTTGCTCATCGTCATTTTCCTGCGGTAAACATTTGCCGGGAACGCATGGGCGTGTGGCGAGCAATTCTCTGATTTTGATGCACCAAGAGGCTTCGGTGGTGCGAGCAAAAAACCCCTCCCCTGTGCGACAGGGCTCTGCAGCAGGAAGCTGTTGGTTCCGTGACACGGAACTGAAATTACGTCACTCCGACGTGGAGTTTGCTGAGAAGAGCCCCTGGAGCGCTGTGAAAGTAACCAAACTGGGAATCAAAGGGAGGAGGACCGTAAGGAGTGCCAGCCAGGCCTACCCCCGCTTCCTTTACCCCCCGCCCAGATGAGAGCCCTAGGTACGGAATTTGGAGGAGGTCTGGAAAAGGGAGTGTTAAGTGAAATGAGCCACACTAGTTGGTCGGTTTAGCCAGCTCTTTCTCTCAAAGAGAGAAATTAACCTTCTTGAATTTTAAAAGCGCAGATCTTTGTGGGACAAGGATATGCTACACTTTGGAGTAAGTAGTCATGCTTTTGGGTGGCACCCTGTACCACACTGGCCAGGGGTGCCCTCCTGTTGTCCCAGAACATTGAATAAATATGTGAGAGCTGCCTAGAAACTCAGGTCTGCAGCCTGAAACGTCAAGGAGAAGAAGGACTGCCCTGCAGGAACCTTGGTCTGCAACCCCTAAGGATTGCATTCTGAAGGACTGCTCCTACTGCACTCTTGGAACTACAGCCCTGAGGACTTTGCCTTGCTTCAAAAAGGATTAAGGAGTGGGATCCCTGAAAGCAACAGGCTAAAAGAGCTTACCTGCCTCATCTCCCCCAAGAAGACCCAGCCTTGAGTATGTCCAATGCACTTATTGTCAGGGTTTGAAAATCCGGTTACGCGCTGACTGTCACACGTGAGGTAACCAAGAAACTGAAACGTCTGTTGAAACTGCAGTTCCCGGCATGCCCCGCGAATCACGTTGTACGTGTTCCGGGTGTCAGGCAGGGAACAGAGTAAAGGGCAGCCGGCAATCAACATCGCTGCCGATTATTCTTTTGCAGAACTCTGGAAAACTCCTTCGGTCTAGAGCCCTCCTCAAGGTGGTAAGAGTGCGGTTTGCACGTTCTCTCTGTCCCACATCCTGGAAGGATTCAATTTACTCTTGCCAAGTTAAACCTGATTGTATCTCCCCGTTGGCTGAGACCATCAGTGCATAGTCTCTTGCGGGCAAGGTTTCACTGATTTCACGGGCTCCTCAGATTCCGTGAGCCCTCCTCTCCCGTTGGTTGAGGCTGGCTTATAGCGGTCTCTAGAGGGGAGGTGTTTTCTGAGTTACATACTTTGGGGAATTCTCTCCCGTTGGTTGAGGCTGTTTTTAGCAGTCTTTTGCGGGGGAGTTTTCTAACCTCACCAGTGCTGCTTCGTTGAGTGGTTCAGGTGATTCTTGGATATGTCATAATCGCTCGACTGATAATAAGTTGAATAACATTGCTACATAACTGAAACAAGAGAATTTGCTATAATTTCTTTGTTCATTTTGGATGAGAACAGTTTGATACAGTTATGTACCAGCTCAACTGTTATTATTGTGGGCTATGTTAAAATCGTTATTAACTTAGCCAAAAACTACTTTATTTCATTTTGGTTGTTCTTTATCTTCTATCCCAGGAGAGAGATAGAAGAAAGGGTGTCCCGCCTGGTAGGGCATTGCAATCCACAATGGTTACCACATACCTTTATAGGTAGGTGTATTAGAGAGAAATTGCTAGAATAACAGAGTGTCATAAAATTTAGTTATTTCACATGTGTATTCTCCTTTTCTGTTAATAGTTCATGTGGAAACCTTGCATCCACCCTACTCTCTTCTGGCATCAAACGTATACCTTTTTCCTTTGCAGGTAGGGAGTACGTAGTTTAGTCATATTGGAATGTGGTAAATGCTCCTGTAGAAATACAGGTACACTGATATACACGTATCTTGTGTTTCTTTGTTTTCTTGCCCAGATTTCCCTCCTAGCTGTTCCTACCCTTTCCTTCCCACGCTTGATTATCCCAACAGTCTGTGTGTATTCACATTCCAGACTTGGGGCCGTCGAGAGGTGGACCCCTTCTGAGCATCAGCACAATCCAGAGGATTCTGGAAGGAGGAAACTGACAGAATAATCGGCCCACAAATTCTTTCCTCCTGATTGTGCTGAGGTTAAGGATGGTCACATTGGAAGACGTTATAGCGGCTCTGGCGTTGGTACAAACAGAGCTTGCAATGTCTTGTCAGGAGCTGGCAGCTTCACGTCAGGAGAAAGCAAATTTACAGAGTAGAGTGGAGAGAATCCAAAGAAACCCGTTTGATGCAGGGGGAACCACCCATCCTGCTTCAGTGGTAGTGGAAATGCCCTCACAGATACAGTTAGCTCCCCCTGAAAAATATTATGGAGATATAAAGAAAGTACAGGTAATCATGACTCAAGTACAGCTCCACTTCACCTGTAAATCAAAGATGTTTGCAATCAACCAAGCCTGGGTGGCTTTTTTGATTTCTTATCTGGAAGGTGAGGCAGCACAGTGGGCAGTCCCAGTAGTGAGAAGAGATGACCCCTCCTCTATGATTGGGACGGATGCAGAGTGGAATTTGAAAAGACATTTGATTGTAGGGCAGACAGGGACCTGTTAGAACTTCAACATGGCACCTCGGATCTGGTCACGTACCTCAATAATTTTCACAATCCAAACAGTCAGCCATTTTCTATCAGAGGCTCACAGAGGAATTAAAGGACGTCCTTGCTCAAATTGACCCCCAACCCAGCACTTGTGCCGCTACCATTGAGCTTACGCTGCGCCTAGATCATAGACTAAAAGAGCAGGAAAGACACGCCCCATCATGAGATCGAACATTCCCTGTGGAGAAATCTTCTACAACGCACGAGCCAATGGAGATAGGGGCGGTGAGAGCGTCATTGATGCTTAGTGAGAGGGACCTGCGACGGAAACAGGGATTGTGTCTATACTGCGGGAAAAAAGGACACTTCCTCTGGGACTTGCCAGTGAAACCCAAGTACGGTCGGCCAAGAACAGGTCAATTGGCCACAGTAGCAGCGGAAAAGGGGGAAGAAAACATCAACACTTGAAGGTAGTAGAAGGGAAACCCTCCGGCAGATGTACCATCCCTTCAATAACGCCTTTCACAGTCACGGAATCAGACCATTTCTTCATCTCATTAACCATAGAAATTGAGCAAGAGCAGAAACCAATAAGGGCAATGGTGGACTCAGAAGCCACAGGATGCTTTATGGACCGGAATGAAGCACTACGTTTAGGAGCACGACTCTTATGTAAACCTCAACCCAAAATGGTGTATGCTGTCGACAGCAAAGAGCTGGAATCGGGACCCATAAACCACAGTACTCCAGAATGCAAGCTCACTTTTGATGGATACCATCATGAACGGTTATCTTTCAACATTATTCAAGCCCTGCAGTATGGAGTTATATTAGGACTCCCATGGTTGCCAAAACACATACCCATCATAAACTGGGCAACAAAGACTCCATAACTGACATCCCCTTACTGTCAAAGCCATTGTACTCAAGCACTCACCAGACCCTCTCAAGCATTGGCCTCGATGCATCACATCGCGACGGCTGCAGAGAAAGAAGTGACATTACCCAAGTATTATGAAGCCCATTCTGATGTATTCAGCGACCCCCAGGCGGACGTGCTCCCTCCGCACCGAGAATACGATTGTCGGATTGAATTGATTCCAGAAGCAGTAATCCCGTGTGGCTGGATATACGCCCTTGCTGTACCAGAGAACGAGTATCTACGGTCCTATTTGGATAAACATCTAGCGAAGGGATTCATCTGTCCCTCCAGGTCTCCTGCAGCATCTCCTCTTTTTTTTTATTCTGAAGGCAAATGGAAACTTAAGATGTTGCATAGATTTCAGGGCCCTGAACGCCATCACTATAAAGAACCAATATCCACTACCTTTGATCCCTGTTCTTCTGGAACAAGTCCAAGCAGCTGGTATCTATACCAAGTTGGACCTGAGAGGGGCGTATCATCTAGTTCAGATGCGCTGTGGAGATGTGTAGAAAACCACCTTCAAGACGCGGTATGGGCTTTTTGAATATCTTGTTATGCCCTTTGGGCTATGCAACGCCCCCGCAGCGTTTCAATTCTTTCTTAATGAGGTGCTCAGGGAGTATCTTGGCCACTTTGTTGTGGTTTATATCGACGGCATACTGATATACTCCACCAATGAAGAGGAACATGTCGTCCATGTGCGTCTAGTCCTGAAAGCATTACCCAAACATCAACTATTCTGCAAAATCACAAAATGTGAATTCCATGTGACTACGGTGGAATTCTTGGTGGTCATGCTCACTCCTTCGGGTCAGGTGATGGCGGAGAGGAAGGTTAAAGCTGTAGCAGATTGGCCTTGTCCATGCAATGTCAAAGATATTCATAGTTTGTTAGGGTTTGCGAACTTTTACAGAAGATTTATTCGACAGTTCTCTGACCTCTGAAGCTTTTGACCTCCTAAAAAAGGCGTTTACTGTCAGGAAAGGTAACTTGAGTTCCTCATTTGTTTCTCAGGGAAATAACTGTAGAAAGAAGTTAGTTTATTATCCATGGAGTCGCTTGCGTCACTTTCCCTCCCAGAGACATAACAAGTTAAGAGCAGTTTGCTCTTTCATTTTTCCCAACATAGAGCCCGTCCATGGAGCGATTCAGTAAGTTAGCAGTCTAGTGTTTTGAAATTAATTTTAAGTTTGTGTGTGTGTTCCATTATAGTGTCGCACTTCAAGTGATTTTATCTGTGAGGAGGTTTAGCTGTTCCTCGCTCCTCTCAGAAATCTAGTTAAATCTGTAAAATCGACTGAAGTCAGAAATCCTCGTTATCCTTGATATTTTGAACTTGAGCAGAGTACTTGTTCCGATTAAATCTGAGCTTTGTACGCAAATTAATGAAGATTTTCAAGAAGTGAGTCAAGCGTCCTGAATAATAGACTTGGCAGTTGGTGAGTCTGTTTATCATATTTTAGGCATGCTAGGCGAAGAAGAAGACAGTGCATATGAGCCTAGTTTAATACTTGCTGACACAAGAAAAGAGTAAATAACATTAGCGCTTTTTACAAGAACAGTTTATTAGTTTCAGCAACGCGCTGCAAGAATTGAATGGAGACGGAGGCGGCAGGGCGGCTCTGATTTTTTTGGACCTCTCTGCCGCCTTCGATACGGTGCCCCTTCAACTTCTTCTTGCCATGTTGTCATCCATTGGCAGTACCGGCCCCGCTCTGGATTGGATCGAATCGTTCCTGGCCAACCGGACTCAGCAGGTCTGGGTGCCCCCCTATTCGTCCTCTGTGAGGAAACTTTCCACTGGAGTACCTCAGGGCTCTACGTTAAGCCCTTTGCTTTTCAACATCTAACTGCCCCCCCTGATTTTTTTAGCAGAGGAACTGGGTGCCAAAATTATAACCTACATAGATGACACCCAGCTGCTATTCACTTGGAGGGGCTCAGATCTGGATACTAAGATCGCTCAGACTTGCCTCTTATCGGTTTTCCGCTGGCTTGCACATGCACAACTTAAGTGCAATGAGGAAAACTCGGAGGTACTCCTATATGGTCAGTTCCCCCCAGCTTTCAGAGAATCACTGTGGCCTCCCAATGTACCTTGTCCTGGCTCTGTGGGGGATCCCATCATAAACTGGGCAACAAAGACTCCATAACTGACATCCCCTTACTGTCAAAGCCATTGTACTCAAGCACTCACCAGACCCTCTCAAGCATTGGCCTCGATGCATCACATCGCGACGGCTGCAGAGAAAGAAGTGACATTACCCAAGTATTATGAAGCCCATTCTGATGTATTCAGCGACCCCCAGGCGGACGTGCTCCCTCCGCACCGAGAATACGATTGTCGGATTGAATTGATTCCAGAAGCAGTAATCCCGTGTGGCTGGATATACGCCCTTGCTGTACCAGAGAACGAGTATCTACGGTCCTATTTGGATAAACATCTAGCGAAGGGATTCATCTGTCCCTCCAGGTCTCCTGCAGCATCTCCTCTTTTTTTTTATTCTGAAGGCAAATGGAAACTTAAGATGTTGCATAGATTTCAGGGCCCTGAACGCCATCACTATAAAGAACCAATATCCACTACCTTTGATCCCTGTTCTTCTGGAACAAGTCCAAGCAGCTGGTATCTATACCAAGTTGGACCTGAGAGGGGCGTATCATCTAGTTCAGATGCGCTGAGGAGATGTGTAGAAAACCACCTTCAAGACGCGGTATGGGCTTTTTGAATATCTTGTTATGCCCTTTGGGCTATGCAACGCCCCCGCAGCGTTTCAATTCTTTCTTAATGAGGTGCTCAGGGAGTATCTTGGCCACTTTGTTGTGGTTTATATCGACGGCATACTGATATACTCCACCAATGAAGAGGAACATGTCGTCCATGTGCGTCTAGTCCTGAAAGCATTACCCAAACATCAACTATTCTGCAAAATCACGAAATGTGAATTCCATGTGACTACGGTGGAATTCTTGGGGGTCATGCTCACTCCTTCGGGTCAGGTGATGGTGGAGAGGAAGGTTAAAGCTGTAGCAGATTGGCCTTGTCCATGCAATGTCAAAGATATTCAAAGTTTGTTAGGGTTTGCGAACTTTTACAGAAGATTTATTCGACAGTTCTCTGACCTCTGAAGCTTTTGACCTCCTAAAAAAGGCGTTTACTGTCAGGAAAGGTAACTTGAGTTCCTCATTTGTTTCTCAGGGAAATAACTGTAGAAAGAAGTTAGTTTATTATCCATGGAGTCGCTTGCGTCACTTTCCCTCCCAGAGACATAACAAGTTAAGAGCAGTTTGCTCTTTCATTTTTCCCAACATAGAGCCCGTCCATGGAGCGATTCAGTAAGTTAGCAGTCTAGTGTTTTGAAATTAATTTTAAGTTTGTGTGTGTGTTCCATTATAGTGTCGCACTTCAAGTGATTTTATCTGTGAGGAGGTTTAGCTGTTCCTCGCTCCTCTCAGAAATCTAGTTAAATCTGTAAAATCGACTGAAGTCAGAAATCCTCGTTATCCTTGATATTTTGAACTTGAGCAGAGTACTTGTTCCGATTAAATCTGAGCTTTGTACGCAAATTAATGAAGATTTTCAAGAAGTGAGTCAAGCGTCCTGAATAATAGACTTGGCAGTTGGTGAGTCTGTTTATCATATTTTAGGCATGCTAGGCGAAGAAGAAGACAGTGCATATGAGCCTAGTTTAATACTTGCTGACACAAGAAAAGACAAATAACATTAGCGCTTTTTACAAGAACAGTTTATTAGTTTCAGCAACGCGCTGCAAGAATTGAATGGAGACGGAGGCGGCAGGGCGGCTCTGATTTTTTTGGACCTCTCTGCCGCCTTCGATACGGTGCCCCTTCAACTTCTTCTTGCCATGTTGTCATCCATTGGCAGTACCGGCCCCGCTCTGGATTGGATCGAATCGTTCCTGGCCAACCGGACTCAGCAGGTCTGGGTGCCCCCCTATTCGTCCTCTGTGAGGAAACTTTCCACTGGAGTACCTCAGGGCTCTACGTTAAGCCCTTTGCTTTTCAACATCTAACTGCCCCCCCTGATTTTTTTAGCAGAGGAACTGGGTGCCAAAATTATAACCTACATAGATGACACCCAGCTGCTATTCACTTGGAGGGGCTCAGATCTGGATACTAAGATCGCTCAGACTTGCCTCTTATCGGTTTTCCGCTGGCTTGCACATGCACAACTTAAGTGCAATGAGGAAAACTCGGAGGTACTCCTATATGGTCAGTTCCCCCCAGCTTTCAGAGAATCACTGTGGCCTCCCAATGTACCTTGTCCTGGCTCTGTGGGGGATCCGGCAAAAAAATTTTGGGTCTGGTTTGGGGAAAATTTACTGTTTGAAGTGCATATTAAAAAACTCACAGGAGTTTGCTTTGGTACCCTCAAGCCCCTTCAAAGATTCTTTCCTCTGCTTCCGAGGGAGGCTAAAGAAATGGTAGCGCGTACCCTTATCCTTTCCCGCCTCGATTATGCCAATGCTCTGTTCATTGGCATTCCGGCCTATCTGGTTAAGAAACTTCAGATCATACAGAACGCCGTGGCTAGACTCCTGTTTAACATCTCGCGGAGATCTAGTGTCTGGCAACATTTGCGTGATCTGCATTGGCTACCAGTGGCCCAGCGGGTGCAATTTAAGGCCCTCATTCTATCTCACAGGGCCATTCATGGTCATGGGCCAGCATATCTGAGGTGACATTTTGTCTGGTATACGCCAAACCGCCCTCTGCGATCTGCCACTCAGTGCCGGCTGGTCATTCCACGGTTTCACAGGACGCGCTTAGGTGGCCAGTCCATCTCTGTGAAAGCAACTGCTGCCTGGAATGCTCTTCCTGTGGAGTTACAGCTTATTCAGGACTTCGGGCTGTTTAAAAAAACTCTAAAAACTCATCTCTTCAAAATGGTTAAGTTCGTTTTCTGCCCACTCTCTCACTGTATCGCACGCGCCAGGACACTCTAGAGTATTTGAGCCCGATATAAAACCCTGTATAACATAACATAACATAATTTGTCTGCACATTCCAGTCCTTCTAAGGAGTCTTCAATCAGTCAAAAATATTTTATAAAACTGAACTATTTTGAATTGAGACTGTCAGAATCAATTAAAGAGAGCAGTTATTTTCCAAGTGTTTAAAAGACATAACTGCACTGGAAGACTATAGCAGATTCTTACGGCATACATTAAGTAAAGCAGTCTTCCATTTATTTTTCAAGAAATATGCAGCTCAGAAGACAAACAAGGAACATTTGAGCATTGACTGAAGTTGAAAGCAAGTTTGTATGTAGAAATATATATATATATATATATATATATATATATATATATATATATATATATATATATATATATATATATATATATATATATATATGTATATATATATATATATATATATATATATATATATATATATATATATATATATATATATATATATATATATATTATGCTTACCAACATGAATCAACAATCTGTTTAGAAAACATTTGACAACAATTTTAACTCAGTATTTTTATCTACATTAAATCGGCTGCAATCTTTTTGAAGAGAGAGGCAAATTCACAGAAAATTTCAGGTAAAGTGTAGCAAGTAAGGAAGGGAAGTTAGATGCAGTGGTGGGAAGGAACTCAAATAGTTGATGTTGTATATTTGTAATTCCAGATACCAGAGTGATCCACATTAAGAAACTCGAAGAAGAAGAATTCCTGTGAAGTCTCTCTTGTTTATCTCAATTCCCCTTTCCCCTGTCTTGCTGAAGTGAATTTTATTTGCTGTAGTGGGGCAGGGGAGTTGGGAAATAATCCTCGCATCCAGGTCTGGGGTTCTTCCGAACTTACTGTCCCTGTGGAAGATCAAGAAAATTCAGGTGCGTGGTTTCTTCTTTCTGATTATTCTGACATTTACAACGGCTCCTGTCCTCACTCATGCCAATCCCAAAGTGCCCTTCATCATAGAGGCCGACGCGTCAGAAGTGGTGTTAGGAGCAGTCTTGTCTCAACGGCACGAAACAACAGGATATCTCCATCCCATAGCATTCATGTCCAGGAAGTTAAACACAGTAGAACAAAATTATACAATAGCTGAAAAGGAACTCCTAGCTATCAAGGATGCGTTTCTAGAATGGAGACATTGGTTGATGGGAGCGGTTCATCAGGTGACGGTTTACTCGGACCATCGCAACCTGCAATTCATGCAGGCTCCTCTCCTCACTCATGCCAATCCCAAACTGCCCTTCATCATAGAAGCCGACGCGTCAGAAGTGGTGTTAGGAGCAGTCTTGTCTCAACGGCACGAAACAACAGGATATCTCTATCCCATAGCATTCATGCCCAGGAAGTTAAACTCAGCAGAACAAAATTATACGATAGCCGAAAAGGAACTCCTAGCTATCAAGGATGCGTTTCTAGAATGGAGACATTGGTTGATGGGAGCGGTTCATCAGGTGACGGTTTACTCGGACCATCGCAACCTGCAATTCATGCAGGTTCCTCTCCTCACTCATGCCAATCCCAAACTGCCCTTCATCATAGAAGCCGACGCGTCAGAAGTGGTGTTAGGAGCAGTCTTGTCTCAACGGCACGAAACAACAGGATATCTCTATCCCATAGCATTCATGCCCAGGAAGTTAAACTCAGCAGAACAAAATTATACGATAGCCGAAAAGGAACTACTAGCTATCAAGGATGCGTTTCTAGAATGGAGACATTGGTTGATGGGAGCGGTTCATCAGGTGACGGTTTACTCAGACCATCGCAACCTGCAATTCATGCAGGCCGCACGTCATCTCACCCTACAGCAGCTCCGTTGGATGCAGTTCTTTGAGGAGTACCATTTTATAGTAACCTTTCGGCCTGGAGTGGACAACAAAAAAGCTGACGGTCTTATGAGACAAGAAAACCCTCCACAACACACAATTACTCCGGAAAGAGCGATCATCGAACCAGGAAAGGTTCTATGCGTTACCAAAATGAAAGACTTTCTGCAGAACATTGGAACAGGGGTGCAAACCTTTACTTGGAGAATCTGGCCTAGACATCACAGGGAATGGCAGATGCGGCAAGGACTCCCCATGAAAGGTCCTCAGGTACTAGTTCCTACCAAGGCTTTACGCAAGACTGTGTTTACATGGTGTCATGCTCTCCCGTGTGCTGGTCACACGGGGGTGAGAAAACACTGGAGAAGGTGCTGAGGCAGTTCTGGTGGCCGTCCGTTCGTCCAAACGGTCAACAATGGGTAAAAGAATGTTCCACACGTGCCCAGATGAAGAAAGACCATAGACAAGCTCAAGAACTTTTACAGCCATTGCCCACTCCTGATGGCTCGTGGGAAAGGATCTCAGTGGACTTCATTGTGGGGTTGCCCAAGGATCAGGGGAAGACAGCAATAGTCGTGGTCATTGACTATCTAACCAAGATGGGCCATTTTCATGCATGTAACCAAGCACCTACAGCAGGCCAGCTGGCACATATTCTGTTGACTAATATAGTTCGACTACATGGTCTTCCAAAAACCATAGTTTCAGACAGAAGGGCCCAGTTCACTGCTCACTTCTGGAAGACATGGTGTGCAGAACTACAAATATCCTCTTCACTTTCCACAAGTTTCCACCCTCAAACTGACGGCCAAACAGAAAGACTGAACCACACCCTTAAACAGTACCTTAGTTGTTATGTCGAAATACCAATGCTTGGGTGGACTGGTTGTGGGTGGCCGAGATCGCATAGAATAGCGATAAACACTCCTTCACGCAACACACTCCTTTCTTTAGTACCTATGGGTTTCACCCTCGGTTCAACCCTTTGATCCTCCCCAGTACCAACGCCAGACTTCCGGACCTTCAAGAACAGTTGTCACATGTACGCAAGACTTTATTTGCTACACGTGGCAATCTGCTCTGGGCCAAGGTAAGGTACGAATCCCAGGCAGATAAACACCGTAGACCTGGTCCTTTATACAAAAAAGGGTACTTGGATTGGCTGTCAACGCAGCATATTCATTTTAAGAAACACAGTGTGTTTAACCCTAAATTCATAGGCCCTTATCAAGTACTTAAACATATTAACCCTGTGGCGGAGGCGTGGCCAAGGACGTCAAGATGGCGGTCGCACTTTAGGAGTGCTCCGTCCCCTCATCCGTAATCCGTCCTGCAACTCGGGCACCCCTGAACTTACCTGGCTGAGCTTTGTCTCCTGGTGCCCCTGAAGCCCTCCTTGGCGACCAGCTCCTGCCTCCGCTGCCCTCCTTTCTCCCGGCCGCACGCCTGACAAAATGGTGGCCCTCTGTTGCTAGGCGCGGCGGCCCTGCTCAGCGGCTGGAAGTAACTGCTCCCCGACTCCCGGGCCGAACATCTGCCGCCTACATGGCGGGCGGGCGGGCGGCGGTGGCGCTTTGCCCCAGCTTCATTGCCTACGGAGCCTCCCGGGTGCCGCTGGGTAGCCTGGCCTGCCTGAGTCTGCACTGTGCCCCCTAAGAGCGACGGAGATGGGGGGCTTGGCCACGAGCTGAGCATGGCGGACGTGCTTTAGTATAGCACCGTCCTCTGCCCGATATACCTGCAAAATATCCTGCCTTCCGACACCCTCTGACCGCCCATTTCACCCCTATCTTGAACCGGAGACTGAGGGGTCCCGGGAACGGCAGTCGAGGGGTCCTCCCTGCGGCCGCAATAGAAGACTGATAACGGTGAGGCCTGGCGCCCGATCTACAGCCGCGGACCACAGTGGGTGTACTGCGCCGCGACCATACAGCCCGGCTGATTGGGTGCCTGCGGGGCGCAGCAACACAAGTCGCCTTGCGTGGCAGAGGGGAGACCCCCGGGACCCGACGTGCTGACTCCGCCGGCTGCACCCGGAGGCAGACGGAACTGCGGGAAGGAGGTGAGAGCCGGCCGGAGGGAGGCGGACTCCAGGCACCACGCAGGGTCGGCGCCTCTACGACCGGGACGGCGCTGTGACGGTGGCGAACGGGGCCGCTCCCGTTCAACCCTCGCCGAGGGAGCTGCAGTCCCGCTTGAAGCGACCCCCACCTGCGGAGCCCGAGAGCGGGCCTGGGACCCAGCTCCCGACACTCCAGCTGTGAGGTACCTGCTGGGGCCTTCTGTGATAGCCTGCTGTCCGCCGCGGACGGCTGCGGCCGCCATTTTGCCTTCTGCACCACCGAGCCTGCCATAGGATCTCTAGTGAGACTGTCGCTGTGCGAACTTCTGGCGCCACACAGGACCAGAGGACCGGAGCCGGAGCACGATACTACGCACACATGTTCCCTACATTGAGACAGCACACGTGAAGTACCAGGTGCACCTAGGGGGACAGCTGGCATATATTTGCGGGCGAAGCCATACCAGAGTGCTCTGGAACAGCGCTGGGCGAGGCCCGGGGCAGGCTGTTGACGTCGGTATACCGCCGAGTGGGGCACAGAGTCCTTCACTGCTCACACCGGCCATTTCCCTGCGAAGGTAAGAGCCACATGCCCTTGCGCCTCTGTAGCTGTGTATTGGTGACGAAGTGCGCTGTGTGCACGACTCACAGTTGTTGGGTACGTGGCTCCTGACGCCGGACACCGCGGTAGACATGGGAAGAAACAGGGCTAAGGCGCGGGACACGGGCGCCAACGCTGACCTGCAGTCTACAGGGTCCGTAGATCCACTAGCCTCTTCCAATGTGGAGATCATACCGCCGACGGGTAGGAGCACCCAGGACGCTAAATTGGACCTTATCCTAGCCGAAATAAAGGCATCCAGGGAAGCTCTGTGTGATTTGGCCCCTCGGGAGGCGACCCCGGGGACACCGTCACGTAAACCGCCAGGGCTACCGCCCCTCAGACACTCACCTTTCCTGGCGGATCAGTCCGCAACAGCGTCCGTGACTACGGAAACCCCTCCCCTCTCTGTTTTGCAGGAACCAACCCAGGGAAGCCGAGAACCGGAAGCACAACCGCCTGACCCCGGAAGCCCTGCCTCCCCGCCGCCGGCAACAGACAGAAAAGACGGAAGCGGAAGACCAGAAGGCGTCGGACGATCGTGGCACGAGATTGCGACTGGAGAGGAGGAAGAGAGCGGAGAAAAAGGAGAAGTAGACGATTGGTGCGAGGACTGGTGGAGTCCCCAGGAGGAAGCTGAAGAGCGGCCGCAACTCACCCGGAGAGTTGCGGCGGAGCGGGTGAGTAACACCTAGCCTCTCTGTTGCACCTTAAGTGCTTGTATATAGTATAGAACGTTTGACTTACCGACTTATCACTGTTTAGGCACGCTAACCCTGCTAGCTCACTGTAAATACGTGTAGAGCACCTATTCTGTATATATCCCTGGAAAACTAACCACCCCTCCCCGACACGTCTCACGCTGCTGCCCTAGCATCTTTATCTCCGCCCTTACCCCTGCCGTCCTAGTAACCCCTTCCCTTCTCCCCTCACGATACCGTTTCAAGCCCCTCACGACCCGGTGTTGGTAGAGGTTCTACTGTGCCCAGTACGGTGGGACTAACGGCTCCTTTTCCGTCTCCTCTTACTGCCCTCCAGAGAACTCCCCGGCACGGAGCTGACCTCCATCCCAAGACCCGGACCTTCACCCAAGACCCTGACCTTCACCCAAGACCCGGATCTTCATTTCAAGACCAGGACCTTCACCCGAGACCCGGAGCTTCATCTCTAGACCCGGATTCCTCAGAGTCCTTCCTTGCCTTACCGAACACCCACAGCAGAGTTATCGTTTCTTTGGTATCTGTCCTCCCTCACACCACTTGGACTACGTTACAAGGACTCTCAGTATATGAAATAAAACCACACTATTGCACGCTATATCCGGCCTCCTTGCCTGATTTTCCAGCTAGCCGACCGCCCACGACCACATCTGGTGTCAGAAGTGGGATCGCCTGGAAGCATGGAGGCCGCGGTGAAAAGAATGGCCGAGTCACAAGAACAGCTGGGGAAACTCATGGAGCGGTTCCTAAAGACCGCTGAGGATGACCGTGGCCAATTGCACGACGTCCTTAAAGGACAATGGGATTCCCATGATCAAGCAATGGGGAAGCTCACAGACGTCCTGGGTCAACAGAGACCGATGACCTCCCTCCCATCAGTCGTTCTTCAAAAGTATGTACCGGGGGAAGACCCGGACTACTTTTTCACGAACTTCGAGAGGCTAGCCCAGGTCGCTGCATGGCCGAACGAACGCTGGGGTCAATATCTAGGCCCTTTGTTGATGGGTGATCTACAGGCGGCATATCAGCAGGCCAATATACAGGGCAACACGCCGTATGCAGATATCAAGAAGTGTATCCTGGAACGCCTCGGTATAGACGATGAACGTTATAGAGTGAAATTGAGGCAGATCAGGGAAGGACCACAGGAAACCCCCAGAGCCCTGTCCTTTAGGGTGAAGGACCTAACCAACCGATGGCTCAGACCCGAAGTCTCCACTAAGGAGGAAATCCTCGAGAAGCTCTACCTCGAGCAATTCCTGGCATCCCTACACCCAGGCACCCAAAGGTGGGTGAGACAACACGCCCGCCTCACCTTGGAGACCGCAGTAGAAATAGCGAGCGCCTATAGCCGGGCACAGGAACAACAGCAACACAAAGAAGAACACCCGTTCAAGCCACACATCCCTGCACGCGTCCGCCCCCACCGTCCCTCGTTGCCACGAAGACCAGAACTACCAACCGTTATACCAGCTCCGCTCTTGTATAGACCGACCAATCCAGGGCCCCAGTGCTACAGTTGTGGTGGGTTTGGCCATATTGCACGGGTTTGCCCTCAGAAAGACGAGCCCATGGAAGTAGGCTTGGTGCACAACTACGTATGCTCTCCTCCGGATCTGACACCTCCCCCGTTTCGATGTCCAGTGAACATTAACGGACATGAGGTCCTGGCCCTAGCGGACACCGGGTGTCGTCAGAGCGTACTTAGGCCACAAGACATGTCCTCTCCGATTGACCCTCCTTCTGGCATGGTTGCCATACAGTGTGTACACGGGGACACTAAAAGGTACCCCACCACCCGGGTACGCGTCCAACACCCTAAGGACCCCGGTACCACACTCACCGTGGGCCTCATACCCGCTCTCCCCGAACAAGCCATACTAGGAAGAGACTACTCAGGCCTACCCCACCTTCTCCGGGACCCCACCGATTCCCTAACCAGGTGGTGGGAAGAAGCACCATACCCACAAGGATTGTCTCCGCCAACTAAAGGTCCCAGGGTTCACAAGACCTGAACCCAGAAAAGGAAGGAAAGGAGGGAATACACAGAGGCGTACCTCACAACGTCAGAAGACCACCCCTGGCAGACCGACAGAGAATTCAGGGCGGCACAACTGGAGGACCCCCACCTACAAGAAGCGTGGGGCAGAGCCCTCGAAAACGAGGACCCTCTTAAAGTAGGTCCATTTTTTTTAAAAACAAAGGGTTATTGTACCGTAAGGGAGGGGCCCAACAAAATCCCCAACTCCTGATCCCTGGTCCCTTTCAGGACAAGGTACTCTACCTGGCCCACAGTCACCTCCTGGGGGGCCATTTCGGCGACGAGAAGACCAGCCAGTCGGTATTGGAGAAGTTCTACTGGCCAGGCGTTTATCAGCGTATCAAAACCTACTGTCAAGAATGTCCCGTATGCCAGAAGCACAGTAGATACCGACCCCCTAGAGCACCACTACGTCCTCTTCCTGTGATAGATGTCCCATTCAGCCGCGTAGGGATGGACATCATCGGACCCCTACTGCCCTCCAGAAGTGGTTGTCGCTATGCACTGGTAATTGTGGGCTACGCCACGCAATTCCCCGAAGCCCTGCCCCTGCGTCAACCCACTACACAGAACATTGCTAAAGCTCTCATTTCTGTGTTTTCCAGGGTGGGGTTTCCCCGGGAAATCCTGACCGACCAAGGCACCCCGTTCGTCTCGGCACTTATGAAGCAGGTCTGCTCCCAGCTGGGCATAAAACAAATCCGAACATCAGCCTACCACCCACAAACAGATGGCTTAGTCGAGAGGTTCAACGCCACCCTAAAGCAAACGTTAAAGAAACTGTTGGGGCTTGAAGCCAGAAGGTGGGAAGAGATATTACCGCTTGCCTTGTTTGCTATCCGATGCAAACCACAAAGCAGTACCGGATATTCCCCTTTTGAGCTCCTGTACGGACGCCCACCTCGCACTCTGTTGGACATGGCTCAAGAGGCATGGGAAGCTGAGCCAGACCGCACCCGTCCCCTTCCTGAATATGTCGACAACCTAAAGACTCACCTATCGGTAATCCGAGATATCGTCCGTCAAAACCTGGAGACAGCACAGCTCGCCCAGAAAGGGCAATACGACAAGGGCACAAAACCCTGAGAGTTTGTCGTAGGTGACCTGGTTCTCCTGATGATGCCGTCGTCAGACCAAAAACTATTGGGCCAATGGCAGGGGCCGTATTCTGTCCTAAGACGGGTGACCCCTGTCACGTATGAACTAGAGCTGGATTCCAACCGTGGCACGACTCAGATCTATCACGTGAATCTACTCAAGAAATGGGAAGGACCACGTCCTGTCCTATCCGGCTCTACCTCGTCTCTCCCTCTCTCCTTCGACCCCTGCCTGGACATAGACCTGACAACCACACAAACACAGGAGATTCAGAGCGTTCTATACCCCCTGCGACAAGTGTTCTCCTCCTCACCCGGAAGGACCACTGTTACAGAACACGTCATCCACACTGAGCAAGGGAAAACTGTCCGACAACGACCATATCGAGTGCCCGAAGTCCGTAGAGAGGTGATACGGAGAGAAACGGAACAGATGCTGAAGATGGGGATCATAGAACCCTCGGTGAGTGACTGGAACTCCCCCATCGTCCTGGTCCCGAAACCTGACGGGTCGGTCAGGTTTTGTATTGATTTTCGCGAAATCAACAAAATCTCCACCTTCGATACGTACCCCTTACCACGCGTCGATGAAATGGTGGAACGAATAGGGAAGGCGAAGTATATCTCCACATTGGACCTCTGTAAAGGGTACTGGCAGATACCCCTCAGGAGCGAAGACCGAAAGAAGACAGCCTTCTCCACCCCTGATGGGTTGTTTCAGTTCGTTGTCTTGCCTTTCGGATTACATGGCGCACCCGCCACGTTTCAACGAGCAATGAATCTCGTCTTAAGGCCACATTCCCAATATGAAGGAGCCTATTTGGACGATATCATCATCTATAGTAACAGTTGGTCCCAGCACCTGGAACACCTACAGAAAGTCATCACGTCCCTGGGTTCTCTCGGATTCACCATCAACCCCGCCAAGACCACCCTTGCAGCACAAACAGTGAAATATCTCGGATATCTCCTAGGCGAAGGCCTGATAAGACCCCAAAAGAACAAGATCGAGGCCATACATACTCTCCCCTTTCCACAGACCCGAAAAGACCTACGGGCCTTCCTAGGATTCTCGGGCTATTATCGAAGGTTCGTTCCTAACTTTTCCCAAAGAGCAGCCCCCCTTACCGATCTCCTCAAGAAAACCTCCAAAACAGAGGCTGCCCTCAGAGACCCTACTCCCCTACTGTGGCAAGCCTTCACTGACCTAAAGAACGCCCTGACTTCCAGTCCCGTATTGGTAAGTCCGGATTATACCCAGCCATTCCTGCTCCAAACAGACGCTTCAGACCAGGGCTTGGGGGCTGTTCTATCCCAAAAAGACCACCAGGGAAACGAAAAACCAATCCTCTACCTCAGCAGGAAACTGTTCCCAAGAGAAAGAAACTACGCCGTGGTGGAGAAGAAGGCCCTTGCCATCAAATGGGCCGTCGAAAGTCTGCGCTATTACTTGGAGGGCCGCGATTTCATCATATTTACGGATCATGCACCCTTAGAGTGGATGGCTCGAAACAAAGCGCGGAACGATCACGTCCTCCGTTGGTTCCTATCACTGCAGCCGTATCAGTTTAAAACACTCCATCAAAAAGGATCCCATCAGGGCAATGCGGACTATCTCTCCCGATACCCCAGATCCCCTACCGGTACAAGAAAGACAGCTAGGGAAAGGGGATGTGATATGGCCCCTCGGGAGGCGACCCCGGGGACACCGCCACGTAAACCGCCAGGGCTACCGCCCCTCAGACACTCACCTTTCCTGGCGGATCAGTCCGCAACAGCGTCCGTGACTACGGAAACCCCTCCCCTCTCTGTTTTGCAGGAACCAACCCAGGGAAGCCGAGAACCGGAAGCACAACCGCCTGACCCCGGAAGTCCCGCCTCCCCGCCGCCGGCAACAGACAGAAAAGACGGAAGCGGAAGACCAGAAGGCGTCGGACGATCGTGGCAGGAGATTGCGACTGGAGAGGAGGAAGAGAGCGGAGAAAACGGAGAAGTAGACGATTGGTGCGAGGACTGGTGGAGTCCCCAGGAGGAAGCTGAAGAGCGGCCGCAACTCACCCGGAGAGTTGCGGCGGAGCGCGTGAGTAACACCTAGCCTCTCTGTTGCACCTTAAGTGCTTGTATATAGTATAGAACGTTTGACTTACCGACTTATCACTGTTTAGGCACGCTAACCCTGCTAGCTCACTGTAAATTCGTGTAGAGCACCTATTCTGTATATATCCCTGGAAAACTAACCACCGCTCCCCGACACGTCTCACGCTGCTGCCCTAGCATCTTTATCTCCGCCCTTACCCCTGCCGTCCTAGTAACCCCTTCCCTTCTCCCCTCACGATACCGTTTCAAGCCCCTCACGACCCGGTGTTGGTAGAGGTTCTACTGTGCCCAGTACGGTGGGACTAACGGCTCCTTTTCTGTCTCCTCTTACTGCCCTCCGGAGAACTCCCCGGCACGGAGCTGACCTCCATCCCAAGACCCGGACCTTCACCCAAGACCCTGACCTTCACCCAAGACCCGGATCTTCATTCCAAGACCAGGACCTTCACCCGAGACCCGGAGCTTCATCTCTAGACCCGGATTCCTCAGAGTCCTTCCTTGCCTTACCGAACACCCACAGCAGAGTTATCGTTTCTTTGGTATCTGTCCTCCCTCACACCACTTGGACTACGTTACAAGGACTCTCAGTATATGAAATAAAACCACACTATTGCACGCTATATCCGGCCTCCTTGCCTGATTTTCCAGCTAGCCGACCGCCCACGATCACACTCTGGAGCTACGCATAGACAACATGGCGACCGGCCTGTCGCTCCTACGAGCAGATTACAACAAAATGGCGGAGAAGGTTTCTGAGCACAAGATCGCACTGGATGACCTGATCCTGCAACATACTGCTCACTCCGCGAAGGTGGAAAATATGGAAAAACAAATCAAGCTGCTGTGGGACAAGGTGGACGACGCGGAAGGGCGCTCCGGCCGCAACAACGTGCGAACTTTGGGGATACCGGAGCGCAGCGAGGGGAGGAACCCCACTCAATTCGTGGAGGACTGGCTGAAGAAGATTGTGGGCCCGCAGGATCTTACTCCGCTGTATAGTGTAGAGAGGGCGCACAGAATGCCAGCGATTCCACCCAAGCCTGGGGCTCCCCCGAGACCACTCATAGCGCGATTGCTGCACTATAAGGATAGAGACTCTGTGGTAAATAAAATATTACCCTGGCAGAATTTCTAGGCATTAACAAAGTATCATGCATCAAATGAGAGACAGGATCCGTGGTGTCCAAGTTAAAATGGGCTTTATTCCAATAACTCGAGTCAAAGGGAGAATATGTTCCATCACCACTGAGGTTCAGGAAGAGTAATCTAACATTTAATAACAATGAACAGCATATATACATTTTACTCCTTGTACATAGGGAGGAGCGCTCCAGGCAGAGCAAGAAAGAAAGAGATAAGAGCATGTGGGCGTACACTTGATGAGTCATAGGTAGATGATAGGTAGATGTCATAGGTGGGTGGGTACTTAGGGGAGGAGTTTGCATGACCAGCTGGAACTCTGCCCTAATTGTGCAACTCGAGCATGGCGTGCAATTGACGTGTAACTGGGAGGAGAGCTGTCTTTCGGCCTAGCAGAGACATCTCTTGTGTCAGGGCGAAAAGCACATCTTGTACAATCTGATATGATAGGGGATGTAATGTCTGAAGCAAAAGGTTGTTCACCACTAAGAATCAGAAAAGCATATATTTCTCCGTTCATTGCATGGGGGCTGAGACAGAGAGCTAGGCCTTATCTGTCGCGAACGGGTTCTGTTTACATTTCCTCACCGGGCAAGGATGCCACTCTGTACAGCAAAACAGATAACTGTTATTCATAACACTGTCTTGGCAGAAGTTCAGAAAGTGGTTCAACCACAATAAAATAAAGGGCTCAGTACGATATTTATTTAAAGTGCACAATTATTATTATTATTATTATTTATTTTTATAAAGCGCGATAGTCACCCGGAGGTATCCCAGCGCTGAGGAACCCTGAATTCACCAGTCAGCGGGGCAAGAAACTGAGATAGAAAGAAAGGGAGGATGAAAGATCAGAGACAGGGGGGGGGGTGCACAGGTTAGGGAAAGAGATGGGTTTTTAACAGCTTCCTGAAGCGCAGGTATTGAGGTTCCAGTCGTAGGTTACGAGGAAGAGAATTCCAAAGGCGGGAGGCTTGTACCGAGAAACGTCTTCCTCCTGTTCGGGTTTTCCTGAATCTTGGGGTGTTGATAAAGTTTTCTACATTGGAACGGAGGGATCTAGAATTTCTGTAGGGGGTGACAGAATTACTGAGGACAGGAGGGCCTTGGTTGTGCAGCGTTTTGTGGACGAGACATAGGGCCTTAAATTTGACTCTCTCCCTTATGGGGAGCCAGTGGAGGAGTTTGAGAGCGGGTTTAGCAGATGATCTGGCCGAGGTGTTAGTGATGATCCGGGCGGCCGTGTTCTGAATTGTCTGCAGTTTAGTAAGGGTCGCTTCGGGAGCGCCCAGGTAAATCACATTACTATAGTCCAGCCTCGATATTATGAGACCTTGGACTAATAGTTTTTGGGATTTAGGGGGGAGAAGGGGCAGGACTTTCCTCAGAGATTTTAAGAGACCAAAGCAGGTCCCCGCCACCTTCTTAGCTTGTGAAGTGAAAGAGAGATCGGAATCGATCCACACACCCAGACTTTTCACCTCTGTTTTTGGGTCAGGGGGCGGACCCAAGCAAGCTGGCCAGCTGTCCAGGGGAAGTGAGGTTCCTTTCGGGCCAAGTATAAGGACCTCAGTTTTTGTCCCATTAAGCTTTAGGGCTGATCTGTTCATCCAACGATGGACCTGCGTAAGGCAGTTGAAGAGATCAGCTTTCTGTTGCTTGGGATGGGACAGAGACACCACTAGTTGTGTGTCGTCGGCGTAGCTGACGACGCTCACTCCGAAAGGGGTGATAACCTCCTCCAATGTGGACATATAGATATTAAATAAAGTAGGGCTCAGGGAAGAGCCCTGAGGAACACCACATTGGAGGGGCATTTCGGAGGAGCGGGCGTTCTTTTCCCAAATCTGGTAAGACCGTTGGGCCAGGAAAGAAGAAAGCCAGGATAGGGCTGTACCTTCCACTCCAACTCTAGCCAATCTTTCGATGAGGAGTTGGTGGTCTACGGTATCGAACGCTGCGCTAAGGTCGAGGAGGATCACTGCCACTGATCCTCCCCCATCCAATAGCGCTCTGGCCTCCTCTACCGCAGCCAGGAGGGCGATGTCCGTGCCCTGTCCAGGTCGGAAGCCCGTCTGGGAGCTTTTTAATTTGTTATTGGCCTCTAGGAACTGCGAGAGTTTCCTGTTGACCAATTTTTCTGCGACCTTGCTCACTCCAGGCAGTAGGGAGATGGGCCTGTAATTAGCCAGGTTCTCGGGGTCGAGCGTAGGTTTCTTCAGTAGGGCTTTTACCACCGCCTTCTTCCAGCTTGAGGGTACAACTCCTTGTTGGAGTGAGGTATTAATTAGATGGGTAAGGGAGGGGATGATAGTAGGGGCTACCTCTTTAAGGATGCGGAGAGGAGCAGGGTCACTAGGGGAACCGCTCTTCATGGAGTTGAACGTATTTCTCACCTCGTCTACCGTGACCTGGCCCCACGTGGACAGACAGGTGGAGGTGTGTGGGAGAGCGATTTCTTCCTCAGGACTGGAGGGGGGGATAGATTCCAGAATTCGTCGGATTTTGTCGTGGAAGAAGTTGGCCAGTTGCTGGCATTTCTCCAGGTCGACTTTAGGATCGGAAGTAGGTCCTAGTCCTTGTCCTTGGGGTTTTGACAGCTCTTTAAGGATGGCGTACGCTTCCTTACTGGAGCTTCCTGCTTTCTCTATTCTCTCCTGAAAAAACATGCTTTTGGTTTTATGAATAGCAGTTTTATAGGTCAGAAGAGAAATAGAGTAGATGTTCTTATTGGTTGTTGTTTTGTCGCGCCTCCAGGAGCGTTCGGTTTTTTTACACTCTTGACGCAGAACTTTGAGCTCTGGGGTGTACCACAAAGCGGGGGGTATTCTTTTAGGTTGTTTGAAGGTGGTAGTTTTCGGAAGCAGCGTATCCAGGGAGGAAGTGATCCAATCGCTGAATTGTTTGTCAGCTGTATCGGGGTCAGAGGAGAGCGCAGGGATGGACTCTGCAAGAGAGTCAGCCCATATCTCAGGTGATAGTTTGCGCCATTGTCGGTCGGTAACTTGGGTTTTAGGGATTGAGTAAGTGGGTGTGGGGATTTCCCAGAAAAAGGGGACCAGAAAGTGGTCCGTCCATGGTAAGGTCACCGGTAGGTTAGTGGTCATTGTTGCTATGTTGGTGAGGATCGGATCCAGTAGATGGCCCTTGTCATGGGTAGGCTCGTTATTCACTAGACGAATATCTAAAGAAGTTAAGTCGTGTCTAATGTCCGATGCTGCTCGATCCGTGGGGTCCAGAAAATGGACGTTCAAGTCACCTAATATAAGGAAGTTGGGGGTGGAAGAAGCTAGTTGTGAAACGGATTCGAATACAGCGTTGATAAAATTACCCGGGGCCCCTGGGGGGCGGTAAATTAGAAGCCCTGCCAGGGTAAGAGCTGGGGAGATTTGGATGGAGAATTGACCGCTCTCGCAATCCTCAATACCAGCGTTGGTCATCCGGCAGGTAAATTGTTCCCTGTGGATTATAGCTACCCCGCCTCCTCTCCCTCTAGGTCTATTAAGGGCTTGGCAGATATACCCGGTGGGGAGGGCCGTGACAACATCCGAGTCGGTGTTGTCAGTGAGCCATGTTTCCGTTATGAACAGTAGGTCAAGCTCCTGGTTCTGGATCAGGAGGTTCATTGCGGTGGCATGTTTGGGGAGGGAGCGGCAGTTAAGAAGTCCTAGTTTCAAAGCAAGGGTGGGTGATTTCAGGATAGGGGTCGGATTGCATTGTGGACAGGTCGAGAATGCCTTACCTGCAGTAAATGAGTGGTGGCAGGCTAGGATGTTCTTAGGTCGTAAGTCGTGTAAAGTATCCGCTGTGTACATTACTCGAGCCTGAGGAGTACCCGACATAGTGACGGGGCCTAGGGCCTTCTGGGCCCGGACGGGCCCAGACGGGCTTGCCTTTGGCGCGCCTTCGGCGCGCTGACGGCGCGCCCGCTGCACCCGTCCGCTGCGCGTCCGGTAGTTGCACATCTTAAATGTGTAGGAAAAAGGGCGGGTGGGCGTGGCCTTAAAGTGGGCGTGGCCTCTCTCCCTCGCCGAGAATGGCGTCAGAGAAGTTTGTTAGGTGGTTTAGCGTTGCAGCGAAGGGGTCGCTGTTTAGGTGATTCTGAGCCCGCTCCAGAGAGGTAAACGGGTGAATGAAGTTTTAAAATGCAGAGTATTTCGGCAAATTGTGACACATAAACAATTTTAAAAAAATGCTTCGTCTCCCGGCTTTCCGCCTCAGGAGCTTTCAAGGTTCTGAATTTGTCGCGCTGAAGGCAGCGTTTAAGTACCGTGGGCGGCGGGTGGGCGTGGCCTTAAAGTGGGCGTGGCCTCTCTCCCTCGCCGAGAATGGCGTCAGAGAAGTTTGTTAGGTGGTTTAGCGTTGCAGCGAAGGGGTCGCTGTTTAGGTGATTCTGAGCCCGCTCCAGAGAGGTAAACGGGTGAATGAAGTTTTAAAATGCAGAGTATTTCGGCAAATTGTGACACATAAACAATTTTAAAAAAATGCTTCGTCTCCCGGCTTTCCGCCTCAGGAGCTTTCAAGGTTCTGAATTTGTCGCGCTGAAGGCAGCGTTTAAGTACCGTGGGCGGCGGGTGGGCGTGGCCTTAAAGTGGGCGTGGCCTCTCTCCCTCGCCGAGAATGGCGTCAGAGAAGTTTGTTAGGTGGTTTAGCGTTGCAGCGAAGGGGTCGCTGTTTAGGTGATTCTGAGCCCGCTCCAGAGAGGTAAACGGGTGAATGAAGTTTTAAAATGCAGAGTATTTCGGCAAATTGTGACACATAAACAATTTTTTAAAAAATGCTTCGTCTCCCGGCTTTCCGCCTCAGGAGCTTTCAAGGTTCTGAATTTGTCGCGCTGAAGGCAGCGTTTAAGTACCGTGGGCGGCGGGTGGGCGTGGCCTTAAAGTGGGCGTGGCCTCTCTCCCTCGCCGAGAATGGCGTCAGAGAAGTTTGTTAGGTGGTTTAGCGTTGCAGCGAAGGGGTCGCTGTTTTAGGTGATTCTGAGCCCGCTCCAGAGAGGTAAACGGGTGAATGAAGTTTTAAAATGCAGAGTATTTCGGCAAATTGTGACACATAAACAATTTTAAAAAAGTGCTTCGTCTCCCGGCTTTCCGCCTCAGGAGCTTTCAAGGTTCTGAATTTGTCGCGCTGAAGGCAGCGTTTAAGTACCGTGGGCGGCGGGTGGGCGTGGCCTTAAAGTGGGCGTGGCCTCTCTCCCTCGCCGAGAATGGCGTCAGAGAAGTTTGTTAGGTGGTTTAGCGTTGCAGCGAAGGGGTCGCTGTTTAGGTGATTCTGAGCCCGCTCCAGAGAGGTAAACGGGTGAATGAAGTTTTAAAATGCAGAGTATTTCGGCAAATAGTGACACATAAACAATTTTAAAAAAATGCTTCGTCTCCCGGCTTTCCGCCTCAGGAGCTTTCAAGGTTGCAAAATGCAAAATACATGGGCCTTTATTTTAGCTTAACGTTTGGGAGACTTTGATGACTTGACTTGCAGGACATGTTTGCAGAGGCCTAGTGATTCAGGCCACTACGAAAAATATGCATGGGTGACATGCACATGAATGTAACATAGGGTGTATGTAGTGGACATTTTCTGGTCAGGCAAAATATCATTTTCCTCATTCCCTCCTTGTCACCTACATAACCCTTCAGGATACATCTATATTCATGAGACCGTATAGCTGATCATACAGAATCATTTCTTCATCTTTATCCTTTGTACATATGGATGGGGAACGCAAGCAGTGGCACAAAGGCTGCAAATCGCCAGGCCACACTGCAGACAGAGATAGTATCATGGCAAACTGCTCCTGGATCAAGTCGCAAGGGCAGATGCAGTCACATTCACTACTGCTTCAAGGGTTCTTGTTAATTTGCGTATCAGTTTACTATTTTGGACGGGGCCAACAAAGAAAAAGAAACCTTTGTTGAAAACTGTATATTGCTCCCACGCTGTTTCTGTCTGCTATATAACAAGTTCCACCCCAGTCTAAGGGCAGATGTACATAAGCTGTCTGACCGCAAATGAAATAGGTATGGCGTAACGTTTTGAAAGGAGAAAGTCCTTCTGAGAGTGAAGTCCCCTGTAAATAGCTCCTTGTAAATATGGTTTATGAAGAGCATGTCATTATTATACCTTGTTGAGCTTCTTGTAAATATGGCTTGTGAATAGCGCCATGTGGTCATGGTTTGTGCAGAGTATGTTTGTCAATACAATATCTTGTATTTGAGAAGGCAGTATTTGTTTTAACATGCTGTATAACAAGGTGTTGAGGGATCTTGGCGTTGTTTGGCGTTTGCGGGGGCGTGTTTTTGAGCGGAAATTCGTACCCGTTCCAGTGGAGGGATTTGGTTGCTTTTTGGTGAGGATGTAGGGCATCGCTTGGACTACTGTGATGCCAAATTTGAAAAGGATCTGAGCTGTAGAAGTGGAGGAAAAAGCATGTCTTGTGCGGAGGTGCGATTTGCCATGTTATCCAATGGGCGTGTTTTCCTAAAAATCTTTCTTTTTTTTTTTTAGAATCTATTTCGGCAGAACTCCCTTTGTTTTCTGATAAGGGGGTAGTTGGCCACATAACAAGCACTCAGTTGCATTGCTGGTCTGGCTGGTCACGTATGCATACTGGATGAATGTATATGTGAGGAAATGAAAAAGAAAACATGTAGCAATAAACTAACACCGATTATAACAATGCACAGAATAAAATAATGATCAAGGTAACAATCCATCTGCTGCGTAATGTCTTGCAGTATTTTTCTTTTTATCTCTCATCTTGCTATTCTCATATGTGATCTTATACATGTCAGAAACTGGTCTAACCGATTCACCACCGGGTGGGCTTAAACAATTAAACTATGTCTGACTTACAAGATCTAAGTTTAGACCTATACTCTTGTTGAGGGGTCTTTTCAAGCAAAGGCGGCACAAAGTCTGTTGTGTCATTAAAGTCAATGTTCTTTTCGAATGTTCCACATTGTCCAAAATAGCGCTTAACGTGATGGGCATGGATCCAGCCCTTGCGTCCCTCCACTTTCAGTGCGGTCCTCGTGGTAAGAAGCACCAACTTCGGGGTCTTCCAGCGCGGCTCAAGGGGGCTTGATCGGTCAAAATTCCGGATGCACACAAAGTCCCCTGGGACTATGGTGTGTTCCTTGACCTGTGTGTTGTCAGGGAAGGCGGCAGCAACCTGTGAACGACAAGAGAGTAGTGCAGACATCAAGGAAGCCAGGTAATCTGTCAGCATGTTACTGTCAACATCAGTTATCTTTCTGGGCATAGGCGTACCCCACATATTTGGCGGTCTACCGAAAACCACTTCATACGGAGATAGGCCTGTTCTGGAATGTGCTACCATAGGCATGTAAAAGAGGGCAACCGGCAGGGCTACCATCCAATCCACGCCTTTCTCTGCACAGACCTTTGCTAATTTCGTCTTGAGGGTTTGATTATGCCTTTCTACAAGGCCTGCTGCTTCTGGGTGTCTGACACAATGGAACTTCCATGTGTAACCTAACAGAAGGGACACTTGTTTCATTAATTCAGAGGAGAATGGCTGGCCATTGTCTGAATAGATCACCCGAGGTAATCCATACCTGGGGAAATACTCGCGCACTAACTGTCTGGCTGTTGTTACAGCAGTATAATCTGGAACTGGATAAGCTTCTGTCCATCTAGATAGTGCACACACTACCACCAAGACATACTTGTAACCTCTACATCTGTCCATTTGGATATAATCCATCTGGAGAACCTCAAAAGGGTGGTCAGGAGGATGAAATCCGCCTTGTTCCACTGGGATGCCTTTACCTGGATTGAACTGACAACAGATCATACATGTTCGTACTTTCTGCTTTGCTGCGGCACGCATGTGCTTGTTAAACCAGATGTTCTGTAAGCTGTCTAACATTGCTTTTTCTCCTAAGTGTGCTGGACTATGGGCTGTGTTAATGATTACTTGTACCATGGAATCTGGGAGAAACCATGTGCCTTTTCCCTTAGTCATCCAACCTTGGTCAGTCTGGACCCCTCCTTGTTCAGTCCATTTCTTTATCTCATCTGCAGTGGCATGTGTCTGTATGTCGAGTACGTCTTGAGTGGGATCCCTGACTGTCATACATGTTGTCAGTAATGGTACCTCTGTCCTTGTCGTGTCTGTTGGTGTCTGGGCTGTAAGTCTAGCTGTTCGATCTGCCAGGTCATTACCCTGGGAAATGGTGTCTGTAACTTTGGTGTGAGCTTTGCACTTCAGGATAGCAATGGCTGTAGGTAAATGTATGGCTTCTAACAGGGCTTGAATAAGCTGGCCATGCTGAATCTTGGTCCCATGGGAGGTCAGGAAACCTCTCTCCCTCCATAGTACCCCGAAATCATGAACAACGCCAAAGGCATATTGCGAATCAGTATAAATGTTTACTTTCAAGTGCTTAGCTCTTATGCAGGCTTGTGTCAGAGCGATGAGCTCTGCTGCTTGTGCTGACAATGTGTCTATTTTCTGTGTCTCTATGACTTCTTTATCAGTGGTCACAGCATAGGCCGCTACTAACTCTCCTGCACTCGTTCTCATGCATGATCCATCTACATAGAGCGTTAAGTCTGGGTCTGAAAGTGCAATATCTGTCAGGTCTTGTCTTGGTTTCGTCACTATATTCATTAGTTCCACACAGTCATGTGATGGTGCATTTACTGTACTTGAGGGCAAAAGTGTTGCAGGGTTCAGAATATTACAACGTCTGATCTCTATGTGTGGTTGAAATAATGTCAGTTCATATCCTGTCAGTCTTGCTACAGTCAAGTGTTGTGTCTGAGTTCTGTTTAAGAGTACCTCCACTGCATGTGGGACCTGTACTGTCAGAGGGTGGCCCAATACTATTGAATCACTTTGTCTTATGGCTAGGGCTGTTGCTGCAACTGATTTCAGGCATGCAGGCAGAGCCTGGGCGACTGGGTCAAGCGTGCTAGAAAAATAAGCACAAGGCTTGTGTTTTCCTGCTTGATCTTGTGTGAGAACAGATAACGCTGTTCCTTCTCTTTCAGTTACAAAAAGCATAAAAGGTTTGCTGTAACATGGAGTCGCTAACACTGGCGCTTGACATAAAGCTCTTTTTAATTCCTCGAATGCCAAGGTGTGTTCTTGTGTCCAAGGGAGGACAGTCCCCCCTGCCTCCTGTGTAGTTAACTGTATGAGTGGTTTGGCTAGAAAGGCATACTGGGGAATCCATTGCCTACAGTATGAAGTGAGGCCAATAAAGGCACGTACTTCCTTTTGTGTCTTGGGCTGTGAAAGGTTAGCAATGAGCTGTATACGTGCTTGTGTTAGCTGTCTCCCCTCTTTGGAAAGCAAGTGTCCTAGGTACACTACTTGCTTTTCACAGAATTGCAACTTCGAAGGGGACACCTTGTGCCCCTTGTCAGCCAGAAAATGTAAGACTGTCAGTGATGCATTTTCACATTCTTTTTCTGAACGTGCTGTAATCAGGATATCGTCCACATACTGTAGTAACGCAGTGTTGGAAGGCATGTGAATGCTGTCTAGCTGTCTTTTTAATGCCTGACTGTAAATACTAGGGCTTTCTGTAAAACCTTGAGGAGCTCTTGTAAAGACAAAGCTACGACCCTTTAATGAAAATCCAAACAGGTACTGGCTGTCTGGGTGAATGGGAACACTAAAGAAAGCGTTCTTCAAGTCGATAACAGTAAAGTAAGTAGCCTCTGAATCAATAGCAGTCAATAATGAAGAAATGTCTGGCACCACTGGATATTGTGGTACTACACATTTGTTCAATTCTCGCAGGTCAATAATACCCAGGTGACCAACCTATCCAAACCGGACATTGTTGCCCTAAATAATCACCCATACAATAGTTGTACTCATTCCCTGATTGTAGATCAATGGTTAGGTCCTATCTGTTGCAATACATGTAAAAAGACACTAGTGCCATATCACACTATCATCAAGGAAGTGAGCCCAAATAACCTTAGATGTGGTCTAATTAATGCACGATCAATGGTCAAGAACTCCGCACACTTATTTGATCTCATCACGGAAAATGATTTGGACTGCCTTTTCATTACGGAAACTTGGCTCCGTGAATGGTCAAACCCCGACATAGTCCACACCCTCCCCTTGGGCTTTTCTATATGCAGACAAGATCGCATTGAACAGCGCGGAGGCGGACTGGCTATCATTCACAGAGACACCCTTAAGTGCACTATGAAAGAACCACCAAATATACGAGGTGCTGAGAGCCTAAGCTTTTGCATACAAGCCCTAGACAATTTTGCTTTCGCAGGGATACTGATGTATCGCCCTCCTGGACATCCCTCCCTGTTTCTTGAAAACGTGGGGGAAGTGCTGGGCGATCTGACTCTCAGATACGCTAATTTTACCCTGTTGGGAGACCTCAATCTCCATCTTGACGACTCTACTGACGGCCATGCGTCAAGCTTTAAAGAATTTTTACAGGTTATAGGACTTAAACTCCAAACGCTTGGGGCCACACACAACGCAGGGCATACCCTCGACTGCATATGTTCGAATTTAACCAACATACTGGTAAACTCCCCTAAGCCCCAAATCTGGACAGATCACCACTTCATTGAATTTTCCATCCCTTTAAAGGGAAACAAATTAAATACTAAGGTGGCGGTAAAAAAAGGAGCTAACCTCCCCTGTTGGGGGAAAATTCTGGAACACCCTGACCTCGATAAATGGACCAAAGACAACAAACCCATTTTATCAGGGGATACGCTTGAAGATAATCAAAAATTTGAGGAATGGATGGCCAACATTGGCAATAAGATTAGGAATTCAGGGTCTAAAGGCACTCTGAACAAAAAAAGACAGTCTGCCCCATGGTTCTCCGATAAACTCAAAGAGCATCTAGCCGGCGTTAGACACCTGGAACGAAAATGGCGCCGGACGTATGCGAACGAAGCAAAAGAGGACTATAAAAATGCCAGGAGACTCTATCATTCTATGATTAAAAACGCAAAGAAAACCTACTTCACCTCCTGCATTGAAGCATCCAAAAACAAACATAAGGACATCTTTAAAATAGTCAACAGCTTCAACAAACCTAAAGCTCTATCACGAGAAATTCCACCGTCCCAGACCCTGTGCAATGACATCGCAAACTACTTTGCCCAAAAAATCGACACCCTCACGAAAGACTTCCCACAACCAGTCCAAAAAAACTTTGAGCCAGAGCCTGGCACCGATCCAGCCCATCCTTGGTGGACAAAGTTCAGCCATATTACGCTGGAAGAATCCCACCAAAGGATATTGGCCACCAAATCGGGTTCCCCGTTTGACCCCTGTCCTCCAACACTTCTGAGAACCATAATACACGAGGTCAACCCCTGCATTAATTCTATTATAAATGCGTCCCTGCAAACAGGGGATATTCCCTCTCAATGGAAACTGGCCGCAGTCAGACCACTACAGAAAAAAGTAATACCTGACCCTTCGACACTGTCTAACCTGCGCCCCATCTCCCTCCTCCCCGCAATATGCAAAGTCACCGAATCCCTTGTTAACAAACAACTGATGGCCCACATAGAAAACAACAACTTATTACATCCGTGCCAAGCTGGTTTCAGGGCTCACCACTCCACTGAGTCAGCGCTACTATCATCAGCAGAAACCATTCGTGCTGCCTTAGATCAGGGAAAAATGGCTGTCCTGATCCTATTGGACCTCTCTGCGGCTTTCGACACGGTGTCACATGCTATCCTGTTACACCGCCTGACCAAAGCTGGCATAGCAGGAACCGTGTTCAAATGGCTCAAGAACTATCTGGAGCAGAGACGACAGGTTGTCATGCTAGGCAATTTCCGTTCTGAGGAGAAGCTCCTGACATCTGGGGTGCCGCAGGGCTCAAGCCTGAGCCCTACCCTTTTTAACCTTTATATGGTACCCTTACTGGAACTTATCTCCACCTTTAACATCAGTACTATTGCCTACGCTGATGACACCCAACTCGTGTTGACCCTTGACAAAAATCAAACTGACGCTGAACAAACTCTGAAAGAGTGCGTAACAGCAACCTTTAAGTGGATGACCCAAAATCATCTAAAATGTAACTCAGCCAAAACTGAGATTGTTCCTTTTGGCCTCAATAACTGTTTCTCCCCAAAGGACTGGTGGCCGGAAATGGTGGAAGCCCCCCCCAAGACAACTAATTCTGTTCGAAACCTGGGCATTAAGTTCGACAATACCCTCTCTTTCAGTTTACAAGCCAAAGAAGTAGCGGGGACTTGTTTCAGAACCATCAAAAGCCTCAGGAAATTCTTTGATTTCCTTCCTCTAAGTGCTAGGCGGACAGTGGCTGTAGCGCTTATAACGTCCAGACTGGACTATTGTAACAGTCTGTATGCAGGGCTGAATAAATCGGCCCTGCACAGACTGCAAATGGTCCAGCACGCAGCAGCCAGGCTTGTACTGAAACTACCCAGAAGGTCCTCAGCATCGGCAGCACTAGATGCACTGCACTGGCTCCCGGTGCATAAACGCATCCTCTTTAAGGTACTCACCATCACCTACAGAGCCTACCACAACCAAGGCCCGCTGTACTTGAGGAAGTACTTTAAAGCATATCAGCCGAAACGAACCCTCAGGTCATCTACCACTAACCAGCTTCAAATCCCTAGATTCAGGTTAACGACCAAAGGAGGAAAATCTCTTGCTGTCATCGGAGCAAAGGCCTGGAACAACCTCCCCTTGTCTCTACGCCATAACTCAACAGAACTTAGTTTCAGGAAAAACCTAAAAACCTGGATCTATTCCCTTTCAGAATCAGACTACAAAGCATTGGTATAATCATCACCCTGCACGCTCACTAAATCATCATTACCTCTCATCTCTATTAACCATCTTGGAATCGCAGCGCCAAGATACTCCTTGGAGTGGTAGTGCGCTATATAAGAACACAATCACAATCACAATCACAATCACAATCACAATAATCAATCGGTACACTGGCAGTACACTAGGATCAGATCTTTTAAGGATAGGAATGACAGGCGAGTTACATACATTTGAGACTGTCTCTACCACTACCCCCCGTGCAATAAATTCGTCAACTATTTTCAGTAATGCTGTTTCGGCGTCTGGTGGTAACTTGTATTGTCTAATACGTGGAAGTACTACTCCTGCTTTGAGTGTGACAGGGTGAGGCGTAATGTCCATGTAACCTACGTCAGTCGGTCCTTGTGCCCACAGGATCTGTGGCACGTTCTTGAGTCTGTGGTCAAAATCAGTCAGTACATAATGTCCCTTAAAATCACGTAAGAACAGGCGTACTCCTTCTGGAGAGCAGCAGATAACTGCTCCTAGATCTTTTAATGTCTTCATACCAAGTAAGTTTTCTGGACATGACTTAGTAAGTAGCAAGTCAGTGGTACGTGACAGTGGACCAACCCCTAGGGAGACTGGTTTTGATACTTCATTAGCAATAGGCTTTCCTGAAAATCCCAGGGAAACATTCTGTGAGCCCGAGAGAGGTGCCCCTGGAACCTCGTCATGACTGATGGTAGTTCTGCTCGCCCCTGTGTCAATCAGAAACTTTCGATCCTGACCTAGAACACGACTATGTACATACGGACCCTCTTGATCTACAGGAACCTCAATAAGGGGCAAGCCTACTTCCCTCTCGAGGCTGTTTCATGAGAACTGTTGATATTCTGGATAGTCAGACTGTGTGTGCTGATACATTTGTGGTGTGGCATTAACAGGCGGTGGTGGAGGATAATTCGCTACTGTCTGTTGCGTGTTCTGTTGCGTGTTATTCTGTCTAGGAGCGTACTGTCTCTCCTTTGTCTTGCCTGTAGCTATATTGTGTTTCAGAACAGTGCAGTCCTTTACAAAGTGACCTGGTTGTTTGCAATAATTACAGTTCCCTTTGACAGGTGTCGTGTTATGTTTGTTTAAAGTCGCCGGTACCGTCTGGGCAACCAGCACCTTCATTTTTGTCTCTTTCATGCGTCTCTTTTCATGATCCTGCTCTTCTCTAATCCTATTCTGATGATACTGTAGCATCTGTAACATTTGTGAAGGGCTGTTTGCTTGCCAAGTACTCTCAACCTTCAGTACTCTATTCTTGATCTGGGGTAAGGAATTCTCTACTAATTTGCTCACAAAAAGATGTGGAAATGACTCGCTACCAGGCTTAAGGCCACTATTAATAGTAAAGCATTTCTCAAATCTAGAATAGAAATCACTAGTGTCCTCGTCTTGCTTTTGTTTACATGCTGAAATAGCATCCCAATCTTCCTATTTAGTAATCAATAATCTTGGCAAAACTTGTATCAGGAATTCAGGTAGTTCTCTAGCTCTATCTCCAAGACCAACTCCTGGGAGCCTGCCCTTCTCTTCTGTTTCCAATGCATCCCAACTTAACTTTTTCTCACCCACTTCCCAGTCTTTTTCCTTAAGCTTTTCATAAATCCCTGCAGGTAACAGTACTTTTAATAGCTTCAGAATGTCAGCGTACGTATAATCTCCTATGCGAAGGATGTCTTTTAATTCACGGTGAAATCCCCCTGGGTCTTTATCATGACAAGGCAACATCTTTTTCATTTCAAGAATCTCTAAATTCGTTAAGGGGGTGTAAACATACACTCGTTGTAACTCATTGGCCGCATTCTTAACGGGATGAACCTCTCATAGGGGGTTCAGTCTGTCTATGTGTACGTTATGTCTGTCATGGTGTAAGACTGGAGGCATGTATGTAGTCAGAGAATCTATGTACTTATGTCGTTGATCCAGGATTACATTAATTAATTCAGTACCTAAACCTGTCCATCTATCTAGTAAAATGTCGTCAAGTATTTTATGCAAGTGACCAGGATCAGAATGCTGACTTTTATACAACGTTATCAAGTGTTGAACCATGTAAATACCAGCCAAACGCTGTTCGTTCGGTGAAAGGCTTAAGAAGGTCTGAGCCACTATATCACTACTATATATGTTGGCATTGGACACCCACTGGGTGGCTGACCGGGCCAACTCTATTTCGTGTTGTGTGGGAGGTCTCTCACTCCCTATCCATTGTTTCAGTCCTTTCTCAGTAGCTTGGAATAGAGCTTCAAGGGAATACCTTTCTTTTATAGCTGGCCCTTGTTTACGGTAATCAAGGCACTTGGGTCTGTCAAACTGTCGCGCTTTTCCTACATAATTCATTTTGTCTTTTGGCTCATCTACTTCTTCTGTTGATAACTCACCATTCTCCTCAGACTCTTTTCTGTGCCTTTCTATTATTTCCTTTCGTATTTTCTTGTACATGGCATCTATCTGTCCCTGTTTCTCATGTCTACCGGCATCTATGTGATCACTCCATTCTATCAATCCTGCTTTTACATCTCCGTCCCCTTCGTCCTGTTCCCTGATCAGGCAGTTAATAATAAAACGTAAGACATGGTTCTTAACCCCTACTTTTCTCTGTGCCATGGCTTGTGCTATACTATCTGGTCCCTCCCCCGTTCTAATAAAACGATACATGCTATCTAGGTGATCTTTCATGTCTGGTAATGTCTCTAGATATGCAACAGCTTGTCTTAGTCTACGTGAAATCACGACCATTGAACCCTTTCCTGGTTCTGTATCATATACACAAAATGGAATGGCTGTATCTACAGTAGGCACCCCTCCCACTGCCCCGGGACCTACGTCATCTTTTGCTAGCTGCTGCTGAAGTTGCTGGAGCTGATCTGCTGCTGGGGGTGGAGGAAAACCTGCATTAACGTAGTCCGGGAGGGAATCGTCTAGATACGAGGAAATGAATGCTTCAGATGCTGTCGGCTTTATTCTATGTACTCTATATGGTACAGGTGGTGGCGTTCGAGACCTACTGGATCTTTCTGAGGTGGTCACTTTAGCTAGTTCTTCTGACAGAACGGGATAAATACCATTAACAACGGCGTTTCTTTCCCTATCAGTCTGTTCTGTTTTGACACGTTCCCCCTCCTCCCGCAGTTCCTTTTCTCTGGCTTTTTCCCCAGCTTGTCTAGTTCTATCTGCTTTATTCAATTCTTTCTCTGTTCTCCTATGTGACTCTTTGCGCCACAATTCGATGGCATCTTTCTGAGAGGGTCTTGACTTCTTTTTCCATAGTGCTTCCTCCACCCTCATAATACATTCAGCATCCCATGTACCCGAGATTGGCCATCTATACTTTTCCTCCAGGTCCTTGGTGTAGTCTACCCATAAATCTAAAAACAAAATGGCGTCTAGCCCATGCTTATTATACATATAATGACCAGGTGTGTCTCTAGGCGGGATGTTAACTGGTTCTTCTAGTATACCTTTTCTGGTCCCTATCTGACGTAACTTTGAAAACAGTGGCATGTTTGAAACCAATATTCACAAAAATAGACTGAAACAATCAACAATCAACAATCATTCACACACAAACAAATATTAAACACTAAAACAGTTACAACCTAAACTGATACAGAGAGCTAAACATGTACTTGAAAAACTTTATGCACTGAAATACAGTACAACCATACCGGTCTCAAAAATGAGACACGTCTTGACCGTTCCCACGTTTAACCGTGGGCCCGTCTGTACCGGTCTCACGTGAATGAGACACGTCTTGACCGCGCCCAGGTTTACCATGGGCACGTCTTGAATCTTGATGCATTCCCCATAGTGGTACTCACCGGGAAGCAGAATCTTGAAACTTGAAGGCCTCGGACTTCTACGCATGCGCCTTGGAACAGGTGAACCTCTGGAGACCTCGGACCTTGCTCTCTCACGGGCTGGGCTCTGGGTTGAGACGATCCGCTTTCCTCACCGCCTCACATGGATGCCTGGTCGCAGTCCGTCCTCCTCCTGGGCCTGAGGGAGTAGCGGGTAATCCCAATGGCGTGTACACTTTAAAGTCTGTCACGGCTGTGGAAGGGGGCAAAGACTAGACCTACAAACTCCGGCGAGTGGGGAAAGGGACATGTCCCTGTTCAAGGGCGCCAATTAATGTGGTAAATAAAATATTACCCTGGCAGAATTTCTAGGCATTAACAAAGTATCATGCATCAAATGAGAGACACGATCCGTGGTGTCCAAGTTAAAATGGGCTTTATTCCAATAACTCGAGTCAAAGGGAGAATATGTTCCATCACCACTGAGGTTCAGGAAGAGTAATCTAACATTTAATAACAATGAACAGCATATATACATTTTACTCCTTGTACATAGGGAGGAGCGCTCCAGGCAGAGCAAGAAAGAAAGAGATAAGAGCATGTGGGCGTACACTTGATGAGTCATAGGTAGATGATAGGTAGATGTCATAGGTGGGTGGGTACTTAGGGGAGGAGTTTGCATGACCAGCTGGAACTCTGCCCTAATTGTGCAACTCGAGCATGGCGTGCAATTGACGTGTAACTGGGAGGAGAGCTGACTTTCGGCCTAGCAGAGACATCTCTTGTGTCAGGGCGAAAAGCACATCTTGTACAATCTGATATGATAGGGGATGTAATGTCTGAAGCAAAAGGTTGTTCACCACTAAGAATCAGAAAAGCATATATTTCTCCGTTCATTGCATGGGGGCTGAGACAGAGAGCTAGGCCTTATCTGTCGCGAACGGGTTCTGTTTACATCTCCTCACCGGGCAAGGATGCCACTCTGTACAGCAAAACAGATAACTGTTATTCATAACACTGTCTTGGCAGAAGTTCAGAAAGTGGTTCAACCACAATAAAATAACGGGCTCAGTACGATATTTATTTAAAGTGCACAATGCAAAATGCAAAATACATGGGCCTTTATTTTAGCTTAACGTTTGGGAGACTTTGATGACTTGACTTGCAGGACATGTTTGCAGAGGCCTAGTGATTCAGGCCACTACGAAAAATATGCATGGGTGACATGCACATGAATGTAACATAGGGTGTATGTAGTGGACATTTTCTGGTCAGGCAAAATATCATTTTCCTCAACTCGGTGCTGAGGGTAGCAAGGGAGAAGGCGCCGCTCCGCTACGAGGACAAAACCATCTCGGTGTACCCAGACTTTACCCTGACGGTGCAGAGAGCCAGGTCAACGTTCCTAGGGGTGAAGAGCAAACTACGGGACAGAAACCTTAAATATGCTCTGTTATTCCCTGCTCGCCTCAAGATAATGCATGGCAATAAATCCTACTTCTTCGACTCACCTGAGGAAGCGGCAGAATGGATGGAGGTGACGCTCACTCCACCGAATACCCAAGACCTGTTTGAGGATGACCGGGGCGGTGGGCCTTCCCAGCAAGAAAAGGGACGCACGCCTAACAGAACTGAGAAACGCACGACAGGATCCTCGAACAGGTGGTTACGCATCGGCCAGATCAGGGAGAACCACGAACATTGGCCACCTACCGGAGGCAGCGTTGGCGGCTCATGATGCGAAAGGGCGCTCAGCTACAGCCAACCACTTGGACACGCCAACGGAAGTGTCGGGGTCCGCCGATAGCTTGCAGTTCCTTCCCAAGATCACGGCACAGGTGGCACATGACTTTTGACTGCGTCCTACGAAGACTTCGATAGGTAAAGTATGATTCGCATGTGGGGCGGTTATGTGTGAGGGACACACCAGCTAAGGGCGTCACAAACTGATCACAACAAGCTCTGGACTGGTGCGTGTGGTCCCCTCTCCCCACCACATAGACATGTTTTGGACACTCCATTGTCCACGTTGGGCAATAAGGTTTGGACCCAGAGAGTTTTTCCTTTGGGACCGGAGAGTTTTGGGGTTCAAAATTGGTTTGGCACTGAAATTATGGCACATCTTACTCGCACTCTTAGTGTTGCGGAGCCCACTGGCATTGCCTGCACAAGACCACAATGGGGACTGTTAATGAGTACAAGGTGTGCACCTGGAATGTTCGAGGCATGGGCTCTGTACATAAAAGACATAGACTGCTGGCACAGCTCAACCGAAGGAATGTTAAAATTGCCTGCCTCCAAGAGACTCATTTGAACAGTGTGGAGGGTGGGAAGCTACTTAAAAAATGGAAAGGGCAATTGTTTGCTACCTCTTATTCTGTATTCTTGAGAGGAGCGGCCGTGTGGATGAGAAACTCTGTCCCGTTTAAACTGGTGGAGCAATGACTAGATACGGAAGGTAGATATGTCTTTGTCCGTGGGATACTGGATGGCTCCCCTGTGGTAATGGGCTGTATCAATGCTCCCAATTCAGGCCAATCAGACTTTTTAAACGCCGTTAACAGTGTGATGGCGGAATGGGCAGATTATAGTTGGATACTTGGCGGGGACTTTAATGCTGTGTTAGATATTTCATTGGACAGGTCACATTCACCACTACAGGCCACTGAGAGTAGGAGACAAGCAGATGCTCTGACGAGGTGGGCCGGGGGTTGGGGGCTGGCGGATGCATGGAGGAGTAAACACACGCTGAATAGGGAATATACCTTTTACTCACCACCCCACAGATTGCACACCAGGATAGATCACGTCTTTTGCACTGCTACACTACTGGGGGCGATCTCCTTGGCAGAACATATGGGCAAGACTCTGTCAGACCACAGCCCAGTGGAGGTTACATTCCGATGGGGCCGAATTCCAACACCAATACCTACATGGCGCCTTGCGCCGGAACTCTTAGAGGACACGGTTTTCCGCACAACACTTGCAGATGCTATAACGTCATACTTTGACACGAACACTGGCTCGGCGAGTTCCCGCCAAGTGGAATGGGACGCTTTCAAAGTGTCCATTAGGGGCGCTGCAATGAGTACTCGGGTGGGCATGAGGCGTATTGTAATGGAAAGGCTCCAAAAGGTGGAAGGGAGTCTGGCTATGCTTGAGAGTGAGGCTGCTGGCACTGCCATACCATTCACGCCTCTCCAGGAGGCACACATACAGCATGCAGAGCTGCTTGAGGAATTGCGAGCGCTGGACTTTAGGGAATACACCTGCAGACAACATGCACAGGCAGAAAGGGCTGGACCCCTACTAGCACGCATGGTACGGGATGACCCAATACGCCTGCCAATTATGGAGGTACTCGATCAGGGGGGGTCCCAAACATCGACACAACTAGGCATAAATACAGCATTCAAGACTTACTATGAAACCCTATATGGCCAGCCCCGACCGATACCAGACTTAGCGTTTGAGGAATTTATGGAGGGGACAGACTTGCCGCGCCTAGTGGACCACCAGTGCAAAGAACTGGCTGGCCCTATCACGGTTGCGGAGATTCCCCAGGCGATACGCGCATTACCACGGAGCAAAACGCCTGGCACAGATGGCCTACCGGCCGAGTTTTACGGTGCTTTCATTGACCTTCTTGCCCCACGCCTCCAAGTGGTGTATCGAGAGGCGTTGCAGACGCAGGGCCTCCCACAGACAACGCTCCAGGCCCTAATAGTGTCGTTGTTGAAACCGGGCAGGGATGGCCTACACTTAGCTAATTATAGACCCCTCTCCCTGTTAAACACAGATTATAAAATACTAAGTAAGATTCTGGCGACGAGGCTGGCGCAATATATACCGAGTCTAATACATCCTGACCAGTGCGGTTTTGTACCGGGTAGGAGCACTGCCATGAACCTACGAAGGCTCAGTCAACTTATGCTGCGCGATCCGGAGACTTTACATAGAGAGGGTTGTATTTCCCTGGACCTGAAACAGGCCTTTGACTCCCTCAGGTGGGACTATATGGTGGCGGCTCTTGCACGTTTCGGAATCCCACCTGAATATATTGCATGGGTACAACTACTATACGACCGCCCCACAGCTAGGGTCCGCACGAATGGCTGCATCTCGGCGCCCCTAGCAATAGAGAGGGGTACGAGACAGGGATGCCCACTGTCCCCGCTATTGTTTATATTGGCGTTAGAGCCCTTGCTGTGCAAACTTCGGAGACTGGCGCAGCATAGGGGCATAGATAGAGGCGGAGCGACTCATGTGGTATCGGCGTACGCTGATGACATTATTCTGTACTTCAAGGACCTGGGAGGGAGACTGGACCCTGTACCTGATATATTCGAAAGTTTTCGCACATTGTCAGGGCTCACTATAAGCGAGTCAAAATCCCACGGGTTCTACTTCTCGGCAACAGAGGCGGAGGCCCAAATACCCTTCGCACCGCACACCTTCCAAGTGGCGGAGACAACCTTCCGCTATCTTGGGATACAGATTTACAGAGGCGCGAAGGACATGCTAGAGAGTAATTTAGGGAGAGCAATCACGGCGCTGAAATCCCAGGTGCTCTTCTGGACTGCACTGCCACTCTCGGTGTCAGGCAGAGTGACCATTTCTAAGATGGTGGTGTTGCCCCGTCTCCTTTACTACTTCACAAGCATGCCCTTCATAATCCCCGCCTCCATGTTCAAAACGCTAAATACTCTACTGACAGAACTAGTGTGGGGCGCTGGGAGGAGACGGATTAGTTTGGCCAAACTGCAGCTCTCTACAGCGACAGGAGGTATGGGTGTACCGGACCTTCGGGCATACAACTTTGCCTGCCAACTGCAATGGCTAGCCTATTGGATAGCCGGATGAAACTTACACGAAATCAATGTCTCCGAAACGGACTGGAACAGGGGAAGTATACACACTATGCTGTTGCCAGGAGCTGCGATCCCTCGGTTAACACCTCCACTACTTCGACTTGCGATTACATATTGGAGACAGGCGGTGAAATATACGTCCCGCACGACCTCCTATGCCCCTATGATCCCACTAATAGGACTCCCAGTGGGACTGAGACCACTCTTGAATCAAAAGTTGGCGGAGTGACACGAGACGGGGGTAACTCAGGTGGGGGACTTCTTCCATGACCGTGGGGTCTTGTCATTTGAAGACTTTCGCACCACACATTGCACATCGGGAGGATCTTTCCTGCTACATACCGGGGTGCGTCGCTATATTACACAAATGTGGGCACCAGACGGACAAGAGCCCCCTACGAACCCTCTACTCGCCATGCAATACCTAATGGGATCGGGCAGTCATCTCACGAGATGGCTGACGCATGGTATACGTGAGGGCAGGGCAATCTCATTACAGCCACTACGGGATAAATGGGAACAGGATATAGGAAGACCTGTCCGGGACAAGGAATGGAACAGAATACTTGCATTTCCGAAAAAGGTATCACGTACCCGAAATTCAAATTCATACAGCTTATGATACTACATAGAGCGTACTTAACGCCACGCTGCATACATGCAATGTTTCCCACCGCAGCAGTTACGTGCCCCCGCTGCAACGCGGAGGACGCAAGCCTGCTCCATATGTTATGGGAGGGCCCAAAACTGGGATACTATTGGACGACCGTACATAATGATCTGGCTAGACTGGTCCCTTCCAAACCATACACTGCACTAGAATATACATTGTTAGGGCTGAGTCCGGTAGAACGGAAGAAGAGTGTAGGCACAAGATTCACTGATCCGGCCCTGTTACTAGCGAAACGCACCTTAACAATGAAATGGAAATCGCCTAGACCACCAGATCCGGAAATGTGGAGGACAGAGGTAGTGAGATGGGGTAAGGCAATAGGCATGACGTTACAGCGAGAGGAGCGTAAGGGACTCCGGAAGAACCCTATATCACTAGATTGGAATACGCTGATAGGGTCTTTCGAGGCAGATGGTAGTGATACGTCCGAAGCTTCTGTGGAGGTGGGCTGATGGCTCTTTGGTCGAGACCTGCCTGTGTAAAGCATGGTTTACATGTTTCTAGGTTTGCATCATGGACACGTCCTACGAGGAAACCTTAGTATAATCCCCTATAAGGTTGTATTAGATGCACTAAGAGTACTTGGCCCACATGTGGTGGGCAGAACAACACGATAGCTAATGACTGCCATACAAGTGCCTGGGTGGGAGGGACGGGGAGGGGGGCGTTGTGTTGGGATTGTTTAGCAACATAAACTGAAAATTGTTTAATGCTGTAAGGGGATGGTGTTTCAATACTTGCCTGATTTATGCAATTCGTGAAAGTACATGCCATACCGTGACACTGTCTTATTATACTGCCAATAAAAAGATTTTCAAAAAGAGTGACGGAGTTCTCGAGGGCCCGGTGGGCGCACCTACCTGGCTGCTTGCTTTGCTGGACTTTCCGGGGCCGCCTGGATCCCACTGGTGGCGGCCCCCCGACACCCACCGGCGGCTTGCTGGGCGCACTGAGACCTGGGGCCATAGAAGACCTGCGGACGAGGAGAGGGCCCGTGCCTCACGGACCCGGGGGCACGACCGACGGCTGGAGCCTTTCCTGCGCCCCAAGCGGCGCTGCTGTGCTGGTGGAACCGCCGCGGCGGCCTCATCGGCGTCGCCGCACCGAGGGGCCCTGGTCGGGAGTCCAAACAGGTGAGGAGAGGCCTGGGCGGGTGGGGGGGCCTGAGCAGGGAGGGGGGCCCTCCATCGACCCTGCCGGCGAGCTGCCTGGTGGACTGCTACGCTGACGCCCGGGTGCCCTGCGGGCAGTGATAGCCCCCCTCACCCAACTGTGGACTGGCCCCCCCCACTCGGTCCGCACCTGGCCCCCTTGCCCTGCTTTCCTGCGATCCCTGACGACGTCGGGCAGCCTAGGACCCTGTCCTGGGCGGGCGCCTGCCCCCTGGGCCCCACCCTGTGGTCCCGGTGGCCTACACCGTGTGGCCATGCTACTGCCCTGGAGCTGGGGCGTCCTGGAACCCGACGACGATGCTGAGGCCTGTGGATTGCCCTGTCCTGCCGTCCCTCACTGCGGTGGCATCGCATTGGACACCTGCCTGCCATGCCTGCCCCCAACGGACCTGGGGGCCGGAAGACGCCTTGCTGATCCCTCGCTGTCCCCCTGCTGCCTCCATAGACTGGGCCAGGGCCTGCATAGGCGCGGAGGCCTGCGGTGGGGGAGAGGCCTGGCGGTGTATTGCGGAGGCCCTGACCCGCTACACTGGCCTCTGACTGACTCTGCCGTCGCCTGCCACGGGGGCGGTCTGACCGGCCTGGCGACTGCCCGCTCGCCCTGCCCTCCCTCCTGGTTCTCCGGTACCCCTGCCCACTGCATTGTGTCGCTGAAGAGGCCTGATGGGCCGCGACCAGCGGTGGGCATGCTGTGACGTGGTCGGGACCTGCGGATCAGGCTCCCTGAGAAGTTGAGAGACCTACCCCTGGTGTGCCCTGTAGCTGTGGGTCTCCCACGTATCCACGCCTGGCTCCTGGCGAACATGGGCAGAGGGAGGAACACGCAGACCCCAATTCCCCCATCTCAGAAGCGTGTGGATCAATTTACCACGCTGGACCGCACAGTCGGCGCTGACCCCCCGGCCCCGTCCGGGGCTGAGGGAGGGGATTTGTCCGCCATCCTCAACGCGATCAGTGCTTCCCAGGCGTCTGTTGAGAGCAAAATTGGGGAAGTGAGGGTGGATGTGGCTCTTATCTGCCAGGACCTCCGGAACGCCACGGCACGCATTACAGAGGCCGAATCCCGCATCTCCGCGACAGAGGACGGCCTGGCCACCCTGAAGGCCCAAGTGGCCAAGTTGCAGACGATGACATGGGACCTCCACCACAGGGCTGAGGATGCTGAAAACCGGGCCCGTAGGAACAACCTGCGCCCCCTGGGGTTTCCGGAGGGGGTGGAGACGGGTCCCGTTGCCGTCTTCCGGGAATCTTGGTTTCGCTCCTGGATGCCTGCAGAGAAACTCTCCCCCTGGTTTGCGATAGAACGGGCACAACGCTCCCTGGCACCTAGGCCCCCCCCTGGAGCCCCGGCTCACCCCTTTATCCTCCGCATCTTCAACTTCCGGGACCGTGATGCCATCTTGGGGGCCGCCAGGGAGCTGGGTCCACTGCTCTTCCAGGGCTCTAAAATCATGATTTTCCCGGACTACTCCCGGGAGGTCCCGGCCCAGCGTAGATCCTATGAGGAAGTCAAGCAAAAACTCAGAGCGCTGGGGCTGCGATATGGACTCCTCTTTCCGGCCCGTCTCAAAGTCCTCTTTCAAGGCAAGTCCTTCTTCTTTGACACCCCACAGGCTGCCTGGACCTGGCTCACGGAGGAGCGGCCCCTGCTACCCGGGCGGGCCCCATCCCCTGTTCGAGGGACCGCGTCCCGTCCTCCTCACAAGCGGCCCAGGCCACAGCGGCGCCGAACTGGATCCCGTAGGCGGGTGCACCATCGCCAGGGGGCCTCGCGCTCGCCTGGGGGGGGAACCCGACGATCTTCATCCCCGGCCCCGGCTCGGGGTGCTCCCCCCCCCTGCTGCCTCTTCCTCCATGGTCATCATCGACCAGCCCCCGGAGTCCAGTGGGCACCTCCGCAGGATGAGGTCAGACTCAGACTTATCTGGCAGTCCTGTCATCCGCGACACTCCATGCGAAGCGGAGGCCTGACCCGGCGTTTCTTGTCACCAGTCATTTTGCTCCGGCTGCTTGGTCCGGCTCTGCCGGGCTTGCCCGTCGTGACCTCTGAGCCCTGCATGAAGCCCACGGATCTGAGCGCCTGTGCAGGCATCTGGAGGGAGCGCTTTCCGGGTCACTTATGCCTTGGGCCCTCTCCGGATTCTTGACTTGCCATCCCCGGGTTCCTGCTATGTTCTCCTTCTTGTTCCTCATGTGATTGTTGCTACTGTCTTACAATGCATTTACCTTTGCTGATGCTATGTTTTCCATGCTGCTGGCTTTCATCCGCCAAATGGAGGGGGGTCCTCCTTTGTCTACTCTTGACTTCTGCTACTGTCCCGCCTAACCGTTTTAGTTTAGGACCTTTTCCCCCTGTGGGAATTTTCTTAAGTGGGTGACCTTTTTGTTTCTTCAGGGCGACAGATGCTTCCCGTTTTGAAGTGTAGGGTGGGGGGAGTTGGGGGGTACTTGGGTGGGGGGAGTCCGTTGACTCCCACAGGTTTGTTGTTTTTAGGTGCCTACGGGCCGCCCTTCGACTCAACTCAGTTCTGCCACTCCTCGGCTTTTGTCAGTACCGCCCGTGGGCAGAAAGTTGCAGCTCCTTCTTCTCACGACACATCACGTTGGGTAGATCCACTCCCGACACTTACTCCCCACCATCTCACGCTCCTACCGTCATGGGCCTACATAGGTTGCCATGGGGGGTGGCTGCGGGCGGTCGACCCCCTCCCCTTGCTTACTGCCCGAGCCTTTGAGGGCCCTGCCTTGCCGCCGTGCCCCCCACCTCCCCCCCGACTTGGCGCAGCGTCTTGGGCTCTCCTTCCCTGGGTGTTCCCCCCGGGGACCACATCCTGCCCCAAATACCTCCCTCCCCCCATGGCATATACACTGACTAAACCCTTACACGTTCTCTCCTGGAAAGTCAATGGCCTCCTTGACCGCATTAAGCACACAGCCTTTCTCCGAGCAGCTCATCGCCACGCTGCGGACGTTCTCCTTCTCCAGGAGATCCACTTACTGGGCATGCAATGCAACGTCCTGGCCCGATAGGGCTTCGCGATGGTGTGGCATTCAGGGTTTTAACGCGGATCCCGAGGGGTGGCGATTCTGATGCGGAAGGGGCTCCCCTTCTCCCTGGTTAAGGTACTCATGGACCCGCAAGGGCGCTAGGTGGCGATATCTGGCATGGTAGAGGGATGTCCCCTGAACGTCCTGAACCTCTATGTTCCGCCTGCCCTCCTGTCCTCGACCCTTCGGTGCCTTACACAGATTATCTCCTCCCTCCCATACGGACTCACAGTGGTGGGCGGAGACTTCAACGCTGTCCTGCAGCCTCGGCGGGACGCGACTGGGACCCCGTCTGTGACACGAACCTCCTCTGCAGCGGCCTTAACGAGCTGGGTTTCGGCTCTGGGGCTCTGCGATGTGTGGCGCGTCTGGCACCCCCGCGTGGCGAAATATACCGACCTGTTGCTCCTCCCGACTGCCACCTGGTCTCCGGTGCGACTATCCTGCCCAGGGGACTCTCCGATCACTCCCCCATCTCCCTCCGCCTCGGTTTCGCCCCAACGGGCCCCCAACCGATCTGGCGTTTCAACGCATGGTTCCTGCAAGACCCCGCCCTGGTGGACACACTGGAGCAGGAGATCACCCATTACTTCGCCACCAATGAAGGCTCGGTCTCCTCGACTAGCACCCTGTGGGAGGCAGCTGTGATTTGCGGGGTGGCCAGGGGCCTTGTGCATGCCAAGCGGGCGGACCGACTGGCCCGACTTGTGGAGTTGGAGTCCCGAGCTGCCCAACTTGAGGCTGAGCTAGCTCTCGCTGGCCACAGGACCCGACCCGGCAACTGGCGCTGATTTGAGAGGAGATCTGCCAAATCTCGCTGGACTCGGCCCAAATGTTGTGGCACTCATCGGTGGCGCACGTGTACGGATGGGGCGATAAAAATGGCAAGCTCCTTCACAACCTGGTCTCCTACCCCAAAATCCATTGAATCATTCCGGAAATCCACGCCGTGGATTGCACCCCTCAGGTGACCTCCGCAGCCATAGCCAACACCTTTGCTGCATTCTACGCTCGCCTCTACGCGAGGCACCCGGCTGCCGCGTCCCTAGCTGCCCTCTTGGGTGGTGCTGATGTCCGTCTCCCTTCTCTTGCTCCTGACGCCGCAGAGGCCCTGGAGAAGCCCTTCACCCTCAACGAAGTCCGGGACGCTATTCCCCTCTTCCACTCCGGTAAGACACCTGGCCCGGATGGGTTCCCAGAGGAGTATTACGCCACCCTCTGGGACATCCTAGCTCCCCAATTGCTGAGCCTGTTTCGACAGGTGGTGGACACTGGCTCATTTCCCCCCAAATCGGATTTGGCCACGATCGTGGTCATCCCCAAGACCCAACCACCTTCCACGGATTGTGTGGACTTTTGTCCCATTTCCCTGATCAACACTGAACTTAAACTCTTCACCACGATGTTGGCCCGGAGGCAGAAACCCCATTTACAAGATCTGGTCCTCCCGGACCAGTGCGGCTTTATACCTGCCAGAGGCACACGCCACTGTATCTGCCGCCTCCACCTCGCCTTGGCCCACCATGCCCGTCTAACCCCATACTTGGCCCTTCTCTTCCTCGATTTCAAGAAGGCCTTTGACACGGTATGGTGGGCATACTTGCAGGATGTGCTGGAGGCGCTGGGCTTTGGACCGATGTTTCGCCGGTACATTGGGGTCCTCTACGCCAACCCAAGGGCCCGGGTGCTGGTCAACGGGGCGCTCTCGGAGGCTTTCCCAGTCTGTAGAGGTACACGCCAGGGGTGTCCCCTCTCCCCACTCCTATTCGCATTAGCAATGGAGCCACTGACGACGCTCATCCGGCATGACCCCCTCGTCCGAGGCTGGGCCTGGAACGCGAGTCATGTAGACAAAATAGCTCTCTACGCTGACGATGTGCTCCTCTACCTCGCGGACCTGGCGATCTCAGGCCCCAAATGCCTGCACATCCTCATGGAATTCGAGAGAGTCTCCGGCCTTCGCCTTAACGCGGCCAAGTCCACCCTGCTTCCGTTGCATCCGTCCCGGGACTGCTATGACTGGCAGTCAACCATCCCCCTCAGGCATCATTCGGTGAAGTACCTGGGGATATAGGTGGCTCTTCTGCCAGAGCTGGAATGAGCATTGAACATCACCCCCCTGGTGACTCGAATGAAATCGGACCTTAGAAAATGGCAAACCCTTCCCCTCAATCCCTTGGGGCGCAGCGCGTTATTCAAGATGATGGTCCTACCCCGCTTCCTGTACATCATGCAAAACGTCTGCAACCCCATCTCCTGCTCCTGGTTCCGCGAACTTGACGGGGCCCTATCCCGATTCCTCTGGGGCGGTGGGCGGCCACGGGTCTCCCTTCCACACAGTCGCATTCCCTCCTTCGACGGAGGCTTGGGGTTGACTTATCTGTACCTCTACTACCTCGCCACCAAGCTGATAGTTATACACGATTGGTACGCGGACAGCTGGTCCAACCCAGCGTACCGCGTGGAGCTGGAGGATGTGGATTTCTCTCGGATCCAGGCGTTCCTCTACGGTAGCCCGGTGCCACAAACAATGGCACCCATCACTAGAGCGGTCCTCCTGGCTTGGCGTGCCGCCCTGCGTCACACGGGGTGGGACTGTAAACTCACTCATCAGATGCCACTCTGGCACGGCACTTGGCTCCGAGAGGTGTCATCCTTGACCGGGTTCCGCCGTTGGGACCTCATTGGGGTGTCGGTCCTTGGAGACATCTGGGTGGGAGACCATATCCGTGCCTTTGCTGACCTGCAACAGCGCCATGCCCTCCCCCACGCCCAACACTACTGATACCTGCAGCTGCACCACGCCCTCCATGCGCACCTCCCCTCACCGACCACCCTCCCTGAATTTAGCCCACTGGAGGCACAGCTGATGATGGGGAATCTAGCTCAGGTAGGAGTCTCCCGTATCTACCGCTCCCTTGTGAATAACGGCCCGGTGGGAGGGATGTGTGGGCCTCTTGGAGGAGGCAGACTGGAGAGATGCTTTGATGGCTCCACGCACTCTGGCCACGTCCTCTAAACTGCGCCTAATTCAGACATATTTCCTACACGCGGCTTACCTCACCCCGGAGCGCCTCTTTCGTGCACACCTCCGCTCTACCCCTGACTGCCCAAGATGTGGCTTCTCCCCTGCTGACTTCTACCATATGGTATGGCTGTGCCCGGTGGTGGAGAGGTTCTGGAGGAGGGTGGAACGGGAACTCACACAAGCCCTGGGCTGGGAGGTACCCCATGACCCGTCGCGACTACTGCTAGGGATCTTTGACGGCCTGGACCGGACGAGAATGGACAAACGGCTGCTGGGAACGGCAGTGGCTGTGGCCAAAAAAGACATAGCGCGCCATTGGTCCCAGCCCGTTGCTCCCACAGTGGGTGGGTGGAGGAGGGGGGTAGACTGGTGTGGCACCCAGGAGGAGGCCTTGTTCGAATCCAGAGGCTGCCCAGAGATGTTCCTCAAAATATGGGGTAAATGGTTCAACGAGACTCCGCAATAGGCCCGGATGTAACGAATGCCCTATGGTGTACTATTACTGTCACTCAGGATGAATTATTGGACTGGAGTGGACTGTTCCCATCTGTGTGTGTCGAAGCCTATGTACCACTGTCTTTATTGTTCTGCGAGCTGCTCTTAATGAATTTCTTGCTGTTTACTATGCCAATAAAATTGATTATCAAAAAAAAACCCTGTGGCAGTGAAATTGCTCCTCCCAACCCACTTCAGAATCCAATCGTCTTCCATGTGTCTCTTTTGAAGCCTTCTCACAGTCCGGTAAAGCGGACTTCGGTGCCTGTATGGGTTCACCAAGATCAGGAGTATGAAGTCAAAGGGATACGTGATGCCAAGAGGGTGCGTGGGAGGTTGTGGTATTTGGTGTCCTGGAAGGGTTATGGCCTGAGGAAGACTCTTGGGAACCGGCAGGGGCAGTACACGCCCCCCGTGTGGTGCCCAAATGTCATCAACTGCATCCTGATAAGCCGTCTGCCACTCAGAGTCCCCCCAGGACAGGCATGTACTGTCAGGGTTTGAAAATCCGGTTACGCGCTGACTGTCACACGCGCAGTAACTAAGAAACTGAAACCTCTGTTGAAACTACAGTTCCCGGCATGCCCCGCGAATCATGTCGTAAGTGTTCCGGGTGTCACGCAGGGAACAGAGTAAAGGGCAGCCGGCAATCAACATCGCTGCCAATTATTCTTTTGCAGAACTCTGGAAAACTCCTTCAGTCTACAGCCCTCCTTAAGGCGGTAAGAGTGCGGGTTGCACGTTCTCTCTGTCCCGCATACTGGAAGGATTCAATGTACCCTTGCCAAGTTCAACCTGATTGTATCTTCCCCTTTGGCTGATACCGTCAGTGCATAGTCTCTTGCAGGGAAGATTTCACTGATTTCACGGACTCCTCGGAATTTGTGAGTCCTTCCCTCCCATTGGTCAAGGCTGGCTTTTAGCAGTCTCTTGCGGGGAGATGTTTTCTGAGTTACATACTTTGGGGAATTCTCTCCTGTTGGTTGAGGCTGTTTTTTAACCGTCTCTTGCGGGGGAGGTTCTAACCTCACCAGTGCCGCTTCGTTGAGTGGTTCAGGTGATTCTTGGATACAAGTCATACTCGCTCGACTGATAAGAAGTTGAATAACATTGCTAAATAACTGAATCAAGAGAATTTGCTAACATTTCTTTGTTCATTTTGGATGAAAACAGTTTGATACGGTTATTTACCCGCTGAACTGTTATTATTGTGGGCTATGTTAAGATTGTTATTAACTTAGCCAGAACCTTCTTTATTTCATTTTGGTTGTTCTTTATCTTCTATCCCAGGAGAGAGATAGAAGAAAGGGTGTCCCGCCTGTTATGGCATTGCAATCTACAATGGTTACCACATACCTTTATAGGTAGGTGTAATAGAGAGAACATTGGTGGAATAACAGAGTATCATAAAAGTTAGGAGTTATTTCACATGTGTATTCTCCTTTTCTGTTAATAGTTCATGTGGAAACCTTGCATCCATCCTACTCTCTTCTGGCATCAAACGCGTACCTTTTCCTTTGCAGGTAGGGAGTATGTAGTTCAGTCATATTGGAATGTGGTGTAGGAGAGTAGGGTCTGCTATCCTATGGTCACCCCAAATTTTAGCTTTTTGCTTCACTGGTTTTCGACTACTGAGGCTGTGGGCCTGCTGATCAGACTCCCAGCCTGCTGTTCTCTCACTAAATTAATGATACATGTGCTATAGGCACATACCACAATTGGAAATGGACTCCTTGTCAGCCCCTGTATAATGCACTATAGGTGCCCAGGGCATAGGGGCCACCAAGGCCTACCAGGGGCTGCAGCATATCTTTTGCCACCCCTGGCTGGTTCTTAAATTGACACAACTGGCTGATCACTCAGCTGGGGTAAGGTGGTGTAATCACCCCTTGCTTAGATATAGTATACCTATATCTAAACCTATATCTGGACACATATAAACCTGTGAGCCACTCCTATGGAAGGCCTCATCAATCCTGGAGGCAGAGTGCTTGGTTTTATGTGAGATGGAGCTCTTGCATGAGCTGAGCCTGTCTGCAGCTGTCGGGAACAACTCCCTAAGCTGTTTCAGGATAATGCCATACCATATACTCTTAAGTGCATTATAATCCTCGCGGTTATATAGCAACTTTGGTTTGGCTTTATCAAAACATGTCGTGTAAGGTGTCATACGATTTGGAATACTATCCCCTCGCCAGTTCTGGCGACGGGTATAGCATTCCACCCCTCTAGAGGGGTAAGACATGTTACTTTACTTAAATGCGGTTAATTTCTAAAAGGACCTTGGATCCACAAAATGGATGCCTCTGCCACAGACACGAGTCTGACCCCCTGAAGCTGACCGAAACTCAGCCAAATGGGGCCTGGACAAAGGGTTTCCTGTCGCAGGGAGGTGTTACACCCCCCAGACAGGAGATAGTGGATTGCAGCAGGGAGGTTTGAAAGAAACCAGACACTGCATGGGGAGCACAAGGCTGCCCCTTGCATAATCCGGCCAAACCGGTTCTGGGGCAATCCAGCCCTCGTGCCAGGGCGGCCTGGATCAAAGGAAAGGGGTGTATCCACCCCCTTCCTGGGTCCCACCCATAGGAGGGGACCTAGCAGGTAATCCAGCCCCCCAGATTCGAATAAGAGTGGGAGCAGTGCCAATGCACTTCAGATTATCCTGATGAAACATAAGAAACGAAACTCTGGACCCTTCGACATCCTACTCGACGTAGAAGCCCGAAGAATCTCCCTTGTGGTCAAGGAGTGACCACCCTGTGCAAACAGGCACCATCCAGCCCTCGACGTCTGCTTTGTCGCAGTTCCCGCCGGAACTCGAGCAACAGAGATCAACGAGATCAAGCTTGCCTGCCTTCTAACAGCCCGATCCACAGTCCCTGCAGAGCTGAGACCCGTGGAGGCGACCGGAAGCGTGGGGCACGCCATCTTGGAAAGACCACGAGACGCTGACCGTGCAGCCCACGAGTGACCCTCGAAGCTGTACACCGGGGTTTGAGAAGCCCCAACCCTGAGCCACACTTGCACCGAAGTTCAGCCCTCCACGCTCGACGAGTGCTGCGTGGGGCCCTTCTGCTTCTTTTGGCTCAACGCGTTGGCCCGGTCACTTGCCAGCCGGCTTGTGGCCCCTGTGCCGACAAAACTTGAAATTCAACCTGCGATTCTGGTTGCTCCAGATTTTCACCAGCTCCCCTGAAAAGGAGCCCTCACTCTGACCCTCCTGGTTCGAGTGAGAAGCAATCTCCCGGTTCCGCGTGGATTGCTTTTGCCAAGTGTTGTTTGCTCCAATCTTGAAGCCGACAGCGCCGACGGCGAGAGACTGCGTGGGACAGATCGTGACCCACTCCTGGACGTCGTGGATGCCCCAGAGCCCACGTGACAGCGGAGAGAAGCTCCTCAACGACCACCTGATTGCGCCCGACATTGCCTGGTTCCGTCCTGGTTCCACCCTGGTCACTGCTGAGTGACCCAGACTCTGTCCCCTCTGCTTTCAGGTACTTTTCGACTTGAGTCCACCCTTGGACTCCACCGGACACTTCTCTTTCACCCCGCCTGCAGCCCTTTCAGCTCCAAGCACCAAGAGCCTGCCTGACGAAACCCGACTCAACTTCGACCCTGTGCACCCGCTTCCTGTGGGTGAGGTAACATTGCAACGCCGGTGTTCCCACACTGGTACACACCTCTAGGGTCTGTGTCTTAAGTTTTGTTCCTCTAGGTTCAGCGGAAGTGTCCTTAAACTTTAACTTTACAACTTTTACGCACCATTGGTTAACATTGGTGCATGCGTGCGCTTTCTGCACTGCACCCGAATCCCGCGGGCTTTTCACGACTTCAGCATTGCTTGTCCCGACTGCTCCCAGCGATTCCCTAGGCCCTAGGCCTAACCACTGTTCGATTGGTATCTCTTATACCACTTGTTTAGTATATGGTTTGAGTGGCCCCCCGCCCTCATCCATATTTGTGCAACTTTATATGTTTAAACTGTGCTTTTGATTTAACGCTTGTGCCCCTTTATTCATAAAGAATACTGGGGATTGTTTTTAGTAATAAATACATATATTTTTATAATATATACTTGTGTGGTGTCCTTTCATTTGATATTACAGGATTGTATGTGGTAAAACAGCTCGCTTAACACGACCTCTTAAGTTAAGCCTTTAGGCTGCTTAGTCCATGCTACCCCTAGGATAGCTTGTCTAATAAGGTTGACTTACAACCAGACACCATAAGGGATTGTTTGGTCTGATACCCGGTGGTTCCAGAATTGGAAACATCACCTATCAGGCCAACTTCTCACATTGGTGGCAGCGGTGGGATCTGGGGAGGTGCTGGCCCTCTCCATTTCCCAGTAGGTCTAAGTTGGCCTGGTTAAGCCTGGCAACTAGGACCTGGCTACCCCTCTGATCCTGTTTTTCTGGGTCCTCTACATCTGAGTCCTCCTCCTCCTCCTCTTCCTCCTCTTCTTCTTCCTCTGGAGGGGTATCAGTTACAGGGGGGTTCACTCCATCTCCTTACTCTAAGGGAACTGCATTCGCCTTTTCTAAGTCATCCTGTTCTAGAATGGCTATCAGGGAAGGACTGGTGGGACTTCTGCCCCTTTTTAACCCTCTTGAGATGCACAAGGCAACCAAGTCTTTGTGGGTTAGTTTGTCAGCTGGAAGTTGCCTGGGTAAGGTCAACTGTCACAGGAGCAGACCCTGAGGCTTTTCCTGTGTCAGACATGACTCTAGTGTGGTGTCAGTGATGCACCTACCTACACTAAGTGTTTCCCTACTGTACCTTGCTAGTGAGTTGTAGTCAGGGTGTGCTAATCCCTTTAATCTACAACTACTAAGTTCAGTAGAACTTAAATATGCTAAGCTTTTGATTTATATGTACCTAGAGGTACTTGATGTGATCTTTCAATTTGATAAAAGATTGCAATGGTAAAACAACAGCAAGCTCAAATCCGCACCGCTGCTCACCAATGTGAGAAGTTGGCCTGACATAGTCCACAATGTCTAGTTTGGGCTTTTTGAGAGGTAACTCCCATCCTTCCTTCACCAAACACAGTGGACCCCTCTCTGTAAGCAAAGAGCAAGCAGGATAAAAGGATTACCAGAGAAGCTTAGGCGGAAATGGGACATTCTTTTACCCTGCTTGCTCTTTGCTTACAGAGAGGTCCCACAGAAGGGGGTTGGCTACAGCCCTTTTGAACTTTTGTTTGGCCACCCTGGGAGGGGTCCACTGTGTTTGGTAAAGGAAGGATGGGAGTTACCTCTCAAAAAGCCCAAACTAGACATTGTGGACTATGTACTTGGTCTCCGCTCCAGGATGGCTGAATACATGGAGAGAGCATCCAAAAACCTGGAGGCCAGCCAAGAATTACAAAAAGCTTGGCATGACCAAAAGGCTGTTCTGGTAGAGTTCCAGCCAGGACAGAAGGTGTGGGTGTTGGAGCCAGTGGCCCCGGCAGCACTCCAGGACAAGTGGAGTGGACCCTATCCTATCATTGAGAAAAAGGGAGAAGTCACCTATCTGGTTGACTTGGGAACCCCTAGGAGCCCTCACAGGGTGATCCATGTGAATCGTTTGAAAGCATTTGTAGACAGGGAGGACATGAGCTTGCTCATGGCCACAGATGGGGAACAGGAGGAAGAGAGTGACCCTCTCCCAGACCTGCTTTCTCAGAACCCTGATGATGGTTCAGTTGATGGAGTAGCCTAGGCAGGCAGCCTCACTGACCAGCAACAGATGGACTGCAGACAAGTTTTGCAGGCCCACAGGCATTTGTTTTCACTCACACCCAGCCAGACTAACTGGTGCACCCATGAGGTGGACACTGGTGACAGTCTGCCTGTCAAGAATAAGATCTACAGGCAACCTGATCATGTCAGGGATTGCATCAAGGCTGAGGTGCAAAAGATGTTGGAGCTTGGAGTGATTGAGCCATCAGAGAGCCCATGGGCCAGCCCAGTAGTCCTTGTGCCAAAACCTCATACCCAAGATGGAAAGAGAGAAATGAGGTTTTGTGTGGACTACAGAGGTCTCAATGCTGTCACTAGGACAGATGCACATCCCATTCCAAGAGCAGATGAGCTCATTGACAGATTGGCTTCTGCCCAGTTTCTGAGCACATTTGATTTGACAGCTGGCTACTGGCAAATCAGACTAGCTGAGGAGTCAAAAGCCAAGACAGCATTCTCTACCCCCAGTGGGCATTATCAGTTTGTGGTGATGCCCTTTGGTTTGAAGAATGCCCCTGCCACCTTCCAAAGGTTGGTGAATCAAGTCCTTGCTGGGTTGGACGACTTTTGTGCAGCATATCTAGACGATATTGCTGTCTTTAGCTCCACCTGGGAGGATCACCTGATCCACCTGAAGAAGGTTTTGGAGGCTCTGCAAAAGGCAGGCCTAACTATCAAGGCTACTAAGTGCCAGATAGGGCAGAGTAAGGTTGTGTACCTGGGCCACCTAGTAGGTGGGGGTCAGGTTCAACCACTGGAGAGCAAAATCTAGACCATACAGGACTGGGCTCCTCCAGTTACCCAGACACAAGTCAGAGCCTTCTTGGGCCTGACTGGGTATTACAGAAAGTTTGTGAAAAACTATGGGTCCATTGTGACACCATTAAATGACTTGACATCCAAGAAGATGCCAAAAAAGGTTCAGTGGACAGTTAGCTGTCAAAAGGCATTTGATGACCTGAAGAAGGCCATGTGCTCTGCACCTATCCTGAAGAGTCCTGACTACTCCAAACAGTTCATTGTACAGACAGATGCTTCTGAGTTGGGGTGGGAGTTGTGCTTTCACAACTTAATCAAGATGGTCAAGACCAGCCCATTGCTTTTATTAGCAGAAGGCTGACCCCCAGAGAGAAACGTTGGTCAGCCATTGAGAGGGAGGCCTTTGCTGTGGTTTGGGCCCTGAAGAAGTTGAGGTCCTACGTGTTTGGAACTCACTTCCTAGTTCAGACAGACCATAAGCCCCTCTTATGGCTCAATCAGATGAAGGGGGAAAATCCCAAACTGCTCAGGTGGTCCATTTCCCTACAGGGGATGGACTTTACAGTGGAGCACCGCCCAGGGACTGACCATGGTAATGCAGATGGTCTCTCCAGGTACTTCCACTTAGAACATGAAGACTTATCTGGTCAAGGTTAGTTTAATGTCCCTGCGTTTGGGGGGGGGTTGTGTAGGAGAGTAGGGTCTGCTATCCTATGGTCACCCCAAATTTTTGCTTTTTGCTTCACTGCTTTTCGACTACTGAGGCTGTGGGCCTGCTGATCAGACCCCCAGCCTGCTGTTCTCTCACTAAATTAATGATACATGTACTATAGCCACTTACCACAATTGGAAATGGACTCCTTGTCAGCCCCTGTATAATACACTATAGGTGCCCAGGGCATAGGGGCCACCAAGGCCTACCAGGGGCTGCAGCATATCTTTTGCCACCCCTGGCTGGTTCTTAAACTGACACAACTGGCTGATCACTCAGCTGGGGTAAGGTGGTGTAATCACCCCTTGCTTAGATATAGTATACCTATATCTAAACCTATATCTGGACACATATAAACCTGTGAGCCACTCCTATGGAAGGCCTCATCAATCCTGGAGGCAGAGTGCTTGGTTTTATGTGAGATGGAGCTCTAGCATGAGCTGAGCCTGTCTGCAGCTGTCGGGAACAACTCCCTAAGCTGTTTCAGGATAATGCCATACCATATACTCTTAAGTGCATTATAATCCTCGCGGTTATATAGCAACTTTGGTTTGGCTTTATCAAAACATGTCGTGTAAGGTGTCATACGATTTGGAATACTATCCCCTCGCCAGTTCTGGCGACGGGGATAGCATTCCACCCCTCTAGAGGGGTAAGACATGTTACTTTACTTAAATGCGGTTAATTTCTAAAAGGACCTTGGATCCACAAAATGGATGCCTCTGCCACAGACACGAGTCTGACCCCCTGAAGCTGACCGAAACTCAGCCAAATTGGGCCTGGACAAAGGGTTTCCTGTCGCAGGGAGGTGTTACACCCCCCCAGACAGGAGATAGTGGATTGCAGCAGGGAGGTTTAAAAGAAACCAGACACTGCATGGGGAGCACAAGGCTGCCCCTTGCATAATCCGGCCAAACCGGTTCTGGGGCACTCCAGCCCTCGTGCCAGGGTGGCCTGGATCAAAGGAAAGGGGTGTATCCACCCCCTTCCTGGGTCTCACCCATAGGAGGGGACCTAGCAGGTAATCCAGCCCCCCAGATTCGAATAAGAGTGGGAGCAGTGCCAATGCACTTCAGATTATCCTGATGAAACATAAGAAACGAAACTCTGGACCCTTCGACATCCTACTCGACGTAGAAGCCCGAAGAATCTCCCTTGTGGTCAAGGAGTGACCACCCTGTGCAAACAGGCACCATCCAGCCCTCGACGTCTGCTTTGTCGCAGTTCCCGCCGGAACTCGAGTGACAGAGATCGACGAGATCAAGCTTGCCTGCTTCCTAACAGCCCGATCCACAGTCCCTGCAGAGCTGAGACCCGTGGAGGCGACCGGAAGCGTGGGGCACGCCATCTTGGAAAGACCACGAGAAGCTGACCGTGCAGCCCACAAGTGACCCTCGAAGCTGTACACCGGGGTTTGAGAAGCCCCAACCCTGAGCCACACTTGCACCGAAGTTCAGCCCTCCACACTCGACGAGTGCTGCGTGGGGCCCTTCTGCTTCTTTTGGCTCAACGCGTTGGCCCGGTCACTTGCCAGCCGGCTTGTGGCCCCTGTGCCAATGAAACTTGAAATTCGACCTGCGATTCTGGTTGCTCCAGATTTTCACCAGCTTCCCTGAAAAGGAGCCCCCACTCTGACCCTCCTGGTTCGAGTGAGAAGCAATCTCCCGGTTCCGCCTGGATTGCTTTTGCCAAGTGTTGTTTGCTCCAATCTTGAAGCCGACAGTGCCGACGGCGAGAGCCTGCGTGGGACAGATCGTGACCCGCTCCTGGACATCGTGGATGCCCCAGAGCCCACGTGACAGCGGAGAGAAGCTCCTCGACGACCACCTGATTGCGCCCGACATTGCCTGGTTCCGTCCTGGTTCCACCCTGGTCACTGCTGAGTGACCCAGACTCTGTCCCCTCTGCTTTCAGGTACTTTTCGACTTGAGTCCACCCTTGGACTCCACCGGACACTTCTCTTTCACCCCGCCTGCAGCCCTTTCAGCTCCAAGCACCAAGAGCCTGCGTGACGAAACCCGACTCAACTTCGACCCTGTGCACCCACTTCCTGTGGGTGAGGTAACATTGCAACGCCGGTATTCCCACACTGGTACACACCTCTAGGGTCTGTGTCTTAAGTTTTGTTCCTCTAGGTTCAGCGGAAGTGTCCTTAAACTTTAACTTTACAACTTTTACGCACCATTGGTTAGCATTGGTGCATGTGTGCACTTTCTGCACTGCACCCGAATCCCGCGGGCTTTTCCCGACTTCAGAATTGCTTGTCCCGACTGCTCCCAGCGATTCCCTAGGCCCTAGGCCTAACCACTGTTCGATTGGTATCTCTTATACCACTTGTTTAGTATATGGTTTGAGTGGCCCCCCGCCCTCATCCATATTTGTGCAACTTTATATGTTTAAACTGTGCTTTTGATTTAACGCTTGTGCCCCTTTATTCATAAAGAATACTGGGGATTGTTTTTAGTAATAAATACATATATTTTTATAATATATACTTGTGTGGTGTCCTTTCATTTGATATTACAGGATTGTATGTGGTAAAACAGCTCGCTTAACACGACCTCTTAAGTTAAGCCTTTAGGCTGCTTAGTCCATGCTACCCCTAGGATAGCTTGTCTAATAAGGTTGACTTACAACCAGACACCATAAGGGATTGTTTGGTCTGATACCCGGTGGTTCCAGAATTGGAAACATCACCTATCAGGCCAACTTCTCACATGTGGTAAATGCTCCTGTGGAAATACAGGTACACTGATATACACTTATCTTGTGTTTCTTTGTTTTCTTGCCCGGATCTCCCTCCCAGCTGTTCCTATCCTTTCCTTCCCTCGCTTGACTATCCCAACAGTCTGTGTGTATTCAAATTCCAGACTTGGGGCCGTCCCGAGGATTCTGGAAGGAGGAGCCTGACACTTTTTTTTCTTTAAACATATTTTATTGGCATTTAAGTATCAGCAGTACATACTGAATTTGTTTCTTAATCATAGAACTCCCTGGTTAACAGTTCAAAGTGCTATTCCTAGCTGTTTAGCTAGTCACTTGTCCATATCTCTACTTGCTGTGCGACTTTCCGCCGTACTATGCAGCTTTAGTTGTAAAGCACTGCCATCCAATATAACAATCTAACAGTTCCCCCCCAATGACCCCCCCTCGCTGCTGCCGACTAACCAGCCACTATGTCTCTCGCTATACATGTGGCTGGGTCTCACTCTCTATAGGCTAAGTCGTAGGCCTGACTCATGCAAACCTTCAGGTCTGTAGATGTTAGGGTGCTATGGTCCGCTCATGACGCCCCTTCTCTCCTCTCCTGATAGGGCTGACCGGTCGAGTCCTGGCCTGAGGTGTGCTCGGGGCAGACTCCTGGTCTACATTCTCCAAGTCGTCTACTAATACTCCCCAAGCCTGGGTTCTTTCCAGTCTTCCTATGCCATGTTTTGCATTCCGAAGCAGTATTCTATGTTTGCAGCCCGCCCACTTCTCTAATTCCCATTTCCAGTTGACCACCCCCGGACCCGCTGGGGCCTTCCATTTGCTTGTTAGTTCGCGTTTTGCTAATATATATGCTAGGTCTTGGAACCTTGCCGTGACCTTGGTCTTAGCGGAGTGGGGGAACAGGTTGAGTAGCACATGGCTGGGGGTACATGGAATCTCCTTCTCTGTGACGCACGCTGTCTCCCTAACCACTTCTTGCCAGAACCCTTCTAGCTGTGGGCAGCTCCACATCATGTGTATGTATCTAGCTCCCATCTCCTGGCAGCGAGGGCAACTTGCATCATCTCGATGGAAATAGTGATTAATTCTGTCAGGTGTAATGTATGCTCTATGCAGGGTGTAAAAACGAATTAATTGGAAGCGTGCATTACGGGATAACTTGATGGCCCGGAGGAGCGCATTTTCCCAATCCTTCGCCTCTATAGGAATCCCAAGGTCCGCCTTCCATTTATCCTTCAGTCCCTCCAGCGGTCTCGTGGAGTCCCGCCGAATGGCTCGATAGAGGCACGATACCACCTTGATGACGCCTCCTGCTAGGTGTTGGACCTGGCCTCGTGGCGTGGTTCCCCCCGTTCCTCAGCGCCCCCTTAGCGTAGCCCTGCACCCGGAGTCCCCTGGTTGTCCTGCTCCCTGTACGCCCAAACCCCGTAATCCACGATCAGCCCCGCAGGTCCCGTCCCGCTCCCGGCTCCCAGCGGCCAGAACATACATGCCCCACAAGGCCGGCAGCCATTTTTCCTTCCCAGAAACCCCTGACTCCCGGGGCCTAGCATGACCCCAGCCCCAGCGAAACTTAGACTCCAAGGCGCGCCACTCCCGGCTGGGGGGTAAAAGACTCCCCGAGTGAGAAAGCCAGGGAGTTTCGATGGCACCTCCGGCCTCCCCCGAGAGACTGGTAGTTGTCACACCTTTGGCCCTCCCCTATGGGCCAGTTTCGATTGCACCTCTGGCCTCCCCGAGTGCTGGCTCCAGACCTGCTGGGCGTCTGGGAATTCCAGGACGCATCTTCAAAGGATCACAGAGCCAACCGCAGGACCTCTCCAACGGCCAGCCCCCAAGGCCTGAGGCCTCCGCCTGCGAGGGTCCGGACATCAAAGGGCCCCGGGACTATATCAAGGCCCGCACCACAACTAGCGGGCAGTTTTATCCTGGACAAGAAAGCCCTGCTGATCTGATCGCGGCTGACCTTAAGGAGAACTGAACGTTGTGAATCGCTGAGCCCTGCTGACGCTGTCGCGGCTCCTTCTCGAACCCGGAACTGCACCATCTGAGCCCTGCTGACGCTGTCGTGGCTCGTCCTCTCAAAAGACCTCGGAGCCCTGCTGACGCTGTCGCGGCTCGAGCTTGAACTCGAAACCATCGGAGCCCTGCTGACGCTGTCGCGGCTCATCCTCTCAAAGACCTCGGAGCCCTGCTGATGCTGTCGCGGCTCGAGCTTGAACTCGAACCCATCTGAGCCCTGCTGACCTCGTCGCGGCTCGAGGAGTACTCTGGTCCGGCTGGACCATCGACGCTACCATCACGACCGGAGCCGACTCAACGTGAGTGAAGCAGCTCGGACAACCATCATCTTCCGTATCCCCCGGCTCGAGGATTGAGAGCTGTGCGCAGGGTACGCTTCGTACTGGCCGAAAGGCTAAGACTGTCCCGCTTCCCTCTTCCCGAATTCCTAGAGACTTTACGATCCCTCGATCGCTTGTACATAAGAGTGCCGATCCTTCTTTCTGTTTGATAAAGAACTTATTACGGAATACCTACGGTGTGGTGTCCGTTCATAAGTGTGGTGTGAGCTGAAGGTGTACGATCCTAGACTCGAAGTCCTCCCCGGTGGGGACCTCACGATAAGATTCGGCAATATCTGTGGGAGAGGTGGGTCCTGGGGTGGTCGGGTGAGCACAACCTGGCCCTCTGAGATCGCCCCGTCTAACACTAGGCTTATGTATTCGCATGTGGAGTGCGTGGGTGGTTCCATTGTCCCCTGTCCCCAGTGTCTGCGCATAGCCCCAGTAACCGCCCCATATAGTAAAAAGTGTCCCTGCGGGATGTCCCAGTTTGCTCGGAAGGCCGCGAACGTAAGAAGTTCCCCGTCCCCATATAGGTCCCGATTTTAGTGACTCCTGTTTGTGCCCATTCCTCTAATCCCCTACAGTGGCCCCCATGTGGGAGCGCCTCCAGTAATGCCACTGACATCTCTGGGGGTTAAGGACGTTTGGTTTTGGTCTTCTGGAGACACCTGGCCCAGCAATTCCTTATCACTCTGTGCTCCGAGGACCTTATCTTTCGCTATTTAATGGTGCCCATTAATGTGCTCATGACATCCGCCCTATTCGGGGTCCTACGCCGATGACACCCAACTTCTGTTCCCCTTTAAGACCTTCTCTCCTGCTTTACAAAGAACATTTGCAGAAGGAATGAGGGCAGTTTCCAAATGGATGGCCAACAACTGCTTACAGTGCAACGTGACCAAGACAGAGGTTGTACTTTATGGGGAAGCAGTAACATTATGGTCCAGTGAGTGGTGGCCTCGTGAACTAGGACCCGCCCCCATCCCCAAACAGACTATTAGGAATCTGGGAGTGTTATTTGATCAGTCATTGACTTTTAAAGATCATGTCAACCAGGTTGCTGGTACCTGTTTTGGGGTTATCTCTCTGTTGAGAAGGGTGTTTCCTTTTCTCCCAGATCATCACAGAAAGACCTTGGTCCAGGCTCTGGTCGTCAGTAGACTGGACTACTGTAATGGCCTTCTTTTGTCATCTAATGAAGGCCAATTTAACAAACTACAGGTGGTCCAGAATACGGCCGCGAGGTTAGTCATGAATGCTCCATCAAGGACTCCCTCCCGGCCACTGCTGATGGAACTGCACTGGCTGCCAGTGCGACTGCGGACCAAATTTAAAATCTTGTGTACAATTCACAAATGCCTGATGGGGATAGGCCCGAAATTTCTTACTACAGCCTTTATACCTTATGTTCCTGGTCGCTCACTACGATCGAGCAATCTCCAGCTCCTTAAGGTTCCTAAAATTAAAAAAACCCGCCAAGGAGGCAGGGCTTTGGCATACACAGGGCCTGTCCTGTGGAACACCCTCCCCCTCTCATTAAAGCTCAGTTCCGACCACCTGTCTTTTCGAAAAACCCTGAAAACCTACCTATTTTCTAGCATTTAATTTTATTCCCCCACTATCCATTAGTACTGTCCGGGCACAGATGCAGGTTTTTCTTCCCAGTTGGCAAAGCGCAGAGATACCCCTTCGGGAGTTTATTCAGGCGCTATAGAAGCATATAAATAAATAAATGGGGGTTTCCTCCTTTCGGGTCTAGACTACCTGCCACCCATTGCGTAAAGCGTTGGAATTGCCCTGCCAGGTAATAGTTCTCCATATCCGGCACCGCCAATCCTCCCTCCACCTGTGCCCTTCTCAATGTAGCTAAGGCCACTCTGTTTCTGCTGGGCCCCCAGATAAAAGTAGTAATTAGTGAGTCGAGAGAACGAAACCACGCACTGGGGATCCACACCTGTAGGGTGGTGAAGAAATATAGAAATCGGGGCAGGGCTATCATTCTCAGTAGGGAAATTTTCCCCGCCACCGACAGGGGTAGCATTCCCCAGAAAGCCATACAACCTTTTAGCGATCGCAGAGCCCCACCCCCACATTCCCCTCCTGAACATCAGATAGGTCAAGATATACTTTCACCCACAGGTATCTAAAACAACGCGGCTCCCACTGTAGATCTCCCAGGCCCATGGGAGGCGGAGTATCTCTTGTCACCGGAAAGAGTCGTGACTTCTGCCAGTTAACGCATAGTCCAGAAAGTGTTCCGAATAAGGGTGGGTGCAAAATCTGTTCCGCTCGCGGATTTTCGGCAATTTTGCGATCTGCGCGAAATTGCCGAAAAATCCGCCCGCGAGCGGATTTGCAAATTTTTTTTTCTTTCTTTTTTTCAGTAGAGGGTGGCATCTTCGTGGATAAATATTCAGGCAGGACTCATTCTGGCACGATGCTCCTGTCACAAAAATTAAAACTCAACAGGAAGCACTTACAGATATACATAAAGCAGGTGCCCGAGTTGAAGGTCAAATTCAGTCACGCATTATAATCAGCCCAAACAACTAGTGAGCATGGTCGAGACTAGGCAGGTGTGCTTCCTCCCCATATCTACCGCCTACAATTAGATGTAATCCTTGATGGAGGTCTTTGCATCCACGAGTTTCTCGAGTGCAATCCCCGTGTACTTCCTGTGACCAGGAGGCTGATTCCTTCTCATCTGCTGCTCTGACCGGTCGCTGACCCTTTAAGCAAGAGGCATGTGAACTCACATGGAAGCCCCGCCCGTTTGGCCCCACACACACTAGGGTATGCAACGTCTTCGCACCCTTTCCTCACAATGATGGACAGCTCACTCGAGGGACCTCTGCGCCTTTCGGCGCGGTGGCAAAATTACAGACACACGTGGTCACTGGAGACAACTCTTCTCGCCCTTTACGCAGCTGTAGTGTAGCAAAAGTACTATACATTTACCCAACGAGGTATGGCACAACACGGTGTCATCTTCGTGGATAAATATGCAGGCAGGACTCATTCTGGCATGATGCTCCTGTGCCCGAGTTGAAGCTCAAATTCAGTAACGCATTATAATCAGCCCAAACAACTAGTAAGCATGGTCGAGACAAGGCAGGTGTGCTTCCTCCCCATATCTACAGCCTACAATTAGATGTAATCCTTGATGGAGGTTTTTGCATCCACGAGTTTCTCGAGCGCAATCCCCGTGTACTTCCTGTAACCAGGAGGCTGCTTCCATCTCATCTGCTGCTCTGATCGGTCTCTGACCCTTTAAACAAGAGGCATGTGTACTCACATGGAAGCCCCGCCCGTTTGGCCCCACACACGCTAGGGTATGCAACGTCTTTGCGCCCTTTCCTCACAATGATGGACAGCTCACTCGAGGGACCTCTGCGCCTTTCGGCGCGGTGGCAAAATTACAGACACATGTGGTCACTGGAGGGATGTACGGCATTACAACGCGGGCATTTACACCGCGTGCCGTTACAACGCTGTTTTTACAACGCAAGTCGTTACAACGACTTGCGCTCTAAGGGCTGGATAGTGGAATAGTTAAATTTTCTATTCCAACTCCAGCCCACGTTACAGTAGGGAAGGTGTTGGAATAGAAAATTAACTATTCCCTATCCAAAAGCGCCCTCCAGCGCAAGTCGTCTTAACGACTTGCGTTGTAAAGGCAGTGTCGTAATAGCAGCGCGGGGTAATGCCCGCGTTGTTAAGGATGTTTCCCTACTGGAGACAACTCTTCTGGCCCTTTATGCAGCTGTAGTGTAGCAAAAGCACTATACATTTACCCAACGGGGTAGCACTTACTGATTAGACAGTAGAAAGTACTCCAGTTGAGTAGAGGTATGGCACAACACGGTGGCATCTTCGTGGATAAATATGCAGGCAGGACTCATTCTGGCACGATGTTCCTGTGCCCGAGTTGTAGCTCAAATTCAGTAACGCATTATAATCAGCCAAACAACTAGTGAGCATGGTCGAGACTAGGCAGGTGTGCTTCCTCCCCATATCTACCGCCTACAATTAGATGTAATCCTTGATGGAGGTTTTTGCATCCACAAGTTTCTCAAGCGCAATCCCGTGTACTTCCTGGTACCAGGAGGCTGCTTCCTTCTCATCTGCTGCTCTGATCGGTCTCTGACCCTTTAAACAAGAGGCATGTGAACTCACATGGAAGCCCTGCCCGTTTGGCCCCACACACACTAGGGTATGCAACGTCTTCGCGCCCTTTCCTCACAATGATGGACAGCTCACTCGAGGGACCTCAGCGCCTTTCGGCGCGGTGGCAAAATTACAGACACACGTGGTCACTGGAGACAACTCTTCTAGCCCTTTACGCAGCTGTAGTGTAGCAAAAGCACTATACATTTACCCAACGAGGTAGCACTTACTGATCAGACAGTAGAAAGTACTCAGTTGAGTAGAGGAGTAGTGGAGAGTAGAGGAGTAGTGGAGGAGTGTGGCTCACTGATTAGAGCGGCAGACCCTGATGCAGAGGTCTGGCCCGGGACCAGGGTTCAATTCCCGACGCTGCAGGGTCCTGAGCCCAAAAATGTCCACGGACTCGATAATTCTCACCTCGGTGCCTGTTCTAATCATGGGGTCCCACGCTGCAACTCTGGGCAATAGTTGCTTAATCTCCACTACGGCGGCCTACCCGCTGCGGGGTGCCTGGCTTTCACCCTGGGGATACCCAGTAGGGGTTATCTCACAGGGAAAAGCCAGGACGGGTTCCTAAGGCAAGCGCCTGGATGCCTTCGGGTGATACGTGCGCTATATAAGTCGCAATACATACATACATACATACGAGGTATGGCACAACACGGTGGCATATTCGTGGATAAATATGCAGGCAGGACTCATTCTGGCACGATGCTCCTGTGCCCGAGTTGAAGCTCAAATTCAGTAGCGCATTATAATCAGCCCAAACAACTAGTGAGCATGGTCAAGACTAGGCAGGTGTGCTTCCTCCCCATATCTACCGCCTACAATTAGATGTAATCCTTGATGGAGGTCTTTGCATCCACGAGTTTCTTGAGCGCAATCCCCATGTACTTCCTGTGACCAGGAGGCTGCGTCCTTCTCATCTGCTGCTCTGATCGGTCTCTGACCCTTTATAAACAAGAGGCATGTGAACTCGCCTGGAAGCCCAGCCTGTTTGACCTCGCCACACACTAGGGTACATGACATCACATTATTGCAAATGGCAAAAAAATCTGTGAGTTTGCGGGAAAATCCGCGAATTCGCAGATTTTTTTGCCATTTCGAGCAAATTCGCGGACCTGCGGATCCGCAAAATTTGCCCATACTTAGTTCCGAACTCGTCCAACGTGTGCTGGGCCCCCCTTAAAGCTGCAACAGTGTCTTTTAGGAATAGCAGGAGATCATCTGCATATAATGCAATGTGATGTGTCTGCTCTGTCAGTCTAATACCCTCATACGGCATCTCCGAGTGTGCTATGCAGGCAAGAAAGGAGGAGCCTGACACATATAATGATTTGGGCAGGTGCATTGTGGGAATTGTAGTCCCAAACTTTCAAAGACCGTCACAGAGCTTCTAGTCCCTTAGATTCGTGTTTTGGACACTTTGATGCCTCAAGGGGAAGTTTCAGGAAAAAGTTCCCGAAGTTTGTAACAATTGTTGGAAAAAACTCCATAAAGTGACTGACCAGTCAATGAGGGTCAGGCCGCTGATGTCGAACCACGATGGATTTCAGGTTTGTCCCGCTGAAAGCTCCATAGATCAAGACTTCCGAAGGCGCGCCAAAGGCAAGTCCGTCTGCGCCCGTCCACCCCAGACCGGGCCCAGGGCCACGAACCTCTGCTCCCCCTCCCACAGATCTCCTACGCTACTCCAGGGACAAACTACTCCAAATTAGGCAGGCCCCAAAATTACAATGCTCCCATTAAATCTCCTTGTAGGAACTGCAAAACCACTGGACCTCTAGCCCTTATGAACTTTCATCAAAGGGAACCCTACAGCCAGCAGGGAATCTGGTTAGCATGGCCCTGTTGAATTGCAGATCCCTGCCTAAACACTCCCTGGGAATTTCCATGCTTCTTCAGGACACAAAACCTGTTGTTCTGTTTCAGACAGAGACTTGGCTCTCTCCAAGCTCTAATCCTGAGGTTGTACAGGTCCTTCCCCCGAGATACCTGATTCAGCACCTTGATAGAACCTGTGGCAAGGGTGGGGGCATAGCAATCATCTATAAAAAACACCTTACCTGTCGCATTCTGGATAGCCCCATCTCAGATTGTGAGAATGCCCACTTCACCGTTCAACTCTCCTACTCAAAATCACTCTCTGGCATTCTCCTATACCGCCCCCTGGGAGCACAGGGACAATTCTGTAGCTCGCTATTGGAAACCATCTTCTCCCTGGCCAGTACCTCATCCAACTTTACTCTTCTGGGAGACTTAAATCTCCATTTTGAGGACCCTTTGGACCAAGATGCTGGCAAATTAGCACTCGACCTTGCAGCCTACCATCTCCACCTCAAGATCCATCAAGCTACACACGTGAACGGTCACCTTTTAGACCCTATTTTTTCAAACATAACTGAACTAAAAGTGATGGAACCTTCTCCTGTCCCGTGGTCAGACCATTTTTTAGTACCATTCATTTGGCACACGCCCATTGAGGACTCCCACGTGCCAGCCCCACGCACCCTAGAACGACCTTGGTCCAAATTAGTCCTAGATGACTGGAGGCGCAAACTTGAATTAGCCACTTCCACATGTGACTCTGACCCATCAGTAGCAGATAACAAATTCTCCTCATGGTTTGAGAAATCTCTGGATATAGTACTGCCCAGAAAAATCTTTTTTTTAAAAAGGGGAACGTTCAAATCTCCTTGGTTTACCCCTGAACTCCGTAATATGAAAAAACAATGCAAAAGACTAGAAAGAGTATGGGGGAAAGACTTTGCCAGCAATAAAAAAAACTGAATAAAGACTATCCATCATATCTTATAAAGCTGTCCTTAAAACAACTCAGGCGGCTTTCTTTGAAGAAAAAATTCGATCCTCTGCCAACTCCTCTAGGGAAACAATCCGCATTGTTAAAAAACTCCTGACCCACCCCCGCCCCGATCCCCCTGGTCGTCGATGCAACGAACTGGCAGAATTCTTCGCCACCAAAATCCAAAATATCCTAAAACTTCTCCCATCCACCAATAATGACCATTTTCTAGAGTCCCATTCACCAGAACCTCAGAACAATGCCCACCGTCTAGACTCATTTAGCCGTCTCACAGTGGAGCTATTTCCCCCCATTTTAGAATCAATAAAGAGCGGTTCTCCGCTCGACCCGGCACTGCTTAACATCTTGAAGTCAGCTGCACCCACCATCAATTCCCCTATTAGCAACTTAATCAACGCCTCCCTAATACAGGGCACCGTTCCCCTGAACTGGAAAAAGGCCATAGTAAAGACACTGTTAAAAAAAACATCCTTGATCCCACTGAGATGGTTAACTACCGTCCCATCTCTTTACTACCAGGAATCAGCAAAGTGGTGGAAAAAGTTGTCAACCACCAGCTCTCCGCCTTCCTTGAGTCCGGTGGACTTCTCCACTACTCTCAGACCGGTTTCCGCCCTGGTCAGGGCACTGAAACCGCACTGACAGCAGATGTAGAAGAGGCGAGAAAGATTCTTGACTCAGGAGGATCAGCAGCTGTGATCCTCCTGGACCAAAGTGCAGCCTTCAATACGGTGAATCACCGTATCTTGGTACACCGGCTTAACAGAGTAAGAGATACTGGCTCGGCCTTATCCTGGCTGAAATCATTCCTGAAAAATAGAACTTTCCAGGTCTTCGAGGGTAACACTCAATCCCGAGCCATTCCACTCCACTGTGGGGTTCCCCAGGGCTTGTCCCTGAGCCCCACACTTTTTAACCTGTATATGTCCCCACTGGAGGAAATAGTAGCCCCTTTTGGAATCAAACTAGTCACCTACGCAGACGATACCCAACTTATTGTATCTCTGAATCAGTTGGACCAATCCCCGGAAAACATGTGCTCCTGTCTCAAAGAAATCACTAGCTGGATGCACAGATCACACCTGAAACTTAACGGAGAAAAAACGGAGCTCTTGGTGCTGGGCAACCAGTCAAAATTCACCCCTAGCTCTATGTGGCCGATCTGTATGGGACCAGCACCCACCCCCAAAAAAGAGATAAAAAGCCTAGGCATTTAGCTCGACCAGGACCTCTCCTTTCAAACCCAAGCAAGGAAAACTGCGGGAGTCTGCTTTGGTCTGCTTCGAACCGCACGGAAAATACTCCCTCTCTTACCTGCCCATTCTAGAAAACTCCTTTTTCAGGGGCTTATCCTCTCCAGACTAGACTATGGCAACGCCCTCTATCTTGGCGCCCCTAAAACAGTCATTTCTAAACTCCAACTAGTCCAGAACTCGGCATCCAGACTTCTCACAGGCACTAAAAATCGGTGCTCTGCTAAACCCGCTTTAAGCACCCTCTACTGGCTCCTGATTCAGGAGAGAGTCAACTTCAAATCCCTTTGCATTACACACAAAATCCTCCAGGGTAAGGGCCCCCCCCAATCCTAAGAACTCTGATCAAACCATACATAGCCAATAGAAAACTACGCTCCGACCACCTCTACCTAGCTGAAACCCCCAGAATCAAGAAGGCAAGAACAGGGGGCCGCCTCTTCTCCTACAACGCCTCCATGCTTTGGAATTCCCTGCCACTTACCATCCGCAGGGAAACCAACCTACTAATATTCCGAAAACACCTGATAACCTGGCTCTTCCCGGTGTTTATCTGTTCTCTAGTCAACTCCGCAGCGCTGGGACGCCTCCGAATAGCCATGCGCTATACAAATCCCATTCCTTTCCATTCCATTCCAAGTGTGATCAGATGTCTCAAGTTGGCGCTATATGTTTTTAAGCACTAGAAAGTGTTTATGCTTTAGAAAATCGCATCTACGGTTCCCTATATTGGATTTTGCCATTTTGGTGTTTTTTAATCATAAAAATAATTCAGATTTTTATAAATTGGTTGTGGATTTTTATTGTGTGTTGTGTCTTACCTATTTAATGTATTGGTGTTTTTAAATGCTTCAGACACCTGTCTCCTAAGTTAAGCCTGCCTGCTCATTGCCAGCTACCAAAGGTTGAGCAAGGGAATAATTCATTGAATCCTTGACTGGACCTTATATTGACTTGGTTTCCTTACTGCTAGTGGTAGGTGCATACTTACCCCTATTAATGATCCACCTTCCAACACTCAATTAAGCCATTCCACTCCAATTTGTCTAACTCTATAACCACTTCCTAGCACTCTATGGTATATTCTTCACCTTGTGACATAGAGGTTGAGCATTCTTATTTAGTATGATCTTACATGAAAACCCATCAAACCTTCTGACAGTACCCAAAAACATATTCAGAAATTCCTTTTGCATTTCTAGTCCCATATATATTACTGGATCTCCCAACACCAATACTTGATCCTTGCTGTTAGGATCCAGAGTGATTCCATACGAGTATTGGTCAACCCGTCTAGAACTGGGCATCACTTTTTCTGCTACATACAGTTTCCTCTTGGTTTTCCTAAACTTAAATTCAAAGGTCAGGGTCCTGTACCCCACCATGTGCATCTTCTTCCCAGTGTTAGTTACAGGGTGGATATCAGGAGGAGCTAGATTACCCAGTACACTTCCAACTTGTCTTCAAATACTGAAAGCTCAATAATAGTGTAAACAGACCCAGAATCAGCCACAATAGCTATTTCAACACCCCCCTATTTTCATCAAGCACAAAGGTTTTTATTTTTAATCCTCACGTCTATAATTAGTACAGGACTATCCTTGCTTAATATACCCTCACCATCAGCTAACATCATCCAAAAGCTCATAATCAGATTTTTCAGTTAAACATTTTACAGTTTGGTTTACTGTCTTCATTTTACACACTCTGGAAAAATGTTCTATAATGCTGCAATGAGAGTATTTTGACTTAAAGGCAGGACAAATTTTGCCTCTAGCTGCGTGATCCTTGCTTCCACATCTATAATAACTTGGATGCTTATCAACTCCAGATTTGTCACTGTGACTTCTTTTAACAGAACTCTTTCAGATTTGTATCCAATTTGTATTCTCTGCTGTGGAAGAGCTTGCAGAGACTCTACAGATGAACATAGTTTCCTTGACAGCAGGAGAGTTAATACCTGACACTTTGGGTATTATTATTTGGATAGTTCTGCTTTTTTAACAATTGGTATGACATTCTTAAGTGAAAAATCATCCATAACCTACTGTATTTTAGGATTTTTAATGTGTATCATGATTTGATGCCTAATGAGTTCATCCTGTAAGGTGCAAAATTTGCATATAATGGCCAATTTAAAAAAGGTAATCTTCCACAGTCTGTGAATCACTCTTTTTTATATCTATCAATAGCTGTGCAAAAAACTGGTTGGTAATAACAATCTAAATCATCCAAAGTGTGTTAAAAGACACCAGCATGCTCTTCCATCCGGGATTTTTTTTCTCCATTTGAGTTTATACATTCAGCCCTTCAGGACCAAGGCTATAGTATGTGTTTCCTCCTTGAAAGTGTAACATAATTGGTGCAGTCTTCTTCTATAACTGAGATATAACTAAGAAGTATTCTTTCCACTCTGGACATTTCATTAGTAACTGACCAATATGAGAGAGGAGAGGAAAGGAAATGGAGGGTAAGGGTCAGCCCTGCCACGTTTCCCAGGTCCCTGTGCGATGCGGTGTTCCAGTCCCGTTTTTTTCCTTTGAATTCTGGGACTTGTAGTCTTGTTTATTGCATTATAAAACAGGACTACAAGCCCCACAATTCAAAGAAGAAAAAAACCTGAACTGGAGCAGCGCATCACGCTTTGTCACAGTAAATACATGCAGACAACTGAAATATGTGCATATCACATTTGAATGTAAGGTTACACGAAGATGTGAGTAGAAACTTCAGTTAATTCAGTGTAACAATTACATTACAGCCCGATTCACTATGACTGCAACGAGACTATACGTGGCTATAGAGAAATGTTTGTAAAATAATTACATTGCACCCCAAACAAAGATGGCCGTGATACTACTCGCATCAGAACAGGCAAGAGAGGCTCGCGTAAGTATGCCGCGTGCTCGGTGACTTGCACTCGTCCGCGTGCTCCGGTGAAACGCTACAAGGCTGTGACCCAGCACGGGAAAGGATCCCTAATTTAAAGCCATACGGTTGCACAACGAGCACTGCTGCTGGTACGGAACAGCTTATTCTCACACAACGATCGGACAGGCAGTCGCGAAGTGCTCCAGCTTCCACCTGGATTGAATGACCCCTGAAAGCGGTATTCTACTAACAAGCTCCGCAGGCAAGTGGTCGATCTGGCGTCGGCTGATGCGGGGCAAAGAGCATTGGACATTGTGGGAAAAAAAGTAAGAGTTCTATGTTTGTGAAGAGTTTAGTAGTTGTATAAATTAGTTTACTGACACAATTTCAGAGCACCGGCATTTCTCTAGTGGTAAGGACTGTATTAACATTTAGTTGATAGTGCTAACAGTCCCTGGTAATGCCTGTAGGTCTGACTTGTTCGGTTTAGGTTAATTGCTATGGGCTAAATATGAATGAAGTGGCATACAACTCACTTAAAGGTACCTAAATGCTGGTCATTGATTTACTGGTGAGAAAGTGTCCTTCAAAGTGTCACAAATTTGGCAGTAGAGTGTCAAGCACACACACCAAAACCTTAACACACATAAGGTGTATGAAAAGTAGGTAGCTTTGCGCGCACCCACACAAATGTCAGTCTGCTTCTTGTCTCCCTCAGCATTTAGTATAATAGGTGTTTTTGTAGTGATTTCATCCTTAATCAAGCTCGGAACTAGTCCTAAAATAAAGGAGTCAATTAAACATTAAAAAATATCCCCGTTAAGCAACTTAATTAGAACAAAAGTACTTTTAAAACAAAAAGAACCATCCCTTGTGAAAGTCAACACATTTTGGCCATGTGAAATTCTGACCTCCTCAGGACAAGAGGAAACAAGAAAGCGTGCGCCTATTGGCTACTTAAATTATACATCTACTATACTTACTTAAAGGGACTTTCAGTCACCTCTCTTCATCCATTGGTCGTTTGTTCTATCATTCTCGTTTTGCTTCTCCCTCACTCCAGCAACCAGTGGGTAAACCTAGTTAAGCCATTGGTTAACTTTACTTTGAGTGGCTGCATTTTGCTCTCTTACCATGAGCACATTAGCTCACTGGGTTGTTCCCTTCAGTGCCAGTGGTTTTGTTTTTACTTCATATTTACTTTAGTTTTGCCTTTGTGTTTAGAAACTAATGTGATAACATGACACTTTGTACATTGTAGTTTTATCAGTTCCTGTCTCCTGTTAATGCTGTTGTAAATGCCTTTTGGACTGACTTTTGTTTATTTGGCTACTGCTAGTTACTAGTCTAAAAAGGTTTTGGAGAATAAAGCCTTTTCAAAGACAACAGTAATACAAACAGCAGCTCACACAAACTCTAAATATACACTCATTAGTGTGCTATATCTTTGCAACCTGGTCTTTTTTTTGTCTTTCTTTCTGTATTGCTTTCTTTTTCTTTCCTTATTGTTCTTCTGCTTTCCTTCTTTATTGCTTTCCTTGCCTCTTTCTTGCCTTCTTTTTTCCTTTCTTCTTTCCTTTACTCTGTCCTTGTGTTTACTTTTCCTTTTTCCTTTCCTTGCGTTCTTTCTTTCCTTTTTCCTTCTTCCTTCCTTCCTTCTTTTCTTTTTACCTTTCTCCTTTTTTCTTTCTTTACTCCTTTCTTGGCTTTCTATAATTTTTTTCTCTTTCCCTTTTTCTCCCCTCATCCATCCTTTCTTTATCTTGCTTGCCTTCTTTCTTTCTCGTTTCCTATTTTCTTGCCAGCCTTCTGTGGTTTTTATTTTTTGTTGTTTTTTCCTTTCTTTCCTACTTCTTTTTGTATGTTTCTTTCTGTTGGGAATGCTGGTCCCGAGTGCATAACGCTCCGGGGAACTATCATGAATGCTGGTCCCGCTGCCATACATGCACGGGCATAGACAGAGGAGCATAAAGCTCCTCTGACCCACTGCTGAAACGCTTTGCGTTCCAGCTTCGGGATCGGCTAATGTACTCCAGGGTCACTTACCTAAACGTCCGGTGCACGTTCCTCCAGCGTCTTTGGATTCTTTGTCGGGTTGCTGGTGTTCTGGTTCCTCTCCTTCTCGCGCCTCTTACTCACCGCGCTCTGGTCTCTCCCTTGCTCTCCCTGTGGCTTCCTGGACTGGCTCCCTCGTGGAAGCACTGCAGATCAGTCCTCAGCTCTCGAATGACTCCAGTTTAGAGGAGTCCTCTGTAATACAGAACAAAAGAGAAGTCAGAAAGAAAGCTGCAGTTACTTTTTTACTGTAACAGCCCAGTTTGCAATGAGCATGTAAATTATGTGATAATACTTTAATATTTGTCTGATTGGGACCCTGGTCCTTGGAGATCTGGTTTTGTTTTCTATTTATTTCTTAGAAAGATTATTCCTGAAAATATAAGGAACTCCTTTTATTTCAATCAAATTTTATTGAGAGATTTTCATATATCTATACTACTATTATAAAGAGAGAACACAAACCTTTGAGCCAGGTAAACTCGGGAACCACAGCGCCAATCCACACACCCGATACATCGTTGTAATCCTCAGGGTGTGCAGATGGACATAGGCTATATAAATAAAAAATAAATAAGTTAGTAAAAAATATGAGTTAAAAAAAAAGTAGTCCCTTCTGAAGGAGCGGCGTACACGCGAGGAGCGGCAGAGATCAGCGCGGGGAGGAGCAGTGACGAGGAGCGGCGGAGATCAGGGGAGCAGCGGACATGACCGGCGGACAGGCGGAGAGGATCGGCGGGCAGACAGTGAGGAGCGGCTGCGGGGAGGAGCGGTCAGCGGCGGATGAAGTAGGGTGCCAAGTTACCAGTCGGCAACGTGAGGGAGGAGCGGCAGCGGGGAGGAGCGGTGAGCGAGCCACAGGTAAAGGAGGAAAAACAAACGTGTGCAGGAAAAAGTAACGTGGGCAGGTTAACAGGAGGAAAAAGAAACGGGAGGAGCGGTGAGCGAGCCACAGGCACCGGAGGAAAAACAAACGTGTGCAGGAAAAAGTAACGTGGGCAGGTTAACCAGAGGAAAAACAAACATGTGCAGGTGACAAAAGCGTTCAAAGTGGAGTGGGGAGCAAACGGGCCATTACAGGACGAAAAAGTGAAACGGGGCATTACAGGAGGAAAAAGTGACGTGGCAAGTGACGTGGGCAGGTACCAAACGGGGCATTACAGCAGGAAAAAGTGACGTGACCAGTGAGGTGGGCAGGTTACACAACGTCAGGGCGGGGGCCCTGAGCCATAATTGCTCCCGGACAACGTCGGGACGGGCTGCTAGTACATACAGTACAGTACAGTATCAGTACAACAAGGGTAATATAATTCTACCTGACGTTGAGGTGGAATTTAGCATAGCTCTAGTTCTCATTCACATCTACACTTCGCTAGATTGATATTAAAATATTAGTTATTGAGTTAGGAGTCCTGTCATCGTGGGTCATTGCTATTAGTCCCTAGGTGGGTTTCAGTGTACTTCCCCTTTTATTTATTGTTTCCTTTCTTTATTGCACTCTTTGTTTACACCCTTCCTTTCACCTTCTGCAGACAAAAAATCACACCCCATTCTAACAACCTTTCAGTATAAGCTGGAAGAAGGGAACTATTCCGGTATCTTAATCAAACAAATTTCCATTTATTATCTATTTGATTTAGTATTTCCTTGCATACTTACGCTTTCTGTCTTTGTTACACAGAGATTACTCCTGGGTGTCTGGTCTAGGAGATCATCTTCCCTCTTGATTCCCCCGACGCTGCAACTGGATTTCAAGCAGCGATGCTCCACATACAGCAGTGGATGAATCTTAACCAATTAAAGTTTAATCCAGGGAAAACAGAGCTCATCCTGCCTGGTAACAGCTTGGCATACTGGGGCCCTCAGTTCTGGCCTAACGAGCTGGGCCCGTCCCCTGCACCGTCTGGCTCGGTAAAGAGCCTTGGGGTGATTATCGACTCGGACCTCTCCCTCAAAACTCAGGTGGGGGCAGTGATCTCGTCCAGTATGTTCTAGCTGTGAAAAATCCGTAAGATTTCCCACCGGCTTTCGCACGCGTTCAAATCGTGCAAAACCAGGCAGCCAGACTAATCCACAAAACCCCGAAATGGCAATCAGCAAGACCTCTGCTGCGTAAATTGCACTGGCTACCAATTGAACAAAGGGCAGCCTTCAAGACCGGCTGTCTAATTTTTAAAGCCCTTCATTGCAACAGCCCAGACTTTATGAAAGCCCTCATCGTGAAGCACCACCCTGCTCGCAATCTCCGGTCGGCCCACCTCCATCTGCTGGCCGCCCCCATTGTCAAACTCAAAAAATTAGGTGGCCGCAGATTCGCCCACCTGGCACCTAAGCTGTGGAACCCCCTCCCTCTATCTGTCAAGACCAGCGGCTCCCTACTGAACTTCAGAAAGCCCCTAAAAACCTGGCTTTTCTCCCAAACCGGTTAGCATGCTCCGCCGCAACCTCTGCACTCTCTTAGCGCCAGGAAACTTATGGTGTCAGTGCGCTTTATAAATTCAGCTTAAGATAAGATAAGGTACATCGTGGGACATTTTCTTCCATGTTTTCCCTTCATCCCCTGGTTTACCTTTTTGTTACTTTGACTCAATTGGGTACGACAAGTGACCAAAGGAGGTTTGGACCTCCTTTCTTTGCATGGCGTTCCAGCGGAAACGTGAGTAGGAATCTGACGCTTTCCTTTTTCTTTCTCTTCTTTCCTTTTTTTTGCCTTCTTTCTTAAAGGCAAGAGGCTGGCATTCAATTCCAGCCCAAGTCGGTTTTTTACGTGTGTGTGTGTGTGTAAACGAAGACCTTTTGATTTTACTAAACCTATGCGTATAACATAGTTACTTATGGGGGGGTCTTCATCCAGACTTCATCTATTAGTCTGTGGTTGTCTTTAAAAAAAAAAAAATTCTACCCATTCCACCGCGCATCAAGGAGCAATGCATTAGTCCACCTCAGCCATTGGCTAGCTTCACTGAGGTATGTCATACTGCCCTTTCAAAAAGAGCTAACCCACATAAAAAGTAGTTCTCTTTGGTGCTGGAGTATTATGGTAATGTGTGCTATGTGAGTCAAAAGAACATTTTGGCCCCTAGCCAATACCTTTTATCTTTCAGATATATGAAGGCTCAGCAGCTTCCTAAACAAAGTTTTGCAAAAGCCATGAAACAAAAACTACTACCAAAAGGCTGGTGGCCAACGCTGACCTTTTGGCTTTGCCCATGCTTGTTCATATTGATCTAATGCACAATAGAGTTTAATGGCTGATCTTCACAATCTGAAATTAGTTACTCCATCTCATCTATTCTAGTCGGGATTGGGCGTGTCTTGTCATTGTTTTCTCCCAGTCCCCGGAAAGCAATAGAGGAACTAGTGACATTTCTTCTTGTGGTGCAGCTAGCCTGTTCTTTGTTAAGGATCCTATTATTATTATTATTATTATTATTATTATTATTATTATTATTTCAGCGCACAGCTACCCAAAAGGGTTTCCCGGCGCTGCACATGAACAGCCAGTAGTAGAGCAGCCTATTGGCTGAAGAGCCATGTTTTCAAGGATCTGCGGAATGAGAGAAGGTCAGGTTGCATACGGAGAGACAGAGGAAGGGCATTCCCCAGGGTAGGGCCCAAGTAAGAAAAAGAGCGGCCCCCCATGCGGGACAGCCTAATTTTACGCACTCTAAATTTTTCAAGAGTGGAGGATTTAAGACTACAGGAGGGAACATAGGGACAGGCCAAAGGTAGCAAGTAGCTAGGTGACAATAAATGCTTAATGCGAAACATGTAGGTCAGGGCTTTAAACTTAACCCGTTTCTCTACAGGCAGCCAATGGAGGTCCGCCAACAGTCCAGAAGTGGGTGAAAATTTGGGAACGCGGCAGAGAAGTCTAGCCGCGGAGCTTTGGACACGCTGTAATTTTCGTGTAATCTCTTTATTGACGCCTAAGTAAAGTATATTCCCGTAGTCCAGCCTAGAGGTAACCAAGGCTTGGACTACGGTGCGCTAGGCATTAAATGGAAGCATCCACACAATCTTTCTCAGCCATTTTAAGGATAGTGAAACAGGTGGCTGCAACCTTGGTGGCTTGCTGTCGCATGGAGAGTCATCCACGATAATACCAAGGTTGCGTACGTGGGTGGACGGTTGTGGGAGTGGGCCCATTTCTGGCGGCCAGTGTTGGGGGCCGAAAGGTCTCGATCTGTGCCCAGGAGCAAGACCTCCGTCTTGTCGCCATTAAGCTTTAAAAAATTGGCGTTAATCCATGTCACGACTTTACAGAGGCCAGAACTAAGAGCCGAGGGCTGGGAGGTGTTCTCTGCTGAAAAAGAGAAGAGGATCTGGGTATCGTCGGCATAGGAGAATAGCGACATGCCAGACTCCTCTACCATAGCCGCCAGCGGTTTAACATAAATGTTAAACAGTAGAGGGCTGAGTATCGAGCCCTGAGGGACTCCTTGTGGAGAGAGATGATGCTTAGATTTTGATGTGGTGGAAAAGACCTGGCAGGTGCGACCAGTAAGGAAAGAGCTTAGCCAGTTTAGGGCTGCCCCAGGGATACCTGATGATTGAAGGGCCTTAATGAGTACGGTATGAGAAACCGTATCAAAGGCCGCACTAAGGTCAAGTAGTATCAAGGCCATGGTTTCGCCTGTGTCAATCTTCTGGCGCAGCATTTCTGTCACTCCAAGGAGGGCAGACTCAGTAGAATATCCTGCTCGAAAGCCGTATTGGGAGGAGTGCAGAAGCCCGTTGGTTTCAATAAACTTGGATATGTGACCATTAATATGTCTCGCCAAGATCTTAGAGAAGGCAGAAGTGAGATGGGACAGAAGTTAGAAGGAAGAGAAGGGTCCGCGTTAGCCTTTTTAGGTCGAGCAGACGTACTCTCAATGCGTGAGCATTGAGAGTGTCTGTCTCGACAACTATTGTTGCCGCTTTTTGGGAATGTAGACACCTATCTGGCACGAGCGTTTCCCTTGCAGTTTTCAACGCGGGAGCGCGCGCGTCTGCCCCGCGCATGCACAGAGTAACTCACAGCCATTTTTTTTTTTCAGCCCCGAACCGAATCAGGTATCAGAACGCTTTACATATAGGCAGGCCCCACCCCCCACCCCTCTGCATGCGCACACACAGGCGAGCGCATGCACACGCAGGCACACACATACAGGCACACGGCACAGACACTCGCTCACACACCCCCACCTCCCCCACAGTCACACACACGCACTCCAGACACATACACACACGCACGCACACACACATACACAGCCCCCCCCGCACTCGCGCACACATGCTCCCCCCCGCCCCGCTCAGCAACCCACTCACCGGCTTCATTCGTGCGGCGGCTCTCCTCAGCTGCAGGGCCCGGCAGCAGGACTCTTCTTCCCTCCTTCGGCACCGGGGCGCAGGGTAGGCTCCTGCCAGCTCCGGTGCTCCAAACGCGGCTCCCATCGCGGCTCTCTACCCCTACTTCCTGTTGTCGCGCCGGCCTGCCTGACTTCCTGGTCGCAGGCCGGCACAGTGACGGCGGTGATTTGCGGTACTTATTAATTTAGTTATTTATGCATTTTTATATAGCGCGGACTTTACCCGAAGGCGGGATTTATTTCTTTATGTATTTATGCATTTTTATATAGCGCGGACTTCACCCGAAGGTGGTATTTATTTTTTACTTATGTTATGTCACCGTGTTTATAAAGCACGGCGCACAAAGCCAGAGCAGTCATATACCGTTGATCTGAAGCGCACCTCTAGTTCTAATATGGTTTACCAGCTACACAGCATTCAAGCACACTGATGCATGGGATAAACACATTCCACAAAGTAAAACACATTGGAATGCTTTTAGTTTTGAGACAGCTGCTTATTTCTGACTCTTACTGTATGATCTTTGCCTTCCTCCTGTCTCATACCCTTCCTGATTACAAGTCCTTGGCCAGAATTATCTCAGGGTCAGACACTACAGAATACCTGCCAGCACATCAGAACCTTCCCCAGTACACGTCTGTGTATTTCAAATAAACACACACTGACATCCTGACAATAAAGGTCAGTGATTCACTTCCTCTTTGCTGTGGTATTCCTGTACAGTACAGCTCAGATGGGTATTTCACAATTTCAAGAAAGCGGTCCTATTTTAACCCTACCTACTGCGATGATAAATGCCGAATGAAGTAGCCTCAAGGCTAACGTTCAAATAGAGGTTACTCTGGGCTGGATATTGGGCAAGCAGTGATATTCTTTGGTTCACTGGGGTGCTGTTGATGCCTCAACCTGATGCTTTGTGATAGCAAATGTGCCAAGTTTCTCTCTTGAGATGCGCTGACAATGGTTAAGTGTCAATGTAGGAGGGAGAGGGGTGTGTGTTTGTGTGTTTTGGATATGGTACAGCAATACCATGGAGGGAGTAGTTTGGTGTCAAATTAACCACAAAGGGAAAGACTTGTAGGATTGTAAATATGAACAGCAGCAGACATGGGCCTATTGGACCAGAGTGCACCAATGACCGTATTTGCATTTTGTTTTTTTTACATTACTTGTTTTGTGTAATGCACTTTGCATGAAAACACATTTTGAAACAATTACTTAAATACTTGACTACGTTTTTTTTTCAAAGAGTTTTCATATAGCGCAAACTTGACCCGAATCGGTTATCAGAGCGCTTCACATAGCATGCTCTTTGGTTGTCTGCAGTAAAGCTGCAAGGGGGATGATTGATGCTTCGTTCTTTCCTTACTTATTGTGCACATCCGTTAACAGCCAAGCTTTACACATCCTTAGCTATCCTCTCTGCACCCCCAGTCCCACGCTCAGATTTGAACATCATCAACTACATTCAACATACATTCACCACATATGCTATGCTCCCCATACTTGCAGGCACGCTCTGCACACTAGCCCTACCAGGCACGCAATGCCCATAGGGCTCTATGGTTCCTCGCCAGCTATGCTCTATGGTTCCTCCACAGCTATGCTCTATGGTTCCTCTCCAGCCATGATCTATGGTTCCTCGCCAGCCTTGCTCTATGGTTCCTCTCCAGCCTTGCTCTATGGTTCCTCTCCAGCCTTGCTCTATGGTTCCTCGCCAGCCTTGCTCTATGGTTCCTCGCCAGCCTTGCTCTATGGTTCCTCGCCAGCCTTGCTCTATGGTTCCTCGCCAGCCTTGCTCTATGGTTCCTCGCCAGCCTTGCTCTATGGTTCCTCGCCAGCCATGCTCTGTGGTTCCTGGCCAGTCATGCTCTATCCCTCTCTCTACACCCCTTTCTCTCTACACCCCTTTCTCTCTACACACCTCTCTCTCTACACCCTTCTCTCTCAGACAGTCACTGTCCTCTCTCTACATCCCTTTCTCTGTACACCTCTCTTCTAACTCCTCTCTCTCTACACCCCTCTCCCTCTCTACACCCCTCTCTCTCTCTACACCCCCTCTCTCTCTCCACCCTCTCTCTACACCCCTCTCTCTACACCCCTCTCTCTCTACACCCCTCTCTCTCTACACCCCTCTCTCTCTACACCCCTCTCTCTCTACACCCCTCTCTCTCTACACCCCTCTCTCTCTACACCCCTCTCTCTCTACACCCCTCTCTCTCTACACCCCTCTCTCTCTACACCCCTCTCTCTCTACACCCCTCTCTCTCTACACCCCTCTCTCTCTACACCCCTCTCTCTCTACACCCCTCTCTCTCTACACCTCTCTCTACACCCCTCTACATCCCTCTCTCTACACCCCCCTCTTTCTCTACACCCCTCTCTCTACACTCCTCTCTCTACACTCCTCTCCCTACACTCCTCTGCCTACACCTCTCTCTCTACACCCCTCTCTCTCCACACCTCTCTCTCTACACCCTTCGCTCTCTCTACACCCCTCTCTCTCTCTACACCCCTCTCTCTCTCTACACCCCTCTCTCTCTCTACACCCCTCTCTCTCTCTACACCCCTCTCTCTCTCTACACCCCTCTCTCTCTCTACATCCCTCTCTCTCTGCACCCCTCTCTCTCTCTGCACCCCTCTCTCTCTACACCCCTCCCTCTACACCCCTCCCTCTCCACCCCTCCCTCTCCACCCCTCCCTCTCCACCCCTCCCTCTCCACCCCTCCCTCTCCACCCCTCTCTCTCCACCCCTCTCTCTCCACCCCTCCCTCTCCACCCCTCCCTCTCCACCCCTCCCTCTCCACCCCTCTCTCTCCACCCCTCTCTCTCCACCCCTCTCTCTCCACCCCTCTCTCTCCACCCCTCTCTCTCCACCCCTCTCTCTCCACCCCTCTCTCTCCACCCCTCTCTCTCCACCCCTCTCTCTCCACCCCTCTCTCTCCACCCCTCTCTCTCCACCCCTCTCTCTCCACCCCTCTCTCTCCACCCCTCTCTCTCCACCCCTCTCTCTCCACCCCTCTCTCTCCACCCCTCTCTCTCCACCCCTCTCTCTCCACCCCTCTCTCTCCACCCCTCTCTCTCCACCCCTCTCTCTCCACCCCTCTCTCTCTCTCCACCTCTCTCTCTCTCCACCTCTCTCTCTCTCCACCCCCCTCTCTCTCTCTACACCCCTCTCTCTCTCTACACCCCTCTCTCTCTCTACACCCCTCTCTCTCTCTACACCCCTCTCTCTCTCTACACCCCTCTCTCTCTCTACACCCTTCTCTCTCTCTACACCCTTCTCTCTCTCTCTACACCCCTCTCTCTCTCTACACCCCTCTCTCTCTCTACACCCCTCTCTCTCTCTACACCCCTCTCTCTCTCTACACCCCTCTCTCTCTCTACACCCCTCTCTCTCTCTACACCCCTCTCTCTACACCACTTTCTATCGGCCTCACTCTATCTATGGTTCCTCGCCAGCCTTGCTCTATGGTTCCTCGCCAGCCTTGCTCTATGGTTCCTCGCCAGCCTTGCTCTATGGTTCCTCGCCAGCCTTGCTCTATGGTTCCTCGCCAGCCTTGCTCTATGGTTCCTCGCCAGCCTTGCTCTATGGTTCCTCGCCAGCCTTGCTCTATGGTTCCTCGCCAGCCTTGCTCTATGGTTCCTCGCCAGCCTTGCTCTATGGTTCCTCGCCAGCCTTGCTCTATGGTTCCTCGCCAGCCTTGCTCTATGGTTCCTCGCCAGCCATGCTCTGTGGTTCCTCGCCAGTCATGCTCTATCCCTCTCTCTACACCCCTTTCTCTCTACACCCCTTTCTCTCTACACACCTCTCTCTCTACACCCTTCTCTCTGACAGTCACTGTCCTCTCTCTACATCCCTTTCTCTGTACACCTCTCTTCTAACTCCTCTCTCTCTACACCCCTCTCCCTCTCTACACCCCTCTCTCTCTCTACACCCCTCTCTCTCTCTACACCCTCTCTCTACACCCCTCTCTCTACACCCCTCTCTCTACACCCCTCTCTCTACACCCCTCTCTCTACACCCCTCTCTCTACACCCCTCTCTCTACACCCCTCTCTCTACACCCCTCTCTCTACACCCCTCTCTCTACACCCCTCTCTCTACACCCCTCTCTCTACACCCCTCTCTCTACACCCCTCTCTCTACACCCCTCTCTCTACACCCCTCTCTCTACACCCCTCTCTCTACACCCCTCTCTCTACACCCCTCTCTCTACACCCCTCTCTCTACACCCCTCTCTCTACACCCCTCTCTCTACACCCCTCTCTCTACACCCCTCTCTCTACACCCCTCTCTCTACACCCCTCTCTCTACACCCCTCTCTCTCTACACCCCTCTCTCTCTACACCCCTCTCTCTCTACACCCCTCTCTCTCTACACCCCTCTCTCTCTACACCCCTCTCTCTCTACACCCCTCTCTCTCTCTACACCCCTCTCTCTCTCTACACCCCTCTCTCTCTACATCCCTCTCTCTCTCTACATCCCTCTCTCTCTCTACATCCCTCTCTCTCTCTACATCCCTCTCTCTCCACCCCTCCCTCTCCACCCCTCTCTCTCCACCCCTCTCTCTCCACCCCTCTCTCTCCACCCCTCTCTCTCCACCCCTCTCTCTCCACCCCTCTCTCTCCACCCCTCTCTCTCCACCCCTCTCTCTCCACCCCTCTCTCTCCACCCCTCTCTCTCCACCCCTCTCTCTCCACCCCTCTCTCTCCACCCCTCTCTCTCCACCCCTCTCTCTCCACCCCTCTCTCTCCACCCCTCTCTCTCCACCCCTCTCTCTCCACCCCTCTCTCTCCACCCCTCTCTCTCCACCCCTCTCTCTCCACCCCTCTCTCTCCACCCCTCTCTCTCCACCCCTCTCTCTCCACCCCTCTCTCTCCACCCCTCTCTCTCCACCCCTCTCTCTCCACCCCTCTCTCTCCACCCCTCTCTCTCCACCCCTCTCTCTCCACCCCTCTCTCTCCACCCCTCTCTCTCCACCCCTCTCTCTCCACCCCTCTCTCTCCACCCCTCTCTCTCCACCCCTCTCTCTCCACCCCTCTCTCTCCCCCCTCTCTCTCCCCCCTCTCTCTCCACCCCTCTCTCTACACCCCCCTCTCTACACCCCCCTCTCTCTACACCCCTCTCTCTCTCTACACCCCTCTCTCTCTCTACACCCCTCTCTCTCTCTACACCCCTCTCTATCGCCCTCACTCTATGTATCCATCGCCCTCACTCTATCTATCGCCCTCCCTCTATCTATCTATCTTCGGCCTCCCTCTATCTATCTATCTTCGGCCTCCCTCTATCTATCTATCGCCCTCCCTCTATCTATCTATCGCCCTCACTCTATCTATCTATCTCCCTCACTCTTATCTAATCGCCCTCACTCTATCACCCTCACTCTATCTATTCATCTATCTATCGCCCTCACTCTTATCTAATCGCCCTCACTCTTATCTAATCGCCCTCACTCTTATCTAATCGCCCTCACTCTTATCTAATCGCCCTCACTCTTATCTAATCGCCCTCACTCTTATCTAATCGCCCTCACTCTTATCTAATCGCCCTCACTCTTATCTAATCGCCCTCACTCTTATCTAATCGCCCTCACTCTTATCTAATCGCCCTCACTCTTATCTAATCGCCCTCACTCTATCTATCCATCGCCCTCACTCTATCTATCATTCTCACTCTATCTATTGCCCTCCCTCTATCTATCTATCTTCGGCCTCCCTCTATCTATCTATCTTCGGCCTCCCTCTATCTATCTATCGCCCTCACTCTATCTATCTATCTCCCTCACTCTATCTATCTATCTCCCTCACTCTTATCTAATCGCCCTCACTCTATCACCCTCACTCTATCTATTCATCTATCTATCGCCCTCACTCTTATCTAATCGCCCTCACTCTTATCTAATCGCCCTCACTCTTATCTAATCGCCCTCACTCTTATCTAATCGCCCTCACTCTTATCTAATCGCCCTCTATCTATCTATCGCCCTCCCTCTATCGCATCACCACAGCATCACTCAGCACCACCACAACATCATTATGCGCTACCACAGCATCACTGAACGCCACAGAGTCACTCGTCGCCACCACAACATCACTCAGCACCACCACAGCATCAATCTGTGCAACCATTCAACAACAACTGGTTCAAATATGTTCTCTCAATGTTTTAAGCTTTTATTACAAATGTCACAAAAAGATGTTAATATTTCACTTCTTTTCTTGGATTTTCGTCACAATAAAATACAGTGAACATAATCTTCTCAAAAGTTTAAGCTATTGCCATTATAACTTACAATAACTTTTATTTAAGTATTAATTATTAAAGAAAAATAAAAGCCATTGTTATTTGTAATATCAATCCATCTAAGTCACGTAAATACAACACATATTGCATTACAAATGCTATAGGTGTCACATTTGAGAAAGTTAAAACTATTGGCATTGTAAATGACAAAGCGATTCATTTAGCTATTTTCAAAACCAACACATAATACAAAATTTGTCATTTACAATAGCTCAAACTTTCCTAATGCGAGACCTATTGCATTGCAAATGCTTGTTTAATAATGGGGCAACCATAGCATGTTTGCAGTCGGGAGGAACAGTCGCGTTCGCAAGGGAAGAGTTCAGCAACTGGAGAATATAGTCAAGAGAGGGCGATTCGATTTGTCTTAGGACTGTCATCGGCAATAGAACACAAGGGGATCCAGATTTAATTTTACTGAGATGGTGAGTAAAGGATTTCATATCCATAGGTGGTCAAGATTAGTCATTGTCTGTGTATGAATAGAGTGATTGTCGGGTGCTGAAAGAGAGCAGACAGAAGACTCAGCAAGTGGAAGAGTAGGGGGATAACAGTACTAGCCAGGGCGGAGTAGATGGATTCTACTTTTTAAGAAAGAATAGAGCCAGATCTTCGCATTGTGTGCTGTTGAGAATAGGAGGCGGTGGTGAGGCAATAGCACCCGATAGGTCCTTAACCAGGTTGAATAAGGTTTTAGCACAGTTGTTCGCCTGTGCAATAGACAAGGAAGCATGGTTTGTGCGTGCAGCCCTACAATGGGAATGGTAGGATTGCTTGATAGTACGATAGGCAATTTTTGCGTCGGATGAGTACGTTTTACGTCATTGGCGTTCCGAGTTTTTACATTTGGTTTTCTCACCTTTTTAATTCAGCATTGAACCAGGGGGCAGGAGAGCGGTGGTTATTTAGCTTCTTGATTGAAGGAGGTAGGCAAACGTCAAGTGAAGTTTGTATCCAACTGTGAAATGCTGACAGGTCCAAGGTGACATTGTCAAGAAACTTAGGGACGTTGTTGGACAACAATGAATTAAACTTAATGATGTCAAGGTTTTCCCAGTTCCTGAAGGGTGTAGCCGTGGATGGAATATTTGCAGCTGCGAGGTGGGGGATGACTGTTGAAGCCCACTAAGAAGTGATCAGTCCAGCTAAGTGGAATGGCCGCTGGGCAGTGTAGTGAAGGCAGGTTGGAGAAAATAGGATCAAGAAGATGGTCAGCTTTATGCGTAGGCCCTTGGTTATGAAGTAAAATATTCAAAGCTGCCAGGTCAGAAATCAAGGTACTACCAATAGTGCAGTTGGGGTCCTCAAGATGGAGGTTGAGATCGTCAATGATTGTAAAATTGGCTGACTGTAACAGAAGCGGAGCGACAAAGTCAGGAAAATTCGAGACCCATGAACTAGCAGAACCTGGAGGGCGATACACCAGTAACCCGGACATGGTAAACTGTCAAACTAGGTTTAAAAGTTGCTGCTTCACAATCGGGAATTAATAGTACTTCGAATTTGCAACGCAGATTTTTTTTTAAATCTGAGTGACTGATCCTTTGATATTGCTTCACTTGTAACTGCCCTGCACCACACCCTTTAATTATTATTGTCGGTTTTAAAGAATCGCCTTGATGGATTTCTAGGCATGCTTTGCACTCTGCGCATCTGCAAATTGACACCCTAAGGCAAAAACTTAATTCACTTAGGAGTTCTTATGCAGCATGCTAGATTACTATCTGAGAAAGCTTATGTTTTCAGTTCTAAATATTAATTTGCTGAACCCTTTAATGTCACTATTTTTAGGTCTCGCCCTCGAGACCTATTGTCGTCGAGATGCCTCTCAAGGCATTCTGGTCTGTGAACGCGCTTCTCAGACGCGCTTCCCAGAAACTGTGAACATGCACCAAACACCCACACATGCACCAGCTGCCCACACATGCACCAGCTGCCCCCACACGCACCAGCTGCCCCCACACGCACCAGCTGCCCCCACACGCACCAGCTGCCCCACACGCACCAGCTGCCCCCACACGCACCAGCTGCCCCCACACGCACCAGCTGCCCCCACACGCACCAGCTGCCCCCACACGCACCAGCCACGTACACACGCACCAGCTGCCCACACACGCACCAGCTGCCCCCGGCCGCGCACACACGCACCAGCTGCCGCTAGCCGCCCACACACGCACCAGCCGCCCCGAGCCAGTGCACGAGCCCCCATGGTGTAACCAAGTCCCACTCACCGGGTGTCATCTCCTCCGCCTCCATTGACGTGGCACACGCGGGGCTTCCCACACTGATGGAAGCCCCGCACTTGCATCCACAGCCTCAGTCGCCACTTTACTGCCGCCACCGCCGGGCTCCCCTTCAGGCATGGGAGCCCCACGTCACCACTTTCATCTCGGCGAGTCACTTTGTGCACGAGCGTATGGCGGAAGTCCCGCCCCACAACAAGCATGACTCTGCCGGACTTCTGGATTTCGCGCCAGATCGGGCTGGCGGGTTGCCAGGAACTCAAGCGATTTCTAGGTACTTGTTGTGTTCCTTGTTTAGCGGATTGTGTGCTATTTTGCCCCATGGTGACCTTCTTTCATGCAAATACCAAACGGGATGTGGCTCCGCACTCGTTTTCAATTATCTGGTAACAGTCTGTATTGTTTTCAGCAGTGTGATTGGTGCTTCATGTGAATCTCCCACTGAGCTGGTTGGGGGTAAAAGTACTCATTCAAATGTGTGTTTCTTGGGTCCCAAGATTCACGATCACATAAGCACTCGAAAAGTAATACGTTCATTCAAATTCGAAATAAAGGTGTTCACATCTTATTCATGTGTCATTTTCATTTATTTTCCATCATAGTTTCAGCTCTTTGTTTTGTATGTGCGATTTCATCAAATTGCATTTTGATGGTGCGATGAGACCACTAGCTCAGAACATAAACTGCAAATACCAAATGGGATGTGGCTCCGCACTCGTTTTCAATTATCTGGTAACAGTCTGTATTGTTTTCAGCAGTGTGATTGGTGCTTCATGTGAATCTCCCACTGAGCTGGTTGGGGGTAAAAGTACTCATTCAAATGTGTGTTTCTTGGCTCCCAAGATTCACGATCACATAAGCACTCAAAGTAATAAGTTCATTCAAATTCGAAATAAAGGTGTTCACATCTTATTCATGTGTCATTTTCATTTATTTTCCATCATAGTTTCTGCTGAAACTATGATGGAAAATAAATGAAAATGACACATGACTAAGATGTGAACACCTTTATTTCGAATTTGAATGAACTTATTACTTTTCGAGTGCTTATGTGATCGTGAATCTTGGGACCCAAGAAACACACATTTGAATTAGACCTTCTTTCATGCCCATGTTCAGTTACACCCTTTCCTTATTCTGTTTACTTATAATTGCTATCTTTGTCCATCTTTGCTGTGCATTCGTTCACTTTTGGCTCTCTTTAGGTCTGTCTGCGCTTGTCGCTTGGTTCTGGTCCATTCTTTGCACCATTGGTTTAGTCACGTACTATCATCACTTTCGTGTTTGATCATAAATTGATTTTCTCTTAATGCATTCTTCTGGTTTAGCTCATCCTTACCTCCTGCTTTTGCTTCCTTATCCCCTGCTTTTGCTTCGCACTTGTCTCTGTCCAGTTTCTCTTTTTCAGCTTCTTCTCTGGTTTTTTCTGGCCATTTTATTGTGTTAGTTTCCTTTTGCTTTTCCTCTCATGTTTGTCGCATCCGACGCTTTGTTCTAGGGTGTGGTATCTAGTCCTATCCTTTCCTCTCTGTGCTGCCCAATTGTCAGTTGTTGCTCTGTTTAGATTGCCTCATTCAGTAGATCCGTCCATCCTGGGGATTTACCTTAGGTCGTTCCCCTGGTTGTCCCAATCTCAATCTGTGCTCGTCAGGTGGCTGTGTGACTGAATGTCCCTTGCTTCCAATGTCTCTACACCCTGTTCAGCCCATGCTTGGCTTTTTTTTTCAGTTCCCCGCCTACTTATGTGGTTCTCTCTTGCCCCCGCGCCCTTTCCCAGTCGATGAGTAGTTTGTTTCTCTCCTGATTTAGGGCCGCCCATCAATGTTACTCTGTTGCGTCTCATGAGGTGCACAGGGACATCAACCTGGTCCTCGCTGTCGCCCCCACTACCCTAGATGTTGCGTGCGCATATTGCTTGAGGGGAGGTGGTGTATGTGGGGGTTGCTTCTGTCCTCTGTGTTCACACTGCCTTCTGCCATCTTTACTGCTCCTAGCCCTATCACTTGCTTCTTAGCCTTTAACAGGAGCTAGCTGTTCCTGCTCAGCTTGCTGAGGGTGTGCCATGTGGCCCTTGTCGACTCCACCCCCTCCCCCCACCACTCTCTCATGATGTTTTTTTGGTTGGTAGGAGGCTTTTAAATGCATGCACGCGGTCCTCTGTGAGTGATAAATGCCAGGCTCTGTTTGTCTGTGGATGTCACCACTGAACGTGTCACGGCCAGAGTCCTGGTACCTGAGTGTCTGGGGAAGCCAAGACCGAGTGATTTTTGCGGCTGTTATAGGTCTGGGCCCGGTACTCTTAATTTGTCAGCGTTACCTGGTGTTGCCCTGGTCCTGGCTGTCTTTCGCTGTTACTGGTTTCACTTGTCGCACCGTGGTTCTGTTTGGTTTCAGTAATGAGAGTTGAACTGGCTCTCTAACTAAATGTTTTGGGTTTTTAATGAAACTTGTTATGCGTTGATATTGTAATAGATATTTTTTTTAATGCTAATGATGTCCCGGTCAACCTGCTTTGTCTGTGATCTCCTCCATTGATTTATACAAATATATTCTTTGATGTCCTGTGTTGTTTTTTTTACTTGAAAGAACCTTAATTTAGGGTAAAGATTTCACTCTGCCATTCATCCTGTCAGAAGATGGTTTGCTTTTTAATCTTGATGGTTTTGATGTTATTTGTGTTCTGATATCAAACCTCTGGCACTAGTCTTCGATTTGGTAAGGGGTGAATTAATGTATTTGCATACAGTTGCAATAGCTTGGGAGAGATGTCTGATGTTGGTATGCTATCTATACCGTATGTTCATGTTTTGTTAGTTGTTCTGTTCTTTTTGTGCACCCAAAACTCAGACCAGTAGTGGCATGCTCCTTCAATGGAGGAATATTTGTCACTAATCCGGAACAGTTTTGTTTTCTGGCTAGAGCTCAGCTTTAAAGGTGGTTATCTAGCGGTAAAGTGCAAATGACAGTCTGAAATGTGTTGGCCTATTTACATATTTATAAGTATGAGTGAACATGAGGCACAGCTTCTAAGTGTGTTACTGTCCTAAAGCAATTGTAATTATCTGTTCGTTCTCGAATGTTTTCGGGCTACATAGTGGCAATGTCCTCCAGTATCAAGTAAGTGTCTGGTCTGCCCAGGAGTATTAACGATCTGGATGGAGCACCTAATGGATTGGTGCTGAAATGACTCATTGTGACATATCTGGGAGTAACGTAGTCTGAAATGATACTCCAGATGGGCTGGCATCGGGGTTTTGATTGTCACTTAGGCCAGGAATATCCATAGTGTGACGGGAAACGTCAGCAAACTGTACAGAGGGGTGAATGTAACATACTCTGCTCTTCTAAAGATGTTGCAGACTGATGGAGGGATGATGGAAAAGAGCAGGAATTGTACTTGTATTTAAATTTGTTGCTTTTGGAGATCGACCCTATATAAGATACACACTGTCGTAGACTGTTCAACTTTTAATAAAAGTGCTTATGCGAGTTTATGTACTATTACATTCAAATCATCCTGCATATGCCATACCATGATATACTCATTGGTCAGAGATCTGACTCATCTGCTCTTATCGCAGAAGGCTTACATTGTTCAACATGTAACAATTTCACTCACCTGTTGCTGAATCTCACACCTTTATTAGAAGGCCCCACCTTGGTCTTAATTTTGTTCTTATCCATGCTGCAAGATCTTCAACCTGGCTTCTTAATTTATGAAAACACAAGTTAAAACTTGTTGGTACGCACTTGCTGAGCTTTAGTTCAAATTTAATGCTTTACAAATAGCCTCTATGGGAGCGTTTGGTTTTAGGCTGGACCAATCTGTCCTTTGTTAGATCTGGTTCATTCTTAGAGGAGGAAACCCAGGTCACACATCTATAGATTGTTAATTGTCTAATCTTGGAATTAGAAGCCGAATTCATTGGCAAGAACCCCCATCATCACACTAGAAAGTAAAGTATAAGAGGCCATTTATTAATGTCAGGATGGATGTCTTATTATTGTATACTTATCTGTCCTAACGGTTATTTCCTGCAGTGGAAATCTACGAGAATTTCCCCCCAGCGATTGGAGCGTTGGCAGCATCCATTAGCTAATTAGCTCCTGGGCTTACTCTTGCGCTCTTTCTTTAATACTGTCACTATTCTGGATACACACCCAAACTATCAAGATTCAGGTTTGATTTTAACACTGTGCCCTAAATGAAGTTCAAGCAAATTAGACCACAATGTACTTGGGGCTTTAGCAGTATTTATTGCTAGATCAAACGTTTGGATCAGTGGCAAAAGTTTATTATTTCTGTATTAATGTTACACTGAAAGTTATCTCAGCCTCCGTTAGGAGTCACTGTCGCTCTCTTAGGGTGTGGGAGCAGTTTTGAGCTCCATCCTCTTCTTAAATATACACACATTAATTTGGGTAGAGCTCCTACTGCCTAATAGTTGGGCACCATGGACATTAATTACTTGCATGTTAGTCTCGCCAAAGGACCCCTTAAGGTGCTGGACCTTGAGAGGCCTGGATGTTAATCCTACTTTGTTCGATGAACAATCATGTAATACTGGTAATCAGTTTTCCAAGGTTCCTTATACTGTGTTCAGTATTACGATTTCACGCGCCACCCTCCTCCGAGTGCTGGATGACCAGCAACAGCCAAAGTATTCCGTGTAAAATACATTTGAACTTGTACAGCTAGGTCTAGGCTATACGTAAAAGAGAATTTAACAAGTCATTCTTATTTAGATGGATTCTAATGTAGGAAGGAGGCATATAGTCCCTTAATAGAAACAATACCCATTTGAACGATATAAGGGCAGAAACTGATGTTGCTCTCCGAGGCGACTGAAACAGTTTTATAGGTTGTTGATAGTGGGGTAACCCGTGTGATATCCACAGCTTAGTTTTTTTGTTGTGTTTTATACCTGCTTCTGGACACAGCCTCTCAGTTTAGTTATGAAACTCGGCCTGGTTAAATCTTCCCAAATGATCTGGTATGTGGGTGGCCTGGCATATCGCATTTGAGTTAGTGATATTAAGGCTGACCACAATGTGCACTGGCGTGAGATTTGTGTTCTGAGCTGGACAGTTGATGTGAGATTTCTATAGAAACTGGCCGGAGAAAAAGCGCCTCTTGCGCTTTGAGGTAGAAAGATGGTAATGTCTGCACATGTTTTTTACAACCACTCAACTGTAGCAGTCAGAGAAAATGGAAGTGTGTGGTTTGGCCTTTTATTCCCTGCTGATTTGATAGAACTGCATCTATGTATTCTTTGGCGGTGCAGTGCGAGGACATCAATATCTAGAGGTATTCTCTATTATGGGCAGTGAGAGCAGATACGACCAAGTGAAGTTGGGATGCAATCGATGCATTCCCTGCATAGAGGGTATTAAGGCATTCTTTATTCTATCTAGCAGTACAGTGACGGAACATAAATACGTAGAGTACGCCTTTATTCAGTACAGTGTGAGGCTACAAATGCCTTGATGCAGTGATAAACAATAGTTATTGCTTCTAGTCATTTCTTATTCTGTACACAGTGATACAGAGAGGGAATGCAAACGTCTACAAGCAATCTTTAATTTGTGCAGTGAGAGATTACAAATGGCTGAAGGCTTTCTTTATTGTGTACACTGAAATTGAACAAAGGAGCCTAGAGGCCCTTCTTTCTGCCATGCCATAATGAAGCTATAAAAGTGTCTAGAGGTGAGCTTTATCCAGTGCAGTCAAAGAGGATATAAATGTCTAGAGTTCATCTCGATCTAATGCACTGAAACAATGAGCTAGGATACAGATTCTTAGAAGCTGTACGTTTGTTATGGATAGCAATCTGTGAGACATTTTTCTTTGGTGCAGAGAGAGAATACAAAATAAAATGTTTGTTTTGTTCTCTAAACCACCTTAGATGTGTAATTAAGGAAGTGGAATGCAATATTAGCGCCATCTGTTTGGGAATGTCTTGGTAGCATTAGATTTAATTAATCTTTATTCTGGTGCAAAAGTTCAGACATACGTTTTTCTGCACACTTTGTGTGTTTTATTGCGTATCAATAATGAAGACCGTTCTAAAGATACCTAATTAGTTTCCATGTCCTATCAACCATACAAGAAAAAATACTGCATGATTATATTCAGATTTAGTTCCCATTCATTGAAATACGGGCTCAAACAGCAGTTCTCAAAAAGCACCTGTATGAGCGATTGAGTTGAAGCAGCATACTAAATGCGGCTTTAAAGTTTGTAATAACGCGCCTCTTTATCAGGGTGAGCAAAAAGTTATTTGTGTACATAGAATAAAAACCACAAAAGAATAGAAAGAGCAATGTGGATTGACCTACGCTCCCATTGCTTGGGCACGGCAAGTAGTCGAGGTTTGCTTGAAAGCCGGAGGGGAAGTATAACAAATGCTTGACGGTCCCAGCCCTAAAGCAGAACAGTTAACTGCGCTCCCAGCAGCCCAAAGATTTAGTCGCTTCCCTGCAATTCAGCTGTTATAAGGTTCCAATATACAGCCACACATGTCTTCCTAATCTAATCTGTGGCCAATCTTCCATTGCGAAATAATTTGTACAGAGCTAGCAGTAACTGCTTTTTACCAGTTACATGCTTTCTGTCTGGGCTTTTAAGGAGATGCTGGTAACCAATCTTAAGCAGACAAGTTTACACCCTGGCTAGCCATAGGATATTCATGCCTTTACCTCATCTAACGCAATCTGTAATGATATCTGTTGTAAGGTTTGCCTCCTTATTTTTCCATACTGCAAACCATAGCAGGGGAGGACGGGCACATGTGTAATCTTTTAATACGGGTACATTCAATTCACAGTGACCTGGAAATGGGCAGAGGGAATGGGAGCCACCAAAACCCTACGACAAAATCTGTATTCTTGAATAGTATTGCATTTGGTAAAGCCCCATACCTCAGCCCTGTATGTAGCCATGGGAAGATGTTGCATTGTGAAAATTTGCAAAAGGAGCATGACCCCCCCCCCCCCCCCCCAATAAGGCTGCGGTAGGCTAAACAATGAGCCGATCACCTTGGCAAATGTATTTCTACAATGAGCAACAGGTGTTGTGCAAGATCCGTTGGCAGCAAAAACTTGACCTAGGTAAGAGGAAGTGCTAGTGCATTTTAAACTATGGTAGCCAACTGTAAGCTAGGACAAATTATGCTTCCTCTGACCACAATGTATGTAGGTGGAAGTTGCACTCAGTTAATCAAATTAATCAAAATAGAACACTTTGTGTGCTATGCTCTATTAATGCCTGCTAAGCATTAGTGTATACTATGAAAGTGGCCTGACCCCAAGACTGGCAGCTAGGACTACAGCATGCATCTACTATAAAATATAAATATTGGACAATCAACACAATTTTTAGATTATTTTCATCATCACATTTAATATGTTCATTCAATCGACATATCTCTGTGATAACCTGTTCATAATTCTACATTGTTTCATATTCTACATCAGTTTTACACAAAATCACATTTCTTGAGAACCCAATGCATTTCGGGACTCAAATGTCCGTTCGTCAGGGGTACCGTGATAAATCCTTGTATTTCAATCCTGTGATACCACAAAAAAGCCTCAAAAGCCTCTTTGAAGAATCTGAACTGTGATAAAAACCATATGACTCCCTGGTCTAAGTGTGTTCACCGTGATGTATACAAAATGAGCACAAAATTCTGCACTAGTAGTGCACGTTCAGCCAAATAGCAGGGACGGGGTTCTACGAGCGTTTCTCGAAACCACCGCCTAGTCCCTAGTTCGCCATTCCTTCGTCAAGCTCCGGGGGAGATTCCCCCGGAGCTTGACGAAGGTACATGCTGTAGTCCTAGCTGCCAGTCCTCTGACCACAAGCCATGATATAAGATTATGCAAAATTAGTACGTAGGTCGAGCTTGGCCATAAAATTCACAAATCCTTGGACTAAAAGACGCAGGGCCCTAGGTTTGCAAGCCATCTCCACTGCATCGTCTGCATACAACAAGGATGGTAACAAGGACTCTTTCACTTTAGGAACATCAGAAGTGATGGTTAATAAAAAAGGTGGAGGTTGTTACTCTATAAAATAAATGAGCTAAAACGCACCCTTGTCTTGCACCCCGAAAAATGCCAATATCTTTAGAAACCTCCCCCTGAATATTTATTCTAATTCTGGCCTTCATGTCCCAGTTCAAATACGCTAAAAAGTGCACCTGTGCTTCATCCATCACACGTTATAAGGTTTGAGCACACCTTTGAGCCATTGATGGAGTGAGTCAAAAGCTGAGGTCAAATCCACAAATGCCAAATTTAAGCGGGGACTGCTGGGCTACAGTGCATTATTTCCCAATAGTCAGATTGAGATTAAGGCACTGCTCCATTGTGCCGACCTTGTTCCTAAAACCGTATTGCCCCCAAAAGAGACATAGTGGGCAGATGGAAGAGTCCTGCCCCCCAAACCCCCTACAATATCTTGGTGGTACAAAGTACTGGAGCGCCACACAAGAAAAGCCGGTGAATGTGGCACGAGGGTGTCCAACCAAGTATGAGTGAGTGTCGGTCAAATGGCTGGGCCTTTTGGGCTAATACGCTGGAGAGGTGTGTGTAGTGGCCGCCTTCTTTGGTTTATTGTTTTTGATGTACTGTCACTCAAAATGTACTGTAAGAGCGGATCCCTACGCTTATCACACATTATTTACGTAATTCAGTGTATGTTCTTGTGCTATGAACTGTCGTTTCTATCTGTTATCACTTTGAAACCCAATAAAATTAAGTATAAAAAAAACAAACCTATATTGACACGGCGATAGGATGGGCTTCTCCTCAGCCATTCCTTTATCCTAATGGATAGGACTCTTCCCATAATTTTCAATGTAGTATCTATTAATAAAATGGGCCAATAGCAGGCAGGTTGCAAGTGGTCTCCTTTAAAAAAAAAAAATAGGACCTAGAACTGAGGTTTATCATGTGCTAAGTAAAGGAAAATGGGCCAGACTGTTGGAAACGTTCAGTAATAACAGAGCCCAGAATTTAGGCTTATAGCCTTTTCAACCTCACCCAAGGTCGGGTGCACAGCCTTATGGACAGAAGCCACATATTGCACCCAATGGGTGTTAATGCCGGATTCCTTTTGTCTCATGCTTTCACAGCTGTCCAAAATAGGTTACTGTTTTTACTTGCCACCAAAACAAATGTTCCCCACAATAGATCCAGTATTTCCTTCTTCCTTGCTGTGGTGATCTCTTTATATTTTGTATGTAAAAGGGCTACTACCTCAAGGGGGTACTTGGGGTTGGTCATAAGGGCATCCGTAGTTGGCGGTTAGCAACAGGGCATTTGTGACTAAACCATCTAGGTCTGTTGACGGCTGGACTTGAGGGTCTCATTAACTCTTACTTAATGTGAGAACAGCACTGAGTAAATGCCTCAGCCGCTGGGTAAGCAATGTCGTTCTCAGACAAACCATGACCAGGTCTACATTTTCCTTAATCACTTTGTGAAATAAGATTGCAGGAGCACCTGCTCTCCATTTTAGTCTAAAGCCACCGGTAGACGGTTCATGTTGTCTCTCTCCACATTCCACTCTATAATAAGGCTTTGGGGACATCGTGAATGTAACCTCGATAGGGTTATGATCCTATAATTTGATGAAACAACTTCGCCATACAGCAGTAGTTCCTCCGAATTGGATTATATAAAGAAATAATCAATTGTAGATGCCCAGTCTCTACCCCTATAAGTGGATAAAAATGTTTCACTCTACCCCTATAAGTGGATAAAAATGCTTCACTTAGAATATATTATGGATTTTGCTGTTCTAAGTCATAAGCCGCTAGATGAACGACTCTGAACCTACTATTCTAGGCATGAGTGCAGTTATTTGCAGTGACTATGCTAAGCGTGTCCGAAACGTTGGCCTGTGCAGTAAGCCTAGCGCTAAAATCACCTCCAGTTGCCCGATATCACTAACAGTATTTTGTAAGGAAGTGATATAATTAAATAAATTAGGAAATGTAGTATTGGGAATATTAATAAAATCATTAAAAAAGTGTTTTGTACATTACATTTTTCTGTTAAATATCTTTCTTCCACACATAAGTGAATGTATTACCTCATCATAACACAAATGACAGAGAGAGGTTTGGCACAGCGGTTAGAGTGGCTGACTCTGGAGTGCGGGGCTCCCGGTTTGATCACTAGCGACTGCTCACCATCATATGACTCTGGGCAATAGATCACTTAATCTCCCCAACGGCACCCTAGAGCCTCGATAGTCACGCTTTACAAATCTGGAATATGTCTGTTTAGGCCCATCCTCCAACTCCTGGTTGGCTGCATGGCCCTGCTTCTGGCTAGACACTCTTTGCCCATCACTGCCATTACTTCACAATCCTACTCTGTGAACTGACTTTGACTACGCACAGCACAGTTTTTGGACAGGGCCTGCCTAGAACACCCTCGCAGTCTTAACCGGTGACCAGTAGAGGGTTGGTCCCCTGCCCCAAATGGCCTTAACTTTGAGACTGTGCTCACCCTGCCCCCATATGGACCATTTCCGTTTTTCCTACCCATGACACCGGGACCGATTTTTTGCTTTAATGTGTCCCAAACATTTTCTTCAGAGTTGAGGCTAGCCATTCAGATCACTTGGTACCGTAGTGATTAAATGGGCGACAAGACAAATCTCCCTTGGAACTCAGAAAGCCCCTGTGTGTGTTTTTTTCCCCCTTTCAATTTTTTGGGGCTGTGTGAGCCCCACTAGACCAATCGTTCAGATCTGAGCATTGGCTCCTCTCTAAATGCTAATTTCTCAAATAGCTGAACATGTTTTAACCAAATCACAAAACGCACACCTTTATCAATAAAGGTCTTTCTTTTTGCAGAAATTGGTAGAAATACATAAGCTGTTTTTAGGTCTCGCCCTCGAGATGCCTCTCAAGGGAGACAGACCGGGGCACGCGCAGCGATTCTGGTCTGTTGACGCACACGTCCAGCCCAGTGCCGTGCACATCTCTTGTTCCACAGCCACACACGCACACACGCGCACACACGCGCACACACACGCACACACACACGCGCGCACACACACACACACACGCACACGCACACGCACACACACACACACACACACACACACACACACACACACACTTTTGCAGAGGATGCAAAGTCATATATTAATTACCATGAGGTAACAAAACTAGCGCTGTGACAGAGAGAATGCCACGGTGTCGTGGAGTCAGCATAAACTGCAGGGCTGCGTTGTGAATTATGACAAAGTTTACAGCAGGTAAATTACATTTGTCTTTCTACCAACCCCAAAGAAGTTCCCTTGTTACTCACCCCTCCTCGAATATTTCCGTCGCACTGAGAACAGTGCAGGTGCGCGCCTGCATCCAACTTTTGGGAATCACCACGCAGTGCGGAACATTGCAGCCTGCGCCAAGTAGGCCCATCAGTATGCGCGGCCGGATGTGAGGCGGCAATACGTCCCGCACCGTGGTCATGAAGAGTAAGGGCGGGCTCCACTGCAGGCTCCAGAGCGACGTCAGTTAGGCTATGTTTCACCCTTGTATTTGGTAGACCCCGGGCTTTCCATTCCGGTAAGTCGCGCCTTTGCGATGTTTTTACACGTTTATTTTGACTAGCTGCTTGATTTAAATAGTTTACTTTTCACTTTACTTTTTTGTAGACCACATACCTCTTGCGTGTGTTTCTGACACAGTTAAGAGGTAAAACGTTATGCATTCACTTTTTTGTCACGGTGGCCACTCCTTCATAGTGTTTGTATGACTCGTTAATCTATGACGTCGTGACTCTTGCATACATCTGAGGTGCCGCTTTTGCCTATGTAATATCGGGCACTCGCACTGCATGTGGGATTTAACCTAATGCTGTCCTTAAACTAGTGCATGCTCTTGTTTGTTGGTTACTGCAGCCGGGGGTCTTTGAGATTCTGCATTCTGGAAGTCTGTTGTCATTGGTTGCGTGCTGGATGCAGCTCGGTCTCGAGCCTTTTGGGCTTTTGGTCTCTGGTCATTGCTTTTCAGGTTGGAAAGCCCACCCGATTATATTTTGGGGCTTCTATGGACGGGGTCTCTCGGCACTGGTAATAATACTGCGGCAGGTAGTCTCTGTTGCTATTGGAGTCTCCAGCCACTGACTGTGGGTGCATCGCTGTTTTCGGGGGTGTCTCTAGTCCTTATGCGTGGTCACTTGGCTGCTGCTCTCACTGACCTGCTCTCCGCAGGATCCATGGGGATGAAGGAGCTGTTCTGCTCATTCGAATATTGGAAGGGGGGCTGCTGCTGCTTCACTGACGCTGTGCACGAGAAGGCGCCTCTGGTCAGGTAAGGGGCTCAGTTGTGAGTGGGGCTGCAGGACCTATGCTCCTGTGATGGTGGTGGAACTTTCTGAAACACGAAATTGTTTCATCCTCTTTCTGACCTGTACCACAAACCCAGGAGCCTACATATTTGACAAGCTTACTTGCATCCCTCCTAGGCACTCCCACCTTCCGACCGTCACTCCATACCCTGCTGCACCATCACTCTTCTTGTGCTCACAAAGCCCCCTCTTCCTTCTTTATTTGGGTTTCACATTTCACTCATAAGGCCTTGCTCCTCACTGGGTGGTTGTTGCCGGTCACTGATGTGTGTGTGTGTGTGGTGGTCTTTCTGCAGTGGGTGATTGTTTGTCTGCACTGATGAAGGTGATAGTTTGTCATTGTTGCAGAAGCTTCTGCATCTCTGATCTTGGTGGTTGTCTGTCGTTGATGTGGGTGGGTGGTTGTCTGTCGTTGATGTGGGTGGTTGCCTATGTGTCAGTCATCCGCTAAAGTGTTTTCTTTTCTTCTACTGCCGTGAGTGCTTCTGTCTCACTGTCATTGTTACATGGAGATCTGCTTACCAACATGTGGTTATTCAATGTTTGTATTGGGTTACAGTGACTTTTATAATACAGGTGTTGCTAAGCGAGGAATCTAGATCTTCAGCCCTGGTACAGACCTGTAGGTGCACAACAGGAATTTTCTGTCCATGTTCTTCTATATTTGAAGCGATTTCTAAAACATTACAAATATCTTTAGCAGTATCCGAGGCAAGTTAAATCCATTTCAACCATCCATTTGTAAACTAGACACCTAACATGTCTCTCCTAACTTTACACAGCTAAAGAACCATATACATCCACTGGAAGGAAATTCTGGCACTGGACTAAAAGGGCACATTTGTTAAGTGCTTTGGTGCTATACTAATGATAACAGCGCTATACAAATGCTGATAACATGGTTTGCCTTCCTGGAACTATGCATCACTGCAGATACAGGCACTCCGGCCCTCCAGCTTCAAAGTTCACTGTCTGCTCCAGTGCTTTAAATGGGGGAAACCTATGTGCAGGTACTCGCCAAATGGACTTCTGGCAAGGGGTGGAGTTTGGGTCAGGACAGGGCTGTGTTACTAACCTTCCAGCCTTTACATACACAAAATCTGCATGCATTGGCAAAAAGTGGACAAATAGAATCATCTCAGCAGTTCTACCAGGCAAGAAATATGACTGACACCCTATGTTCAGGCGCACACAAAATCAACATCTGGGCGTGAAAGGGCTTGCCTCTCTAAATGAAACCTTCAGAAAACAATTTGGCAGTGCCAGAACGATGTTGGAATTTGCGAGTCATCAAATTCCTGAATGAAATTGCGACGTCCTAATAAATACTTACTACTGCATGTGTCCTTGTCTAGCAACTGCCCCCATTTAACTGTCTTGATAGAAAATGACCAGCAGAGGTCAGTAAAATACCAGAATCACTTCACCCAGGGTAATTGGCTTCATAGCTAAAAACGTTTAAGGTCCCAAAGGCGAAACCTATTGCATTGCAAATGCTTTTTAGGTCGAGCTGGCGTTGGAGCGCGAAGCGCTCCCGCCAGCGAGACTATAGTCACCTTCCTCCCTGTCAAGGGAGTAACAGCTGTGAACGAGCCCGATACAGACCTGGGCACGAGCCGACCCAGGTCTGTGAACGAGCTTCAAGGTTGAGTAGCTTGTGCACGTTTGTTGGACGTCAGGCGCTGCAAGCCCGCCAGACCAATTATCCCAGCATGAAACTCTACTTCCTGAGGCGCCACAAGACCAATTATCCCAGCAGGAGTCTCCACTTCCTCAGGCGCTGCAACAATTATCACAGCATGAGACCCACTTATCACAGCATGTCAACAGGCGCCCCAGGCTGCTGGAGCACTCAACTATAATTAATGTGCAGTTGAGTGCTCCAGCAGGTGGGGCGGCTCTCTGCATGCTGTGATAATTATCACTTTGGGGCCTCATGCTGTGATAATTATGGCGGCATGCTCTATTTGCAGCACTGAACATTTTCAAAGAAGGCGAAGCAGTGACATTCATTGGAGACACTCGCCCTCACCCCCTCACCCCTCACACACCTCCTCACCCTCACACACCTCCTCACCCTCACACCCTCACCTTCACACCCCCTCACACACACCTTCACATACCCTTACCAGCACAGCAAAACACAGCACAGCAAAACACAACACAGCACAGCAAAACACAACACAGCACAGCACAGCAAAACACAACACAGCACAGCACAGCAAAACACAACACAGCACAGCAAAACACAGCACAGCACAACAAAACACAACACAGCACAACAGAGCAAAACACAGCACAGCAAAACACAGCACAACAAAACACAACACAGCACAGCACAGCACAACGCAGCACAGCACAGCAAAACACAGCACAGCAAAACACAACACAACACAACACAGCACAGCAAAACACAGCACAGCACAGGACAGCACAGCAAAGCACAGCACAGCAAAACACAACACAGCACAGCAAAACACAACACAACACAACACAGCACAGCACAGCAAAACACAGGACAGCACAGCAAAGCACAGCACAGCAAAGCACAGCACAGCAAAGCACAGCACAGCAAAGCACAGCACAGCAAAGCACAGCACAGCAAAGCACAGCACAGCAAAGCACAGCAAAGCACAGCACAGCAAAGCACAGCACAGCAAAACACAGCACAGCAAAACACAGCACAGCAAAACACAGCACAACACAACACAGCACAGCACAATACAACACAGCACAACACAACACAGCACAGCAAAACACAGCACAGCACAGCACAACACAGCACAGCAAAGCACAGCAAAACACAGCACAGCACAGCAAAACACAGCAAAGCACAGCACAGCAAAACACAACACAGCACAGCACAGCACAGCAAAACACAACACAGCACAGCAAAGCACAGCACAGCAAAACACAGCACAGCACAGCAAAACACAGCACAGCACAACACAGCACAGCAAAACACAACACAACCCTCACGCCCTCACCCCCTCACCCCTCACACACCTCATCACCCTCACACACCTCCTCACCCTCACACCCTCACCTTCACACCCCCTCACACACACCCTCACATACCCTTACCAGCACAGCAAAACACAACACAACACAGCACAGCAAAACACAACACAACACAGCACAGTACAGCAAAACACAACACAGCACAGCACAGTACAGCAAAACACAACACAGCACAGCACAGCAAAACACAACACAACACAGCACAGCACAGCAAAACACAGCACAGGACAGCACAGCAAAGCACAGCACAGCAAAACACAGCGCAGCACAACATAGCACAGCAAAACACAACACAACACAGCACATCAAAACACAGCACATCAAAACACAGCACAGGACAGCACAGCACAGGACAGCACAGCAAAGCACAGCACAGCAAAACACAGCACAGCAAAACACAGCACAGCAAACCACAACACAACACAGCACAGCACATCAAAACACAGCACAGGACAGCACAGCACAGGACAGCACAGCAAAGCACAGCACAGCAAAGCACAACACAGCACAACACAGCACAACACAGCACAACACAATACAGCAAAGCACAGCACAGCAAAACACAACACAACACAGCACAGCAAAACACAACACAGCACAACACAGCACAGCAAAACACAACACAACACAGCCCTCACCCCCTCACCCCTCACACACCTCATCACCCTCACACACCTCCTCACCCTCACACCCTCACCTTCACACCCCCTCACACACACCCTCACATACCCTTACCAGCACAGCAAAACAACACAACACAGCACAGCAAAACACAACACAGCACAGTACAGCAAAACACAACACAGCACAGCACAGCAAAACACAACACAACACAGCACAGCAAAACACAACACAGCAGAGCAAAGCACAGCACAGCAAAACACAGCACAGCAAAACACAACACAGCACAACACAGCACAGCACAGCAAAACACAACACAGCACAGCAAAACACAGCACAGCACAACACAACACAACACAGCACAGCAAAACACAGCACAGCACAACACAACACAACACAGCACAGCAAAACACAACACAACACAGCACAGCAAAACACAACACAGCACAGCAAAGCACAGCACAGGACAGCACAGCAAAGCACAGCACAACACAGCACAGCACAACACAGCACAGCACAACACAGCACAGCACAACATAGCACAGCACAGCACAACACAGCACAGCACAACACAACACAGCAAAACACAGCACAGCACAACACAGCAAAACACAGCAAAACACAGCACAGCACAGCAAAGCACAGCACAGCAAAACACAGCACAGCATAGCAAAACACAGCACAGCAAACACAGCACAGCACAGCAAAACACAGCACAGCAAAACACAGCACAGCACAGCAAAACACCGCACAGCACAGCAAAACACCACACAGCACAGCAAAACACAGCACAGCAAAGCACAGCAAAACACAGCACAGCAAAGCACAGCACAGCAAAACACAGCACAGCAAAACACAGCACAGCAAAGCACAGCACAGCAAAACACAGCACAGCACAACAAAACACAGCACAGCAAAACACAGCACAGCACAGCAAAACACAGCACAGCACAGCAAAACACAGCACAGCACAGCAAAACACAGCAAGCACAGCAAAACACAGCACAGCACAGCAAAACACAGCACAGCACAACCAAGCACAACCAAGCACAGCACCACCAAGCACAGCACCACCAAGCACAGCACCACCAAGCACAGCACCACCAAGCACAACACAACCAAGCACAGCATAACCAAGCACAGCATAACCAAGCACAGCATAACCAAGCACAGCATAACCAAGCATAGCGTAATAAAGCACAACAAAAAATAGCATAACAAAAAATAGCATAACAAAAAATAGCATAACACAACACAACAAAACATAGCATAGCAAAACAAAGCATAGCATAGCAAAACACAACACAACATAGCATAGCATAACAAAGCATAGCATAACAAACACAACAAAACATAGCATAGCATAACAAAACACAACATAGCATAGGATAACAAAACAAAGCATAGGATAGCAAAACAAAACATGGCATAACAAAACATGGCATAACAAAACATGGCATAACAAAACATGGCATAACAAAACATGGCATAACAAAACATGGCATAACAAAACATGGCATAACAAAACATGGCATAACAAAACATAGCATAGCAAAACATATAATAGCATAGCAAAACATAGCATATCAAACACAACAAAACATAGCATAGCAAAACAAAGCATAGCATAGCAAAAGATAGCATAGCATAACAAAGCATAACAAAGCATAGCATAGCATAACAAAACATAGCATAGCATAGCATAGCATAACAAAACACAACATAGCATAGCATAACAAAACACAACATAGCATAGCATAACAAAACACAACATAGCATAGGATAGCAAAACTAAACAGAGCATAGCATAACAAAACAAAGCATAGGATAGCAAAACAAAACATAGCCTAACAAAACATGGCATAACACAACATGGCATAACAAAACATAGCATAGCAAAACATATAATAGCATAGCAAAACATAGCATATCAAACACAACAAAACATAGCATAGCAAAACAAAGCATAGCATAGCAAAACAGAGCATAGCATAACAAAGCATAACAAAGCATAGCATAACAAAACATAGCATAACAAAACATAGCATAACAAAACATAGCATAACAAAACATAGCATAGCAAAACAAAGCATAGCATAGCAAAACACAACACAACATAGCATAGCATAACAAAGAATAGCATAACAAACACAACAAAGCATTGCATAGCATAACAAAACAAAGCATAGGATAGCAAAAAAACATAGCATAGCATAACAAAGCATAGAATAGCAAAACAAAACATTGCATAGCATAACAAAACATAACATAACAAAACATAGCATAGCAAAACAAAACATATCATAGCCTAACAAAACATAGCATACCAAACACAACAAAACATAGCATAACAAAACATAGAAAAACAAAGCATAACACACACAAGCACACACACACAACCACACACACACAACCACGCACACATAACCACAACCACACACACAACCACAACCACACACAACCACACACACAACTATCTATCTATCTAGCGCCCTCACTCTATCTGTCTATCGATCTATCGCCCTCACTCTATCTGTCTATCTATCGCCCTCACTCTATCTATCGGCCTCAGTCTATCTATCTAATCGCCCTCACTCTATCTGTCTATCTATCGGCCTCACTCTATCTAATCGCCCTCACTCTATCTATCTATCGCCCTCACTCTACCACCCTCACGCTATCTATCGCCCTCACTCTATCTATCGCCCTCACTCTATCTATCGCCCTCACTCTATCTATCGCCCTCACTCTATCTATCGCCCTCACTCTATCTATCGCCCTCACTCTATCTATCGCCCTCACTCTATCTATCGCCCTCACTCTATCTATCGCCCTCACTCTATCTATCGCCCTCACTCTATCTATCGCCCTCACTCTATCTATCGCCCTCACTCTATCTATCGCCCTCACTCTATCTATCGCCCTCACTCTATCTATCGCCCTCACTCTATCTATCGCCCTCACTCTATCTATCGCCCTCACTCTATCTATCGCCCTCACTCTATCTATCGCCCTCACTCTATCTAATCGCCCTCACTCTATCTATCTATCGCCCTCACTCTACCACCCTCACGCTATCTATCGCCCTCACTCTATCTATCGCCCTCACTCTATCTATCGCCCTCACTCTATCTATCGCCCTCACTCTATCTATCGCCCTCACTCTATCTATCGCCCTCACTCTATCTATCGCCCTCACTCTATCTATCGCCCTCACTCTATCTATCGCCCTCACTCTATCTATCGCCCTCACTCTATCTATCGCCCTCACTCTATCTATCGCCCTCACTCTATCTATCGCCCTCACTCTATCTATCCATCGCCCTCACTCTATCTATCCATCGCCCTCACTCTATCTATCCATCGCCCTCACTCTATCTATCCATCGCCCTCACTCTATCTATCTATCGCCCTCACTCTATCTATCTATCGCCCTCACTCTATCTATCTATCGCCCTCACTCTATCTATCTATCGCCCTCACTCTATCTATCGCCCTCACTCTATCTATCTATCGCCCTCACTCTATCTATCTATCGCCCTCACGCTATCTATCTATCGCCCTCACTCTATCTATCTATCGCCCTCACTCTATCTATCTATCGCCCTCACTCTATCTATCTATCGCCCTCACTCTATCTATCTATCGCCCTCACTCTATCTATCTATCGCCCTCACTCTATCTATCGCCCTCACTCTATCTATCTATCGCCCTCACTCTATCTATCTTTCTATCGATCTATCGCCCTCATTCTATCTACTTATTTAGATACTGATCGCCATCACTCTATCTATCTGTCTAGCTATCTATCGCCCTCACTCCTATCTATCTATCTACCTATCTATCTCGCTCACTCAATCTCTCTATTGCCCTCCCTCTATCTATCTATCCCACTCACTCTATCTATCTATCCCACTCACTCTATCTATCGCATCACCACAGCATCACTAAGGGGCACAACAACATCACTATGCGCTACCACAACAACATCACTATGCGCTACCACAGGATCATTGAATGCCACAGCATCACTAGTCGCCACCACAACATCTCTCAGCCCCACCACAGCATCAATCTGTGCAACCATTTACCAACAACTGGGTCAAATATGATCTCTCAATGTTTCAAGCTTTATTACAAATGTCACAAAAAGAGGTTAGTATTTCACTTCTGTTCTTGGATTTTCGTCACAATAAAATACACTGAACATATTCTTCAGAAAAGTTATTTACAAAAGTTTAAGCTATTGCCATTATAAATTACAATAACTTTTATTTAAGTATTAATTATTAAAAAAATTCAAAGCCATTGTTATTTGTAATATCAATACATCTAAGTCACGTGAATACAACACATATTGCATTACAAATGCTATAGGTGTCACAAGTTATAACTATTGGCATTGTAAATGACAAAGCTATTATTTTTGCTATTTTCAAAACCAACACATATATAACAAATGTGTCATTTACAATACCAATAGCTCAAACTTTCCTAATGCGAGACCTTATGCATTGCAAATGCTTGTTTTTTACTGGAAGTGCGATAACTTGGTGTGAATACCTCGGCTTGAGGCTCAAAGGCTTTGTTCAGCTTTGCCGCAAGCGTGTTTTGTGTGGAGGTGTTCTTCAAACATGGCGGCGCTACGATCACGGGTTCTAAGCAGGGTGGGTTGTTTGTCTGGCACTTGCTGGAAGAATTCTTTGTTGGAAGATCACAGCTTCTAGAACACAAACTAATATACTCTAAAAGGTTTCTCAGTTTGACCACATGAGCCGTCTGTCGGCATCTGCGTCACTGTGTTCGCCCCCGCCCTTTGGTTCAAGCCCTCTAATCTCCCTCTGCACGCCCCGTTCTTCCTAACCAACCAGTAAGTGCACGTCACTGTCTTGCTTCATTATTTCTTTCTTTTCCTCCACCTAAAACAAAAAAATGCCAACTACCCGCTTCTTTTCCGCCCTCCTCGCTACAATGTCTGCGTGAAACAAGGGCCACATTGTGTGTTTTGGTCTAGCTAGTCCGACTTATGCTGCCAGCCTTTTGACTTTGTCAATGCATTAGCTTTCTCAATGCATGTTGGTTTTTGTAAAACATTGTTTGAGACTAACAGTTACCTTAACCCCTTTTCATGGCGCCCTACTGAAAACAAATGCTCTTTTTTTTATAGCAGTTGTGTAAGGCTTAATGACAAGACTTAATATAACAGCCAGGATAATGTGCTGCATAGGTAAATACTTTTAAGATCCTAAAGGCGAGACCGTTGCATTGCAAATCCTTGTTTATTCCAGTTACTTCCCAGTCACACAAAATGTAACCCAGAGTGCTTCTAGGCCTCCTTGTCAGTCTACAGCAGTACAAAACACACACACCTAGAGGCTTCTGAGTGCTTTGGTGCTTGCTTGATTTCCTTCCGCCCGATTTGAGAATCGAACAGGGTGTCTAATGGAGTTGGGCGTAGCCTGAATTCTCTGTTAGAGATTTGGCAGGAATAGGGGCTTGAGTGGAAGCTGACCAAAGGGTTGTGTGCCCCCTCTGGGGATGTTGGGCGGGGTGATGTAATTCAGATCAAAGTAAAGGTTTTTGAGCTACTAGCCATAATTTTGTAGTGGTTATACACTGTGGCGGTAGCATGGAGTAGGCAGGGAGAAGTATTTTTGGGGAACAGAAAATTTGATAGAGGAAAGGGATATGGCTGGGTGCGAGAATGTGTTTGTCGTCAAAATTCGGGTCGAGCAGGAGTGGGGCTGAGCTCGGCCTGTAAGGAGAGCGTCGGAGGGCATGGCAGTGACAGTCCTGGCATGCTCGTCGCCACGTCCAAAGTATTTTTTTTTTAATGTTTCTTTTTATTTAAAATATAAACAAGGAAGGCAAAAAAAACATGATATACAAAGTACCAGTTCAAACGAGGAAGAAAAAGACAGTACAACAAAATCAGCAATCGGTATAGGGAAAGCGAGGGGGGACAGGGGTCAACTCAATAAACATACAATGAAATAGTCAGAATGTGGGGTCGGGGAGAGTGGGACATCAGTTTTATCTACAGCAGGCGGTGTACATATGTTTCCACGATAACTATTCCAAGGTCCCCACACTCTACGCCATTTCCGGGGACGGCCCGGGCCAAATACACCGTTTTTTCCCTGAACATACACTAGTCCATGTTTTCCTTCCATACTTCGACTACAGGAGGTCTCTGGGACCCCCACAACTGAGCAATATCCCGCTTGGCACGTCCAAAGTATTTAAGGAACGTGAGGAACGCTCTAATGGGGTGCAAGCGCAGCTCGAGCAGTGTGGGAATGGAGCAGCGTGGCCGGTGAAGGCAACCACCAGTGTTCGCAGGGGAAAGTGGGTAGTTTTCTTGTCAGCGATAAGCAGAGGGATGAGGTGGAGACTTTAAAAGGGGGAATGGTTGATGAAGGCATCAAAGAAGTGGAGGTCCCCTGGCAAAGGCAGGTGGTGTGGCACACAGGGTAAAGGGGAAAGGCGCAGCCAAGGATGCTGCAGTAATGGGACAGGGAGAGTTGCAGGAGGCAGGGAATAAAGAGGGCAGGGGCATACAGGTCTGGCGGGGACACCAGGAGAATTCAAGGGAGTGCATGGTCCATGCAAGACAATGCTTCAGCTCTGGGGGAGTCACTCTTAGAATAGAGTGGAGATAAAGAGGAGAAGGAGGGAACACCCAGGTCAATATGGGGACAGATTAGAGGGAGGACGAGGCCTAGACAGTTTGGGGAGGCTGCACAAAGTCCTTATGAGTATGTATCAGAGGACCGTGAAAGAAAAGTGGCACTCTGGGCAGAAAGGTGTGAAACACAGGGTGATATGTAGGTAGCAGGGTGAAGGTCTCAAGTGGGATGAACTCAGGCACCCACTGGAGGGATGAGGAGGGCCAAAAAGGAGAACAGAGCAGGACCAGAGAGTGTAAGGGTAATGGGTGTGAACAGGAATGGGTATGGGTGCCTGGGCAGGGACAATACGAATACAGGGGTGGAAGCAGTGCCAGTATATCGGCCTTCCCTAAGTGTGCTTGGGATCCAGATTAAGACCGTTCCTGACTCAGGAGAATCTAGGGTGGCTTCATTACCCAGAGGAGTAGTGACCGCATGGTCCAGGTGGCCGGCCCCAACGTGGCGATGGACAGGACTGGAATGGCTGGGGAAGGTCCACGTGCAGCCATTTCACCTGACTTGCAATGGAGCTGCTGCGTGGATGTGGCCCACTCCAGGACTCTGAATGCTTCGCTTTCACTGGAGCGGGTACAACTTATTTCGGGCATGACTGCCTCAGGCAAACTTGCCCTATGCCAACAACATTAATTCCACTGTACCCACTGTAATTCGAAATTGCTTATAGGTCTGCGACATAATCTATCCACATAGAACTATATGGATCCCCGAATAGAGTATGCAAATACAGTTTTTTTATAATTAATACACTTTACTTACAAATAAGCTAAATCCTTAGTCTATCAAATTCATTGATACATATAAACATCAAAAAAGAAGACAATTCCTCTTAACCAAAGATACCCAGATAAACTACCCCACCCCAAAAAGAAGTTAAAAGCCCATTGTGTTCTACTGTATATCTCATTCATACTGCGTCCTTACTACAATCACTCAACACCTCTCACCATGATAAAACCGCGGCGTCTCGGACTGCTTGTGTTAGAAGCTGTAAATCGCGGAGCTGACTGGGGGCTGAGAACTAGCCTGTTTGTTAGAGTTCGACACCTGGGGTGCACAGAGGGACGCTCGCTGCAAAAGGAGGACTTCTAGTCCTTGGGCGCCCACACCTGCACCAGGGAATACCCAGCACCGCCCCCCGCCATAGACATATTTAATCATCCACCTCCTCAGCTGCGCGGGAGCCTCCCGGGATAAGGGCGGGACCGTCTGTGGCCATCTGTTGTCGGACGAGGCTGGGCTGGGCCCCCCTTTACCTGAGTCCTAAGAAGTGAGACATTGTGTATTTATTCTATGAATATTATGGATTTTAATATGCATCACTGTTGATTTGGATAATTTTATCGTTTTATCCTTCTACTACTCATATTATCTCCCTCGGTGTAATTAGCAATGGCGCTCCGCCCAAGGAAAGGGAGGAAGATCACACATGGTAGTATTGGGGGTCTGTGTCCGGAACCTTATATCAGTTCATAACTAGAGCGGCAGTTGTACTAGAACATGAAATTGTACTAACTGAAAAAAGGTTGTCTCTAGAGCCCCTATTTTCGAAGCGATCCTCATTGGGTACAATTATGGCTGCCGTACCCCCAGAGCAGCAACCAACCCATCAGGATAATGGTGATTCCTGCCCGGGAACTAGTACAGAGCTGGCAGGGTCAGATGGGTCTGTTGTTTGTACCTTATTAAATACAACCATAGACAGTATATCTACAGTAGGAAATAGACGAGTAGAACCGAATATCCCCACCACCCCCAACCTGTCCCCTGTTAAAATAACTGCTGCGCCAAGATTTGGTAAAGTTGCCAAACCTCTACCAAATACTGGCAAAAGAGAGCGCGGGGGAGGGATTCAAAAGGGTAGATGTGCAAAATTAACAAAAATCACTACACCGACCCAACCGTTACATACCAAAGTGCATCTCCAAACATCCACTACTGATTCTAGAAAATGGACAAACCAGCACACATCCTGCCCACCTGTAGTAAATCAATTTCCCAATGGCATCCTGGAAACACCAGAGCAGTTATTAAAATCGCTGATGCTACCACTACTCGATAGGGTCAAACTAATTAATGAGAACATGGGGAAACTGGAAAGAGCTGTAATGGCTAATTCAGTCATACTGGAAAAAGCCGCGGCGCTCATACAGGGTTTTGGGCACCCACCCCCTATGTTATGTTATGTTATTTGGATTTTTTAAGCGCACAGCTGCCCCAGCTAAGGGGCGTCCCGGCGCTGTATCTGAAAAGGTAACATAACTAACAACACAGAAAAAGTAGGGAATGATTAATAAGACAAAGGAAAAAAATGGGTTTTACAGCTTTTCTAAAAGCAAGAAGGTCATTCAAAGAGCGAATGTAGGCAGGAAGTGCGTTCCATAGTTTAGAGGCTAAGACCGTAAATGATCGGCCACCCAATCTACATTTTTGAAAGCGGGGGACAAGTGCCAAATTTTGGCCGGCAGAACGAAGGCTACGCGAAGGGGTGTACAGAGACAGAAGGTGCTGAAGGATGATGGGGGTGTCAGATTTAAGAATTTTAAAAGCAAAGCAGAGGGACTTGAACTCTATGCGCCTGATTACTGGCAGCCAGTGCAAATTGAAGATTGTACTGCGGGCTGAGCAGAAACGCGGCAGGCCCACAAGGGCCCTAGCTGCCGCGTTCTGCACCCGTTGAGAGTGGCTACTGATCCGAAGAGTTTTCCAATAGATACCCCGCAAGACAAAGTAACCAGCCCAATTGACCAACAAAATCCTATCGTTACTGAGAATGGCATAGTAACAAGAATCGTAACTGATCATAGTAGAGAGGGAGCTGAAGCAATTGGTAGTGAATTTAGAAAGAAGTTGATAACCCCTGAACGAGGTGTAAAAACAAAAAATAAAGGGAAGAATGTACTAGGGAGGGAGGGCATGCCATTGAAGATCCCCTGCATTAACTTACCCCCGGAGTCTGTACCGTACACGGTAATTTTGTCTGGTGTTCCTGGGATCCAAAATGACAAACTGGAAACCCATAGAGAGCTGAAGAATAAGGTCATCTTTTGGCTCAACAGAAACAGAACACTTCCAGCATATATGAATGCTGAGATTTTGCATGTAAGAAGGATGGGTTGGTTGGGGCACAGAATTAAGGATCTAGAGGGTGATTGCATAATTATGAACTTTAGGGACCCTAGAGTGGTAAGGTTCATATGTTATGAAACTGGGAATAGTGGTGTTAGTGGAATACAAACCCTCGATTTGAGCTATTTCTATCCCAGTTCATTCTGTGGTCTGACCTCTATTCAGCAAAGCAGGCGTGAAAAGATATCAAGACGCCCAAATACTGTATGTAGACAGGAGTTCCACCTCCCCCTGCTTAATCGATATGAGACACTATGTGGATTGGAGGGGGTGGACTGACTGGGCCCAAGTCGCAGGGGAAATAGCGCTGACCGGCATAAGGCGAACGGAAATAATGACTGGGCTGAGAACTGACAGTAGTAGCATTAACTGGGCGAAACTTGGTGTAGGTTTAGAGGTTCCAAATAAAGTCCCTCCCCGATTCCTAAAAGTATTGGTGCTCCACCTGGGTATGACACACTGGAGGGTACCCACGTGCCACATCTGCCCTGTATAAATTCCAGGACAAACCTGGTAGAGGAGCTAGCAGGGGAAGTCAAGAAGAAAAAAAAGGAGAGCACAAGAAAACTGTCTTTAGGCTCCACGAGTATGGGTGCTCCAGTATGGGTAAAGCCAGTAACATGGACCCCACAAAGGCCAAGGTTTCCCCACAGACTTGCTTAGCAAGTGCAACACACAAGCTTACTCTGGTCTCCTGGAACATTGCAGGCTTAAAGAGCAAAATATCTATAGTCGAGTGGTCAGATCTGGTGGAAGAACACGATATATTGATCTTCCAGGAGACGTGGGCTTTGGACCCTATTTATCGCCCAGGGTACCTTAATTTTCATAAAGCGGCAGTCCGAGGGACAAAAGGTAGACCTTCAGGGGGCTTAACTATCTGGGTTAGGCAAACTATTAACTTTAGACCTTTAGAATTTGTAGTAAATAGCCCGGATCTTCTTGTTATAAACCTGCATCGGCCAGACCAACAAGATATCCTTATTGTAAACGTGTATATAAGAGGACAGCCTGGTGGGCATAGATCTGGAACCTTTTTAGATCTGGATACCTTTTTGGATTCTGTTAGGCCCGACAGCCACATAATAATTGCAGGGGATTTTAACTGCTCATTTGAGCCTTTAAATTATGAAGGGGAAACTCTCCTGGTAGAAGAGGATGTCCAGTGGAATATTCCTCTCCTTGACCTCAAGCCCATCAAAAAATGGACTGAATCTGCTCTGCAGTGGATGGGTCTCTGCTTAGAGCATGGTTTTAGGGCGGCAAATGGACGGTCTACCTCTGACAAAACTGGAAGGGCAACCTTTGATAATGGCTTACACAAAAGTCGAATAGACTATATCCTTATCAAGATTGAGTATTGGTTCACATTAGAGGACATGGTGATTTTGGATCGCCCTGAGAGTGACCACAATCCTCTCGTAGTGAGTTTACAACTCAACGGTGGCTCAAAGCGTAACAACCAAACTGAGATAGCCACCTCTGACGCCCTGCTTACTAATGATTTACGCAGGGTGTGTTGGGCGAGGATCGCTATTGACCCCGGGGTTCTGGAAGAGATAAGGCTAAAGGTAACGCGGACTCTGGGAGTTTTGAGCTCACTTCCAACCCAGGAAGATATAAATGGGAAAATAACCTTGTTACATGAAGATCTATTTAATGAAATTAAATCCCATTTTTCCAAACCTAGGAAACCCCAAAAATCTACTGGCCAACCCACGAGTAAATCATGGTACAACAAATTGTGCCGGGAATCATATGGCATACTGGCGCTAGCCATTAGGTCTAAAATTACGCCTGACATTACGAAGGCCAGGATTAACTATCATAAAGTCCAGAATCGCGCCAAACTAGATTGGGACAACCTACATTGGCAAGAACTCCTTGTTGCTAGCAAGCTGAAAAACTTGACTTAGTTCTGCATATAGTTAAATGGGGAAATACTCACCATTCTCAAGTTCCCACAAATCCTCTCCCTATTGAGGTCTGGGTAGAGCATTTTGAGTCCCAGTTCTCTGGGCTGGACTTGAACAACGATTACTCCCCCCCCCTATGACCCTTGTCCTATACCTACCACACAAGTTATAACATTTAACTGTAGAGAAGTTGAGGATGCCTTGAAAAAGATTCCGTGTGGAAAGGCCCCGGGATTGGATTGTATCGCAGCAGATCTCTTCAAACATGATCCAACAAATTGGGTCCCCTACATTGTATTCCTGGGAAATGCAATTGCCATGGGGGCACCTATCCCGGACTCTTGGCGAGGAGCTGAGATCCTGCCAATACATAAGAAGGGTGATCGCTCCATTCCGGGGAATTATCGACCGATCAGTTTGATCGACTCCATACAGAAAATTGTTGCCAGGATGGTCTTGGCAAGAATACAGAGCTGGATTGAGCTTGAGGATATATGGTCTCCCTTACAGGCAGGGTTCAGATCATGCATAAGCATTATCGAGCAGGTCTTCAGGTTCCTATTGATATACTGGAAAGTAGTCAGTTTGGGAGGTGGCACTATCTATGCCGCTTTTGTTGACCTCAAGTCAGCATTTGACTTAGTACCCAGGGAAAAATTGTGGGGGGCTATAAGAAATATGGGGATGCCCCAGGAGCTTCTGAATGTTGTAATTAAGTTACACGAGGCAAACTTTGCACAAGTCCTCTGGGGTAAGCAAGGGCAGGTTACCAATAGATTTGCAGTGTCCCGGGGTGTCAGACAAGTTTGCGTTTTAGCGCCAACCCTGTTTTTGTTATTCATCAACAGGGTTGTGCAGTACTACTCAGCCTTTCCGACTGATGCCCCCTATTTGGGTGGCACCAAGTTTCCGCTAGTTATGTTTGCGGATGACACCCTTTTATTATCGCAGACACAGGTGGGTCTGCAAGCGGCCTTGAACAAATTTGAGGAATTTTGCCACGATCACAACCTGCAGGGTAATGTAACCAAAACTAAATTCATGATCCTTACAAAAAGTAGACCAGTGGTTGGCCATGTCACGATGAACAATACACAGCTAGAGCAGACTAATGTTATGACCTATCTGGGGATTGTTTTAGAGAGTAAACTAAGTTGGAAGCCCCAGATTGATATTCTATCTCTTAAGTTCGCCCAGCTTTCAGGGTGCCTGGTCAAAGAACAGAGATCTTCCCAGACCAAAAGGATAGGCCCAGCTCTTAAGATCTATAATTCCAGGATAGGTTCAGCGATCTTGTACGGTGCGGACCTCTGGGGTTTTGCGGACCTCTCCCCAATGGTCAAAGTTCAGAATACATTCTTACGGAACATAACAGGCCTTCCCCCGCTCTAGTCCCATGAAGCCACTATTAATGGAGTTGGGCTGTCACTCATTAGATGATATGGCTCGCTATAAGTCAGTGGCCCTATGGATGAGGATCTGGACCACCCCCGAACTGGCACTATTTTCAAAGGCAATTATGGATGTCAGATCTGTTATGGGCTCGGGTAACATCTTATGGTTCAAAAAAGTTAGACTGCTCTTAGAGACTATGGGTTTGGGCAATCTGTGGACTGATCCTGTTAACCATCCTTTTCCATAAAAAAAAGTATTTAAAAGCCTATATTGGTCATCAGTCCGTCAAAAACATATTGGACAATTATCAGCCACTTCCCTGTCCGATATGTTTCTGGAGCATAAAATTGATACATCCCTAGTAAACTACTGGGATACCATCACCAGGACCAGCGATAGGAAACTATACCACCAGCTAAGGGTTGTCTCTCTCTCAATTAGAACATTTACAAAAAAAATGGAAGGGCCAGGAGGTTGAATTCTGTCGATGGTGTATTGACCGTAAGGAATCTATTGGCCACATATTTTTTGAAGGTCCCGCGTATGCAGCCCCTCGGGCAAAATGGCTTAAACCTATTTGCCGTAACATGGGTACAAGGGTAGGGTTTGAAGCTTTAAGGATTATTAGGACTGACACAAGTGAACCTCTTGCAATCGCTGTAGCGAAATGTTTAGGATGAGTGTGGATAATCGGGGCTAAACAGTAAGCAATGGGTTGGTTTTATGCAGACCCGAATTGATTATGTTTTATGGAGTAGCATTTTTTTTATAATGTTTGTATGATATGCTAAAAGGGCATATACAATTTACTTTTATGTTTCTTAAACTTGATGTGTGTTTTTATGATGTATTTTATTACGGCAGCGTCTTTTATGATGAAATATTCAAAATAAAGATATATATATATGATGATGATGATAAAACCTATAAACGAGGATAAATGCGGTCATTTTAGGTCCATACCTAAAATGACCGCATCGTTATATGTGCTCAATATTACATTATTCATGTATACATTTTCTTCAATATAGATAAATTCAACAAATGATCTCCTCCTTAGGAGCCAAGATGAAGATCCTTTTATTTGCTTCTCTTAATGAAAGACCTAGACTACTCTGCTAGGTCTCTCTCGTTCACTTGGCGTCAATGCTGATGTGCGATTTGGTATGAGACTTCTTTTTGGTCATGCACCTTTCTCCGGGCACGTCATATATTTTACATTCTAAAGGGTGCACAAAGAACTGAAAGAAGGGCGGGGTGCTCCAGCAACATTAAATTCATAGTATAATGTAAAGAGACTTGATGGCTTATACTAATTTAATCAAACACAATGAAATCTCTCAAAATATGTGTGAAATTATACCAACAGTTAATAACAAAACACCACAGTGACAACACCCTGATGAAGCTCATACACCACCTGATGACAACATAAATTCACCACTTGGGACAATCTTGCAGGAGAGGCATAATGGAATTGCTGGTATTGCTAGAACCTCCTCTGTGGCCATCACCAGAAAAACTATATTCACATCTCTATGTAGAAATGGGAAATCAGCAATCCACATCCATACAACTTCCTCGTGTCAAGATAGGAAGCTGGTAAACATATTACAAGTGAATTTACTGAAAACAAATGGCAAAACAATATGAGGTAAAATTATACTTTCAATTATAATCTTATCTGTTACTATTCTCATGTACCAAGCCTATACCTTAGTCTGTCACGTTTACCTTCTTACGAGGCAAAACCATATTTTTTTACTTCCTCACCTTCAAATGCCTTGACTAAGTCAGAGATCATCTAACTCATTCCTCCTCCATCCACAGTCATACTGGTCGCATATCCAAATGGACTGGCCGGTCATCAAACAATTGTCAATACTGTGACGTGAAAACCATAACAAGAAATGAGTAAAAATGTGTGCAAATACCAGATATGACTTGCACTCTTGATTGCAAGTCAAAACTAGCCTTCCATACTAGTAGACCACTCACAGGGAAAATGCCACTAGCTAATAATTCTTAGTTAGAATAATGGGTCAAACTCTGGTCTACAAAATAAAAACACGTAATATTTTTACTTACTTGTATATCTAAGTCGACATTTTAGAAAGGGTCATTTCTCTAACCCCATATCAAGACGGATCAGAAAGCGCTGATAAAGTGACTGCAAAACACATGCGCTATATATTCAATCTGGCAATTCCGGATTTTTCAAGTTTTAAGAGGCACATCTCATATTTTGGCAGCAAGATTAATTACAAGGTGTTCTAAGACTGTCAATTTTTAATATTTTGCACGTGGCCACTTTATTATACCAGATGCACTGAACAACAAGAATAATGGATCTTGTACTCTGCATGGTGATTAAACTATATCCATGCTAATGACAAGGTCAGCTCGTCATGCAGTACACTGAACGTGTGCTTATGACGAGCTGACCTTGTCATGAACAATGGGAAATATTATTCTTCAGCACAGGAGAAAAATCTCCATAGCATTGAAGGTGTTAAGCAATATTTACAGATACTACAGCACAGTTCCCTGGATGTGAAAGATGCATTTTGGGACTTGTAGTAACATCCCTGTGTCACATGGTGAAATGAATATATAGCACCTGTGTTTGCACACCTCGATTCCTGTAATCAAATCAGGTGTTTAAGGTCAACTACTCCCGCTTAAGGGTCTCAAGGCGCTGGTGGGATGTGGGGGGGGGGTTCGTAGGTTCCAGTCCATCAAGGAGGGGGGTCTATCGAATAGCCAGGTTTTGAGGTTTCTTGCGAAGATGGGGAGCGATGTTATCTGTCTAAGGTGACGCAGAAGGTCGTTCCAGATTCTGGCTGCGCGGAAGGAGAAGGAGCGGCCTCCGATCTGGTCTCTGGTGCAGGGACCACAGCGTAGGAGAGCTGGGCTGATCGTAGAGTACTTTGGGGTGCATGGAATTTGAGTCGGGTGTTCAGGTATACTGGTCCGGTTTTGTGGAGGGCCTTGTGAGCATGGGTTAGCATCTTGAAGGCGACTCTAGCTTCAATGGGGAGCCAGAGGAGTGTGTGCAGGTGCTGGGTGATGTGGCAGTGTCTTGGCAGGTTGAGGACCAGTCTTGTGGCGGCATTTTGGATGTTCTGTAGCTTGCGGGTGAGGTTTTTGTTTATTCCGGCATAGAGTGCGTTGACTGTCTTTCTTTGTTGAGGGGGATCCATTTGAAGGTCTTACGTAGGAGGCTGAAGGTGTGGTAGCAGGAGGATGAGACAGAGTTGATCTTGCGGTCCATTTTGTGCTCTAAGTTCAGGATGATTCCCAGGTTGCGTATATGGTCAGTGGGGATGGGTGGGCTTCAGAGGGCGGGGGGCCACCAGGTGATGTCCCAGGCGTCTGGGCCCATGATGAGTACTTTCGTTGTGCTGATGTTTCGTTGTAGCAGCTGTTTTTCGTCCATTTAGCAACGGCTTTCATGCCTTCTCGAAAGTTGTCTGGCAGTGCTGGGTTCGTTAGATAGGGAGAAGATGAGTTGGGTGTCATCTGCGTATGATACAATATTGAGTCCGTAGGCTCTGACAATGGGGATGAGCGGAGCCATGTAGACGTTAAAGAGCGTAGGGCTGAGGGAGTACCCATGGGGGACTCCACAGGTGGTAGGTGTAGGGTCCGAGAGGAAAAGGGGGGAGTGTGACCCGCTGCGTTCTACCGGAGAGGATGGAGCAGATCTAGTTGAGGGCCTTGTCTTGGTTCCCTGCTTCGTGGAGTCTGCGCATTAGGGTGCTGTGAGGGACTGTGTCAAACGCTGCTGAGAGGTTGAGGAGGATGAGGGCTGCTGTTTCTCATTTGTCCAGTAAGGTACGGATGTCGTCTGTTGTGGCGAGGAAGGCGGTTTCCATACTGTGGTTTTTTTCTGAAGCCGGATTTGGAGGAGTTGAGGATGTTGTGCTCTTCGATGAATGTGGCGAGTTGGCTGTTGATGGCTTTCTTGATGACTTTCGCTGGGAATGGGAGCAGGGATGTGGGTCTGTAGTTTTTGAGGTCGGTGGGGTCCGCTGAGGGTTTCTTCAGGAGGGGATTTATCTCAGCTTGTTTCCAGTCAGGGAACAAGGCAGTTGCCAGGGAGTGGTTGATGGTGTGTCTTTGGTGGTGAGGGTTTTCCAGTTGTCGAATGCTGGCTTCTGGGTGTTGGGGTGGTTAGTGAGGGTTGAGTGTGTTGGTTGTCTTAGTCAAAGTTGTCGTAGATGCTCTTGATTTTATGGTGGAAAAAGGTGCTGAGTTTGTCACAGAGGTCTTGTGAGGGAGGGATGTCGGTGGACTCGCTGGTGGGTTGGACAAACTCCTTGATGATGAGTTCTTTGCTGTTGTGTGCATGAGTGGAGATTCTGTCTTCAATCGCTTTTTTCCTCATATTTCTGATGAGTTGGTGGTGGGCGTTGGTGGCGGCTCTCAAGTTGTTGTGGGCTTCTGTGGATTTGGTGTTCCTCCAGGCCTTTTAGAGGCGGCGGCAAGTGCGTCTGGACTCGCGAAGTTCAGTGGTGAACCATCTACCTTTCTTGGCGTGAGGGGGTGTTGTTTTTTTTGAGAGGGGCTATGGTGTTGGCGCTGTCGGAGAGCCATCTGTGTAGAGTTAGGGCTGCGGTGTTGGCGTTGTCTTTTTCCGTGATGGTTGGGGTGGAGTTGCGGAGTGATTAGGTTAGCTGGTCATCGGTGATTCTGGTCTAGTTTCTGCGTGGGAGCAGGTGCTGGTGTCTGTGGATGGTGGGTTTTCTGAAGGTGAAGTGGATGCATCAGTGGTCAGTCCATGGGAGTTTGGTGGTGTGGCTGAATGTGATGGAGTTTCCTGTTGTGAAGAGGAGGTTGAGGGTGTGTTCTGCTGAGTGCATGGGTTTGGTAATGATCTGGCGGAGTCCAATGTTGTGGAGGTTGTCCAGGATGGATGTGGTGCTGGGATCCAGTTGGTTGTCAAGGTGGAAGTTGAGGTTTCCCAGTATAGTGTAGTTGGTGGACGCAATGGCATGTGGGAGATATGATGTCCGTGATGGATTTGGCGAAAAGTCACCGGGGTCCAGGGGGTCAGTAGATGAGGGTGGAGGTAGGGCTGGGCAGTATATTGAAGTGAAGGTGTTCCATCAGGTCTGTGGGCTCGTCGAGGAGTGTGCTCAGGTGGAGGGTGGATTTGTGGACGATGGGGATTCCTCCTCCCAGGCGTGTGGGGCGGTCCTACCTGGAGATCTTTTATCCTTTGGGAATGGCGACGTCCAGTCCGGAGGTGGTGTTGGTCCAGGTTTCGGTAAAAAATGCTAAGTCCATGGTAGTGCTGACGAGTAGGTCCCAGATTTCTGTGTCGTGTTTGTGGAGGGATAAGACATTGAGGAGGATGAATTGCAGGGTCTTTGGTTCGGTTGTGTTCTTGTGGGTGGGTTGGCTGGGTCAGTGGTCTTGGCGGTGCTGCAGTACACCGCCTAGCTGCCTTGAATCATAATTGCATATAGTTACCTAGTGCATAATTGCTGATGTATCCTCCTCCCATGTTTCCTTGTCACCCAGGGCGATTGGTCAAGTGCTTTCCTGACATCACAAAGCTATAGCAGGGTGTCATCTGACATGAGGGACAATCAGTTGCCTAGCAAGCACTAGGATACATTTATCATGGTGTTGAAATGGGTAGCAGGGTAAACAGGGTGCCTGCTGAAGACCTAGATGGTTGTATGAAAGAAAGTAGGGCATTATTTGAGATTTGTGCATCTTTTTGAAGGTGTGGTTAATCACTGTGTTCTCGACTTCTCTATAGCTTAACTGATAGGGATGTACTAAGATGAAGATGTTAAGATGTCGTTTATAGTTTTTATTATTCCCACTAACTGTAGCGTAAACCTTCCTCCCTCAACTTCTCACATCACTTAATTGCTATTGGCATTTCATAACCTAAAAGAATTGCACTAAGAAGGGGACGCCGTCACTTGGCTGGTAATCACACCTTTTTATCTGCGTCCTGATGTAGGTGCTAGAGTGGTGTAGGGAGTGGTAGAAAATGAGGCACAGGATTGAGAGATGTACGCCAGGTTGAACATGACAACTGAGATTTAAATTTTTAGTAAGCTGTGGATTTTCACAATATTACTATCTCCATAGTAATATTTATCAAGGTTTAGAAAATCCAATGTTCGAGGCATATGAGCTACAGATTCTACACTTTGCATTAGATCGCCACCTGGTGTTGGGCTCGGATGATTGCATGTTGTCGTCTTGGAAGAAGTCTTTGTATGGAAAGGACACCATTCAAAAAATGCCCTGTGTGGAGCAAAACTTCCACACAGCGACCATCAGGTGGTGTGTAACCTGTGTTTATCACCTTAACACGACAAGTCGAGCTGCACAGCTTGTGTGTCCTTTCGATCCAAGAAGACCATTCGAGATCGGAGGGCCCGTCGACGCGACATGCAGAGATCAGCTACAGAACTGGTGGATATCTTAGAGAAAGGTCCATGTGTCCCTGAGGAAGATTCCGATGATCTCCAGATCGTATCTGAAGCAGACGACTCCGATGACTCCATACCATCAGGTCAACGCGTGAGTACGACTGCCACTACCCTAGCCCCAACCCATAAACCAAAGGCTAAGGTCAAAACTCCGCCTTCGGGGCCCAGTCGAGACCGAGACATTGCTTTGAAAGCCCCACCATCGACCCCGGCTCCAAAGAAAATATTAAAGCCTTCCGGTAGCTCCATACCGAGCAAAACCGCACGTGCCGATACTACCAGCTTCCTCGACACCGAAACCCAAAGAAGTCCCGGTTCCGAAAAAGACTCAGAGCTGTCGACTCCTAAAGACAGGATGGCACCAAAACCAATGAAGCCTGCTTACACCCCAAAATCTTCTGTGCCGAAACCCACAAAGCCTGCTTCCAATGCCTTCAAGCCCTCAAACTAGGCCTTGACTCCAAAAACCATACCTTCGGTGCCGAAAAGTACGCCAGAGGACTATACAACTACTCCTAAGGCTAAAGACAAGCAGAAACCAGACCCGGAGCTGAAAAAATTGGCGCCAAAAGCAATTTCTCAAGAAGAGGAGCTTTTAGGAACTGATCCTTTGCAAAAAAGGATATACATAGATCCAGAAACAGGACATGTTTCCACCACACCACACAGGAAGAGGAAGTCCGATACAGCACCTACACCTCCAGTACCTGTCAAGAAGAAGGACTCTGCCACATCTCCTATGCACCCTTCTTCTCCTGTATCTCCTTCTCCTGCTCTCTTTAAACATTTCAGCTAAAAATTCTCCTCATTCTCTACAACATACACCTCCTGAGGATGCTGAAGATGATCAGTATAGCATGGGGTGAGGGAAAGACCCAGATGACCCTTTTCCCTACCCAACAGGTTCACCAGACTGGGAGTTTCCAAACCCACAGGATATACCAGATATTCCTCACCCACATATATATCCATCTAAACCTTCTCCTCCAGAAGTCACTATTGGGTTTGGACACTTAATTAATAGGGCTGCCATCTATCACAATGTCACCATGCATTCAGATGGGGCAGAAGATTATTTTTTACTAGACACTTTTGAACAATCCCAAAAATCTGTGCAAATACTGCCAAGGATCAAAGGAGTCATTAAACATGCACCAGAAGTGTTTAAAGATCCTGTAAGAGCTAGAATCATAAACCCAAGGATAGAGAAAAAGTACAGAGCAGCTCCTGCGGGTCCTGCTTACATTAAAAGACAGATATCCTTAAACTCCCTAGTAGTTTCAATTGCTAGGAAAAGAGCAAATTCCCAAACATCAGGCAAAGCAGCACCTCCTGATAAAGAATCAAAGATCATAGATGCTTCAGGAAAAAGAATAGTTCCCCAAGCTAGCAATGCATGGCGCATTGCTAACACACAAGCCCTCCTCGCAAGATACGACAGAGCTCACTATGATCAGCTAGAGAAGCTCTTACAACATCTACCTGACCAACATAAGGCACAAGCAGATGACCTCATACAAGAGGGTAAGCTTATATAAAATGCCTCCATTAAATGTGCACTAGATGTAGCAGACCCTGCATCCAGGGCAACAAACACCAGTGTCCTCATTAGATGTCACGCGTGGCTATGTATTTCAGGATTTAAGCAAAAGGTACAGACTACTATAATAAATCAACCATTCAGCCAACAACAATTGTTTGGTCCAGAAGTAGACACCGCTCTTGAAAAAATGAAAAAAGACACTGACACAGCCAAGTCGATTGGAGCTCTGCAGTCCACCCAAGCTAGAGGCTCCTTTCGTTGCTCCTTCTACAGAGGAGGCTCCAAACAAGCTGGCGCAGACAATTCAGCTTCCTGTAAGACAAATACACAAGCATCCTCTAATAAAGGATACTTTAGAGGGGGCTACAGAGGTAATAATAATAATAAGGGAAGAGGTCGAGGTAACCACAACAATCAATCCTCTACCACCACTAAACAGTGACTGCCTTCATCTCCCCCAACAGCATACCACTCCTGTAGGGGGGAGATTAACACAGTTCCTACCTGTCTGGAATTCCATCACAACAGATAAGTGGGAAAGTGCAATAGAGCTAGTTCCATTGCAACATCAAAGAACAGGGGTCTACTCACTCTACTTCCTAATACCCAAAAAGGATGGGATACCAAGACCAATTCTAGATTTAAGGCCTCTCAATCTGTATATACACTCGGACCATTTTCACATGGTCACTTTACAACAAGTGCTCCCATTATTGCAACAGGGCGATTTCCTCTCTACACTAGACCTCAAAGACGCCTACTTTCACATTCCAATTCATCCTTTTCACAGGAAGTATCTCAGGTTTGTGATAGGACAACACTATCAATTCAAAGCCCTTCCATTCGGGGTCACAACTGCACCAAGAGTGTTCACTAAGTGCCTAGCAGTAGTAGCAGCACATCTCAGAAGACAACATATCCATGTCTTCCCATACTTAGACGATTGGCTCATAAAAGCCAAGTCATTCAACCAGTGTGTTCAACACACCTCACACAATTCAAACACTGCACAACTTGGGGTTTACAATAAACCACACCAAGTCACATCTACAGCCCTCTCATGTACATCAATACCTAGGGGCTACCATAAACACCAATACAGCTCTAGCTTATCCCAGTCCAGCCAGGATACAGAGCATTCAAGCCTTACTCACAAGGTTTCAAAACCAACACTCTCTCCCAGCCAGAGTGTTCATGCAATTAATAGGCATGATGGCATCTTGCATTTTTATTGTACCATATGCAAGACTGCAAATGTGCCCATTGCAGGAATGTCTAGCACATCAGTGGAATGCGGCACAAGGACAGCTAATGGATCTGGTGTTGGTGGACAGCATCACACATTGCTCTCTGCAGTGGTGGAACACCAAAAACTTGGCCAGAGGGCGGCCGTTCCTTGAGCCTGTTCCACAGATGGTACTGACAACAGACGCATCCCTCACAGGATGGGGAGCACATCTGCTCCGCCACACAACTCCGGGAAGATGGATCGCTCAACAAAAGGTGCTTCACATCAATCACCTAGAGTTGCTGACTATTTTCCTGGCACTACAGTCCTTCCAAGTGCACATACGGAACAAAGCTGTCTTAATCCGGACGGACAACATGACAGCAATGTACTACATACAAAAACAAGGAGGCACACATTCCCTGCAACTGTCCCAGCTCGCACAAAACGTTTGGAGATGGGCCAATCCACAAAAGATATATCTGCTTGCAGAACACCTTCCAGAAGTTCACAATCGGATAGCCGATCTGTTAAGTCGTCAGAAACAACAAATTCACGAATGGGAACTACATCTGCAAGTTCTTCAACCATTCTTTCACAAGTGGGGTCATCCAGACATAGACCTGTTTGCCACACACAAAAATGCAAAATGCACAACCTTCGCCGCCAGGTTTCCACACCCTTTGTCCAAGGGCAATGCGATGTGGAGGAACTGGTCAGGTAGATTTGCATACGCTTTTCTGCCAACCCCACTAATACCACTAGTGGTACGCAAGCTCAGACAGCAGTCTCTCAAACTGATCCTGGTAGCTCCCACATGGGCACTCCAACCGTGGTTCACCACACTGCTAGAACTCTCTCGAGTTCCACACCAAAAATTGTCTCCGACACCATCCATGCTAACGCAGAACCATGGAGGCATCCAGATCCAGGTCAACTGAATCTGGCGATCTGGCTCCTGAAGTCTTATTGTTTTGTTACCATAACCTGCCACCAGACTGTATGAATATCATTGAAGAAGCCAGAAGACCTACTACTAGAGCTTGCTATGCTGCTAAATGGAAAAGATTTGCCATTTACTGCAATAATAATCAAATTGATCCTTTAGATGCTGCCATCCAAAATATTATCTGTTACCTTCTCCATTTACAAAGATGTAACTGGCATATTCATCTATACGTTTACATCTTGCAGCCATTGCCGCATATCTACAAAACAGACAACATATGTGGTTTAGATCTGAAAGAGACACGTTAGTGATAGATTCCTTACCTTAGAATATCCCCAGGCGTCAGACTGGATCCGGAAATTTTTGCGTAGCAGTACCCTTGCGCGTCGGTAGGCGTCGTCTGCAGCTCCGCGTCCGTCATCGGCGTCGTGGGCGCCGTGATGACGTCGTCTGAGTACTTAGACGCCGCCTCCGCGTGCTGACGTCCGTGCTTCGCTTTTCCGCGCCAGCAGCGCAGATCCGGAAAAAGTGGTACCTTAGTCACTTTTTGACTAAACCTTTTTTGATCTTTTGATCTTTCTTTTTCGAAGGCTTCGACTCCAAACTGTGCCGGTAGGGATGCCAGGTTTTAAGCCCTGTGAGGATTGCGACCGGCTGATGTCGGTCACCGACCCTCACAGTCGGTGTCTCCACTGTCTCGGCGTCGACCACGACGACAAGACCTGTTCCGACTGCCGGACCCGGACTTCGAAGGCTAGACGGGAGCGGTCCCGTTAGCGGCTCGAACTCCGGCAGTCGGCCCCGCGCCTAGAGAGGTCCCGGTCCGGACGGAGGTCGAGGGACCGGTCGCGGGGAAGTCGTCAGGTGTAAGCACAAGAAGTCAAAGAGGCGTCATCGCTCTTCCGACTCCCCCGACGCGGCCGGGGGGGGGTTCAGGTGGCACTGCCCACGCGGCTCCGTCGGAGTCGCAGGCGCCGCGTCCGGCCTCATACCCTCCGGTCCCTGGGCCTAACGCGGCGCCGGAGGAGGTCGAGCGGTTCCTCATGGCCATGAGGTCCCTCTCTCCTCAGACGGGCTCCGCGGCGCCTTTGGGCCCAGCGGGACCCGTCTGGGGGTCCTAGCGGGTCTGGGGCTTTGGCCCCGATGCCGCCGGCACCTTCGGGCCCGGCGCCGCAGGGCCCCGCTGGATCCGGTTCCGGGTCGTCGCCGGTGGACTTATCGACCTCCCCGGCGCCGACCCCGCAGGTGTCACCCCCGGCGCCGTCCTCAGGTGGCGCCGTTCCCGATGCCTCCCTCGACCCGGTTCCGGCGCCGCTTCAGAAGCCGTTCGGAGAGTTTACTTTTCATGAACCGGCCCGATCATATTCTGACCCTGAGTACCAGGAGATGGGTGATGAGGAGGATTGGGAGGGATCTGAGGACCCTCTGGCACGTGAATGCCAGTCTCATGAGGACTAGGCAGGTGACCTTTGGGAGGCCAGTGGTATTGAGACTTCGCCAGACACTGGCTTTGTCTCACCTCCTACCGTGGCTACGGAGGAGGGGGCAACCTATAGTGTGGTGTTGATGAGGGCTGCCAAGGCCTTGGGCCTTGAGCTCCCCGTCGCGGCCGTGAGGACTAACCTCCTCACTGAGGTCCTTAAGGCGCAGTCATGCTCAGCCGAGCCTCTGCTGCCGTTTAATGAGGCCTTAACCAACGTTCTTTTGGGCACTTGGTCCAAGCCCGCTACGGGTTCGGCCGTAGATAGGAACGTGGCCAGACGCCACTGCCCGGCTCCGGGCGACCCATGTTTCCTGTCCACCCCCGAGAGCCTGGTCATCCAGGCCTCCAATTCCCAGACCGCATTCCCGTCGGCTCCACTGCACAGGGAATCCAAGAGGTACGAGCAGTACGGTAAAACGGTCTTCTCCTCCCTTAGTCTGGGACTGCGGTCTTCCAACACCGCATGCCTCTTGGGCCGCTACACCCACTCTCTGTGGCATACGGTTGCGGAAGTGCTGCCAGAGTGTCCGTTGGAGGTACGGGCCAAACTCGGCCAAGCCCTTGTGGAGGGCCGGGATGCAGCCAGATATTCTATCCGGTGTGGGCTGGATACCACCGACTCACTAGGTAGAGCGATGGCAACGACCGTGGCGGTCAGACGCCACGCCTGGTTGAGGTCCGCCAACTTTTCGGCCGATGTCCAAAACACACTGATGGACATGCCGTTTGATGGCCGTCGCCTTTTTGGCGACAAGGCAGACCATGCGCTTGAGCGCTTTCAGGACTTCAGGGCTACGGCCAAGTCCTTGGGCCTCTCGGCCCGCGCCAGCAATCGGCTGCCTTTCACTCCTTTCGCGGCCACGGAAGGGGTGTTCCCACACGTGCTGCCAGCCACGCTCCACAGGGTAATACCCAACGTGGTGGCGGCCGTGGAAACCGCCATGGCGGCGGTCGGGGTCAACGGCGAGGTCAGTCCACACCTCCCCCCCGCAGCATCCGCCTCAAAACCCTCCTAGTCCGTGCTTTCAGGCCCATGTGACGCCAGTGGGGGGCAGGGTTCGCCATCACCACCTCCACTGGCGCACTGTCACGTCGGACAGGTGGGTGCTGCAGATCGTCCGAAGGGGCTACTCCCTCCCCTTCGAGGCAACTCCTCCAGCCATGCCACCGCAGAACCACCGTGTATCGGGGGATCATTTGCGACTTCTGTAGGAGGAAGTTACGGCCCTCTTGGCCAAGGGGGCCATCGAGCGCGTTCCTGGGCCAGAAGTAGGGTGTGGTTGCTACTCCCACTACTTTCTGGTACCCAAGAAGGGCAAAGGGGGCCTACGCCCTATCTTGGACCTACGGGACGTCAACGGCTTCCTCCGGAAGGAGAAGTTCAAGATGCTGACTCTGGCTCTGGTCTTAGCTGCCCTGGACCCAGGAGACTGGATGGTAGCGTTGGACTTGCAGGACGCGTATTTCCACATCCCGTCCTGCTGGCCCACCGGCGCTACTTGCGGTTCTGGCAGCCAGGCGTCCCTCCACTAAGTCGGTATACGCCTGCAGGTGGAACAGATTTGTGGCATGGTGCACAGCAAAGGCTGTGGATCCTCTTGCTGCCCCTCTTTCTGCGGTTCTTCTCTTCCTTCTTTCTCTTGCCCAGCAGGGCTCTGCTCTGGGCACTATCAAGGGCTACCTTTCTGCCCTTTCAGCCTTTCTAAGGCTGCCTGATCAACCTTCTTTGTTCAAGTCCCCTATTGTAAATCGATTTCTGAAGGGCATATCACACACATTCCCTCCTGTTCTGTTTGTGATGCCTCAGTGGGACTTGAACCTTGTTCTTACGTTTCTGATGTGCGCTCCCTTTGAGCCACTTCACAACTGTCCTCTCTGTCTTCTTACCTTGAAGACTGCCTTCCTGGTTGCCATCACCTCTGCCAGGAAAGTGAGTGAGCTCCAGGCCCTTTCGTGTACTCCTCCTTTCCTTTCTGTCCATCCGGACATGGTTGTGTTACGTACTAAGCCATCTTTCCTGCCCAAGTTTGTCACGGCCTTCCACATCGGGCAGTCAATCACATTGCCCACCTTCTGTCCGCCACCGCATCCCTCTAAAGAGGAAGAGCGCCTCCACCGTCTGGACCCAAAACGTGCGCTTTCATTCTATTTGAATCGCACACGCCAGTTCCGGGTGGATGACCAACTCTTTGTTGGTTACGTGGGCGCTAAGAAGGGAAAAGCGGTGCACAAGCGGACCATCTCTCGGTGGATCATCTTGTGTATCCAGGCATGTTACTCCTTGGCTAAAAACAAGCCCCCTGTTGGATTGCGGGCTCACTCCACCCGAGCCACGGCGACTACAACTACCCTGGGCCGGGGCGTGCCCTTACAAGACATCTGTCAGGCAGCTACGTGGGCATCTCTGCACATGTTTGCATGACACTACTGCCTGGACAGCCAAGTCCGGAGGGATGGCTTCTTTGGCCGTTCCGTCCTCCAGGACTTTCTGGTGTGATTATTGGTTCGCAGACCCACCACCGGGGTTGGTATTGCTGGGGTATCTATTCTAAGGTAAGTAATCTATCACTAACGTGTCTCTTTCAGATGCACAAGTTACTACTTGTGTAACAATATATCTGTAAGAGATATTAGTTAGTGATAGATTCCTTACCGACCCACCCATCCTCCCCGTTATGCGAACCGATATCTAGGGTTAGGGTTACCCCCTTTCAGGGCCCTAGTTTCAATGGCACCAGTGTTGGTTTTTAACATGGCTCAGCGCTTCTGGCGCAGAAAATCTGTGTCTAAGAACCTACGTCAGCACGCGGAGGCGGCATCTAAGTACTCCGACGACATCATCACGGCGCCGACGACGGACGCGGAGCCGCAGACGATGCCTACCGACGCGCAAGGGTACTGCTACGCAAAAATTTCCGGATCCAGTCTGACGCCTGGGGATATTCTAAGGTAAGGAATCTAATACTAACTAATGTCTCTTACAGATATATCGTTACACAAGTAGTAACTTGTGCAGTACCAGCAATAAAAGTGTTTATTGAAGGATTAAAAAGAATTATTCCTCTTAGGTTACTACCCTCTCCAGTGTGGAACCTAAACATTGTTCTTACCAGGCTCATGGGACCCCCTTTTGAACCTTTACACAAATGTGAACTACAATTTCTCACATGGAAAACAGCTTTCCTCGTTGCTATTACATCTCTTAGAAGAGTTAGTGAGATTCAAGCTTTCACTATACAAGAACCATTCTTACAATTACACCGTAACATGGTGGTTCTAAGAACTAATCCTAAATTCCTTCCTAAAGTAATTACTCCTTTTCATCTAAACCAATCTGTTGAGTTACCAGTGTTTTTTTTCAAAATCCAGACTCTGTAGCAGAAAGAGCTCTACACACACTAGATGTCAAAGGAGCTCTTCTCTATTACATCGATATGACTAAGTCCATTCGCAAAACAAAGCAACTATTTGTAGCTTTCTCTCCACCACATAAAGGTAACCCCATTTCTAAATCAGGAATTGCAAGGTGGATTGTCAAATGTATACACATATGCTATCACAAAGCAAAACGCACATTAACAGTTCCTCCTAAAGCGCACTCCACACGCAAACTAGGAGCCTCCATGGCTTTCTTAGGGAACATTCCCCTAGAAGACATCTGCAAGGCAGCAACATGGTCTACAACACACACCTTCACTAAACACTATTGTGTTGATGTGCAAGCCAAGCAGCAATCTGTCCTTAAAACTCTTTCAAACTACTGCAACAGATTTGATTTGAGGATTTATAAAGTGCAACGAATGCCCATGGGCGTCTTGGCGCTGAGTGAAGTACGGGACCTGAGCTGCTGAACAATTGGTATATTAGCCAGAGGTGAAGAGCCATGTCTTTATCTCCACAGACACAGGTGACCACCGCTAGGGGAGACACTGCTGCACAATCGATGCAAAGTGTAGAATCAGCAGCTCATATGCCTTAAACGGAAAATTCTACTTACCAGTATGCATCTGTTCTTGGCATGTAGAGCTGCAGATTTCTACACGCCCTCTTGCCTCCCCGGGACCTGTATCTGTTCCAGTTTTATCTTAATTAGATATACACGCATGGACATCCTTTCTTTCTACTGACTCCCATCATTTCCCATCATGACAATAAACAATCTAAGGATGGAGCCGATGCCCATGCACACTATCGTCCAAGGGAGGAGTCACCTATCTCGTGACTAAAAAGACTTCTTCCAAGACGACAACAACATGCAATCATTAGAGTCCAACACCAGGTGGCGATCTAATGCAAAGTGTAGAAATCTGCATCTCTACATGCCAAGAACAGATGCATACTGGTAAGTAGCATTCTCCTTTTATTGCAGTGCATATTCAAGTTCTAATGGACTAACAGTGGACTTTTCCTTCTGCAGAATATACTGAAAGAACAGAGGTGGCAGTGCTGCAGAAGAGAATGTGTCTGCGTGCTGAGACACAAAAAGAAAAGCCATTCCTCAGCACTCTGCTTTCCTTCATCAATTTACATGGTAAGTCAAACTCAAGTTGAATACTTTTGCTTGTCATAAAAAAAGTTCATTGCATCGGAGGGCCCTGTGTTCCTTTATAGTGGGGTCTTTGGCATGATTATATTTCTGTCAAGACTGTAGCAAAATCTATGATGTTACAGTAATCATCATATTTTATCAAAGACTTTGTCTCCAAAGCTGACAAAGCCTGCTTCAGAAACCTGTGCAAATAATGTATCATCGGAGGACATTACTGTCTTAAGGCTAAAATGAGTTGCCTTAATTTGGTGCGATGGAGTTACTTTATCATAGAGTGAAGCTCATTTGACCTGTTTACCTGCACTCTGTATGTGTGACTCTGATACTCCAGATGGATTGCTGTTTAAGATACTCTGCGGTCTTGCAACTACATCCCATTTTCAAAAAGAGCCCAATGCTTTCAGTGGTTCAGAGTACTTTCCGAGTGCACCGCCTAGCTTCCCTTTAATCATAATTATATATAGTTACCTAGTGCATAATTGCTGATGTCTCCTCTTCCTGTGTATCTTCGTCACCCAGGGTGATTGGTCAAGTGCTTTCCTGACATCACAAAGCTAGAGCAGGATGTCATCTGACATGAGGGACAATCAGTTGCCTAGCAAACACTAGGATGCATTTATCATGGTGTTGAAATGGGTAGCAGGGTAAACGGGGCACTCTGCTGAAGACCTAGATGGTTAGATGAAAGAAACTAGGGCATTATTTGAGACTTGTTCATCTGTTTGAAGGTGCGGTTAATCGTAGTGTTCTCGACTTCTTCTCTATAGCTCAACTGATAGGGATGTACTGAGATGAATAAGTTAAGATATCGTTTATAGTTTTTATTATTCCCACTAACTATAGCGTAAACCTTCCTCCTTAAACTTCTCACATCACTTAATTGCTATTGGCGTATCATAACCTAAAAGAATTGCACTGAGAAGGGGACGCCGTCACTTGGCTGGCAATCACACCTTTTTATCTACATCCTGATGTAGGTGCTAGAGTGGTGTAGAGAGTAGTAGAAAATGAGGCATAGGATTGAGAAATGTACGCCAGGTTGAACATGAAAACTGAGATTTTAATTTTTAGTAAGCTGTGAATTTTCACAATATTACTGTCTCCATAGTACTGATTATCAAGGTTTAGAAAATCTAATTTTTATTGCAGTGCATTTGTTAGAAAATATTCAAGTTTTAATGGACTAACAGTGGACGTTTCCATCTGCAGAATATACTGAATGACCAGAGGTGGCAGTGCTGCTTAAGAGAATGTTTCTGCGTGCTGAGAACCCCCCCAAAAAAAAGCCAGTCCTCAGCTGTTAGATTTGGGGGTCTCTAGTTGGCACAGGTAGGTTCTTGTGACAAATAGGGACACTCTCCTCTAGTCAGGACAAGGGGATTATACTCCTAAAATAACCCCTGCTCACCCTCTAAGCTGCGTGGTGTGAGCAGTCAAGGCTTATTTCAGAGGCTTAGTAAGTTAAGCAGTTGTGACCACATACAGTAACACAGTGACAACACTGCAAATGGACACCACACAAGTTTTATATAAAAAATAAGTGGACTTTACATAGTTACCACAAGACCATAAACCACAAAAATACACACTATGATTACTTTAAGATGGTAGATTTAAGCTTAGTTCAGTTCTTAGATGCGACACTGCGACAATGTACCTTAAGTTGGGTTGCGCTTCCACGACGAGCAACGTTGCAGCGATGGGAAATGCGGACAAGTTCAGATACAAAGAAATAAAGACGTGAAGATCTTCCAGATGCGGCACGCTTCTCGGGGATGCGAGAAACTCTCTGTTGGATGCGTGGACTGCAGCGGCGACACCATTACGATGCGACGGCAACAGCTCCAGCGGCGACGCTCTTCTCCACAATGCGTGAAGCTTCCACTCGATGCAACAACTACAGCGGCGACATTCAAGATGCGACGGCAGCAGCACCGACGGCGGTGCGCTTCTCGGGGATTCGAGGGGCTCTTGGTCGATGCGGTGCAATGCGACCGTTCCAGCGGCGACACCCTCCTGCTTTGGAGTTGCGACGGCACACACAGCGACGGCAACACGCTCCGACCTCATTGCGAGATTCTTCTCCTGATGCAGTGCTGTGGGACAGCTCCAGCGGCGACACCCTCCTCCTTCGGAGTTGCGACGGCAGCAGCAGCGACAGCGACAGGCTTCCTCTTCGTTGCAGCACGCTTCTCTCCGATGCTGTGCAGTGCGACAGTTCCAGCGGCGACACCCTCCTTTGGAGTTGCGACAGCAGGCACAGCGACGGCGACACGCTTCTTCTTGTTGAGTCGCACTTCCAGCTCCTTGCAACACGCAGTTCCTCAGAAGGCCCAAAACAGCAGCAGACACTTCCAAAAGAACTCTGGGGAGCTGGGCGGTGAAGTCTGTTGTCCCTGAGACTTCAGCAGGAGGCAAGCTCTTTTCCAAGCCCTTGGAGATCCTTCACAAGTTGAAAGCAAAGTACACAAAGTTCCTTTCTCCTTCCTTTGGCAGTAAGGCAACCACTGCAGGCCAATCCCCCAAGCAGCACTTCAGCTTGGGAATAGTCTCTCCTCAGTTTCTTCAGGTTTTTCTCCTCAGTAAAGGTTTCTTCTTGTAGTCCAAAGTGATCTAATTTCATAGGATCATCGTCCCAATATTTATACCCCATAATCCTTTGTTCTCTGAGGGGAGAGTGGGCTTTGCCCAGTCCAAACCAGATCTGAAGCACTCTGTTTACCAGAATTCTCCTTTCCTTTCACAGTGCAGGGCATGCACATCAGACGCCCCACAGGAGGTGGAGCCAGCATTGTGGAAGGCAAGTACAGTCCTGGAGCACTTTGTTTACAGGACTCCTTCTCTTCTTTCAGTGTGCAGGGCAGAGACATCAGCCGCTCCCCAGGGGGTGGAGCCAGGATTGTGGAAGGCCGGCACAGCCCTATTCAAGGTTCAGGTGCAACTCCTCCCTCCCATCTAGATGCAGATCTCTCTATTCACCACTGGGTGACTCAGCCTGTCTCCTGGAATTCCCCAGCCCTGTCACTCCCAAAATCAGACATAGGAATACACAACCTAGCGGAGGCAGGTTTGAATGGTTAGACAAGCAAATACCTATTTTCTAAAAGCTGTATTTGCAAACACAGAATATTAAAATAACCTTTACTGAAAGATGTATTTTATTATTCTGAGTTCAGGCATACTAAACTCTAATTTCTACCATGTTCTCTGAGCCTGTTAGGATTATAAAGTGTAATAATTCTAACACCCCATTCTAGCCTATGGAGAACAGGTAGCCTTGCAATAGTGAAAAATGAAAATGGCTGTAATTCACTGTTAGGACATGCCACACACATCAGGGTTTGTCCTACCTCATACTTACAATGCACCCTGCCCTTTGGCCTACCATAGTGGTGACTGAAATGAAGAAAAGGGAAGGTTTCGGGACTGGGAAGTTGGTGCACTTGCCCAGTCAACATGACAGTACCAGACTGCACGCAGGCTATGCAATGGCAGACATTAGACACATTTTACAAGGCTGCTTCTGTGGGTGGCACAACCAGTGCTGCAGGCCCACCAGCAGCATTTGGATTTACACGCCCTGGGCACAGTGCACTAGACTATGGTGTGACAAGTAAACCAAATCCAAGCATGGAACCACTGATTAACATCAATTTACAGTAGGGAGCACTTGCACTGTGGCACTGGATAGCAGTGGCACAGTGCCCAAAGCATCTAATACCACCAAAAATACATGAGACAACAGCAAAAATGGAAGGGTGACCTACGCTAATGGTGCCAGGTCTAACACGTGTTCCCTCCAGCTGAAGAGTGGGGAGAACTACCCTAACTCCTGGGAGTTCTCTTCACTAAGTCGGCGTTGGCGTGTTCTGTTCTGTACCAGGGCGGTGTTCCACCGTAAAGTCCATACCCTGTAGGGAGATGGACCACCTCAACAGTTTTGGATTCTCACCCCTCATCTGCATCAACCATCTGAGGGGCCTGTGGTCTGTCTGAACCCGGAAGTTAGTCTCAAACCGGTATGGTCTCAGCTTCTTCAGTGCCCAGACCACAGCAAATGCCTCACGCTCAATAGCACTCCACCTCTCTTCCTGTGGTAGTAACCTTCTACTGATAAAGGCTACAGGTTGATCTAGGCCCTCCTCATTCATCTGTGACAGAACAGCCCCCACACCATGCTCTGAAGTGTCTGTTTGGATGATAAACTCTCTTGAGAAGTTTGGTGCCAGGAGCGCGGGCGCCGTGCACATGGCAGCTTTAAGGGCCTCAAAAGCTTTCTGACAAGTGTCAGTCAGTTCAGATCACCTTCTTGTGCTGCTTCTTAGAAGTCAGCTCTGTCAAGGGAGCAACAATGTTGCCATAGCCCTCGACAAACCTCTTGTAATACCCTGTGAGACCTAGGAAGGCTCTCATCTCTGTCTGGGTTTTGGGTGGCTCCCAAGCCAGGATGCTTTCAATCTTGGGTTGTAGGGGTGCCACCTGGCCGCTCCCAACTTGGTGTCCCAAGTACACCACGGAACCCTGCCCAATCTGACACTTTACTCGCCTTGATTGTGAGGCCTGCTTTCCGCAGCACCATCAACACTTCCCAGAGGTGGTGCAGATGTTCCTCCCAACTGGCACTGAACACTGCGATGTCATCCAAGTAGGCGGCACTGAACTCATCCAGTCCAACCAACACCTGGTTGACCAACCTCTGAAAGGTGGCAGGGGCATTCTTCATCCCAAAGGGCATAACACGGAACTGGAAATGCCCATATGTAAATGTAAATGTAAATTGATACTTGTATAGCGCACTACTCACCCGCAAGGGTCTCAAGGCGCTTGTACGAATACCGCTGTGGAACCCATCCTGGCTTTCCCTGTGAGTTGTCCACTCCTGGGCACCCCCAAGGTGGAGGCCAGGCATCCTTAGCGTTGTGGGGGCCGTTGTGGAGATTAAGCAAGCTATTGCCCAGAGTTGCAGAGTGGGACTCCATGATTGGAATAGGCACCGAGGCGAGAATTATCAGGTCCGTGGAATTTTTGAGCTCAAGACCCGCCGAAGCGGGGAATTGAACCCTGGTCCTGGGCTAGACATCTGCATCAGGGTCTGCCGCTCTAACCATTGAGCCACACTTCTCATCTGGTGTGGAGAATGCCGGCCTCTCCTTTGCCCCATCAGTCAAGGCGATCTGCCAGTACTCAGACGTTAAGTCAAACTTGCTGATGTACCGCGCAGCCCCTAGCCGATCAATGAGCTCATCAACTCTGGGGATGGGGTGTGCACCAGTCTTTGACTGAATTGAGCCCTCTGTAGACCACACAGAACCGGAGTTCAGGTGTGGCACCCGGCGCTGCAGCATTCGGGACCAAGACCACTGGGCTGGCCCAAGGACTGGGTCACTGGGTAGCAAACTCCCCTTTGCGATCCCCCGTAATTGAATCTCCATCTCGTCAACAGGACTGGTCCGGGCCCTTTAAGGACAGCCTGGACTTCCCGGACTTTGACTCCACCCCTGTAATGACGGAGTTTGTCGGCCTATCAGATCCGGCCTCATGGGAAAGATCGGTGGACCTGGAAGACGCTAGAGGGGGCGAGGTCCAGTGCGACTGGGAACGGAGGAAAGGAAGACAGCGGGAAACAGACCGGAGCGAAGCCACGGACCTGAAAGACGATGAGACCGGGAGAGCTGATAGCGGAGCGCAGGACCAGGAGGACGTCGGAGCCGGGAGTGCTGGCAGCGGAACCACGGACCTGGAGGACCTCGGAGCCGGGAGAGCTGACAGCCGAGCCATGGGTTGAGAGGACGCCCAGGAGAGGACACTGCAGGAGAAGCCAGGAGACCACCGTCCCCTCTCATCGCCCAGCCACGCACAGGAAGACGCGTGGCTAAGCCAGGTACGGGGTCGCCTCAGAGCTCTCTTAGGATTTAAGAAAGTGTGGGGAACCGGGTAGCAAAGGGAGGAGGGAGGGACTGTTCTAAGGGCACCATTTCCTTTTGAGCACTGAGCACCGCACTTATCGGGTTAGTGATCTGTCCTAGGACAAACGGTGATGGTTTATTCCTCCTCACTCATGTTACCCGCACACCCTACCCCCGAACTAAATGCGGATATTGAGCTGTTACTTAACAACCCCGTTTTCCTTTCTTTTTCACAAATACCCTGGCGAGACGGTGAGGAGAAAACGGAAACCGATCAAGCCTTGAAGTCACTGAAGACCAGCTGCAAGAAGCTTACCCCTTCGTTTCATTGCGACGAGTTGAACTTTGTGGTTAAACCCATTAATAAAAGAAAACTTAGTTACCTCACTTCAGTATTGGCTCCTTCTCTCCTTGTAGACCCCCAAGGTTACAAGTGGCGAGCCAGATAGGAGATTCCGTCTGATAAAGATGGAGAATCTAGTTAATCAGATGAGGGAAGGACAGGCCAAGTTGGAGTGGGCAGTGGGACAGTCTACAGAGCAAGCCGACAATGACAGGGCAGCTTTCACAGCCGCCATGCAACAACAAGCGGACAATTTAACCAAACTAGCTGAGGGACAAACCCAACTCTTAGCCACCTTGGGACAAAGTCGTGTTGCTGCTCCTCCGGGGCCATGGTACCTCTGCAAAAATATGTTGCTGCAGATGACCCCATTTCATATTTTTTTTTAATTTTGAAAGGGGTGCTAGAGCTAGTGCCTGGCCGGGAGAAAGGTGGCCTTTCTATCTTGCGCCTCTTTTATCCGGGGAGGCCCAGGCAGCCTACCAAATGGGCAACAAAGACGGGACGGCCTCATACGGACATGTGAAGCAAATTGTCCTAGACAGACTCGGAGTCGATGATGAAAGTCACAGGCTACCATTCAGACAGGAAAGAGGACAACCAAGCGATGCTCCAAAAACGTTGTTCTACAAACTAAAAGACGCCGCTGACCGTTGGTTGAAACCCCAGGACAGTAATATGGAAGAAGTTATGAATAAAATCTACCTTGAGCAGTTTCTTGAAGCGCTTCCTTATGGGACTCAAAGGTGGCTTAGACAGCATGCAGGGTTAACATTGGAACATGCTATAGAAATGGCCAATTCCTATGCCCGAGCCCAAAACCGTTCTACCTTCAGGGAAGCAGACAGACCCAACGCCAGTAAAATCCCGGTAAAAATGGAAAAGAAAGCCTACAAGGGCCCTACAGACTTACCTCTTAAACCCCGCTCCCATAAAATCGATCCTCCCGTTATGACTGGTCCACAATGTTACGAGTGTGGAGAGTGGGGCCACATCGCGAGGTATTGTTGCAAAAAGAAAGAGAAGAAGGAAGAACCCATGGAAGTGGGATACCTGCCCCGCGCCATCCTGTATGACCAAGAAACAGGACCTGCCTTTTATGTAAGTGTTCTGCTTGATAACCAGAAAACCCAAGCCTTATTAGATTCAGGATGTCGCCATTCAGTCGTTAGGAAGAGTTCCCTGCCTGCCCCTTCTCTCTTGTTGAAACGGACAGTCAGGATAAAATGTGTCCATGGTGATATCCGAACCTATCCTTTAGCCAGGGTAACCCTTACAACTGAGGAAGGTACACAAGTACAGTGCGAGGTAGGAGTACTCCCCGAATTACCTGAACCCCTTATTATTGATACAGATAATTCACGTTTTTCTACTCTGACGGAAGCTTTACAAAGGAGTAGACAACTAGAGAAAAACCTCCCTGGTTTATTAGTGGCCGAACCATGGGCAACAGATTCATATTTTCGTGCTGCCCAATTAAATGACGCCTCTTTAGCTCCAAATTGTGGGGTGTGGAAACCGCACTTGATTGTCTTAATTTACCAATGGTGTGATAGGTAGGTGGTGCGCTGGAGTAATGCTCCCTGTGCCAGGAGTCAATTGTACCATGAAATGAGCTCTGTTTCCCATGGGAGCAGAGTCCCTCCAGTGCACTCTAGGAGAACAAAGTTCTTGAAATGATGTAATCCCAGTTCTAGGTATCTGGTATCAAAGTTCATTTTTATTCTTTGTAAATGTCGAAATTTCACATTATTCCATCATAATGTTACATTACATTGTTATTTTGCGCCCAATGCATTTCGGGCATTTGCCCTTCATCAGGGGACTTAGGGTCTAAAAGTAACCAGAGTAAAGCATCTAATTAGATTGTACATTTCAAGCATAGCAGTTTCGTAAATGACGAACATTCAAGCTGCATGCTAATTAAACTTGCAATTTGTGATGAGTTTATGTGAGAAGGTGAAGGATTGAAAGAATTGGAAACACAAAAGATTAGAATAGGAAGGTTATGTGATTTCCGAAAGTCTCCGTGTGTGCATGCAATGAAGGCATGTCTCTTCCATTAAATGCGCTTGCTTACAAATAAAGATAACACCCGGTGAATAAAACAATTCGTTCAGGTATGCAGTGAGTTCTGACCTGTTTTGTAGAACACACGAATATGAGTCGCATTTGATCAATGTCAGCAAAGTATCACCTGAAATGGATATAAATGGTCAAACGACTGACGTGATACGGACTATGTCGTATCCAGTTCTGAAATGATAAACCCTGTGAGCTTACCGTGTATCTTGGGGCGGTCGGACGTGTGTCGATTTCGCGGTGCGATGTGAAATGATAGCAGTGTTAGTGCCGGTAATGTTTTGGCCGGCGAATCATTAACGTGCTTTCCGATTGGTTTCGGAGCGATCATGTGACTGAACTGGAAAAGAAAACGGTTCCTATTGGTGTGAACCGTGTTTGATGAAAAAAACGCTCAGTGCGATGTTTTTTGTTCAACTCCAATGAACTTTATGATCCCGAACGCGGTGTGTGAAAGGCAGAAAATGAATGTTGAACGAAAAAAATTGGATGAACAAGAAATTGCTGGTGTGGGTGATATGATAAATGTGGTTGAATGTGCTCATATAAACAATGAAACATGCTGAAATGAAAGACTGTTCATCACAAACTTCTACACGAGGGATTTGATAGATTATAAAAACATGTCTACTTAGTAATCAGGATACATAAATCACGTAGTGTGGGTGATATGATGAATTTGGTTGAATACGATCATATAAACAATGAAACACACTGTAATGGAAGACTGTACATCACAAAAATATGCACGAAGGATTTGATGGAGTGTAAAAAAATATATCTACTTAGTAATCAGGATACATAAATCACATAATGATTTAGCAGTGATCAAATTATAAGTAACAGCTGTACTCTAAACGTTCATTAAGCCCTTTCGGTTGTGTAGATGACAATCGGTGTATCCAAAAAAGTTCTCTCCTGAGTAAATATTGGGTGTTGTCTCTTCCTGGTAATATCGGTACCATTTCTAGGATGCAGAACCTCAGTTGACTCAGATTATGACTTTGTTCATTGAAATGATAGCCACAGTGGATTTCAAAGTTTTTAAACGGATGTTGCTTTTATGTTCAAAAAGTCTCGTTTTTATTTTCCTTGCTGTTTTTCCCACGTATGCGAGGCCACATGGCCATTTTAGTATATATATTATATTCGTACTATCACACGTTCCGTTGACGTTCAATTTGATTTTTGTCCCTTTTAGTGGGTGTGTGATTTCATTCCCTTTAATGATCGTGTTACAATTTCCACAGTTGTGGCAAGGTACTGTTACTTTGTATGTTATGGAAATGTCTTTTCTTTGATTCAGTAACTCCTTGATGTTCTTAGTTCTTTGGTAAGCAAAACGTGGATTGCTGCTAAATAGTCCTTTGAAATCCTCCTCTAGGGCTAGTAATGGCCAGTTTTTTAAGATCACTTTTTTAATGTGGTGACTTCGTGTTGAGTATTTTGATACGAATACAGCTCTTTGTTCATCTTTGGTTTGTGATGGTTTTCACAATTGATCTCTATTTAGTCCTTGTGCTCTGTCAACGGCTTCAACCATTGTGGTTTCAGGATACTTTCGGTCGTGAAATTTTTGTAAGATGATTTTCTTATGTTGTTCGTACGTGGCTTGTGTGGAGGCGATCCTTTTAACACGGAGCAGTTGAGAAAATGGTAAATGTTTTTTGAGTGAGGGAGGGTGAAAACTGTGAAAATGAAGTAGGTTGTTCCTGTCGGTTGCCTCTTTAGCTCCAGCATGGCAGAATGCCCAAGAGAACAAAAACCGGGGAAGGCTCCTTGTTAGACTGGTCAGCCCTAGGGTGGTCTTTCCCTGTGATTTTTTTGCCCTGGGCTCATTTTTTTCACCTATTTTTTTTTTTGTTTGCCCATAGGTCTTCGGGCACCTTTTCACAGCTAACCTGTGTTAGGGTGCAGGTGCTCTCTACTTTCAACATGGCTGCCACTGGCCCCTGCTACTGCAGCGTGGTCTTTTTAGTGTAGCACCCTAGTTGCCAGGAGCAGGCTGGGTCCCCATACATTGTTGCAACACCAGCCACCCAGCCCCTGTCCATAGTTAGAGTGGGGAAGCTCCTGGAACCTTCCAGAAGGAAGGCGGACATGACTTTTCCCGTCTTAGAGAGTGGTCGCCTGACCTGGGCATATATAAGCGAGGGAGGGAACTTTTTCCAGTCAGTTGGGGCATCACTGACCTGGGGAACCCACGCAGGAGTTTTAGGCGGGAGGGCCTAGTGAGGAACCTATGCTACTGGGAGTGACAGGATTTAGGTGCTGCCTCTTAAGCTCAGTGAGGTGTCCAAAGCTAGTGGTAGGGAACCCCAGGGCCCATCTGCAGTGACTGAGGAGAAATTCTTCAAGCCTTCAACTCATTGCTCCCCCCCCCCCTTTTTCTTCAACTTCAAGAAACAAGCAACTAAGGGCGCAGAACCATCCAAGCGCCAAGAAACCTACTTAATGAGACCAGGTACTGGACTGAGCTGCCCTGCGCATCCCCTGCCTTCAGCTGGGCCTACCTGTCTCCCGTGACTGAACTGTGTGACCAGCGCTATGATTTGCCCCCATCCTGCCTGCAGATCTGACTGACTAACTTGTGGAGCACTGTAATCTGCCCTCCTGCTAAGCGCTGTGTCAGATCCTGCCTTCCCTGTCAGGGATCGTCGAAATTGTCTTCCTGCCCTGCCGGCACCTAGCGCTGAGAAGCGCCTCCAAGCGCTGTACCTGGCCGCCTGGGGAAGCCCCCTCGTCACCGCGGCATCAGCGCCACCCACGTGACGCCTCTGAGGCCCTGCCGGCCCGCCCTGGGGCTGCCCACCTTCACGCTGTGTCCAGCGCAGTGTTTGCCCCCCTCTGCAGCCCTCGGTGCCAGGAGAGGGCCGCCGCATTGAAACTGACAGGCCGCGCTAGGCCTGAAGCCTACTTGGAGCCCGTCACGTGAGCGGGAGCGCCGCCGCGTCATCGGCCCCGCCCAAGCTGCCTCGCTATTGGCTGTTCCCACCGGGCCCAGCTGACAAGGCCCGGCGCTCGGGGAAAGCCGTGTCTCCCCTCAGAGGGGGACGTGGAGCCAGAGAGCCCCTCCGGTGGAGCCTTCCCCCCTGATCTCGCTCTGGCCCCGGCGCCTGGTGCCCGAAGCCAAGCCGGCACAGCGCTGGGCCGAGTGAGGCCCTGGAAAGGTCAAACACCCCCTTTCCCTCACCATCGACTACGCAAGGGCCCGGAGGGCCGAAGAATAGAGGTAACCCCCTGGGGAGGAGGGCGGTAGGCCGCGTAAGGCCCGAGGTCGCCCCTCCCCCGGGGTTAACTGTGACTGGCCCTGTTGGCCCCTTTCTGAATGTGCCTCATCGCATTGTTTTGCCATATTTACAAGCCTGCATTATCCTTCGAGAGCCATATTTACAAGCCTGCCTTATTCTTCGTGAGCCATATTTACAAGCCTGCAAGAGTGAAAGTGTACCATGTTTACAAGCCCGTTAATGAGAGGGAGAGTCACTTCACTGTACTGAATTTTCTTCCAGAGGTGGACTTCCATAACACTTTTGATGCTCTGATCTGGGTCGCAGCCGACCCGCATTCACAAGAAGAAAGGCTTGTCACAAATGACTAAAGGCTGTGTTCTTTGAAGTTCTTTGTTAGACTGATAAGTACTTGCTGATATGTTTTATTCCTTTCCTTTCTAGGAAAAGCGTCCATGAGAGGTTTGATGTGCTATTTAGATGCATTATAATTGTCGCTTCTTGTAGGATCCTCCAGGTTTATACCATTACCCCTTTGCCTGTCTAAGAGTCTGATGCGACAGGCGGGGTCAGTTGATGTTTCATTGCATAGATGAGCTGGCTGTAGTTTTGCTGAAAAGCCTTACTGAAATGTTTACTCTTCACAGGAAATGCAACCTGCATGTGATACATGAAATGTCTTAATGGAATGTTCATTTGAAATACTAGTGGATTACCAATGCCTTGCTCTAATTGAAATCCTATATAAAAGATCTTGATTTTTCAAATACAACATCTGGTGTGTTCTCCATTATTGCGCCACTGTGTGTTTTATTGGATGTGCGTGTTAAGTAGCTGCTTTACACATAAGCACCTGGCCGCCTTCCTGCTCGAGCCGTGCTACCCCCCGGAGAACTGGCGGTCCCAGTTCTTACACTCCTCTACCCCTGTTTTGTGGAAAAGAACGGACTCCTATATAGGTTAAGCCATGATCAGGCAACTCCGCAATTAATTGTGCCCACCACCTTTCGTGACCAAGTCATTTTTTATGCTCATGCCCACCTCCTGGCAGGGCATTCCGGTGCTGAAAAAACCACTAATTCGATAATACAACACTTCTTCTGGCCTGGGGTCTACGCACAGGTTAAAAAGTATTGTCATGAGTGTCACATTTGTCAAAAGCGCAATCCCTATATACCAACTAAAGTTCTTCTTCCCAATATAGGAAAACCATTTGAAAGGATTGGCGTAGACATAATTGGACCTCTCCCTAAATCACACCGAGCGTACCAGTATGTAATGGTTGTAGTGGATTACGCTACCCGGAGGCGTTTCCTTTTAAGGGGCGCCACTACAACCGCCATTTCCCAAAGATTAGTTGAATTTTTTGCTCGAATGGGGTTTCCCAAAGAATTGATAACAGACCAGGGAACCCCTTGTGTTTCACGTCTCATGAAACAGATCTGCAACGTTTTGAATGTCAAACACCTGCGCACCTCGGTTTATCACCCTCAAACCGACGGGTTAGTCGAACGTTATAATGGCCTTTTAAAAACCACCCTAAAGAAATTACTAACAGGGGACGGGAAACACTGGGACCAGTTGCTCCCACTGGCACTGTTCGTCCTACGAAGCCAATATCAGAGTAGTCTGGGAGCCTCCCCATTTGAGCTCCTTTTTGGGAGGAAACCTCGAACCCTGTTAGAGATCACTCAAGATAGTTGGGAAAGAGAAGGGGCGCGCGATGCCCAAGAACTCTTCGAATATTCACAACAACTGAAAACCCGTTTGCATAAGTTGAGAACTTTCTTATGACACCCTGGAGAAGGCCCAGGTAAAACAGAAAACCTTTTATGACAAAGGAAAAAAATGGAGAGAACTGCCCATAGGAGATTGGGCCCTTGTTCTCTTGCCCACGTCTACTCACAAACTCCGCAAGGAGTGGCAGGGACCGTTCCCAGTGATAAGGAAAATAGGAAAAACCACCTATGCCTTAAAACTCTCACCCTCAAGAACCCAGATATATCACATAAACATCCTTAAGAAGTGGTTGGGTCCCCCTCCAAGCTCACCTGTGGCGGTTTCCATGGCTACGTCAGTCCCGCATACCATAGAACAAATCGCAATGGAGCGCACACCGCTAGCCCCCTCTCCGGGTCGCCCCTAGGGACTCTGGTACATGGAGTTCTTGAGTGGATCACCCCAGTGGGTGCAAGTAGGTACTTGTAGAACTGATGATCTCTAGACCCGATACATGTCCCGGGTTTTTGGATATCGCCCGAGACATGGCTCGGGTTTCGGGATGGCTTCCCACATCAGTAGAAAAAATAGTTAGGGGTGGAAGAGAAGGCCGCCTAACAACCGTCAATGGCTTTGATGCCCGAACCGGCACGCAGGTGCGTCGTCCAGGAGCCCGTCGGCTCAAGGCTCAAGGGAGCCAATTTGTAGAAGCAATCGCAATGGAGCGCACACCGCTAGCCCCTCCTCCGGGTCGCCCCTAGGGACTCTGGTACATGGAGTTCTTGAGTGGATCACCCCAGTGGGTGCAAGTAGGTACTTGTAGAACTGATGATCTCTAGACCCGATACATGTCCCAAGTTTTTGTATATCGCCCGAGACATGGCTCGGGTTTCGGGATGGCTTCCCTCATCAGTAGAGAAAATAGTTAGGGGTGGAAGAGAAGGCCGCCTAACAACCGTCAATGGCTTTTATGCCCGAACCGGCACGCAGGGCTCCTGGACGACGCACCCAAAAACCCGGGACATGTATCAGGTCTAGAGATCATCAGTTCAACAAGTACCTACTTGCACCCACTGGGGTGAACCACTCAAGAACTCCATGTACCAGAGTCCCTAGGGGCGATCCGGAGGAGGGGCTAGCGGTGTGCGGTCCATTGCGATTGTTTCTACAAATTGGCTCCCTTGAGCTTTGAGTCGACGGGCTCCTGGAAGACGCACCAGCGTGCCGGTTCGGGCATCGAGGCCATTGACGGTTGCTTGGCGGCCTTCTCTTCCACCACCCCTAACTATTTTCTCTACTGATGAGGGAAGTTATCCCGAAACCCGAGCCACGTCTCGGGTGACATCCAAAAACCCGGGACATGTATCGGGTCTAGAGATAATCAGTTCAACAAGTACTACTTGCACCCACTGGGGCGAACCACTCAAGAACTCCATGTACCACAGTCCCTAGGGGCGATCCGAAGGAGGGGCTAGCGGTGTGCGGTCCATTGCGATTGTTTATACCATAGAACAAGCAGTCCTAAACCCGGAACTTCCAGAAAAGAAGAAAACGGAAGTGCTGAACATACTCCTTAAAGATCAGCCTATTTTCTCAGACCAGCCGGGTAGGACTACATTGGCAGTCCATTCAATCCCAACCCCTGATGGCGTCACTATAAAACGAAAGCCTTACCACGTCCCCGAGGCCCGAAGGTTGTTACTAAGTACAGAAATAAGGAAAAGGTTGGAAGCAGGTATCCTAGTCCCCTCCAAAAGCAATTGGTCTTCCCCAGTAGTTTTAGTGCCAAAACCGGACGGAAGCACTAGGTTTTGTATAGACTTCCTTGCCGTTAACAAGGTTTCAAAACAAGATGGGTACCCATTGCCAAGAGTGGACGAACTAATCGAACGCCTTGGTGAGGCTCAATACATAACAACCATTGACCTCACCAAGGGCTCCTGGCAAGTACCCCTTCTACCCCAAGATCCGGAGAAGACAGCCTTTTCGACACCCGAAGGGTTGTTTCATTTCACGGTTCTACCATTCGGCTTACATGGGGCCCCTGTGACGTTTCAACGTCTTATGGACACCCTACTAGCCCCCTATACCCTGTTCGCAGCAGCCTTCTTAGACGACATCGTTGTCCACAGTCCAAACTGGGAGGCCCACCTCCATCACTTAGAACAGATAGTGGGGGCTCTACAAGAGGCCGGCTTACACATTAACTCAAAAAAATCACGGATAGCATTTACCCAAGTCAAATACTTAGGTTATGTCCTGGGAGAGGGTCATCTATTTTTCCAACAAGAAAAGGTAAAAGCCATCCAATCACAGGTCTTTCCAACAACGAGAAGGGATCTTAGGGCCTTCCTAGGTCTAGTCGGCTATTATCGCCGTTTCATCCCGCACTTTGCCTCAGTCTCTGCCCCCCTAACGGACATGCTAAAGAAAACAGCTACTTCTGTGCACTTCAAAAAACCTTCCCCTCAAGGAAGTACAGCCTTCCAAGCCCTAAAAGACATCCTGTCATCAGCCCCGGTCTTGACGGACCCTGATTTTGAGAAACCTTTTTATCTACAAACAGATGCTTCAGGCGTGGGTTATGGGGCAGTGCTCTCACAACTAGACACCGAAGGCAGGGAAAAACCCATCTTGTACTTGAGTCGGAAGTTATTCCCTCGAGAAGGGGCCTACCCAACAATAGAAAAGGAGTGCCTTACGGTCAAGTGGAGCATCGAGAAACCTAGAAGGTCGCCATTTTACACTGTTTACCGACCATGCTCCTTTGACCTGGCTGCAGCAAAACAAGGGCCGGAATGATCGCATCTTGCGCTGGTTCCTTTCACTCAAGCCATATGACTTCGAGGTACGGCATAGGAAGGGGACAAATCAAACAAATGCTGACTTCCTGTCACGCTATATGTCACGGGGTAGCAAACTCCCCTTTGCGATCCCCCGTAATTGAATCTCCATCTCGTCAACCGGACTGGTCCGGGCCCTTTAAGGACAGCCTGAACTTCCCGGACTTTGACTCCACCCCTGTAATGACGGAGTTTGTCAGCCTGTGATAAGTTGGCCTGATATATGATGTCCACTAGTTCTAGTGACCACCTTGTATCAGTCCAAACAACCCTTATGGTGAATGGTTGTAAGTCAACCTTATAGACCAGCTATCCTAATGGTAGCATGGACAAAGCAGTCTTAGGCTAAACTCTTTTGGCATGTGAGGCCAGCTGTTTTACCACAATATAACCCCTTGAATACCAGATGAAAGGACACCACACAGGTTGTTATGAAAATAAACAATATATTTATTAATAACAACACCTCTGAACTCTTTATGAGATCAGAGGGCTAAGCACATGACAATACTAGGAAAGAAATACGAGTTTGCACAATATTTACACGTGTGCCTTAGGGGCACGACAAACCATATACTAAGAACAATGGAATGCGAGGAAGGAAAATACTGTAAGGAGATCCAGAGGCTGGAGGATCGCTGGGACTATGCTACGAACTAGGTAAGTACGGAGCAGGAGGCCCACGGGACTCACGTGCAGAGTGGAAACTCTCACGCGGGATGCGTACCAACGTCTATGGATACTACAGTTTACAAAGTTACGGATTCCGGACGAACCCAGCTGGATGGAGGGAAAACAGTGGACCTGGACACTAGGATAGTGAACACTGACTTCAGCACCTAGAAGCTTTAGTTACCTAACCCACAGGCTGCGGGTGCATAGGGCTGAAGTGGTGTCGGGTTTGCTGCGTTGATCCCGGTGATGCCTGAAACAATGAGTTGCTGGCAGGCAGCCAGATGGTGGAGTCCAGTGGTTCCAAGGATGGAACTAGGAAGGAGAAGTCCTGAAAGGGTAGGGGACAGAGTCTCGGTCACTAGCCAGTGACGGTGCTGGAACCAGGAGGGAACCAGATGCTGTTGCCGCGTTCAGGTGACGGAAGGGTCGCTTCTCTCTGTAGCTGCGCAGACCAGGAGCTGTTCTTTACGACCAGGCTGGAGGCCCGAGCCGTCCCACGTAGTCTGCTGCTGATGGCGGTGTTGGATCGTCGATCTGGTCAACAGGCCTTGGCCAGTGCAAGCCACGCGGTGAAACAAAGATGGCGTCTGGTGCGGACCAGGTGGGTCCGGGGCGCATCACTTTCACAAGGAAGCAAGGGCCAGTCTGGGGGACCAGACTAGCAGTGTCGAAATCTTCGGGTCGTCGTCTCAGAGGTCACGAGCCAGCCGGCAAGTGACCAGACAACAGGAAAAGCAGCAACCAGGCAAAAGGGCCCCACGCAGATCTCGTGGAGGCTGGGGGGCTGGTCTTTGATGCAGGTGCTGTGTCGGTGTGGGGCTTCTCAGTCCCCGATGCACTCACCCGAGGGTCCCTCGGTGGTCGTGCTGGAAGCGCTGTGCAGGTTTCTTCAAGATGGCCGTCTCCACGTTGCTCGTCGCACCCACGGGTCCCAGCTGTGCTGTGGATGTGGTTAGAGGTCATAGGGGTCTGGAGGTCCGGGTCTCGTTGAGCTGGGTTGTCAGATTCCGGGAAGGAAGGACTTGCAGCAAACCGCACAGGAGCTTGATGGTGCCTGCGAAGCAGGATGGTCACTCCCTGACCATAGGGGAGATTCTTCAGTCTTCTGATGTTCAGGAGGTCGAAGGTCAAGAGTTTCTTCGTGGAAGTTGTCAAGATTAATCTAACTGGGAATGGGACCAGCTCCTACCTTTATTCAGCTAAAGGGGGCTGCACTACGACTAGGTCCCTCCTCTGGGTGGGACCAGGAACGGGGGTGGTTACACCCCCTATCCTTTGTCTAGTTTCCCGCCAGAGCTGGGGCTGGAGTGCCCCAGCAACTGGTTGGAAACCGGTGTATGCACAGGGCACCTTGTGTGCCCCAGGCATGTCTCATTCCTTTCAGCCTTGGCCTACCTAATACACAAAATCCTGTCTGGGGTGGTGCTAGCACCTCCCAAGGCAGGAAACCCTTTGTCTGAGCCTCCCTCGCTGGAAGGACTCCCAGCAGCAGGAGGTCAGACTTGTGTCTGTGGTGGCAGCATCCATCTTGTGATGCTGAGGCTCGAGTTAACTTTAACCGGGGTTCACAGTTACATACATGTCGTGTCCCTCTAGAAGGGTGGAATGCTACCCCCGTCGCCAGAATTGGCGAGGGGGTAGTATTCCAATTCGTATGACACCTTACTCGACATGTTTTGATAATGTTATACCAGAGTTAGCATTTAACCGCGAGGATTATAATGCACTTAAGAGTATATGGTATAGCGTTATCATGGAACAGCTATTAGGACTTGGTTCTGCAAACTGCAAACGGGCTCAGCTCATGCCAGAGCACCATCTCACATAATTCCAAGCACTCTGCCTTCAGGATTGATAAGGCCTTCTCTAGGAGTGACTGATAGGAATATATGTGTCCATTTTAGGTTTAGATATAGGGAACTATATCTAAAGCAAAGGGTGATTACACCACCTTGCCCCAGCTGTCGTGCAGCCAGTTGTGTCTGTTTAGATGGCCAGCCAGGGGTGGCATAATACATGCTGCAGCCCCTGGTAGGCCCTGGGTACACCTATGCCCTGGATACCTAAGGTATACTGTACAGGGACTGATAAGGTGGCCCAGTACCAATTGGCAAATGCACCTAGGGTACATGGTTGTAATTTTAGAGAGAGAACAGCTAGGCTGTGGGTCTGATTAGCAGACCCACAGCCAGGGAAAGTCGTAAACCAGTGAAGCAAAAAGCAAAAATCTGGGGTGGCCATGGGATTGCAGACCCCACTCTCCTACACAGCCTATCAGATCCGGCCTCATGGGAAAGAAAGGCGGACCCGGAAGACGCGAGAGGCGGCGAGGTCCAGTGCGACTGGGGATCGAGTAAAGGAAGACGGCGGGAAAGAGACCGGAGGGAAGCCACGGACCTGAAAGACGACGAGACCGAGAGTGCTGATAGCGGAGCCCAGGACCAGGAGGACATCGGAGCCGGGAGTGCTGGCAGCGGAACCACGGACCTGGAGGACCTCGGAGCCGGGAGAGCTGACAGCCGAGCCAAGGGTCGATAGAACGCCCAGGAGAGGACACCGCAGGAGAAGCCAGGAGGCCACCCTCCCCTCGCATTGCCCAGCCACGCTCAGGAAGACGCGTGGCTAAGCCAGGTACGGGGTCGCCTCAGAGCTCTCTTAGGATTTAAGAAAGTGGGGGAACCGGGTAGCAGAGGGAGAATGGAGGGAGGAACTGTTCTAAGCGCACCATTTCCTTTTGAGCACTGAGCACCGCACTTATCGGGTTAGTGTTCTGTCCTAGGACAAACGGTGATGGTTTATTCCTCCTCACTCGTGTTACCCGCACACCCTACCCCCTAACTAAACGCGGATATTGAGCTGTAACTTTTTTCACAAATACCCTGGCGAGACGGTGAGGAGAAAACGGAAACCGATCAAGCCTTGAAGTCACTGAAGACCAGCTGCAAGAAGCCTACTCCTTGGCTTCATTGCGACAAGTTGAACTTTGTGGTTAAACCCATTAATAAAAGAAAACCTAGTTACCTCACTTCAGTATTGGCTCCTTCTCTCCTTGTAGACCCCCAAGGTTACAGACTGCTAGATGACTCAATCACCCCAAGTGCAAGCATCTTTGAGACCTTCTCTTTAATGCAAGCCCTTACCCTATCAGTTACCCTGTAAGACTTGTGCTTCACAGATAAGCTGTCTCCTGTGTCCGCACCAATCTGTGACACTAGGAACCAGGGAGAACAGATCAGAGAACTGTCCCAGCAACTAGCGGCAGTCATTCTGTTGCTCAGTGGTCAGGGTGGAAGAGAGGTTAACACCATCCACTGACCCATTCTGCTCTGAGGCTGACAGGAGGTCAGGAAGAGGCTCAGTCTCCTCCTCCATCCCAGCATCTGTTGCCAAGAGCATGCCCACTTCAGACCTCTTCAAGTGGGGCTTAAGGCGGTTGACATGTAGGACCCTCAAGGGGTTCCTAGGAGACCGCAAGTCCACCAAGTATGTATCTGGACTCTTGCACTCCACAACCTCAAATGGTCTGGTCTACTTATCATGGAGTGTGCAGGGCTCCACTGGGGCCATGACCCACACTTTCTGGCCAGGTTGAAGCTCTACCAGAGTGGCATTCTGGTCATACCAGCGCTTCATCTCCTTCTGGCTGGCTTCCAGATTCGCCTCAGCGAGTTGCCTGAAACGCCTAGTCCTGTTCCTGAAGGCCAGCATGTAGCTATATACATCCTGGGGAGGTTTCCTGGGAGATTGCTCCCAGCCTTCCTTAACCAAACTCAGAGGTCCTCTCACTAGGTGTCCATAGAGAAGCTCAAAGGGACTGAACCCTAGGGATTTTTGTGGCACCTCACGGTATGCAAAGAGTAGGCACGGTAAGAGGCCATCCCACTTACGCCTCATGGGTTGCTCAAGACCCATTATCATGCCTTTCAGGGTCCGGTTGAACCTTTCAACCAGCCCATTTCCTTGGGGGTGGTAAGGAGTGGTGAACTTGTAGGTTACACCACACTCCTGCCACAGGGACTTCATATATTTGGAAATGAAGTTGGTCCCCCGGTCAGACTCTACCTCGCGAGGGAATCCCACTCGGGAGAAAATTCCCGTCAGTGCTCGTCCCACCATGGGGGCCGTCCCTGTTCTCAGATGTATGGCTTCCGGGTACCGGGTGGCATGGTCCACCAAGACCAGGATAAACCTGTTGCCCATGTCTGTCTTGGGGTCCAGTGGCCCCACAATGTCAATCCCCACCCGCTCAAAGGGGGTACTGACCACAGGGAATGGCTGGAGAGGAGCCTTGTGCTTCCTCCCACTCTTTCCACGTGCCTGACAAGTCTGACCGGTCCTGCAATGAGTATCAGAACTCTTGCGCATTTGGGGCCAATGAAAGTTGGTGACAAGCCTTTCAAAGGTCTTGTCTTGCCCCAAATGTCCTGCTAAGGGCACATCATGAGCCAGCCCCAGTAGGTAGGCTCTGAATTTCTGGGGTACCACCAGTACACGGGCTGACTCGGGTTCAGCAACCTTAGGCTCACTATACAGGAGACCATTCTCCCAGTAAATACAAGTGTGACCCCGACTGATCACCTGCTGCCTGGCTTGCAGCCTGTTGCCGCAAGCCCACAAGAGAAGGTCACTCTCTCTGTTCCTTGCAACATTCCTCCCTGGAGGGGCCTCCTTCTTGCTGCTAAGGGGTCAACTCGGGCAGGTCCCCCAGTTCAGCTACTTGCTCCCCGGTGGGCTCCAGGGTATCCCCCTCAGGGTCTACTTCCTCCTGGGCCGTGGGAACTTCATGGGCCTGTTTCCCACTCCTTTTCCCACTCCTTTTGCCACTTCTCTCTTCGGCAAGGTCCTGGGCCCCCCTCTCAGGCTCCAGGTCCTCTTGAGAACCCCTACTGGCTGACATTGACCGAGTGGTCACGCACGCCCAGTCAAGCAGTCCAACCATCTTCAAGTGAGTTGTTTTCTCCACCTTTTCCCAAGGGGAGCTCTCCAAATCATTTCCCAGCAAACAGTCAACAGGCATGGCGGGCCTCACAGCTACCTGAAGAGTACCAGAGACCCCCCCCCCCCACCCCACTTAAAGGGAACCTAAGCCAAAGGACAATCACTCTCTGTGTTGGGGTTAACAACTCGGCAAAATGCATGAGGGACAATCTGCTCTTGAGACACCAGGTGACACCTGATAGCTGTCACACCGGCTCCTGTATTTCTAAGAGCCTCCACCTTTTGGCCATTGATGGTCACTCGCTGCCCATATTTCTTAGTGATCCTGGGTAGCTGAGCTTCTGAGACCATCTCACAGTCTCCTAAAGAGACTAGGGTCATCTGTGCGGGACCCCACCCACCTTGGACATCAATCTCCTCCCCCAAGGCTACACTAGCCATCTGCTGGGGCGGAGCACCAGTGGGTGCTTGTTGACCAAACAGGCGGCACCTGGTGTCATTCGCCTTATGACCCAGATCACCACACTTGTAACATTTCAGGGGCCCCTGGGGTACAGGACTACCTGTCGGCCCCTTGCTTTCTCTCAAGGGGAGGCTGGGAACCTTTCACGGGGTTCCCTTGGGGACTACTTTGGGGCCCTTTGCGGAACTCCTTCTGTTTGCCCTTGTATCCCCACTCTTCTGCTGGGGACCCTGCCCACCTTTGGCTGAGTCTCCCTTGTGACCCATGTTGACCCTGGTACTGACCCAGCGGTCTGCCTCCTCAGCAAGCTTCCTACGGTTAGTCAGCTTGTTATCTATCAGATGCTGGCGCAGCTCTGGAAAACAATTATCGGACAAGTGCTCCCATGCAATCAAATCAAAGAGACCTTGAAAATCATTAACCTTGCTGCCCTTTACCCAACCATCCAATGCTCTGCAAAAGAAAGTGACATATTCAACTAAAGTACTGTTTTCTAACTTTTTTCATTTCCTGAACCTCTGCCTATAGAGATCAGGTGTCAAACCATATCTAGACATCAATGCTTCTTTCATGTGGCTGTAGGAATTGTGGACTTCAGAAGGCAAGTCTAACAATGTATCCCGCCCCTCACTAAGGATCCTTCCCCACAACCCCGCTCCCTAATCTCTCTCAGGGACCCGGTGGGAAGACATGGCTACCTCATACGCTCTGAACCACTGACCAATATCCTCATTTTTGTAAAGCTCCTTCACCACGTCCTTGGGAATATACATGCTACTTTCTGAATGTACTGACGGCATGCTGCTACCAGAGGGAGTAACTTCCAGACTTTTAGCTTTTATCTCCAACTCCCTCAAATTTTTTTGTGCTCAAACTGTATTTTCTTTTTCTCAATATCTAACCTTCTATTTTCTATTTGTAGCTGCCTATTCACCTTGAACTTGGTCATCTCCATTTCATGCCTTCTTGATCTCTCTCTGTCCTCCAAGTTCTTTGGAGACAGACTTTTGTTAGAGCCAATGCTACCCGCAGGGGGAGGGGCCTTCCTTACTTTTGAGCCCAATGCTTCTTCCTGTTGTACTTCTGCATCATCATCATCCTCCTAAATCATAGTAGTTTACCTGGCTTCTACCCAGGCCCTCAGCGCCTTGTAGAATTCTTCCTTCACTTTAAATCCAGAAGTGGAAACATTGAATTTCTTGCAAAATTACTTCATCTGCTTTACTGTGTAGCATTCCAGCCTCTCTTCTTCCAATTCGCAATTAAGGGGGGCTACAGATTCTGCTCTCTACTGAATTAGGCATCTTTTAAAAATAGGCAATCCAAAAATCAAAAAGGAATCTACCAAAAAGTATGCGGTATCATTATGGTCTGCACTCACTAAGTAGTGTTCACCAGTCACTGTACATGAGTCACAAATGCAAATTCAGAATCCTCACTGCTGACTGCCAATGTTAGATTTGGGGGTCTCTAGTTGGCACAAGTTGGTTACTTGTGACCAATAGGGACCCTCTAGTCAGGACCAGGGCATTACACTCCTAAAGTAACCCCTGCTCACCCTCTAGGCTGCGTGGCGTGAGCAGTCAAGGCTTATTTCAGGGGCGTTGTAAGTTAAGCAGTTGTGACCACATACAGTAACCCAGTGACAACACTACAAATGGACACCACACAGGTTTTATATCAAAAATAAGAAGACTCATATAGAGTTACCACAAGACCATAAACAACAAAAATACACACTATGAATTTTATTTAAAAAAAAATACACACTATGATTACTTTAAGATGGTAGATTTAAGCTTAGTTCAGTTCAGTTCTTAGATGCGACACTATGCGTCAATGTACCTTAAGTTGCGTTGAGCTTCCACGACAAGCAACGTCGCAGCGATGGGAAATGCGGCAACATTCAGCTACAAAGAAATAAAGACGTGAAGATCTTCCAGCTTGGGCACGCTTCTCAGGGATGCGAGAAACTCTCGGTTCGATGCATGGACTGACGCAGCGACACCCTTACGATGCGATGGCAACAGCTCCAGCGGCGACTCTCTTCTCCACGGTGCGTGAAGCTTCTCCTAGATGCGACAACTACAGCAGCGACATCCAAGATGCGATGGCAGCAGCTCCGACGGAGGCACGCTTCTCGGGATGCGAGGTGCTCTTGGTCGATGCGGTGCACTGTGACCGCTCCAGCGGCGATGCCCTCCTGCTTCGGAGTTGCGACGGCAGGCACAGCGACTGTGACACGCTCCGACCTCGCTGCGAGATTCTTCTCCTGATGCGGTGCAGTGCGACAGCTCCAGCGGCGACACCCTCCTCCTTCGGAGTTGTGATGGCAGCAGCAGCGAGGGCGACACGCTTCCTCTTTGTTGCGGCACGCTTCTCTCCGATGCGGTGCAGTGCGACAGTTCCAGCGGTGACACCCTCCTTTGGAGTTGCCACGGCAGGCACAGCGACGGCGACATGCTTCTTCTCGTTGAGTCGCACTTCCAGCTCCTTGCGACACGCAGTTTCTCAGAAGGCCCAAAACAGCAGCAGGCACTTCCAAAAGAACTCTGGGGAGCTGGGGATGAAGTCTCTTATCCCTGAGACTTCAGCAGGAGGCAAGCTCTTTTCCAAGCCCTTGGAGATCCTCCACAAGTTGAAAGCAAAGTACACAAAGTTCCTTTCTCCTTCCTTTGGCAGTAAGGCAACCTCTGCAGGCCAATCCCCCAAGCAGCACTTCAGCTTGGGAATAGTCTCTCCTCCGTTTCTTCAGGTTCCTCTCCTCAGTAAATGTCTCCTCTTGTAGTCCAAAGTGATCTAATATCATGGGATCAGGGTCCCAATATTTATACCCCAAAATACTTTGTTCTCTGAGGGGAGAGGGGCCTTTGCCCAGTCCAAACCAAATCTGAAGCACTCTGTTTACCAGACTTCTCCTTTCCTTTCACAGTGCAGGAAATGCACATCAGACGCCCCACAGGAGGCGGAGCAAGCTTTGTGGAAGGTAAGTACAGCCCTGGAGCACTTTGTTGACAGTCTTCCTTCTCTTCTTTCAGTGTGCAGGGCAGACACATCAGACACACCACAGGGGGTGGAGCCAGCATTGTAGAGGGAAGGCCCAGCCCTATTCAAGGTTCAGATGCAACTCCTCCCTCCCATCTAGATGCACATCTCTCTATTCACCACCTGGTGACTCAGCCTGTCTCCAGGAATTCCCCAGCCCTGTCACTCACAAAACCACACATAGGAATACACAACCTCGCAGAGGCAGGTTTGAATGGTTAGACAAGCAAATACCTACTTTCTAAAAGTGGTATTTGCAAACACAGAATATTAAAATAACCTTTACTAAAATATGTATTTTATTATTCTGAGTTCAGGCATACTAAACTCTAATTTCTACCATGTTCTCTGAGACAGTTAGGATTATAAAATCTAATCACTCTAACAGCCCATTCTGGCCTATGGCGAACAGGTAGCCTTGCAATAGTGAAAAACGAAAATGGCTGTAATTCACTATTAGGACATGCCCCACACATCAGGGCTTGCCCTACCTTATACTTACAATGCTAACAAAAGGAAGGCAACAAGGTCAAAGGGCGCACAGCTATAAATTTGGCTAAATTCTAATGTCAAAAGTATCCAACTGACTGCTGCAAGACTGGAAGGAAGGTTACCAAACTTCCTTAAGTAATCTTGGAAACTCCAAGATAAAAACTAAATTCAGATTCCTGTCGAGCAATCAAAAAACAGTTGCTGTATATCTCAGCAACAACAAGACAATTATAAGACCAATAAGAGCACCAGGATCAATGTCCATACAAGGCCTTTCATGCACCAGATTCAAAGTACATCAATCCAAAGTATAATAGGAATGTCAATCCAAAGTTGTGTTCTGTCTCACGAGTTCTTTATTCACTCGAAGAGTTCCCAGGTTCCACGTTAACAAATTTCAAAGCAAAAGTTCAAGAATTCACAATTTCCAATATGCATCAGCACCAGCCAACACGTGTTTCGTTGGGCAATTATCAATGCCAACCAACTTCATCAGGGCTGCAAGCCAAAATAATATAGTATGATAATCAAGTATATACTCCAGACTATAAATGCAATTTAAGAGATGTTAAGTCATGTTACAAAAGTTCACCACCTAGGTGAGAGCATAAACACAGCACCCTTTTAATAGTGACACATCTAATGTACATTAAGTGGATCCCAGTGAAAGAAACATAACATACAGAAAAAACATTCTGTCCTTGTGCCAAATTCTTTCCGCCTAATTTTATTACCTTCATCCATTAATTTGTGTCCTTTATTCTCTAGCAGGTTCGAGCTCTAATTTGGCTCTGCAAACAACAATTCCTGGAATGACATAGGGAGGCTCTGAGCAGTGTCACCACAATTATCAAGGACCATATTACTTCGGTCCAAATACATCTAATTGGCCATACACGACCCTTGTAGATTATATAACAAAACTGATCTAAATATCCGAAGTGATTATATTCACAACTTCTAAACACGATAAGTATCAAGGTGTACCTCTCTCCGTTCTCACTCGCGTCAATATCTGATGCGGAAAATGTATCTCTCGTTAACCAGTCTGTCAAAGAATCAGAACATGCCTCTTTTAGTTATCTTACTTACTGTTACTACTGATTATATAACAAAACTGGTCTCAATATCCGAAGTGATTATATTCACAACCTCTAAACACAATAAATATCAAGGTGTACCTCTCTCCGTTCTCACTCGCGTCAATATCTGATGCGGAAAGTTTATCTCACGTTAACCAGTCTGTCAAAAAATCAGAACATGCCTCTTTTAGTTATTTTACTGTGTGTAAGAGGCATTAGCCATAATACTAGTTCGTCATACTTTCCCTTACCTCATCTTGCACCCGTAAAACATCCCGCACTCTCGTTCCGAGATGAGTCCGGTATACAGGGTCTGTCAAAGAGGGGCCACTAATTAAAAGATCTCCTTATCCGAAAACATACTTGATCTAGATAGCGGTACAGAGGATTACTCTTACCTATATCCCTCTGAAGACTCCTCGTGTATCAACAACCGGCGTGTATAGTAGCCGCCATCTTCCTGAAGTAGCACCAAGTAAGGAACTACCCAATTGGTAGCCGCCATCTTGAAGCATGTTCGTAAGATGCGTTAGTCTATTACAATATAGTATATTTGCCCCATTGTATTTTAAGCACAAAAAGATATATCAATAAACCGATATTACGACAGTATTTCTACATGTATCAAATATCCCTTTGTCTATCATACTCGATCGCGTTTTCCTACCGCCATCTTAGGACGGGTAGTGTTTGCGAGTGAGAAGTATCGGTCGCCAGGCCAATAATCTCTATCAACACATTTCTATCAAACTACTTGTGCTATTATGTAATTAAACTAGATTAATTAAATAATCAAAATGCCAAATTCATCACAACGAAGTTACATGAATCTCGTAAGTCTGATTTCCGCCGCCATCTTGGAATGGTCGGTATTATCACTATCCAATAGAGCAAGATTCCACTAACTAACTACTGCAGAACTACTAAAAAAGGGGTCTATATAATTTAGAGATATCATCAAATCCAGTCAGTAAGTGATAAACTCAGATAAAATATGAAGTAACTATTTTGGTTATGTGGTGACAGTGTGTTGAGCGTCCCGCGTCATTCTTATATTAAAATCAAAAAAAGGATTTTCAAGCAATAACAATCATAAGGGGTCATAGCATAAGCATTTGAAGTACCCAGGTTTCATTAGGTAATAAGGTTTTCAGTTGTAGCACTGTATTAATACCATACATACAGACAAAAGCCAGATCAAGTACTGTTACACAATAAACTAGATTAATCTCCTAAGAAATATTGTAGTTCTGTATCAATATTAAGTCCTTCTTCTACAGCCCGAAGGACCATAATCCAGCGTGCCTCTCTCCGTCTTAATTTTAGTGTTCTATCTCCTCCACGTTTATCAAGTACCACCTGTTCAATACCATGGAATGAGAATTTATGGTTCTCCTTATCATTGCTATATTGTATAAAATGTGACGCTATCGGATATCTCGTATCTCCATTCTTGAGTGCCCGATAGTGCTCCACCATCCTATCTTTTAGCCTCCTTACAGTACTCCCTACGTAAATTTTTCCGCAGGCGCAGGCAATAACATAGATAACAAAGTTAGAATCACAGTTGATGAAGGTATCTATGTGATGAGTACCTGTATCATTATATTCAAATGTCAAAACTTTCTTTCGTGCCCACCAACATGAACTACAGTTCCCACAGTAATAGAAGCCTTTGGGACGAACACGTAACCATTCACTGTATCCTGGGTGAACACTGGGTTGGGTCCCTAAACCCAGTGTTCACCCAGGATACAGTGAATGGTTACGTGTTCGTCCCAAAGGCTTCTATTACTGTGGGAACTGTAGTTCATGTTGGTGGGCACGAAAGAAAGTTTTGACATTTGAATATAATGATACAGGTACTCATCACATAGATACCTTCATCAACTGTGATTCTAACTTTGTTATCTATGTTATTGCCTGCGCCTGCGGAAAAATTTACGTAGGGAGTACTGTAAGGAGGCTAAAAGATAGGATGGTGGAGCACTATCGGGCACTCAAGAATGGAGATACGAGATATCCGATAGCGTCACATTTTATACAATATAGCAATGATAAGGAGAACCATAAATTCTCATTCCATGGTATTGAACAGGTGGTACTTGATAAACGTGGAGGAGATAGAACACTAAAATTAAGACGGAGAGAGGCACGCTGGATTATGGTCCTTCGGGCTGTAGAAGAAGGACTTAATATTGATACAGAACTACAATATTTCTTAGGAGATTAATCTAGTTTATTGTGTAACAGTACTTGATCTGGCTTTTGTCTGTATGTATGGTATTAATACAGTGCTACAACTGAAAACCTTATTACCTAATGAAACCTGGGTACTTCAAATGCTTATGCTATGACCCCTTATGATTGTTATTGCTTGAAAATCCTTTTTTTGATTTTAATATAAGAATGACGCGGGACGCTCAACACACTGTCACCACATAACCAAAATAGTTACTTCATATTTTATCTGAGTTTATCACTTACTGACTGGATTTGATGATATCTCTAAATTATATAGACCCCTTTTTTAGTAGTTCTGCAGTAGTTAGTTAGTGGAATCTTGCTCTATTGGATAGTGATAATACCGACCATTCCAAGATGGCGGCGGAAATCAGACTTACGAGATTCATGTAACTTCGTTGTGATGAATTTGGCATTTTGATTATTTAATTAATCTAGTTTAATTACATAATAGCACAAGTAGTTTGATAGAAATGTGTTGATAGAGATTATTGGCCTGGCGACCGATACTTCTCACTCGCAAACACTACCCGTCCTAAGATGGCGGTAGGAAAACGCGATCGAGTATGATAGACAAAGGGATATTTGATACATGTAGAAATACTGTCGTAATATCTGTTTATTGATATATCTTTTTGTGCTTAAAATACAATGGGGCAAATATACTATATTGTAATAGACTAACGCATCTTACGAACATGCTTCAAGATGGCGGCTACCAATTGGGTAGTTCCTTACTTGGTGCTACTTCAGGAAGATGGCGGCTACTATACACGCCGGTTGTTGATACACGAGGAGTCTTCAGAGGGATATAGGTAAGAGTAATCCTCTGTACCGCTATCTAGATCAAGTATGTTTTCGGATAAGGAGATCTTTTAATTATTGGCCCCTCTTTGACAGACCCTGTATACCGGACTCATCTCGGAACGAGAGTGCGGGATGTTTTACGGGTGCAAGATGAGGTAAGGGAAAGTATGACGAACTAGTATTATGGCTAATGCCTCTTACACACAGTAAAATAACTAAAAGAGGCATGTTCTGATTTTTTGACAGACTGGTTAACGTGAGATAAACTTTCCGCATCAGATATTGACGCGAGTGAGAACGGAGAGAGGTACACCTTGATATTTATTGTGTTTAGAGGTTGTGAATATAATCACTTCGGATATTGAGACCAGTTTTGTTATATAATCAGTAGTAACAGTAAGTAAGATAACTAAAAGAGGCATGTTCTGATTCTTTGACAGACTGGTTAACGAGAGATACATTTTCCGCATCAGATATTGACGCGAGTGAGAACGGAGAGAGGTACACCTTGATACTTATCGTGTTTAGAAGTTGTGAATATAATCACTTCGGATATTTAGATCAGTTTTGTTATATAATCTACAAGGGTCGTGTATGGCCAATTAGATGTATTTGGACCGAAGTAATATGGTCCTTGATAATTGTGGTGACACTGCTCAGAGCCTCCCTATGTCATTCCAGGAATTGTTGTTTGCAGAGCCAAATTAGAGCTCGAACCTGCTAGAGAATAAAGGACACAAATTAATGGATGAAGTTAATAAAATTAGGCGGAAAGAATTTGGCACAAGGACAGAATGTTTTTTCTGTATGTTATGTTTCTTTCACTGGGATCCACTTAATGTACATTAGATGTGTCACTATTAAAAGGGTGCTGTGTTTATGCTCTCACCTAGGTGGTGAACTTTTGTAACATGACTTAACATCTCTTAAATTGCATTTATAGTCTGGAGTATATACTTGATTATCATACTATATTATTTTGGCTTGCAGCCCTGATGAAGTTGGTTGGCATTGATAATTGCCCAACGAAACACGTGTTGGCTGGTGCTGATGCATATTGGAAATTGTGAATTCTTGAACTTTTGCTTTGAAATTTGTTAACGTGGAACCTGGGAACTCTTCGAGTGAATAAAGAACTCGTGAGACAGATCACAACTTTGGATTGACATTCCTATTATACTTTGGATTGATGTACTTTGAATCTGGTGCATGAAAGGCCTTGTATGGACATTGATCCTGGTGCTCTTATTGGTCTTATAATTGTCTTGTTGTTGCTGAGATATACAGCAACTGTTTTTTGATTGCTCGACAGGAATCTGAATTTATACTTACAATGCACCCTGCCCTTGGGCCTACCATAGGGGTGACTGATATGAAGAAAAGGGAAGGTTTAGGGACTGGGAAGTGGTAGCACTTGCCCAGTCAACATGACAGTACAAGACTGCACTCAGGCTCTGCAATGGCAGACCTTAGACACATTTTACAAGGCTGCTTCTGTGGGTGGCACAACCAGTGCTGCAGGCCCAACAGCAGCATTTGGATTTACACACTCTGGGCACACTCCGTGCAGTAGACTAGGGTCTGACAAGTAAACCAAATAGCCAAACATGGAACCACTGATTAGTACATCAATTTACAGTAGGGAGCACTTGCACTGTGGCACTAGATAGCAGTGGCACAGTGCCCAAAGCATCTAATACCAGCAAAAATACATGAAACAGCAAAAATGGAAGGGAGACCCACGCCAATGGTGCCAGGTCTAACATCAGCACTCTGCTTACCTTCATCAATTTACATGGTAATCAAAACTCAAGTTGAATACTTTTGCTTATCATTAAATAAGTTCATAGCATCGGAGTGCCCTGAGTACCTATTTAGTGTGGTCCTTGACATTATTATATTTCTGTCAAGACTGTAGCATAATGGATGACGTTACGGTGATCGTCATATTTTATCAAAAACTTTGTCTCCAAAGCTGACACAGCCTGCTTTAGATACCTGTGCAAACAATGTGTCATCAGAGGACATTACTGTCTTTAAGGCTAGAATGAGTTGCCTTAATTTGGTGCGATGGAGTTACTTTCTCATAGAGAGGAAGCTCATTTGACCTCTTTACCTGCACTCTGTATGTGGGACTCTGATACTCCGGATGGATTGCTGTTTAAAATATTCTGCAGTCTTGCAACTGTTTGAAGGTGCGGTTAATCAGTGTTCTCGACTTCTCTATAGCTTAACTGATAGGGATGTACTAAGATGAAGATGTTGTTTATAGTTATTATTCCAACTAACTGTAGCGTTAACCTTCCTCCCTCAACTTCTCACATTACTTAATTGCTATTGGCGTATCCTAACCTAAAAGAATTGCACTGAGAAGTGGATGCCTGCACTTGGCTGGCAATCACACCTTTTTATCTACGTCCTGATGTAGGTGCTAGAGTGGTAGACAATGAGGCAAAAGATTGAGAGATGTACACCAGTTTGAACATGAAAACTGAGATTTTAATTTTTAGTAAGCTGTGGATTTTCACAATATTACTGTCTCTATAGTACTGATTATCAAGGTTTAGAAAATCCATTTTTAATTGCAGTGCATTCGTTAGAAAATATTCAAGTGCTAATGGACTAACAGTGGACTTTTCCATCTGCAGAATATACTGAATGACCAGAGGTGGCAGTGCTGCAGAAGAGAATGTGTCTGCGTGCTAAGACCCAAAAAAAAATAAAGCCATTCCTCAGCATTCTTTTATCAATTTACACGGTTAGTAAAACTCAAGTTGAATACTTGTCATTAAATAAGTTCATAGCATCAGACTGCCCTCAGTACCTTTTTAGTAGGGTCTTTGGCATGAATATATTCTGTCAAGACTGTAGCAAAATGGATGATGTTACAGTGATCATCATATTTTATCAAAGACTTGGTCTCCAAAGCTGACAAAGCCTGCTTTAGATACCTGTGCAAACAATGTGTTATCAGAGGACATTACTGTCTTTAAGGCTAGAATGGGTTGCCTTAATTTGGTGCGATTGAGTTACTTTCTCATAGAGTGAAGCTCATTTGACCGGTTTACCTGCACTCTGTATGTGGGACTCTGATACTCCAGATGGATTGCTGTTTAAGATATTCTGCAGTCTTGCAACTCCATCCCATTTTCAAAACAAGCATTTACAATGCAATGGTTTCGCCTTTTGAAAAGTTAGAGCTATTGGCATTGTAAATGACAAAATTTGTATTTGTGTTGGTTTTGAAAACAGATAAATAAATGGCATTGTCATTTACATTGCCATTAGCTTAATCTCTTGCAAATGTGAGACCTATTGTACCCTACGGCGGAGCTCAGCAGACAGCAATTACTACCACACACACCCCCAGAGCCACACACACACACACCCAAAGCCACACACACACCCAAAGCCACACACACACCCAAAGCCACACACACACACCCAAAGCCAGCCACAGACACCCAGAGCCAAGGTCTTGCAAGTCCAAGACATGCCAAACGCAAGCACTTCATGTTATTGCTCCCGGCCCTGAATACTCTCCGAACAGTCAGCTTAGTCCTGTAAAGGCACTGGAAGGATTGCACGGGGATTCCGCTTCACCCAGTAAATCAGAACGCAGCATGAAGGATTGGTGCTTCTCCGTCACGTGCCTGGATGAAACTTTTGACTTTTTGGTGGAGAATGAGAATCATTTGTCAATCAGACAGGCACAAGACAAGTCTAACCAGCCATTCTAACGTGACACGCTTGTGACTCACTATATATAGAATAGAAGGAAACATTTGACAGTGGAATAACACCTGCACAGCAAAGATTTGTGTGCCAATGGAGCAGGTCAAGGATGTGGTGGAGGGGGAAAGAGTGAGAGGTGGGGAGAAATAAACCATTACTAAACACAGATGAAGAGCAGCAAATGCACTAGGTAAACTTAGCAGTATTAGAAGTCAGACGTAAATGAAGACTAGAAAGAAATAGGAAAATAAAAAAAGAAGCATTGGTAAAGTCAACAGGCATTGGGTACCAACCTTTTGAATTGGTCAATGCTTGTTTTTACGTTGTCATGCTTTTCGTAATAAATGATTGTTGTCGTTTCTGGGTCAATGCCAATATAGAATATTTAAAAATAATTGCTCTCAAAAAGCACATATTGTATAGCAGTCCTTAGCAATGTAGTTAACTACTTTGTGTTTGCCGAGCTGCTCCTCGAAAAAGAGCAGAATGCCACTGCACTCGTGCTTAGGCCAAACACTGGATGAAGTGGGCCGACCCACTGCCTCAAGCTGTATGGTGTAGTGGACAGAAGAAAAACTGGAATGACAGACAAATGGATGAAGAGGGCTATCTGAAATCCCCTTTAAGTATATTAGGTATATAATTTTAGTGAAATCAAAAGGTCTTGGCTAGCGCCATACTTAAAAATAGGGGTGCCAAACTATAATCAGACTACATATTGTTCAGTATATTCAGAGCTTCGCAAGCACCTGCAGCACATAGTACAGTCCTCCTTCCTTGGCACATTCCAGTGCCTGCCTATACCTGTTCCAGAAGTAACGCATGCTAAAGACCGTACACTTCGTTTCAGGTCGTTTGTCGTCTTTCTGCCATTTCAGACAACGAACAGTGGCAAGTCTTGGCCTTACCCATCCAATAAGAATAAAAAACTTCCCCTGCCTGCTACTTTTGCAAGGACTCTATGCTACATCTTCCTTCTTCTAAACTCCCTAGTCGCTGCACCAAGTACTTGCACCTAGCCGGCCTAACTAGTCCAACACACTCACCCTACTACATTGCTGCCTCTGGCGTGCGGTACTCCAGCCGCTACCAAGGCATCAGAACATGACAGGGTGACAACCGACCCTTCCAGGTTCCAAAGTTCTCCCATTCCTCAAGATAGATTGTATTGTAGGCTCTCAGCAGATATTCTCTAAATTGGACAAAAACAGTTTTGAGTAAGTTACCCCAACATGCAGAAATTGCTGTTTCTATTCTGTGTGTTATTTCTGCCTTTCCGACTCTCTCTTTAAGACTATCCCCAGGTCCAGTGAAAGTTTTAATTAAATTAAATGTGGCCTTGTCATCCTGCAAGCCACACTTTTTTGGGGCGACTATAAATGTTCAAACAAGCATTTCCACCGCATACTATTGCAGCTCCAGTAGAATTCCAGTCTGCTGCGCCAGTGGGCATCCTGATCCCTCTGCAGCGTGGGGGGTTGAATCCGAGGACACTGCTTGTAAGAAATCAACCATCATGAAAAATGTGCAGCGTTGACTGCGGCTTTCTTAATCAGATTTGAGAGCCGCCTCGTGGCACAGGGGGTCTTTTTAGGGCCAGAAACCATGCTGATACAATCCCGCGCTGCAGTATCAAACCGGTTAAGGAGAGATGAACGCAGATATCGCAGGATAACGTGATGCATGGACAGTCGCTACCACCTGCCCAGCAGCTGCATCGTCCATCATGTGTGCATCACGGTGGACACTCGAAACCCGCTGAATGTTCGCGTTTGCGCCAATGCCTGGCACGGGACCACACACTATACAGCATGCCCAGTGTGTGCCAGCTGCTCCGTGGCCATATCCCTTAGATATGACATGAAGCCACGATTAGAAACCGAGGCTTCCCGGCCGAAGCGTCATCAAGACGCATCGGGCAATCTTGACACAGGTACATGGCAGAGACACCCCCGGCTGTCCCTTGTGCCAACAGAGCAGCATTTGAATCCCTTTCTGTGAAGGCTATGCGGCCAAAAGAAGGTCGCTCGTGATCACTCACGCTCAATGAATGACCCATTCAGAAGTAAAAGTGTTGAATCTAGGGGAAAGTATATTTAAAGAAACCTTGCAAACGATGCACAACAACCTAAGAGCAAATGAATAATTAAATACACGAGTGGCGCAAGTCCTGCTCCAGAAGAGTTGAGCCTCACGGGTTTGTAATCCCCCGTCTGCATATGCAGCAATCCTAGGGCCGGCCTGCCTGCCTGCCAGGATCTGCGCCGTCAGCACTGACCAGCACAGATGCGTTCCAAAACATGGCTCGATCCCAGCATGCCCGTCCAAGTTGGTGCTGCTGAACAGAGGCCACTAGGAGCCGGCCACTGGAATTATGTGGTAGCGGAGGCCCAAGTTAGGCAGCCGGGGAACTAAATTATGCAGCAAGAAAAGCCAAATGATGTAGTGTAATGCGGAACATTCTGTTACACCATTACTGCATTATTTTGTCAACTTTACACATTGCAACAACTAACAAGGAAAGGCACGAACAGCGGTAGGGGGGGCGGGAAAGGCACGAACAGAGGGAGGGGGGGAAGGCACGGACAGCGGGAGGGGGGGCAGGCACGGACAGCGGGAGGGGGGGCGGGAAAGGCACAGACAGCGGGAGGGGGGACGGGAACGGCAAACGGCAAGAAAAAGCACTCACCTGGGCGTCTTCCGGCGGCGGTCGGCCTGCAATGATCAAAACAAACCTTCCCCCCCCCCCCAAAAAATAGGAACCGCCCACCACCTCAATGACGTTACCAAAGGGGCTGAATGCCTAAAAATCGCCGGAACGCCCCCGAATCTGCTCCGGCATTGACGGACAGATCTCTGTTCCAATGGCTAGCCTCCATTTATGGAGCTAGCCAATGGAACAGAGGGGCGGGACTACACACATATACTCTACACAAGTTTTTGACTGCGCGAAACGCTGCTTGCGCAGCTTTCGACAGGCGAAACCTAAAGAGCCCAATGCTTTCAGTGGTTCAGAGTACTTTCCCAGTAAACACCTAGCTGCCTTCCAGTCATAATTACATATAGTTACCTAGTGCATAATTGCTGATGTCTCCTCTTCCTGTGTTTCGTCATCACCCAGGGCGATTGGTAAATTGCTTTCCTGACATCACAAAGCGAGAGCAGGATGTCATCTGACATGTGGGACAATCAGTTGCCTAGCAAGCACTAGGATACATTTATCATGGTGTTGAAATGGGTAGCAGGGTGAACAGGGCACCCAGCTGAAGCCCTATATGGTTAGATGAAAGAAAGAAGGGCATTATTTGAGACTTGTGCATCTGTTTGAAGGTGCGGTTAATCAGTGTTCTCGACTTCTTTATAGCTTAACTGATAGGGATGTACTAAGAAGAAGATGTCAAGATGTTTATAGTTTTAATTATTCCCACTAACTCTAGCGAAAATCTTCCTCCCTCAACTTCTCACATCACATAATTGCTATTGGCGTATCATAACCGAAAAGAATTGCACTGAGAAGAGAGCGCCGTCGCTTGCCTGGTAATCACACCTTTTTATCTACGTCCTGATGTAGGTGCTAGAGTGGTGTAGACAGTGGTAGAAAATGAGGCATAGAATTGAGAGATGTATGTCAGGTTGAACATGGAAACTAAGATTTACATTTTTAGTAAGCTGTGGATTTTCACAATATTACGGTCTCCATAGTTCTGATTATCAAGGTTTAGAAAATCCAATTTTTATTGCAGTGCATTCGTTAGAAAATATTCAAGTTCTAATGGACAAACAGTGGACTTTTCCATCTGCATAATATACTGAATGACTAGAGGTGGCAGTGCTGCAGAAGAGAATGTGTCTGCGTGCTGAGACCCCCAAAAAAAGAAAAGCCATTCCTCAGCACTCTGCCTTCCTTCATCAATTTACATGGTAAGTCAAACTCACGTTGAATTCTTTTTCTTGTCATTAAATAAGTTCATAGCATCTGAGGGCCCGGAGTATCTTTTTAGTGGGGGTTTTGGCATGATTCTGTTTCTGTCAAGACTGTAGCAAAATGGATGACGTTACGGTGATCATCATATTTTATCAAAGACTTTGTCTTCAAAGCTGACAAAGCCTGCTTTAGATACCTGTGCAAACAATGGTTCATCAGAGGACATTACTGTCTTTAAGGCTAGAATGAGTTGCCTTAATTTGGTACGATTGAGTTACTTTCTCATAGAGTGAAGCTCATTTGACCTGTTTACCTGCACTCTGTATGTGGGACTCTGATACTCCAGATGGATTGCTGTTTAAGATATTCTGCGGTCTTGCAACTCCATCCCATTTTCAAAAAGAGCCCAATGCTTTCAGTGGTTCAGTGTACTTTCCCAGTACACACCTAGCTGCCTTGCAGTCATAATTACATATAGTTACCTAGTGCATAATTGCTGATGTCTTCTCTTCCTGTGTTTCGTCATCACCCAGGGTGATTGGTCAAGTGGATTCCTGACATCATAAAGCTAGAGCAGGATGTCATCTGACATGAGGGACAATCAGTTGCCTAGCAAGCACTATGTTAGAAGGGGCGATCTCAGAGGGTCAGGTTGTGCTCACCCGACCACTCCAGGACCCACCTCTCCCACAGATCTTGCCGAGTCTTATCGCGAGGTCCTCACCTGGGAGGACTTCGGGTCTAGGATCGTACACACTGAGCTCACACCACACTTACGAACGGACACCACACCGATGGATTTCAGTAACAAGTTCTTTATAAGCAGTAAAAGGAAAGTAGCACTCTTATGTACAAATGATCGAGGGATCACAAAAGTCTTGGAGGGTTCGGGAAGGGGGAAGCGGGACAGTCTTTCGCCTTTGGGCCAGTACGAAACGTACCCTACGCACAGCTCTCAATCCTCGAGCCGGGGGATACGAAAGATGAGGGTCGTACAGGCTGCTTCACTTCCGTCGAATCGTCTTCGGTCGTGATGGTGGTCTCGATGGTCCAGCTGGACCAGAGTACTCCTCGAGTCGCGACGAGGTCAGCAGGGCTCGATCTGGAGAAGTTCGTGAGGAGCCGCAACAGCGTCAGCAGGGCTCAGGTGGTTTTAGTGAGGACGAGCCGCGACAGCGTCAGCAGGGCTCCGATGGTTACGAGTTCAGCTCGAGCCGCGACCGCGTCAGCGGGGCTCAGGTGGTTCAGTTCCTTGTTGCGAAGAGGGAGCCGTGACAGCGTCAGTAGGGCTCAGCGATGCAAGGTTGAGTTCTTCTCAGAGTCAGCCGCGATCAGATCAGCAGGCTTCAGGTCCAAGATACAACTGCCCGCTAGTTGTCGAGCGGGCCCAGATATAGTCCATTGGCCCTTTGATGTCCGGACCCTCGCAGGCGGAGGTCTCATGCCCTGGGGGTTGGTCGTTGGCGAGGTCCGGCGGTTGGCTCTTTGATCCTTTGAAAAGATGGGTCCGGGAATTCCCAGACGCCCAGCGGGTCTGGAGCCAGCCCTGGGGAGGCCAGAGGTGCAATCAAAACTGGCCCCCAGGGGGAGGCCAAAGGTGTGACAGATGCCGGTCTCTCAGGGGAGGCCGGAGGTGCCATCGAAACTCCCTGGCTTATCTCACTCGGGGAGCCCTTTACCCCCCCAGCCGGGACTGGCACGCCTTTGGAGTCTGGGTTTCGCTGGGGCCGGGGTCACGCTAGGCCCAGGGAGACAGGGATCTCGGGAAGGGATAATGGCTGCCGGGCCTTGTGGGGCATGCAAGGTTAGGCGCTCGGAGCTGGCAGTGGAACGGGAAAGGCAGGCCTGGTCGTTGGTTACGGGGGTCTGGGCTTATCGGGCGTCGGACGACCAGGCTCGGGGTGCAGGCTACACTAACGGGGATGCTGCGCAGGGGACTCAGGGTGCAGGCCTACGCTCACAGGGTGTGGAGGGACAGAGGCGGACCACGCCACGAGGCCGGGTCCAACACACTAGGATACATTTATCATGGTGGTGAAAGGGGTAGCAGGGTAAACTGGGCACCCAGCTGAAGACCTAGATGGTGGTGCAGTGCGGCTCCAAAAATTCTTCATAAACCATCACCTTAACCCGCGGAGCTATCTACTATTTTCTCTCAACTGGGCCCATTACTCTTACCTTTCATTCACTCACACATTTACTCTACTCCGAGGATGCAGTGAAGACTAAAAGGAGAGTCGCAGTGCTATAGCGGAGTGCCTCAACTTAAAATGTATACATTATTTACACCTGCACTTGTAATTCTAATACCATGGTTTTCTGAAAGAAAGAATTTAAAACGCCCCACTATTCATTCCTTCGATGGATCAGCTAGTAAAAGTTAACAAAAGGACAACAAGACCTGCTTAATTTTCCATTTATTTGTATTTAGAGATTTAATCTCCTAGCATGATCTCTACGTTTTACTTGACGGAAATAATTCAGTTATTCATTAATAATCCTGAAAGAAAGATTACATTTTAAAACATTCATTTATTAGCATGACAGCGTAGAAAAATTAAGTTGGAGACCGATTACCCAGATTTAGAGATGCGGACATCAGCATAGAACAAAATAGTTCCCAACAAAAACCTCCCTGTCTCTCTCGATATTCCCCTCTCTGAAAGGACTTCGCACCCATTCAAATGTTAAAGTTCAGGAAAATTTCAAGTCCCTGCACCCTAGGAAAAATTGCGTAGACCGACAGCATCTCGGGGTGCAAAGGTCAGGTCAAAAAGCAAGCTCCTTTCAAAGTCCCAAATGTCCTCTTTTATACCTTTTTTCACTAACTTATCTATCTAAATTCGTAACTCTTAAGTCCTAGAATGTCCGTGATTGGTCAATTTGGAGTTGGATGAGCATCACCTCATCACTTTACTGTGCCCCATGAGGCAGGCCACGCGGTCATTGATCCATACTGCTCAGGCACAGGCAGCTCGCATCTCTGATTTGGCGCATGCGTACTTCGGCCGCCACCTCTGAATTTCTGCCAGCATCCATTTTGTTTGCTCACACAGGCCTCAATTTAGGAACTATTACAGAAACAAACACAAATAAATGTAAGTTTACGAAATAAAGCCTTTCTGTTTACCTCCCCCTTTTCAAATGATATCCCAGTTAGTATTTACCTAGCTTTTATAACACATATGTGTTTTCACTTACCAATCTTCATGATTTATGCCACAAATAAACAGACAAAAGCACATTCATGCAATTTTCAATTAGATTACGACAAATGCGTACCCTTTATGACACAATATACGACAAATTAGTAAATTATGCTTGGCAATTTCATGCAAATTAGTATCCCACATGTACTTGTGTGTGTGCATTCTGTTCTATGTTGGTTAATTTCAAAACCACGCGTTTAGTACATATTACTGTTATGGAAAGTCAGTTTCACAAGGGGTATACAAAAAGTTTTGTTTCCACCTTGCTTCATGAACTTCCCCCTTTGGTGATTTTATCACCAAATATCTCCCAAAATGTAGAAAATGTTTCTCAACATGTTTTAAATTCTTTTAATTAGTATATGTTACATTTTTGTTTCTTCTAACTTCTTTCAATCTTGATATATCCTTTTTCTCTTTCCCTACCTTGTTTTTCTTCAATCTTTTTCTTCAAAGACCTTTTGACATTTCTTTTCTGCCTACATTGACAACTTAATCTCAAAACTAAGATCACTATTATTATTATAGTTACTGGTATTTGGATAACTTATTCCTTCTTTCACAGAAACTTTTACAGGATCTACGTTTTTCATCAACCCAATATCTTCTCCTGTGAAATCCCACACTTGCTCTTTGACTACTTTTTTCAATTCATCAGGTATTTTCTCTCGATCAAACACAGGAAACATACTATTCTTTTCTGCTTCAATTAGTGTGATTGTCATTTTATACAAACTATCCTCATCTGGAGTTCGAAGCTCAATGCCATCTGGTGAGCAATAAATGGCACAGTTCATTTTACACAGTATGTCCCTTCCAAGAAGGTTTACAGGACTGTCACACACTACAAATCAATGCATATCTTTGAAATTACCAATATCTATCTCAATTGGTTTTGTTAAGGATGTTTTAATCTGCTGATTAGCTACACCTACAACTTGAATATGTTCACCCGAGAGAGGAAGATTTTGAATTTCCACTGATCGAACAGTAGAACGGGTAGCACCTGTGTCCACTAGGAAAGTCACATCTACATCATTCACCTTTCCATTCTCATATGGACCGGACTAATCTACCTCTAGAGTAGCGCCAAGCACGTACTCTTCTCTCTCTCTCAGGCACCGTCAGAAACTGTCATCCAACTCTCTTCCGTCCTCTTTCAGCCACTATTGCGGACTCACATGCACTCTATTATTTCTTGTTACCTGGTCTCCTGCACAGAATCCTATCTCTGTACTGTATCTCTGTAGGTTTACATTGTGCGGAAATGGAGGTTGTGGCACCTGACACTGTGGATTAACTACCTGTTGCTGTGGTGATGGTTTCCTCCAATGTCCCATCCTACCGCAATTATGACATGGATATTTCTTCTTTAATTCTTCTATATTTCCAGTTAATTTTGGCTTACTAGAATTTCCTTTTACTCTATTTTGGTTCCCTTCTGCAATCTTATTTTCTAATTGAGCTACTTGATGTTCTGCAACCTTTACTTGTGCACACATTGCTTTCTCTTTGAGTTTCCTTTGATTTACTTCAATTTCATCACTACAATATTTTGCATGTCTCAGAACTTCATTCACAGAACATGACTGCCATCCCATCGAATTATGCTTAATCATATCCCCTATTTCTGGTCTCAATCCAAACACAAAGCGATATACAAAGTGACTCATGTCCTTTTCATTCAATTCCTCATATCCACTGTACTGTTTAAATACCAATAACAGTCTTTCATAGAATGCATGAACTGACTCTTTGGGTACAAATAGACAGGACAATACAAGAAGCCAATCTGTCTCTTTTGGTGGAATTATATTTTTCAAAAACACTATCACTTGCTCAAATTTTCGCATCACTTCAGGTCCTGGAGCACCTGTCACTTTATCTCGTGGATTTTCCTCTTTTGACCAGTTCACTGTAATCTTACATTCTGACCATAGATCTGCTTGTACTACTAAGTCAAACAACCCATTTAAGTCTTTCCACAAAACTTTTGAAACTTTCACAAATCGATCTACTTGCCTGTACCACTCTCCTGGTTTCTCTCTGTCTGGGAAAATCATTTGTGAATGATCAAATATCTTGTCTACTCCAAGGTACATGTACATATCCTCCTCCAGGTATTTCTCTCATAGGGATTTCTTTTACCACTTCCTTTTCTCTTACTGGAAATTCTAATGTGGATTTGTCACTGCTTTCCTCTCTTTTCTTTGTCCAAATCATTTTCCACTTATCCATATCTCCTCATTTTCTCAATAACACAATTAATTCTTTTATTTGAGTAATTCTCCCTGCTGTATTCATGTTTTCTATATCCTTATCAGTAAAATCCACTCTATAAGGTTTCTGCAATATTTTGTATTTTGTAAAATCCACATCCATTTCACTTGCTAGGCTTTCAAACCTATCATGCATGATATTTATTTTCCACGTAATACTCTTGCACATGAATGTGATCTCCTCATCCTGATCATTTTTCAATCTATCTGTACCAATTGTTCCAATTATTAGTTCCTCCATATCAACTTTTAACCTTGCTAAATCTAACCATTTTGGTTCCGTTTCTTTCAGTTTTAAGGTTTTGATCCAATCACTTAATTCCTGCTCTGTCGGCGCTACTGGAGTTTGTGTTAAATCGATTTTCTCTACACTTTTCTCAAGAGTTACAGAACCTGATTCCGCTCCCGTTGGAAATTTATACGGAAGACTGATTAAAAGTCAAATCTGGCAGTGTCATTGGGTTGGTACGTTTAATTTCTGACAAATCTGGATAAACCTTTTCTTTTACTTTTTGTAAACTTTGATTTAAAGGAATAGTTAAAGATTGCTCTTTAGTTTGCTGGTTTTCAAACACTGGGATTATAGGACCTATTGTTACTGGAACAGTTACAGCTTCTATATTTTTAGTAAGCTCCTGTATCTTTTCAGTTAATTAATTTGTTGAACGTATATATTCAGAAGTACTCTGTTGTGCTTCACTTTGTTGTTCTACTCTATTTCCAATACTCTCCATTCCATTCCCTTGGTTAGACGTCCCAGTATATCTAGTTCCGATTAATGGAACACCTGATTCATATCTCATTTCTACTCTCTCTGGGAGATCTCTGAAATTTGAGAATCGTTTTTGAGTTTCTGCTAGTCTATCCTCTAACTGTGGAGCACTTGGAGTTGTACGCATAGTTTGCCTGGTATGGCGGTGGTCTCCTATTTAGGATTTCCTCCAACACTGCATCCTCGGACCCACAATCCTCATAACTCCTTGTTCCTGTTTCTATATTATTCCTTTTTACTGTATATTTTCGCCTTTTTTCCTCATCTACCAATCTAACCGGATACATTCCATCACATATGTTGGCATTTCTCCACCTTCTCATTCTAATCTCATGCGTTTCTCCCCAAAATCCATGACCTCTATTTCTTGGCCCTATGTAGTCTCCAAACCTTTCTTGCTCTAAATCATGCATTTCATCTTCCCACTCAGCTAAAGCTTCAAATTAAGTTGGTCTAGGTCTTGGTTCAAGCTTCATCATCTTGTCTTTCAAGTTTCTTAATACCTCAAGACTAAAAGATCCTTCTTCTGGGAAAGCTAATGCACCATCATTTCTGGTATACCTTGCCCAATTTTCTAACCATATACATGTATGGTAGCCATATTTTTTCATCCTGTATGAAGCAGGCATTTTCGGCGGAAGAATTATTTTTACCTCTCTAGTTTCAATTACTTTATCCTTTTTGAATACATTTTTCAATTTTTGAAACCATGAAGATTTCTCTTTCTCCATTCCGTAGTAAAATCCATTTTGTTATTCTCCTGTCTTTTCAAAAGATCGCACACACTTCCATAAACTGCTCCGTAACACCAGCCTATCGCAGTGCGGTTCACACTATCGCACTAATTAGAACAAGATACGTTTCATTAGTGTTCAAACAATTATTTAGCTGCTTCTGCTCTATGCACCAATCAGCCCGTACTCTGTCTTGGTCACGTGGGCCAATCCCAGCGCAATACCTTTGACGTCAGCCCTGCTCCGGCTTCTGCAGCTTCGACTGAACCCTCCTTTACAAAATTTATCGGTACTCTGTATTTACAATTTTATAAAGCAAAATCAGTAATTAAGTACATAAAACAACTCCATTGATATGTTTTGCTAAAACCAAAAGGATAGTTCTTCAATCACACAAGAATTCTGTATTTCCAGTAGACAGCGCTTACCTCTTCTCTACCACAGAATTTTCGTTTTTGCCGCTTGAGTAGCACTTCCCTCTACTAGAGTTTTAAGACCGAATACGCATTGATCCCTGTACTCAGCCCCAAAATTTCACAGGTTGCCCTCGCTATACATTCACCACTTTAAAAGGTCCCAAAACTTGTAACATACGATGATGTCACCACTTTGAAACAGACTATGCGACTTCACTTGCCACACTTCCTCTGCCTGCAGACAGTGACCAGCTTCCCACACTTTCCAGAAGCCTTATCCAAACTATATCTATATTACACTACATGGCGCCCAACGTTTGGTAAGGCACTAATTTAATGCTAGATAGTAGAGTAACTCAGTCGTGCTTTTCACAGAGACCCCTTTTTCTAGTAAAATACTCCAATAGATGTCTGGAGTGGGTAAAAGGATAAAATATCCACCATAACTGAGTAGGACAAAAATCCTATGTATTAGTTTTTGGTTTGTTCAATGGTGAAGGATACAGTGTTTCAAAATATTGTGCACCTTATCTTTGTTTCCTTGAAACTTGCTCTGCAAACTTTCAACCAACGAAATGACTGAAAGCGAGGACGGTGGGGCGGCAGAACCAACCGGGCTTAGACGTTACAAGTTGCCAACAAGACGACCCGAATGCTATAATCATCCCGGAAAACTTAAGGAAAACCATCACTATAAAGCTTATAACAAATGGCTTATCAAGAGGTGGTAGGGTAATATTTGTCATAGAGGAACATGAATATCGGCAGACAGAGGTATTCTATTCATGGATTGTCTTCCCTGAAGCACATCCAGTATCACATGTGTTTCACTTCTACAAAGTAGAGGAACATCCAACGGAATACATTCCTTTCGAGGATGTTGAAATTCCACTAACATACCTAAAGCATGCGCTCTGGTTTAAAGACGCCCTACAACATCAAAATCACATTACCAGGCTCGGTCCACTAGGGAAACCAGGAGCAACATGGCCGGTTTTAGCCAGCTATGCACCACATCCTGCCATCGAAGGAAAGACGGGTGCGGAACTATTAGTTCAATTAAAACAACTAATCAAAATCCATAGACAATTTGTTCAATATGTCATGCCGACTCTAACAGTCCAACCTCCTATAAGGATTCCACAACACAGCCCTTATCAGGGGAACACAAATAAAATCACACCACAGACTATACAACCAGTCATTGGTAAACTGCCCGCAAAAAGGGAACAAATTCCATTCTGGATAGCTCAAAAAATTACTCAAATAGAGGCAGTATTTCCCGATACTACCCCTCATGAGGAACACAGGATTCTAACAATCTGTTTACCAATGGGGATCGCACCACACCTGGAGGACTGTGACACTTGGGGTACAGTCTTTGCTGCAATCTATACAAAAACACATGGTGTGCTGTCTATGGCGGTAATACCAGATGTCCTGAAACAGGTTCAAAATGAATACGGGGCAGAGCCTGCTTTAAATCTGGGTATGAAACTACTGAAAGATTTCAAACCGGTCTCAACAATAATATTAGCCAATATTAAAGGTGAGGCAGCATCCGTGGCGATCCGCCAACATTTAAGAGAATTTGATGTAACTGAGCAACCATATGAGATGGCCAGAATAATTGAAAAATCCTATGAAGAACTAGGTAGAGATAGTTTGGGTGGGAAACTAACTAACTGAAAGTCCTGAAAAGGTCTTTTTTTAAAACACTCTCACTTTTCCCAAAAAGAAGTGGGAGAACACTAAACAAACTTCTAAAGAGAAGCGTTCTCAATCCCGAGGTAGGTCTCCTTAAAAGGAGCCCTCTGAAAAGAGGTAAAACCTCAGGAACAGGGATAATTTGAAAAGATGATACACGTTCCTCTCGTACCTTTCAGACTTCCTCACAGAAATCTGAAAGAAGAGGACGGTCAGAACACAAGGAAGAACACATGAAGTCCAAAGACGATCAACACGTTCCAAAAAATAAGAAAACCCAATTCACCAAAAAGAAGGTAGCAGGTCTACAAATCAGACATGCCGAGGATCTTGAGGACACAACTCGGCATGTGGGCCCAGACAATGCTGGACAGCGCAGCAGAAGTAACCGTAGCTCCCAAGATCTTGAAGGATCATCTGGAGACAGTGGACTTGAATAAGTAACCCTGGTACCAGCTGTTTCATTTGGATGTAGTGTACCCCATAAGTTATATGAAGTAGCGCTCCGGATGGAGGGTGACATAACTAGGGAAATAAGAGCATTCTTTTGGGAGAAGCTCTCTAAGGGTTATGACATTATTCTAGCTGAGAAAGACTGGCCACCTACATTTGTCAGGGAGTGCCCACATGGCGAGGACATAATTATGCCAGTCTTCTCCAATCATATTCCAAATCATTTAAAATACACCTATGCCAGAAAATGGGCTATAGCCCAGGCTCCAGCATTATATAAAAATCATGTAGGATGGGACGAGGATTCTCCTCACCATAAAATCCAGTTAAAAAAACAACCAACTGCACTAATGCAGTATCCAGTTAAGCAAGAAGCTAAACAGGTCAGGGAGATATTAGATCAACTTGAATTCCAAGGGTTGATTGAAACATGCACCTCGTCAATGAACAATCCTTTGTTTCCTGTATCCAAACAAGACAATACATATGGTCCAGTTTTGGATTACAGACATCCAAACTCTTGTTGCAAAACCTTTGCAGTACAAAATGCACACAGTGCAGCACTAATGAATAAGATTGTGCGTAAAAAATATAAAACCACACTAGATAATTCTAACGGTTTCTTCTGTCAAAACATTGCACCTGAAAGCAGGTACTTAACCCTTTCTCAATTATGGGGACACGGCGTCACTTCTGTCGTCTCCCCCAGGGATTCAAGAATAGTCCGGGGTTATTCTCAGCTAGAGTAACAGAGTTACTACAAACGTATGATGATGAGGCATTATCTTATGTCCATGACTTCTATCTAACAGACGATGACTTGGACAGGCACCTGAACAGAGTGAATACCATAATACTTGGATTCGCCTCTGAAGGGTATAAATTCAATTTAAAAAAATCAAACATTGCCCACCTCAATGTCCTTTTTCTAGGATACGAGTTATCAGGTGAAGGAAAAAGCCTGGCAGCCAACTTTTTAGAAAAGTGTGTGCTGTTCCAACCTCCAAAAACGCTGAAAAACGTAGTTAATTCTAGGCTTCCTAAATTTCAGAAGAACATACATTCTAAACTACGCAGAAAGGGTTAAACCTCTCTACGAATTAATCAAACCTGATTTCAAAACAACAAATTGAACTCAAAAACAAACAAATTTTGTGTTCAGTGCAAACGGACATGTTAGCAACGACACATTTACAGACACTCGTAAACTTACGCACCCTTGTAATCCGAATCATTCCAGGAAGATGCAGATTCACGTACTTAACATTTAACGAAGGGGAAAAAATACCAATTGCTTATAAATCACACTTGTACACACAAGCTGAAATGAAATTCACTTCTACAGAAAAAATTCTAACAGTGGTTCAGGCTGCAGTAGCAGAAGAGAGAGCCCTCGCACTGGGAAAACGCATAATGGTCGTTACTCCTGTACCTGCCTTAGAGGCAGTGACAAAAGCAAGCATTCCGAATGCAAAGGCTTTACATCCAAGATGGATACAATGGGTTAACTCTCTTGCTGCAATAGATGTTGAATACGTTTTTGACCCATATTTGAAAACACAAGAATTTCCACAATACGAACAAGAATGTCCTCTGCCCACTGAGATTCTGCCTCTAGAACAGTACGAATGTATAATTCATAAAGACTGATCAGCACAGCCCGCAATTGGGGGATAAACAAGGTTTTAATGCTGCGTGCGCGATCGTTAAGTCGCTGGCGCGATGATAAACTCCGACCTATGGTCACAAAAACGCCATCTCTCGGAGATTCTACAGCTCAGCGAGCTGAACTACAAGCATTCAAGATGGCACTTGAAAATACCGATTGCGAATTCCCCTTACTACTAGTGTGCGATTCGTATTACTGCGTTCAATCTTACAATGAATGTTTGCAGAACTGGAATCAAAACTGTTTCAAAGACGCAAAAGGTGGCACAATCAAGCATAAGTTGCTTTGGGAACCCGCGAAGGCAGCTGTGCAAACTGCTTCCGTAGCTGCAATCACTTGTTCAAAAACTAAAATAGCGAAATAATGCAAGCTGTCACCGCTACCAACAAAGCCAGCGGTAAAACATTACCAAAAGGCTTTCCCCTCAAATACTCGTATATAACTGATGCAAATAATGTTCCGTTTGCTCAAATCCATGGAGTGGGGGATAGAGTAATTCCAAACATGGAACATAGATTAGGACTAATCTTAGCAGCACATGAAGGGATTGCCTCTGCACATGCAGGTGTTTTTGCCACAGCGTCGTTATTAAAACAAAGATACTGGTGGCCGCGCATGAGGAATCAGACCAGAAACTGTGTTTTGGAATGTGAAATCTGCCAAAAGATGAAAGTCTCTACGGTGAAACGCCTGGCGCAGACGCCCCTGTTAATTTCAGATAAACCATTAGCATGTGTTTACCTGGACCACTGTGGTCCCTTACAGAGGGATGGTAACTACAAATATATCATGGTCGCAGTGGATCCGTGTTCAAGATTCATTTGGATGTGGCCTCAGCGCTCGGCTGACGCCCGAACTGTTATAAATGAGTTGTGAGTCTTTATCGGCACATATGCAGTCTGCACGCTACATTCTGACCAGGGTCCTGCGTTTAGCTCCAAAGTTTACAAGGAGGCCATGGCCAATCTGGGCGTTGCATTGCGGTATTCTAGTTCCTTCCATCCTGAGGGAAATTCTGTATTGGAGAGAAAAAACTGGGACATAAAGCAATCTATAACAGTGGGGATATTAGGCTCGGGTGACGGGTGGGTCAAACATCTGGTAAGTGCCTAACGTAGTCTAAACAATCAGCCAAGAAGTTCTCTGAGTGGAATCACTCCATATGAAATCATTTTTGTTATTATAATGATTGTCCAGGACCTTGATCATCACACTTCGGTGGTAGAACAAAAACCTTTTGATATCAAAGGCCATTTGACTGTTTTGCAGGACTTAAATGAAACAAGGAGAAGTCAAAGCAACACAATACAGAAGCCAATGACCACTGAAGAGGAACCACCCGTCCTAGCAAGGCCTGCCTGGATTCCAAAAATTGGGGATCTGGTCAGAGAAAAGATCATGGACAAGAAGGAATTTGGGCCTTCTTACAGACAACCAGTACCTGTGCTAGCAATCCACGGATCAAGAACAGTGTTACTGCCGCCCCTTGCTGGAAGAAAGGAGAACAGGTTTGTATCTATCGACCTGGTAAAACCACATCATGTGGCCAATCATACGTAGTAGGCCAAGTGCACTCCAAAGATGTAGCAGACGACCAAATCTGGCTACTATCCAAGAGGTTCAAACTGAAAGACTCATCACCTTTGAGGAATCTGCAGTACAAAAAGGACTAAGCAACAAAGCCATGGAACTTGTGCCTCTTGAGACCCAAATAACAGTTTGTCAAGAAACACCGGTCTACAATGATATACCATCTGACTATACTAATATGACAAGGGATCCAGTAGCTCCAGTGATTTCAAGTAATCCTGATGCAATACCTACAATTGACAGAACTGCATCTGGCAATTTCATTAAATTTGTTTCGTTTCACGAGGATCCCAGTGAACCTGAAACAACGCCAGCAACAAAAACTTTTAAAGAACAAGCAACAGAACTTTTTCATCTACTGGAAAAAATTTATCTGGTTTCACCATGGGTTGAACTTTCTATTGTGCTAGGTGTACTTTTTCTCCTACTTTAGCTAACTCTTGTATTAAGTTTGGGAATGCTGATAAAGGGAAGATCTAGTAAAATGGACACCGCAAGTAAGAACATCAACTTACTCCTCAAGCCACACAAATCATCCCTCGTGAACAAAGATTTGACATCCGTAAACATCACAGCCGTTCCTATACCTGGTGGTATAGCCTGGGACAGAACTGATTATGACATCTTTGGTCCTGCAGAGCTGTTGAAGATTCTACACCAATTCAAGGTTTCCTTGAGTGACTTTGTTTCACCCAGCACATTTTCTGATGATTGGGACTTTGAGACTGTAAATAATATGATGTCAGACTTAGAGATGTCTGCAAAATTTACAAAACATGAATACTTAGAATGTTCATCGGATTATGAACAAATGTACTGTTATAATCACTATGGTCATCCATATTTGCACAAATCTGCAAACCCTAGAAATGTTCATACTTTTAATCAATGGGAACATTGTCCAACACCACCAAAGGGTAGCTCAAAAACATTCTATGAAAAATGTCCATACTTCTCAGGTTTTAATGTCTCAAATCCAGAAACATTTTACTTTAAAAATGTTAATAAGACAGGAATGAAAAGTATGTTGACTAATACTAAGCAAATTTATTCTGCGGCCTTTTATGCCCAGCTGTCCACGTTAGGTTTTGACTTTTGGCGAGACAACATTGAGACAAAAACTGTCTGGGGCACAAAAGACTGGCAGGTGCAGGGAATAGAGGCTTTATTTCATGCCTGCATTATCCCTGAACATATGTTTTTGAACGACACTGTCCAACAGTCAACCTGTCTTGGCCTAGCTAAGTTAAAAGATTTGAACAAATCGTCCATACCTACACCTACACCTAATAGTAAAAACCCTACAGAGGGGGGTGGTCGACGTAAAAACAATTTTACTAAAGAATAGAACTGATTGGAAAAAATGGTTAATCTGGCACACAGACACAAATAACGGTCAAGATAGATTCCTGAATAAGACACAAGGGTTTACATTCACTAGGCCAGATCCAAGATATGTCTAGAGACAACATCCAGCGATAGTAACATACAGTGTAGGAAAACTGTGCCTTGATTGGCTACAAAAATCCACACTAACAGAGGTAAAACAACACTTATCTTTACTTCAAGATGGTGTTGATTTAAGGGACTTCCTACAAGGACCTGCAAAACGGCGTCATGAACGTTTTATATATGCTGGTATATATGCCATTTATAATGAAGCTTGGAAAGCGACACAAGCAGAGACTGCAGAACGAATATTAGAAATTGATCGTATTCATTTAGAGAAATCTCCCTCTGTAGTTGACAATGGGTTAACGACTGTCATCCAGAATGTATTCTTTAGACAGCATAGTATCCTCTGCCATAGACATAATGGAACAGGACTTGCTCAGGCTACAGCATGGACAGTCACAGTTGCGTTTTATTATGCTTTTAGGCTGGATGTTACAGAATCTTCATTCTGGATGTGTGCCATGCCGTCTAATCAACACCACGTCATTGTTTTCTGTATTTGACCTTGCCAATAAACAAATCACTTTGGCACAAAGAGGAGCAGACTATACGGTGCTGAGCATTGAGAAACTGTACAGATTACCATTAACTGTTTCAGGAAAACCTGCAACAGAATGGCTAATACACGGGACAATCACTCTGCCGGTCACAATTTTCCATTTTCAGTATTGTTTCAAACATATACCAGCTGGGGTATATGAAAGGTTGGGTAAAGAATACATCAAATCAACCTGGGATTTTCCATATACACACAGATGTTGGAGTGGGGGAAACAAAGTATTTCTTAGTGGTACAAATTGCAAAAGCGCACTAAGCGGTACACTTTTATGTCGGGGTATTAACTTACACGTGCCTACGATGATTCTTCGACAAACTTATCCTGCCACCCGCAAGGTTCTCCAGCTGCAGTGATAGATCCAATTTTTAGGCAGCTTTCTAATGGAAGCTATATCATGTTGAATTATCACAGCTGCTGTGGCATGTTGCCAGGAATAGCCTATCTCGTAACTGTGTCAGCCAGGGTCACTTGTTGCATGCAAGTATTGTTTCCTAAAACTAAGACAGATGGGGAGTCGCCGTTATGGCCTTCACTGAACATCTCTTCTATACGAATTGATACTTTAAGCAGAATGAAAGCCATTCTTTTACAAAAAACTGTGCCACTGACCTCGTCCAAAGAGACGTATGAACTACAAGTTGCAAGGTCTTCTGCAGAGATACATGCCCTTTTATCATCAAACTGCCCTATAAATTTCGTAGAAATGTTAGGACGTATCTTAAACATGTCTTATACCAGTGGTATTGTACATGTATTTAAGACCGTTTTGTTCGGGACTGTTAGCACAGTTTGAAGCAGTCCTTGGCATAGTTGCAAACTTCGTGCACGCTGTGTTCGGTGGCCTGCCTCTCATTTTGGGACTCGTGGCAGGAATACTATTTTTGTTCCTTCTTCTCCGATATGGCAAGTCAAGCCACCAGCGATATCCACATTACCTTAGAGAACACTCTCCTGGCAATGAAGTGTCGTGAGCGCATGATACAGATTCTGAGCTAGGCTTGTTAACGAGATCTGAATGCCATGTGGTTTCTATCATTCCGACCAAACTGGCAAGATTGCATATTACCTGTTCTACGATATTACCTGTTCTGCTATGTGGAGAAGAATGCGTGTTAGACATCTGTCTGACACTCCCATCAGTCCTGCCAATGGATGTTGATACTTTTCTTGGATCGGTAACGGCTCATGCATTGTGTTTTCCCCAGCGGCTACCAATCATGATGACGTTATTCATTGAGGTCTCACAGACGCAAACTGCTGACTGTGAGATACGTGGAGCGACAGGTACACAGGTACCATCTCCTTCGAACATTGCTAATGTGGCTGATGCTTCTCATTTTTGTGCAATCGATCTACTTAACGAGGTAGTCCAACTTTCACCTACTGTAGTTGACAAATTCTTTACAAACTTAGAAGATTTGATGTTTTCTCCAAACAAGGAGACTGACTTTTGAAGTTAGCACACAGTGTTCTATGGGATTCTGTATTCGACTGTCACTTTTCAAAACAAGCTTCTAACTTTGGAACTCTATTTTTCCACAATTTGACTTTTTCTAAAATGTAATTTTTTTTGGCACAAAGTACTCTGCTTAAAGTAGAACTATTCCTAGAGAACAATAATTCTTTGAATACTTCCAAGAGACAATATTTGACCTTGTCTTAATACAAACAGTTTATATAATCTGCAATGGAATGGTCTCGATTTATTTTTATTTTTTTCTGTATTTAAGAGCCATTTCATAAATGTATTTTTCATGATTCATTCGGATAGCATTTCCAATATAATACTATATGCTTTGAATGAAAACATTGCTTTTAAAAGGTGTACAGCACAAATGCTCTTTTTATGTACAACCCATTTTAAATGCATTTCTCTATATTTAAGTAGGGTTTTTTTAACACATCATGCTTTAGATATGTTTTATGTGCTTAGAACTTAGTAATGTCGAACATAATAAAGTGGAGTGGGTGTTGTACGGCGTTTTAGGATCTCCGCGAAATTTCCCGATTCATGCCCTTATACAGGTACAATTCACATTGCCCTAATATAGGCATAGAAATCATACCCATATTTAGACACAACCCTTCATAGACCTTTGCCTTGCTGCCCTCTGTGAAAGGATTTTCCTCTACTTCTCGCGGAACCCGCTTCGCGGGTCCCGCATCGCCCAGGCTGTGTATCCGGTGTGTGGGCTCCTGCTGGGTGAGTGACAGGGCTGCGAGCGCTGGGACCGGGACTCGCTCTCCCAGGAGTCCCGGCAATCCCGAGGCCGAGTCACCTGGCCCGCTCTCCCTGACCGCCCCGCCCCGCCTAATTACTTTAAAAGATTCTGCCTGCTGCTGCTACGTGGGACGCTTCATAGACCTTTGCCTTGCTGCCCTCTGTGAAAGGATTTTCCTCTACTTCTCGCGGAACCCGCTTCGCGGGTCCCGCATCGCCCAGGCTGTGTATCCTGTGTGTGGGCTCCTGCTGGGTGAGTGACAGGGCTGCGAGCGCTGGGACCGGGACTCGCTCTCCCAGGAGTCCCGGCAATCCCGAGGCCGAGTCACCTGGCCCGCTCTCCCGGACCGCCCCGCCTAATTACTTTAAAAGATTCTGCCTGCTGCTGCTACGTAGGACGCTTCATAGACCTTTGCCTTGCTGCCCTCTGTGAAAGGATTTTCCTCTACTTCTCGCGGAACCCGCTTCGCGGGTCCCGCATCGCCCAGGCTGTGTATCCGGTGTGTGGGCTCCTGCTGGGTGAGTGACAGGGCTGCGAGCGCTGGAACCGGGACTCGCTCTCCCAGGAGTCCCGGCAATCCCGAGGCCGAGTCACCTGGCCCGCTCTCCCTGACCGCCCCGCCTAAATCACGCCTTCACGCCTTAAGAAACGGTGATTCCCGCTGCGCGGGAGCGCCCGGGGCTAAGCCCGGGCAAAGGGCGGGCCGTCTGTGGCCGTCGGGGGCCGTAGGAGGCTGGGCTGGGCACATCCTCTAACGTCGGCCTCACGCTCCAACTTCTCCTATCCGGCCACCGTAACTTGAAACGTAAGTTGCCATCATCCCTGTTTTACATTCGCCCAAGGATAAACATTAACTTTTGGAGCGTTGCACTAATTCATGTTCATAAACCATCTACCATCTCTTTATCATCTTTCCAACACTGATCCGAGGCACTAGCATGTCTTCAAACGTGTTAAATTCTTCTTTACCTTCCACTATAGGGGTCACTATTTTAGGGCCTCTAGACCAGTATTTTGCTCGGGCAACTAGGGAAATAGACAGAGAGATAACGCTGGCAGAGAAGCGAGCTGAGCGTCGCTTCTCTATTGAACTGCTCAAACATAAACTCCCAGCCCTGGCACAAAAAGAGGTAATAACACCTAATTTATCAAATAACGCTCTATCTATGGGAGAGTCGGATGCAGACTTATTTAATACCGATGACTTCCCTCTGATTTTTCAGGAAGGACCACCCCTATTAACTATAAATGGGCCAAAAAATGCTATCAACATTAATGAGTTACCATCTACATCCATTTGTCTAATTGACCTGAATTCGCCTATAGTGTTGGATCATGTCTCCCAGCTTAATTCAAGTCCATCAGCTCTGGTATCGAATCGATTCTCGGTGGAGGATATACAAATGGAGACTCAATCACTGCAAATAGCCAGTCCTCCCAAAAAAAAGACACAGAAAATGAAAGGCCAAGAAGTGTGTCACTCGCCACCAAGGAAAAAAAGGAGGAATGCTGGGTCAAGGAAAGACTGTAAGCATAAACTCACCCTTACTTACAAAGAATTCCTTAACCAAAACTAGTAAGGAACTAGAGGCAGGTGCATTAAGCAACCTACCAGCAGATATGAGTATGTTCCCAGAAGCACTGACGCCCAAAGGACTTCTTGAAGACATTGAACGTCTCTTGAAATCTCTAATGCTGCCACTCCTAGAAAGGGTTAAAAAGTTAGGAGAAAACATGGATCGCATATTACTAGCACACACACCTAAGGAAGCCCTGAAAGAAAACACTTCAAAGGAAATTCGTCCTTCAAAAATACAACCGTCACGGAACACTTTGACTCCAAGACAGGATAGATCTAAAAAAAAAAACACGATTAACAACAATAGCCCTAAACCAGTGGCCACACAAGCACCACAAAAGGGAAAGGTTAAGCCAGCGCCTTTGAAAACCATTGTTCCTACGGCCCGAGGTTAACAAATGTACCACCACAGAACATGGTAAAAACAAAAATAAAGGGAAACGTCGACTTACCCCCAGAATCATCAAAATATGCGGTAATTTTGACTGGTGTTCCTGTGATAACAGTGGGCAGTATAGAACCAAATACCAGTCTAAAAAACAAGGTTATACATTGGCTGCGGATTAATGGACCTCTTCCACCTCACTTAAACGGGGACATAGCGTCTGTTAGACGGTGTGATTGGGTAGGGGTGAGACCCAAAGATATAGAGGGAGATGTGGTAATAATAAACTTCAGAGACCACAGAGTTGTAACCCACATTTGTGACTGGTTTTCGGGGAGAAAGGAGGGCAGTATATCTCCTCGAAACTTACGTTACTTTTACCCCGAAGCCCTGATGAGGCCTCGTACTCACCCCCAAAAATGGGGCCGCCCCGATTCCCAGCAATCCTCTAATCGTAAACCACATCCTAATCTCACAAGACACTATATAAATAATTACCAATCTTTTTTTCCATCTCAAGACAGATCTGTTATTCCCTTTGACTACGCCCACTACCCCACAAATCCGACCGAATACTGGAATGTACAGATACAATACCTTTTTTAACCCCTCTTAGGCATGGACCTAAATGATTGACTCAGCTGTCCTGCCTCTGAACTGGGTAATAATTTGGGGGGTGTAAAGATGCCGTACCCGAGTGTCCCGCATCTGAGCAGATGCACTCCAAAATCGCTACCTTTACAACTAGAGCTAGGGAATTGGGGTCCAAGCAAAACAAGCATTGGAAATGCAATAGGGCTCGCATTAGGAAAGTTAGAGCTATTGGTCTTATAAATGAATTTTTTTTAAATTTATGTTATTTTTTTGAAATGGCTAAATTAATAGCTTTATGAATGAATGAAGGGTTCTGCACTCGTGTTTATATGTTATTTAGTACGTTTGAACGGTAGGTGTGCAGTACCAGATTAGTGCCTGCCCACTATTAAAATGTGTATGGGGCCCAGTGATTGATCTGGGAACTTGATGCACAAATGTATAATTGTGCACGAACACATTCGTTGTTTGAGTAATTTGCGGAAAGGCTTCTCTTTGAACACATCTTCACAGGCTAAACCCGATAGTCTGTTGGCCATTTCTATTTCTCACTGATGTGAAAATTTAAACAGCGAGGCAGGACGATAGTATCCGATGGAAGTTTCCGTTCACGAGCGAGGACGTAGAAAAGATACTGTGATAAGAGTTACACGTTTTCACTAACGGTAAGCCTCGAATTGGCGTGTATTGAAAGCATTACCCTTTGGGTGCTCGCTTGAAACTTACAAACGGTATTGATTGGGTTTATTGTTTCATTCCGCCTGCAGTTTATGTGCACGAAAATGACAGCGAGGTCGACGCCTGTAATTTAGACCTACAGGTAAACGCGCTTTAACTCTTATCATTTCATTGCGTTAACACACTAAACTCATACGTGTACTGATGGCAACTATTTATTTAACTTCAGGTTGTTTTCTTGTGACAACCGGTCCGACACAATCCACAGGTGAGATTTCGATTCACTGTAAAGATCAAACATGCATTACATTATAGCTTGGGCATACGCAACGAAATGGCGTTTTTTGACTATCGTTTCTTCGATTATTTTTTTGTCTCCTGTAAAACGCAGAATCATTGCCTCGAGTGAGCTTGAAGGTAACACTTTATTATCCCGTGTATATATACCTGAACAGTCGACACTGAATAAATTAGCATCGCATTAATAAGATTAGATTATACGACATATTTATTTTGATTCTTCTATAGATAACTACTGGAAGCAGTATAAGATAGACTACAGGTTACACGTCTTTTCCTATGATTTAGGTAAGAGTGGATTAAATACGGTTTTGAAAATTAGCATGATGTCACATTGTTCAGAATTTAATATTCTCCTTGTTTGTACCCCTTCTTTTCACAGACCCCTGACGAAGGGGCAATTATGCCCCGAAATGCATTGGGTTTTTATTATATTTTGTGTTTGTAAACCTGTGTTTGTAAAATTTGAGACATGTATGATTTCATACTACTGTGATAATTACAACATTGATAAATAATGATACAGTTGATGACTACTTAAATTTTTTTTTTTAATATAAAGACATGTTGAAATAAACTAAATGGTTTAAAGGATTATTGCTCTAAGTAGTGCGTACCAGAGTCCCAGTGGTTCACAACACTGGGCCCCATACACATAAATTAATAGCTTTGTCATTTACAATGCCAATAGTTATAACTTTCGCAAATGTGACACCTATAGCATTTGTAATGCAACATGTTTTGTCCACCTAGTGACACAAGACCATTGCTGAAGAATTCTCCGGCTCCAGGCTAGCGCCTTGGGATATAAGAACAGTGATGATTCTGCAGTAAGATAGAAGTAGTCTTCAGAATATTACAAAGATGTATGTTTCAATGGCATATGTTTGTTAGAAGAAACCGAGCTGTGTCCATCCTGAAATCATTTGGTGTTACAACCCCTCTCCTGGCTGACTGGATGTTATTGGCTACAAATCAAGTCACACTCTGGCGCTCTGCCTCATTGTATTGCTGAACGCATTCAGAATACAACAGAACGTATTTTAAAATATAGGAAGACTGCTGAAAACTATAAATGAGTGCAACCGCCGCTCTCTTACGGTTTTTCTACAAATAATATTAAGAAACGATTCATTATGCTATATTTTACGAACTCGTATTTGTTGCATGGCACGAACTAGAAGGATACTTTTCTTATAATGTTTTTAATGAGCAGAGAAGCCTGCACGTGTGGTACCAGCAATGGGTGCAGTGCCAGGCCTCTCTTGTGTAAGCGGCTGCGTGTCCTTCCCCGTCCCTGTGCAAAGCAGCAGTTGTATATCGCTGCTCGCGGCTCGGGACACTTTGATTAATCACCCCTCTCACGTCTAAGCGTTGCTGTTGCTCCCGGCGACCACAGTTTGGCCTCAGGAAACTGGAGGGTGTGAGGGCAGGCAGGGTAATTTAAGACCTGCACGGTGCGCATGAGCACTGCAGGAACAGCGTTAGACACCCTTTAATCTCCGATGCAGCTGTGGCGGGCAGGGAGAAAGAAAGGCTTGGGGGGGGGGAGGAGGATAGACAGACAGCAGGCTCTGGGCATGGGAGACTGCTTGACAATCTCGCACTGCACCTCTACCCCTAGCACACTGAGATTGAGTAATGTACACGAGACTCATTAGGAGCAGAAAAGTGCGCTCTATCACTACTTTAAAATGGGTTCATATTGAACTGAAGAGGGTGAATATCTGCGATCAAATTTGGATACACAATGAAACTTTTTACACATGTATGAATTCTTCAATTCACTCTTCGTCCTCCATTAGCAATGTGCTAGCAATACAAAAGAGTTTTTAATTATACAGATAAAACAGTTTCGCTTGTAGCTTCCTGCAAAACAAGCAAAAATAAAAGGAGACACGGCCTGAAAGTAAACTGAAAGTAAGGCCGGCCGGCCGTGAATAATTAGGGGATGAGCGCACGCTGAGAAGCTGCCTTTGATGTGGTAATGCGAGGCAGGCAGGCAGGCGGCTGGTGGCATTGTGCATGCGCTTTTTAGGGCTTGCGCAATGACCTAAAAAGCACATGCACTTCAAGGAATCGCCAGTGGAATCGTGCTTAGTTAAACCCTGGATAAGCCTCTATAGAGCTTCGCCAGCTATGCGCATCAGCAGGCGAGCCCTAAAAATAGGATGTGGAAGGACGCCCGGGTGAAGGGAATTTTTATTGAGGGGGTTACTTTGGAGGATGACACGATAAAGAAGACCTCGTGTAAAATAACCAAAAGTAAACACATACCTAAACTGAAAGATAAAGGCAATCATGAACGCCAAGTAAGTGTAGTGTCGTGGAATGTGTGTGGGCTTGCTAACAAAGTTCAAGAACCAGCGTGGGGGGAGTTTGTTAACAACATCGACATATTATGTGTTCAGGAAACCTGGGTACTTACTGAACTACGCATAGATGGATTTAAGACTTTCCACGTCCCTGCTGTGCCCTCGAGCTATGGTAGGCACAAAGGGGGACTATGTGTGTATGTGTCTAATCGCCTAGACACTAGTAGTAGCTTTGGAAGATCAATTTCACCTTACTTTCAGATGGTTAACATTCCTCTGAATTCCAGCGACATGTTAATAGTGATTAATTTCTATAATAATATCAAGAACTCTAATTTCAGGGAAGAATTATCAAAATTGACAAAAGAATTAGGGGAGGTAAAACCCACGAAAGGGAAAGATCTAATATGGGTCTGGGTAGGTGGTTTTAACGTAAACTTATGCACTAGTGAAACATGCGGTTTCCAGGAATATGGGGAGGGGGATCATGCGGATAGTAGTCACTTCCAACATAATGATAAAGGGGAAATATTAAATGGCATTATGGCCAAGTTTGATTTGGGCTTTGCAAACAGGCTTTGCTTCCCCAAGGTTAAGTTCACTTCTACCTTTTTGGCGAGGGGACTTCACTCAACTATTGACTTTATCATCCTGCAGAATATATTTGGTGGCCGGGTGGTAAACTACGAGACCCTCACTATCGGTTTGAGCGACCACCTACCGCTAAAAATCCTTGTTAGTGCCCCAGGATCTAAAACTGTAACAATAACTGAGACCCTGGCATGGTCGCAAAATCTAGCTGTAGCACGGCAAAATGGCATTGCCCTAAAATGGAGTATGGTAGACCCAGTAAAAACCCTTCAGGAAATTGTGGAAGGTGCTCTTCCCTCATTCTTGGTGTGTTTAGGGGAAAAGTCCTCAAACGATGAAATCTTGGAGGCATTTAGCAACATTACTACCACCATACAGGGTGTCTTGACAGGACACGCTCTAAAAAAAGTAATAGTTCTACGGGCTGGTTTGACACTCAATGCACTAAGACACATAAGGCCCTCAAATTGGCTTTGAGTGAAACAATAAGGGACCATGTTGCAATTAGGTTACTTAGAAAGGCTTACAATTTAGCGAGGCACCAACGAAAGAAGGCAATCAAAGAAAAAGCATGGCAAGACCTAGTGGAAGCTGCGGAGAGCAGAGATGCAAAATTATTCTGGCAGGTAGTTAATCTACCGTTCCTAAATAGTAAAGTGGCAGCAAGGATGGAAATAGCCATCGACGAAAAAACTTGGGTGGATTGTATATTGTAACACCCAAGAGGACTCTCAATCAGTAAGTAATCATTGCCCAATCCCAATTGAGTTCAACTTAGATGAGGTACTATTGGCAATAAATTCCACCCAGAAGAATAAAGCCCCGGGACCAGATGGGATCCCTAGTGATCTCTATAAGATGAATACTGACCTATGGGCACCAGTCTGTTTGCGGGTTCTGGGTGCTTGTTGCTCAAAAGGTTTTATTAAAACATGGGCAGAATCATTAATAATCCCAATATATAAAAAGGGAGATAGGGAAAGCCCATCAAACTACAGACCCATATCTCTGTTAGACTCATTAATGAAAATCGCAGGCAGAGTGGTTTTGACTAAACTACAGTCATGGGCAGAGGAAAATGACATTTTAACACCCGTACAATACGGGTTCAGGGCCCGGATGGGCACAGTCGAACAAGTCTTAAACTTTGTCCTGCTACAAGGGAAGTACACCAGAGCAAAAGAGGGCTGTCTTTATGCAATCTTTGTCGATCTCTCCTCTGCATTTGATTGTGTAATACATACCAAGCTCTGGGAAACACTAGAGGAGATGAACGTGGACCCAGCTATTGTTCTCTTTTTGAGACAATTATATTCAAATGCGACCGCCAAAGTTAGGTTTGGACTGGGGGGGGAATGTACCGGGTCTTTCCGCATACAAAAGGGGGTGAGGCAAGGCTGCGTGCTGGCCCCATTCCTTTTTTCACTATATACCAACAGTCTAGAGAAGGAATTAGGAGCCTGCAATATTGATTCACCAAAGTTTGGGAGTAGGCAGATTTTCTCACTTTTTTATGCGGACGATGCCGTGTTAATGGCTAGAACGAAGGTCGGAGCTCAAAGGGCCTTAACCAAATATGTAGACTACATGGAAGTAAGGGGCCTTAAACTCAATGCTAAAAAGTCCTTCGTGATGCGCTGTGGTAAAAGTGGAGCCAGATTTAACCAACTTGATGTAGCAGGACTCCAAGTACAAGCCACTAAAACATTTCCATACCTAGGGGTCACAATTGAGGCATCCGGGGCTTGGGTTTCCGAGGTGAAAAATAGAACTCTAGCCTTCAAGCGATCCATTGCGGCCATAAAACACTTTGCAAGCAAATTGGGCAAAAAACAACCTGAAATTATGCTCAACATATATGTGGCAAAATGCAGAAGCATCGCACTGTATGGAGCAGGCATATGGGGGTACCAAGATGTAACATCGCTCCAAATTGTAGAAAATAACTTTTTAAGATATCTTCTGGCCTTCCCGAAGAGCATATCGGTCTACAATTGCCATGCGGAATTGGGAGTGGAACATTTGACAGATTTGATTAGAATTCAGCCAATTCTGCTCTGGCGCAGAGTATGGGCGACACCAGAATTGGGCCTAAACCGAGGATTAATCAGCGACGCTATGGCCCTAGACAATGCAAAACGTATTAAATGGCTGGAGTACGTTAGGAGAGTTCTAATAGACATTGATAGGCCAGAATGGTACAACAACCCCGAATCAATTGGGGAAATCCCGAAAAAAGCACTGAAAAAACTATGCATGGAGCACTTTAATATACTAAGGTTTGGAAGTGAAGTCGGCAAAAAAATCTGTGCTTGACCACCAGCTGTTGCTGACTACCCATAAAATACAACCTTACCTAAACCTTGTGACTTTGGGGTTTGAACGTTTTATCCTCACTAGATTTAGGTTCAATATTTTTCACCATATACTTTCATTCCCAATCAAAAACGACTGGAGCATAACTCTGGCTGTCTGCCCATGCGACAAGGTGTCTTCCCAGACCACTTTCCACCTGGTTTTGTTTTGCAAATTGTACAATAAAGAACGCTCCAGATGGATAAAACAATATCTGAGAGGTGGGGCCTGGCGGCAGTGTAGGCCTGCGTATTTGAACTTGCAACTACTGGGAAACCCTCTATGCATAATGACTATGACAATGTTTTTAAAAAGTGTACTGAAACGACGGAGCTCATTATGAACTATTAATTATTCGATTGAATCACTCTAATGGATTTAATACTTTTTTTAAATGGATATATCTTTTGTATGAATTGCTTTTATGATTTTTAACATGTTTATTTATTTATTTATTTATTTCGGCCAACGGCCATAAAAGACACACATAAATACATTCATTAACTCATACATTTAGAACATAATACATGTGTAAGATCAATTAAAACAATAATTACAGTAATAAGGTGTAAAGTTAATTCTCACCAATTAAATCAAGGACATAGTTCATTCAGCAGGCAAATACAGTTTTAACAGCAGAATTCACTATTTAAAATCTATCCATCTTCAAAGTACCTGTCCCATTTTCTTTCGGACAATAAAAACTGAATGAAGAAACCTACTGATACTGAATACGATAAACTGTGCAGTATTAGTTTTTAGGATCCTGTATGCTATATAACAAGATCTAGTGCCTAAAAGAGCACACATTGGTTTGAGCCATTTTTTTCGAGCTTTCTGGTATGCTTTGCATATGAATAACATATGCACCTCATTCTCCTTACATATATCTGAGCACATAGGGCATCTCTCACTTATATTATTGGGACAATCCAGTTTTTTATTTGTCCAACGCTCAGTATTAGATTTCAGCATGAGGTTCCCATACCTGAACTTCAGGAAGAGAGTCTTAGCAAGGGGAGGCTCTATTTCGTCCAAAAACGATTCAAAACATGGTTCAGTTTTAAAGGTTAAAAAATGATTGGTTAGGGTGCCGGTTCTACTATCATGAATATATCGGTCATTCATGAAACACCAGTATGCTCTTTTTACTGTATTTTTGGCAAGAGCTGGTAGATTCTCTGGGTTTTCCCAGAAGGAACTCAACCCCAGATTGTTAAACCATTTTTTAACATGCCCGAACCACCGAATGGAATTGAAGGAGTCCAGATTCAATACTTCTTGGAGACCATTTCTGTAATCTACCAGTTCCGGAGTGGACCAAATCCTAATCCAGAACATTAACGGTCTTATAATAACTAGGTGGTCGGTTCGTTTAAAGTTCAAATCGAGATGGAGAGGTATTAGAGGTGTGCTGGTTGGGACCTTTACAATCGATCTCATAAATTTGTTATCGAGCCCTTGGAAACTCTCCCTGGCCCAAGGACCCCATATCTCAGCCCCATATAAAGCTGCGGATTGAATTTTAAATTTAAAAAGTTCAAGTACGGGAGTTACACTTTTACTTGTACTAGCATTCAATCTACAAATTATAGGTTTTGCATTATGGGCATATGACACCTTACTTTTTTCGATTTGCGCTTTCCATGTCAACTTTGAGTCAAGTACCACCCCCAAATAAGTAAAATTCTCTACAGTACCTAAAGTTTCCCCATTCAGGGTCAGGTTCCCTCTATCCGGTCTAATAGGATTTAAAGCCATACATTTTGTTTTGTCAATATTTATTTCTAGCCCTTTAGTCTCACAGTAACTGCTGAAGGAGTTTAAGAGTGCCTGGAGGCCCTTCTTGGTTTGGGATATTAAGATGGTATCATCCGCGAAGAGCAACGCAGGCACTCTCTCTCCATTCAGTTGTGGTGAATCGTTATTGCAAGTATTGAGATAATCAGGCACATCATTAACAAAAATAGAAAATAGAGTTGGGGCCAGGACGCATCCCTGTCGGACACCACGCTTGATCGGGATATCACGCGTCAGTTCACCTTTCGGACCCCATCTGATATTTGCGTGATTTCTAGCATGCAATTCAATAATGTGGACCAAAAGGCTTTCTGGCAGACCGGCTATGTTTAATGATCTCCATAGCAGATTGCGAGGAACAAGGTCGAATGCCGCCCTCAAATCGATAAAGGCTACATACAGGTGTCCTTTCCGAATGTAAACATACTTCCAAATCAGACAACAAAATCTAAAGACCTGGTCTATCGTGCTGGTCTTAGACCTGAAGCCTGCCTGAAATTTGGAAAGTATGGCCGAGTCCTCCAACCAGTCATTTATCCTGAAAAGCAGATGCTTGGCATAAAGTTTTTGCAGAGTGTCCATTAAACTAATAGGTCTGTAATTAGAGGGAACAGACCTTATTCCCTTTTTAAAAATGGGAACAACTTCTGCTGCACGCCAACTATCAGGAAAACTACAATTAATGGACAGAGCATTAAACAAACGATTAATATAGGGTGCCCAAACTTCAGGTACATGTTTATAGAGGTCACCCGATATTTTGTCTGGCCCAGGGGCTTTGTTATGTTTAAGTTCATTGATTGCCCTATATGTTTCTTCCAAAGTAAAATCAAGACACACAGGTAGTGGTAGTGGACATTGGAGCTCCTCTTCCTTACCGTCATCATATGGTTTATACAAATTGGAAAAGTGCGTCACCCATGTCATTTCATCAATGAACGAGTCCCTCACAGGTCTACCGGCATGGCCCCCATTTGCAACCAACCTCCAAAAGCCAACATTATCATTAAGTTTTGCAGCAGACAACATATCAGCCCAAATTGACTCTTCCCATGTTTTCTGTGCTACCCTTTGGACTCGCTTGTACTCCTCCCTAGCGAGTCTAACATCATCTTGGGTTTTGTTTTTAATCGCATAAAGGAGGTTCCTCTTAGCCAATTTACAAGCATGGTCATACCAAAGTTTCCCATGGCATCCCACGCGTACATTTTGCTGATTCATCTTGGGCAGTTTGGACATATGAACTCTCAATTCATCAAAGAAACCTTTGTGTAACTCAACAAAATGATCACAGTTATCAGTAGATAAAGATTGTCCTACTAGAGGTGAAAAAATGGTGTTAAACAATGAATAAACTGCAGCCAAGGTCTTACCCTCCCTTAAAAGATGTGGCCATTTTAAAGCACGTCTGTTGTTATTAATTATGTGTGCCTGCTCACATTGGACATCAGTAACCACCTCACATGTTGCCAGGTCGTAAGTGTCTCTAATTATGTGCGGATCAATAAAAAGTTCCAGGGGAAAGTGATCACTCTCTACCCTCGATGATACTTTAAAATCAATCATAAAATGCCAAATAGTCAAAGAAACAAGAATAAAATCTAATCTACTGTTCGATTTCCCAAAGGTAGGTTGTTTTATAAGATCTGACGAAAGGCGACCATTGCACGCTCTGAGGCCATGATCAACTGTTAGCCTCAATAATTGAACCGCCAGAGTGCTACACGGGACATAATTCACGGTGTCAAGCTGGGGGATGTTATATGCTTGGTCTTCTTCTTGAAGAACATCGGAAATCCCAAGGATCGGTTCAAAGTTGCAATTTAGATCGCCCCCTAATATTACAGGGATTTCTCCCACCACCCTCTTTAAAAAGGTATCCAGAATTTCCAAAGTGGGCGAAGCTTTGGAATACCCTATCGGTCTATTATAGACATTAATAATGTAGTATTCACCCCCTTCAGTTGATGTAATTTTTAAGGCCAAAATGTCGGGGGTTCCTGTATCTATGACATCAACTCTTATGGCTAAAGTAATTTTAAGCCATATGATCAATCCCCCACATGGCCTTCCCCTAGCGGACTGAGTGGCCTTAATGCCAAAAGTTTTGTATCCCATCCTGTGTGGAATATCCAGTGCCCAAGTTTCTTGCAATAGGCAGAAGTCGCTGGTGTCGACATAATCTGCCCATTCTGGGTCTCTCAGATTTTTGCCTACTCCGGCGATATTCCATGACAGGAAAAGCAAATGTGGGGTTGACTCTGTACCGGGGGAATCAGATTCAACATTAGGAACCGATGGTACCAAGGGGGGGGCTACACTATCTTGCTGTGGATCGTCTAACCTTAATTCTGCGTCCAAAATCAGTACCCTGGATAAAGAACTAGTCTTATCAACTGTACATTCCTCAACATTATCAGTTTGTGCTAGTGTCGGAGTTGAATAGCTTTCCATATGTCCATGATTGGAGTCGGACATTATAAAAGGACTTACAAGAGGCCCTGCCATAAAAGTTGCAGAGACCATTAGTTCTACATTGGGCGTTGGATGCCTTATAAGTCAGTCTACCTCCTCAAGGCTACCAAACCTATTCTGGGTGGGTAGGCCATTCCAGCACATAAAGGAATCTTGGTAATTAGAGGAATAAGTCCTCCAAGGATGACGCTGTACCAGTGACCATCCATCATTCAAAGGTTTTTTAGGGGGTGGAGGGTAGAAAAAGGACAAGAGTCTAGGGATAACATAAGAACCTTCCCCGTTGGGACAGGAACATATGTAGCGTGCTGTATGTGGGTCCTCAAAGGTCACCACTACACAATCTCCAACCACAGATTTCTTTGTAGGGCCCACCCAAGGAACACGTCGAACCATCAGCACCCTGCTTTTTCTTCCGTTAGGAATTGCACGGTTCATATTGAGCCAGTGCATTGTCTTGTTCCTCAGGGACCAATGGTTCTCGTGGTGATCATTTTCAAGCTCAGAAACACCCGTCAAAACAACCACATAGTCATTAGCCTCTGGGGGAAGATCAATATAACCCCCTCTAAAATTGGTCTTTACAGAGGTACCCCGGGAGTGCTGTTGACGAGAGTCTGTGGGCCGTGGTTTTGAAGAAGGGACTACATTAGAATTTGTAGTGGGTATAATACAAGAAGACCGGGGGGGGACAGCAGGTTTAGATGCAACAGTTTGATTCACACCCACTGTACGTGGTTTCGGAACTGGACGTTCCAGTGATGTTACAGGTAGAGGAATAGAAGAGGACACCTGTGAGATCGAATCCTCGACCCCAATGCCCTGATTTTCTAGGCTTCTCAAGCCAAGAGTAGCCAAGGCTATAATACTTTTCTCCATCTCCAACAGACTGTTTTCGATGGATGAGAGTCTATGAGCAAGAGGGGAGAGTAGTTTCTTAAGTGTTTCCCAAACTATGCCTATGAATTCCCCGTCCTTCCCTTCCTTGCCTTCCTGGCCCTCAGCAATTAGGCCCCCCTCTTGGGGTATATTAATGGTTTGGACGGGTTCTGACATCCCCTTAGCACCTTCTAGTTGTATCTGTTCCTTAGGAATAATCCCTCCAATTGTTTTTGGACTTTGTATAGGGGGCAATTTTGGTTTCTGTCCGGCTCTTGCCCTTTTCCCATAGTAGGTATACCGGGGGATCTTTTTCCTCTGCGGGAAAGTACCCAAATTTAGATTAGTTCTAGATGAGTTAAAAATTACGGGGTCAGGGAAATTAGAGCTAATGACCTGCGTATCAGCAAGGGGTTTTACAGATGCTGGAATAGAAAAGTTAAAAGAAACATTTTTCACAGGAGACGATACAGATGAAATAATATCACCGGCATCTTCAGTTAGCTCTACAGCCTGTGGAGCAAGCTGTAGAGTTGGAACCTGGTGGACCTCTGCCTGCAAAACTAGTGACTTAAAAGTGGCAGGTCGCTCCGGGGTAACAGCAGTGGCGATAGACCCCAGAGAAGATTTTTTTGAGGTAGTAATTACCTCCGATAATCTTCTAGCAGCTGCCAACTCAAGGGAAACACGAGTCTGTAATTTGGAAATTTCCTCATCAATGGCCAGGTTAGTACGAGTGATGAAGTCATCCATAGGGCCACTGATTGAAGTGTTTCCCTTGCCAGTTTTACTACGGGTTATCCTAACTGACATGTTTATTAACAATAACAACCTAAAAACCTAACCTGATAAAAACCTTCTATAAATTATAAAAGTTCCTAGCAGCTCCACCCACAGTTTGGCCTTTTCCAGATGGGCGAAAGAGAGTAAGCCAGTCCAGTCCTCGGCCGTCCTCGAACGGCCTCAAACGGCCCAGTCTTTGCCCTGTCTTCGCCCGGGCTGCGTCCCGCGCTGCGGGAGGCGGATGATGTAATATAGGGGGCGTGGGGGGCGGGCCAGCAGGGAGAGCGGACCGGAAGCTCTCCGTCGGTCTAGCAGGGACTTCTGGGAAATGAAGTCCCTGCACGCTCGCAGCCCCGCTGACGCCTCGCGCCCACAGCCGCCTTACCGCCACACAAAGATGCTCAGCTGGTCCGGTGTCCGCAGCCTGTGAAGCGGCACCCGCGAAGCGGGTGCGGCGAAGAGTGGGCTTAAAAGCGCTGGTCAGGAAGTGAGGTGAGGTAAACTCCGCTGTGCTCTGCCTTGACAATTAAAAGCTGCCGCTGTAAAAATAATGTCCCAAGTGTTGGCGGTTGGGAACTCCTCTTTAAGCACCTCGTGGGGGGGGCGGGGGGCGGGCCAGCAGGGAGAGCGGACCGGAAGCTCTCCGTCGGTCTAGCAGGGACTTCTGGGAAATGAAGTCCCTGCACGCTCGCAGCCCCGCTGACGCCTCGCGCCCACAGCCGCCTTACCGCCACACAAAGATGCTCAGCTGGTCCGGTGTCCGCAGCCTGTGAAGCGGCACCCGCGAAGCGGCACCCGCGAAGCGGGTGCGGCGAAGAGTGGGCTTAAAAGCGCTGGTCAGGAAGTGAGGTGAGGTAAACTCCGCTGTGCTCTGCCTTGACAATTAAAAGCTGCCGCTGTAAAAATAATGTCCCAAGTGTTGGCGGTTGGGAACTCCTCTTTAAGCACCTCGTGGGGGGGGCGGGGGGCGGGCCAGCAGGGAGAGCGGACCGGAAGCTCTCCGTCGGTCTAGCAGGGACTTCTGGGAAATGAAGTCCCTGCACGCTCGCAGCCCCGCTGACGCCTCGCGCCCACAGCCGCCTTACCGCCACACAAAGATGCTCAGCTGGTCCGGTGTCCGCAGCCTGTGAAGCGGCACCCGCGAAGCGGGTGCGGCGAAGAGTGGGCTTAAAAGCGCTGGTCAGAAAGTGAGGTGAGGTAAACTCCGCTGTGCTCTGCCTTGACAATTAAAAGCTGCCGCTGTAAAAATAATGTCCCAAGTGTTGGCGGTTGGGAACTCCTCTTTAAGCACCTCGTGGGGGGGGCGGGGGGCGGGCCAGCAGGGAGAGCGGACCGGAAGCTCTCCGTCGGTCTAGCAGGGACTTCTGGGAAATGAAGTCCCTGCACGCTCGCAGCCCCGCTGACGCCTCGCGCCCACAGCCGCCTTACCGCCACACAAAGATGCTCAGCTGGTCCGGTGTCCGCAGCCTGTGAAGCGGCACCCGCGAAGCGGGTGCGGCGAAGAGTGGGCTTAAAAGCGCTGGTCAGGAAGTGAGGTGAGGTAAACTCCGCTGTGCTCTGCCTTGACAATTAAAAGCTGCCGCTGTAAAAATAATGTCCCAAGTGTTGGCGGTTGGGAACTCCTCTTTAAGCACCTCGTGGGGGGGGCGGGGGGCGGGCCAGCAGGGAGAGCGGACCGGAAGCTCTCCGTCGGTCTAGCAGGGACTTCTGGGAAATGAAGTCCCTGCACGCTCGCAGCCCCGCTGACGCCTCGCGCCCACAGCCGCCTTACCGCCACACAAAGATGCTCAGCTGGTCCGGTGTCCGCAGCCTGTGAAGCGGCACCCGCGAAGCGGGTGCGGCGAAGAGTGGGCTTAAAAGCGCTGGTCAGGAAGTGAGGTGAGGTAAACTCCGCTGTGCTCTGCCTTGACAATTAAAAGCTGCCGCGCTTGGAGTTAAAAAAGTCTGTTAACCGCTACACTCTTTCTCCTCCGCTGTTCATTGGCGTCTGTGCTCTCGATAACTATATTAGCGGATTTTAGTGAGAAACCTAAAGCCCCGTACGTACCGTCCGCTGCCACATGTGAAAATCGAATAAAGCTTTGAAACTTGAACTTGACATAACGCATGCAGTCCAAATACAGGCATGGCTACTTCCACCCAAACCAAAACGTCACAACGATTTCTTGGAAAATCGGCTTAAGCAGTCAGGGACCTCCCTTTGCTTGAATATTGATATGTCCAAGAACTCATGGACTTTACAAAGAACTACTATTCCCTTTGGGTTCTTTCCTGATGTTATCATGCCCGACTTTACATCAAACTAGGCACCTTCAAGGTATAAATATGCCCTCACTTGCTCTAGCAAGACACAGTTGTTTGGAGCAGCTCGACTATCTACTTGCCCGACGATGCTCGCTACAGCAAGTGCCGCAGGAAGCCAACCCTCCAGCTGACGCACTGATCGAGAGGCTGCATTTCTCTCGGCGAGAATCCAGCTCCAGTGTTTCCAAGCTCCCCTCGCAGCGTTTTGGGAAATCGAGTCCCGAGACCGAGATACCATTACGATTGTCGCAGTTCACTTTACTTGCATGAGAAAGAAGACTGTTCAATAAATCCTTTCATTGAAAACGCTTGTCTCTCTATTTCTCTGCACCTCTGTTGAAACAAAGCATGCATGATTGACTGAGTAAAATATTTATCTATTGTTTCCATTACTCTGAAGACATGTTTATTCTTGGGGAAACAAATTTGTAATGTTCATGCGGTTGTCAAAAACGAATCCCTTCTTGTGTATTCGAGTAAGTTTCTAGTGACCTCTGAGCTAGCTGGCACTCACTATTAAGTTTAGTATATTCGATAGAGACCTAGTTGACCTCAGTCTACATCAAATCCATAGGATATATTATTCCAATGCGCAGAGCCTATTGGGAATTTAGGAACTACACAACAGCTCTGTGGTCTTATAACTCCAGCCCACTTTCCAAAGAAGCCCAATTCTTTCAATGGTGCAAAGTACTTTCTCATTACACCTCCTACTTGCCTTGCAGTAACACATACAGATAGTTACCTTGTGTATAATTGCTGATGTCTTGTTCTCCTGTGTACCACCCCCCAGGGCGATTGATCAATTGGTGCTCTGACATGACAAAGCTACAGGAGGATTTCATCTGACCTAGGGGGGCGATCAATTGTCTAGCAACCAATAGGTTGCATTTAACATGGCATTGAAATGGATAGCAGAGTAGTTCGGACACCCAGCTATAGACTAAGATGTTGAGATGAAAGAAACTAGGGTTTTATTTGACTTATACATTTGTTATAAGGTATGGTTGATAATATTATTTAGTTCTCTACAGGTTAACTGATAGGGATGTGCTAAAATGAAGATGTTAGAAATTCTATTATTCCCATTACCTGTAGCATAAACCTTCCTTCTTAACTTATCAGATGACTTAATTGCTATTGGTGTACCATAAACTAAAAAATTGCAGTGAGAATGTTACGCTGTCACTTGGATGGCCATGAGATCATTTTATCTACGTCTTAATATAGGTAGCAAATAAGGCATTGGATTGAGACAAGTATGCTAGGTTGGAAATAAAATGATTTGAATTTTAATGAGCTGTGGATTTTCACAATATTCTAGAATTCAAAGTACTAATTATTAATGCTTTATAAAAATCTATTTTTTGTTGTGTTGCATTGTTTTGGAAATATTCAAGTTCTAATATTTTACTAACAGTGGACTTTTCCATCTGCAGAATATATAATATATTAAATGACCAGCAGAGGCACTGTGCAGAAGAAAGTTTCTCTGCATTGCTGAGACAAAAAAATCTGGTTCACTAGCCTTCCATCTGCAGAATATGTTGAATTACTGGAAGAGTGTGTTGCAGAAGTGAATTTCTCTGCGTTGCTGAGACCAAAAAAAAAAAACTCGTTCACCAGCCTTCCATCTGCTGAATATATTAAATGACCGGAAGGGGCAGTGTTGCAGAAGGGAATTTCTCTGCGTTGCTGAGACCCAAGGAAAAAAAGTTGTTCATCAGCCTTCTTCATACATTTATCAATTTATATGGTAAGTCAACCTCCCATTTAATCCTTTTTCTTGTCATTAGAAGAAGTTCATAGCATCTGACGGCTCTCCATACCTGTTATTGGGGTCTGCCACATAATTATAATTTGTCAAGATGGTAGCAATGTGGAGAATGCTATGAGTGTCATCATAGTTTATCAATGACTTTGACTTTCTAAAAGGCTGCCAAACCCTCCTTTAGATACTTTTGCTAGCAATATTTCATCAGTGAAAATTACTGTCTTTGAGGCTAGAATGAGTTTTCTTAGGTTAGAGCGATTGACTCACTTTCACATAGGGGGAATCTCTTTTAACCTGTTTCCCTGCACTCTGTATGTGTGACTCTGATACTCAAGATGTATTTCTGTTTAGGATGCTCTGTGGTCTTATAACCCCAGCCCAATTTCAAAAGAAGCCCAATTCTTTCAATTGTGTAAAGTATTTTCCTATTACACCTCCTACTTGCCTTGCAGTAACAAATACAGATAGTTACCTTGCGCATAAATGCCTTTTATCTTGTTCTCCTGTGCAATCATCCCCCACGGTGATTGGTCAAGTGGTGCTCTGACATGATAAAGCTACAAGAGGATGTCATCTGACCTGAGGGGCAATCAATTATCTAGCAACCAATAGGTTCCATTTATCACGGCATTGACATGGATAGAAGAGTAGACAGGATGCCCGGCTGAAGACTAAGATGTTGAGATGAAAGAAACAAGGGCTTTATTAGACTTATACATTTGTTCTAAGGTGTGGTTGATAATATTATTTGGTTCTCTACAGGTTAACTGATAGGAATGTGCTAAAATAAAGATGTTAGAATTTTTATTATTCCCATTACCTGTAGCATAAACCTTCCTCCCTCAACTTATCAGATGACTTAATTGCTATTGGTGTACCATAACCTAAAAAATTGCAGTGGGAATGGTAAGCTGTCACTTGGATGGCCATGAGATCTTTTTATCTACGTCCTAATATAGGTGCTAGAGTTGTGTCGAGAGTGCTAGCAAATAAGGCATTGGATTGAGAGAAGTATGCTAGGTTGGAAATAAAATATATATGAATTTTTATAGAGCTGTGGATTTTCACAAGATTATAGAATTCAAAGTACTAATTTTTAATGCTTTATAAACCTCTATTTTTTGTTATGTTGCATTGTTTTGGAAATATTCAAGTTCTAATAATCTACTAACAGTGGTCTTTTCTATTTGCAGAATATATTGAATGGCCAACAGAGGCACTGTGCAGAAGAAAATTTCTCTGCATTGCTGAGACAAAAAGAACCTGGTTCACCAGCCTTCCATCTGCAGAATGTTGAATTACTGCAGAGTCAGTGTTGCAGAAGAGAATTTCTCTGCGTGGCTGAGACAAAAAAACCTGGTTCACCAGCCTTCCATCTGCAGAATATATTGAATGACCGGAAGAGGTAGTGTTGCAGAAGGGAATTTCTCTGCGTTGCGGAGACCAATAAAAAAACTTGTTCACCAGCCTTCCATCTGCAGAATGTGTTGAATTACCGGCAGAGGGAGTGTTGCACAAGGTAATTTCTCTGCATTGCTGAGACCAACAAAAAGATTGTTCACCAGCCTTCCATCTACAGAATGTGTTGAATTACCAGCAGAGGCAGTGTTGCAGAAGGGAATTTCTCTGCATTTCTGAGACCAAAAAAAAACTCGTTCACCAGCCTTCCATCTGCACAATATATTGAATGACTGGAAGAGGCAGTGTTGCAGAAGGGAATTTCTCTGCGTTGCTGAGACCCAAGGGAAAAAAGCTGTTCATCAGCCTTCTTCATTACTTTATCAATTTATATGCGAGCAGGGTCAGAGGTCGCTCCTACGCCACTGCGTGGCCTCCTTAAGAGGGGAATAGGGAGGGAGGAGCAGCTGGGAGGCGGGAGCGGGGTGGCCAATGGGGAGCAGGGGGGCACGGCCGCAGCGGCGGAAAGGAGTGGGAAACAGCGGGAAAACAGACGGGCGGCAGGGAGCAGGCACGAGGCAGCTGGCGGCCATGTGGTGGCGAGGGGAGGGAGCTGCCTGCGAGCAGGGTCAGAGGTCATGGCAGTGTTGCAGAAGAGAATTTCTCTGCGTTGCTGAGTCAAAAAAAAACTGGTTCACCAGCCTTCCATCTGCAGAATATATTGAATTACCGGCAGAGGCTGTGTTGCAGAAGTGAATTTCTCTGCGTTGGTGAGACCAAATAAAAACTTGTTCACCAGCCTTCCATCGGCACAATATATTGAATGACCGGAAGAGGCAGTGTTGCCGAAAATAATTTCTCTGCTTAACTGGGACCGAAAAAAAAGAAAAAAAACTCGTTCACCAGCTTTCCATCAGCAGAATATGTTGAATTACCGCAGAGGCAGAGTTGCTGAAGAGAATTTCTCTGCGTTGCTGAGACTAAAAAAACCTGGTTCACCAGCCTTCCATCTGCAGAATATATTGAATAACCGGAAGAGGCAGTGTTGCAGAAGAGAATTTCTCTGCGTTGCTGAGACTAAAAAAACCTGGTTCACCAGCCTTCCATCTGCAGAATATATTGAATAACCGGAAGAGGCAGTGTTGCAGAAGGGAATTTCTCTGCGTTGCTGAGACCCAAGGAAAAAAGCCGTTCATCAGCCTTCTTAATTACTTTATCAATTTATATTCGAGCAGGTTCAGCGGTCGCTCCTACGCCACTGCGCGGCCTCCTTAAGAGGGGAATAGGGAGGGAGGAGCAACTGGGAGGTGGGAGCGGGGTGGCCAATGGGGAGCAGGGGGGGCAGGGCCGCAGCGGTGGGAAGGAGCGTGAAACAGCGGGAAAACAGGCAGGCGACGGGGAGCAGGCACGAGGCAGCTGGCGGCCGTGTGGTGACATGGGGAGCGACCTGCCTGCGAGCAGGGTTAGAGGTCGTGGCAGTGTTGCAGAAGAGAATTTCTCTGCATTGCGGAGTAAAAAAAAACCTGGTTCACCAGCCTTCCATCTGCAGAATATATTGAATTACCGGCAGAGTGTGTTGCAGAAGTGAATTTCTCTGCGTTGCTGAGACCAAATAAAAACTTGTTCACCAGCCTTCCATCGGCACAATATATTGAATGACCGGAAGAGGCAGTGTTGCAGAAAAGAATTTCTCTGCTTTACTGAGACCAAAAAAAAGAAAAAAAATCGTTCACCAGCAGAATATGTTGAATTACCGCAGAGGCAGTGTTGCAGGAGAGAATTTCTCTGCGTTGCTGAGACAAAAAAAACCTGGTTCACCAGCCTTCCATCTGCAGAATATATTGACTGACCGGAAGAGGCAGTGTTGCAAAAGAGAATTTCTCTGCGTTGCTGAGACCCAAGGAAAAAAAGCTGTTCATCAGCCTTCTTCATTACTTTCTCAATTTATATGGTAAGTCAAACTCCCATTTAATCCCTTTTCTTGTCAGTAAATGAAGTTCAGAGCATCTGACGGCTCTCCATACCTGTTATTGGGGTCTGCCACATAATTATAATTTGTCAAGATGGTATCAATGTGGAAAATGCTAGGAGTGTCATCCTAGTTTATCAATGACTTTGACTATCTAAAAGGCTGACAAACCCTCCTTTAGATACTTTTGCTAGCAATATTTCATCAGTGGAAATGACTGTCTTTGAGGCTAGGATGAGTTTTCTTAAGTTAGAGCGATTGACTCTCTTTCCATGGAGGGAAGCTCTTTTAACCTGTTTCCCTGCACTCTGTATGTGTGACTCTGATACTCAAGATGTATTTCTGTTTAGGATGCTCTGTGGTCTTCTAACCCCAGCCCAATTTCAAAAGAAGCCCAATTCTTTCAATTGTGTAAAGTATTTTCCTATTACACCTCCTACTTGTCTTGCAGTAACAAATACAGATAGTTACCTTGCGCATAAATGCTTTTTGTCTTGTTCTCCTGTGTAATCATCCCCCAGGGTGATTGGTCAAGTGGTGCTCTGACATGAGGATGTCCTCTGACCTGAGGGATGATCAATTGTCTAGCAACCAATAGGTTCCATTTAACACGGCATTGAAATGGATAGCAGAGTAGACAGAATGCCCGGCTGAAGACTAAGATGTTGAGATGAAAGAAACTAGGGCTTGATTAGACTTCTGAATATTCAAAGAATGAGCTGGGAGTGCTGAAATATCTCAGAAGCATCCAATCATTTAATCGTTAATGATATACAAATGAATCAATAGTCAAGCGATACACATAAAAATTCAAATAATGTTTCAATCATAGAAGCAATGTAATTCTTGTGTTTCAAAATATTTTTCTTTATATTGACCGCAGCCGACGCGTTTCGTCCTATAGGCAGGACGTCATCAGGGCTGCAAATACAAACACAAAATACAATTGCATCAGTCACATGATCAATCTTGGTTATTCTTGCTGTAGAAAAAAACCAAGTCATTGATTAACATTTTCTTAAACACAGCCCATTGTACCTTGTGCTGGAGAAATAACATTTATTTTAATAAACTGCAAAACTTGCGGGAACTATTTACCCATATTTACAAAACTTCATTTGAAACTCATTAGATTTACATACAAATTCATTCAACATCCTGGGATAAAGTTGGCAAACCGTTTAGAAAATTTTTGATATATAACCCACTGAAAAGAATACATTATCATGCTCACCTTGCATGTTTGTATTAAATCTCTTCTATATCCGAGTATATTTCTGAACCTTTAGCCAAGGAAGCTTGCTACATGAGGCCCGATTCTTCAATAATCTACTGGTATAATATCAAACTGGAATTAAGGTAAACAAGAGGAAACCGGTCAGTCATAAATACATAATATGTCTCTGTTATCCTGATTTCCATATTCACTACCCAACTATTGAGTTCTAATTGTTTCTAATAACCCAGTCACTAAAAGTTAAAGTCACGGCAATAAGAAGTCATACCTTGTAACCACTTAGTCAATAGAAATCTCCATTCACTCTATCTCTTGTATTCTACATCATGATTCTTTAAAGCACTTTGCCAGAAGAATATCACACCTAAAAATGAATAAATAATACTTCAAACTCATCATGTGTGAAAAAAAGTATTGTATTAAACAATCACCAGTCATATGGAATGACTGTAGCCTTGAAATTCACTCACCCAGAATCAATTTACTAAGAAAAAGGAATAATTATATTCTCCTTTAATCCGATCCTATCACTTCGTTCCAACCCGACAATATCTGCAAAGATGAAGAAAACAGACAAATACATCGCACTGTCAATACCATCTCAAAAAGCTATCTGTTTTGCAAAATTCCTCCTATTTGCCTCTACTTACCAACAGTAACGAAGCCTCGTGTTCATCCGCCGCCGCCCGGGTACGATAAATCCCGATAGTGAACGTCTACAAACTCCCATTTACTAAAAGGAGCCCAGTATCCAATCACAGCCTGCTAAATTTCCCGCGTGCTATATAATTCGAGCCATCTGTGTAATCCTATAAGTCTCCACCCCGGTCCGCTATATCTATTATATCCGGTTTGTTCCCGGCCGTTTCCGTTCATGCGCAACTCACGATTAGTGAAAATGTGACAGCTTCCAATCCGGGCTCGACCTACGAGTGACATCCGGTTTGTATAAGTTTGCCTGCCTTCCGTTCCTGCGCAACACCGATATTCTATTGCATGCTAGCTCCCAGTCCGGTCCGATCTACTAATAACATTGAGTGTTATTGTTGCTGCCTGTCAAGATATGTCCTGCGATTAAAGTCCGATCTATGTACATTCGTGCGATAGTCTCCCAATCTATTTAACTTGTCTCCCTTTACTGCGCACATTCTAACTCTCAGTCTAATCCGACCCGTAAATAGCATTGAGTATGTCCGCGGATATTTTGACGGTGTTCTAAGGTCGAAGTAGCCCAAACATGCTCTGATAAAAATAGCCAATTCCTAAATGTAAATAAATAACTGTATTGTCACCAGTCTATCTAAAAGAATGTGTATCATATTCTCAGCTCTTATCGATTCCCAAATATATAGACAAATTAATGAGGTTATAATACTTTAATGAGCCTCATTTATCCCACGGAATGGGCAGTATGTACATAAAGTAAGCGCAGTGGACTGGGTAGTACATGCCAAAACAATATTACCGGACGCTACATGCAGGTGCTACCTATTTTTTTTTTTTTTTTTTTTTTTTTATTATTAGAAATTTTTATTGGTATACAAAAGAAGGTCGTACAAAAATATATATATACAGATATAGGTACACAGACGACGGTTATATATATCTACTGTTCTCCCTCCACTGGAGAAGAAAAGAGAAGAGAGGGGGTGGGGGGTGCGCACGTAGTTGTCTTTGATTGTCCTTTATTGGGTCGTCCTCAGATGTGTTTTGAGCATATCGTTCAGGAAAGTGTTGATTTGTGCCCAGAACTTCCTGACTTTCACGCAGGTGAAGATAAGGTGTTCGAGGGTCCCTTCCTCTTTCAGACAGTTCCAGCATTTGTCTGAGTCTGCTATGCCGACCTTGTGGAGTTTGGATGGCGTCCAGTATGCGTTGTGGAGCAGCCAGTATTTTGTTTGCGCTAGTTGTGGGGTGATTTTGTTTGTTGTCGCTGAACTCCACATTATCGCTCGCTCCTTTTCATTTAATTGCCTGCCCAGGCGCATTTCCCATGTGTTGGTTGCTTTTTTGTTCTGCGCCATCTTGGATGGGCTGAGTAGTTTATAGATTTTTGCCGTTTGATGACCTGCTGAGTCGATGAGCTGCAGATACTTGATGATCCCCGGCTCTCCTCCGCATAGGTTAGCCTTTGTTATTGCTGTCTTAATTTTTAGGAAGTTATAGAACTCTTGGTTCGGGAGGTCATGTAGCTGCTGCACGTTCTGGAACGTCAGCGGTTTTTTCTTTGTTTCCAATTGACTGGGCGTGCTGATACCTTCTCCAATCCACGTATCATTGTGCAGTGTCGCCCCTTGGTAGGTCACTTTAGTGTTGAACCAGATGGATTCCCAAGCAGTGCCCTTCAGTTTCTGCGCCATGTGCCTGTCCACTTTCAGCAGGGCATCTCTGGTGTGTTTTAGTATGGCGCTCGTTTTCAGTGGGTGCCGGTTCGCTGTTAGGAGTGCTATTGGCTTGAGTCCTCCTAGGATGTCTTGTTCGACCTCCAGCCATACTGGCCTGTACGTTTGTGTGGCATCTACCCAGGCGATACCCTGTCTCGCCAGACAAGCCGTCTGGTATGTCTTGAAGTTCGCCAGGTTGAGGCCTCCGAGGTCTCTTGACAGTCTTAGTTTTTGTAGGCTTATCCTTGGCTTCTTGTTTTTCCACAGGAAGATGTTTATGAGCTGGTCCAATTTTTTGTGAAATGTCTCTGTCATTGGAAGTGGTAGCATTGATAGCGTGTAGTTTATTACCGGTGTTATCATCATTTTGATCGTTTCAATGCGTCCCCACCAGCTGATGAACTTTGGTGACCATAACTCCAGTCTCTCCTTTATCTTCTTCAGCGTGAGGTCCTCGTTGTGTTGCAGGGTTGACGTGAGGTCTCTCCCAAAGTGGAGCCCTAGGTATTTCAGAGGTTTCGTTTGCCATGCTAGGCCGGAATCGCCTAGGACTTCTCTTGTGGTATGGACATTCATTGGCTTACACTCCGATTTCTCCTTATTGAGTTTGTAGCCTGAGGCTTCTGCGTATTCACCTATTGTGGCCATCAGAGCTTTTATCGACGTGGAGGGGTTCGCTGTTGTGATTAGGATGTCGTCGGCGTATGCTGCTAGTTTGACGGTCTTTCTCTTGAGCTTTACGCCTGTTATCTCGGTGTTGTCCCGGATTCTGGCTAGCAGGGGCTCTAGTGCGAGCAGGAATAGTCCGGGGGAGAGGGGGCATCCTTGTCTGGTTCCTCTGCCCAGCGTGAGCGTTTCGGATGCGCTCCCGTTTACCACTATTTTCGCCTTCGGTTTGTTGTAGAGGGCCATGACCATCGCCGTGTACTTCCTGCCTAGGCCAAACGCTCCCAGACAGTTACCCAGGAAGGGCCACGAGACTCTGTCAAACGCCTTCTCCGCATCCAGCGCTATCATGACTGCCTGCTCGTTGCTGCTTGCTGTGTGGTTGATCAGGTGGCACAGTAACCTTGTGTTGTCCTGCGACAGTCTGTTCTTTATATATCCCACTTGTGAGGGGTGGATGATGTTCGGCAGGATCCTGTTTAGTCTGTTGGCTAAGACTTTTGCGTAGATCTTGCAGTCGACGTTTATTAGCGATATTGGTCTGTAGTTCTGGGGGTATTGTGGGTCTTTCCCCTCCTTGGGAATTATGGTGATGTTGGCCTCGCACATGGACTCCGTCATCCTCCCTTTCTGGATGCATGTGGAGTATGTTTGTGCCATCAGTGTCTTGATGTGTTCGCTGAAGGTTTTATAGAATGTCGCCGAGTAACCATCTGGTCCTGGCGCCTTGTTCCGTTTCAGTTGGCTTATGGCAATTCCAATCTCTTCCTCCGAGATATCAGCTTCGAGCGATTCCCTTTCCGCCTAGTCCAGCTTCGGCAGATTGGTTTTACTGAGTAGGTCACGTCCTGCATCTTTGCTCAAGTTTTGATCCTCAGTGTACAGTTCTTGGTAAAATTGTCTGAAAACCTCTAGTATTCCTTTGTTCGTTGTTTGGGATTTGTTCGTGCGGTCCGTTATCGCTGCTATCGTGTGTTGCCTTTGTTTTGCCTTTAAGTAGGACGCCAGCTGTTTCCCTGCTTTGTTTGCTGCACATAGGTTGACCGACTTGAACTTCGTCAACCAGGAGCCCGCTCTTTCGCTTAGGATCTTGTTCAGCTCGTATTTCTTTTTTGTGAGCAAAGTGAGCGTGTTTTTGTCCGTTATGTTAGCACAGTGACCTCTCTCCAGTGCTGTTATTTCCTCCTCGAGCTCACGGAGTTTTTTGTTCCGCCCTCTGTTCATCCTGGCCTTGATGTTTATCAAAATCCCCCTTATTGTCGCTTTGAGGGCATCCCATACAGTGTCTTTCCCTACCTCGCCATTGTCGTTGTGTTCGAGGTACTCTTTGATTGTGGCTTCAATTTCTTTGACGTTCTCCCTGTTCTGGAGGATGTCATCGTTCAGTCTCCACCTCCTCGTTGGGTTCTCATTGTGTTTCCCACTTAGAGTGAGTGTTATGTGAGCGTGGTCTGAGATGGTGATTGCGGCTATCTCCGTGTCTTCTATGAGGTGCGTGTGTGTGTTGGACATCAGTATGTAGTCGATCCTGCTGTAGGAGTTATGTGGGTGTGAGTAGAAGGTGTATTCTCGCGCTGTCGGGTGTTGGAGCCTCCACGGGTCTGCCAGTTGATGTTTGGTGCATAAGTCTTTCAGGGTGTTGTTGTTGTTGTTGGAGTTGTGACTCGGTCTGTTTGGGTGTCTGTCTGTTGCCTGGTCCATCGTCTTGTTCATATCCCCGGCCGTGATCAGGAGGTCCTCTTGGGGGAGATCTGATAGCTTGCTGTCCACTCCCAGCCAGAATTGCTTGTCTTCCGAGTTCGGACCATAGATATTGACCATGTGGATTGTGTCGCCTCCTCTCTGGACGCTTGCTATGAGCACGCGGCCATCTTCATCAGTGTCTACTGCTAGTGTTGTCATGTTGGCCTTCTTGCTCAGGATAGTTATTACTCCTCTTTTTTTCCCTTTTGCCGGTGAGCAGAGTACCTCCCCTATCCATCTGGCTTTGAGTAGATTCGCCTCCTCTTTGGAGAGCTTGGTCTCTTGGAGCATGTACACATCTCCCTTTAGTTTGGACAAGTAGTCTAGGATTTTCCTACGTTTGACTGGGTGGTTCAGTCCTTTAACATTCATGGACACTACCTTCAAGTCAGTGGACAGGCCCGCTCTAGTTGGATTTGTCATGGTGGTTTGGCTTCGTCGCTTGTGCTTTGCGTTCTGCGGCCCCCCCCGGGGTGCTGGATGGGAAAAAAGAAATAGGAAAAGTATAGGGTGCCTGTGGAGAAAGGCAAGATTCTAGGTCCTTTGTTCAAGACGCAACCGGCGGCTCTGCCATGTACTATCATATCCGCCGACTTCACTCCCCCCCCTGGCCCGACCCCCTCCCTCCCTCCCCCCTCCCCCCCGTCAGTAGTAAACCGGGTGTGCGACAGCAAGGGTCCTCACACTCCCCCCCCCCCCCAAGTTCTTCCTGAGTCTTTTAGTCCTTAGCATGTTATCCAAACAAAAAAAGAGAAAAACCCCCGCCCCTCATGGTCAATTTCAAAAGAAAAGGATATGATCAGCGGATTGCCCGCCCGTTCTTCCCCTGGCCGCCGTGGCCTTGCTGAGGTAGGTATGGTTGTTCTTGCTGTTTGGTGGCTTACGGCATGTTCTGTATCCCGGTGGCTGTGGCCAAACTCGTTCTGCGGCCCTCTGAGGTAGTATGTTGATATCGTATGAGGTAGATTCCCTTTATTTTTTTTGAGGTAAGTTGTTGTTACTGTCAGAGTCTCCTTGCATGGTTGCGCATGCTTGGTACTCCAGGCTATTGTTCGTAGCAGTCAAGAGTCTCGGTGGTTGCTGTAGCTCCTGTACATGGTTGTCTGCGATACACGTGTTCCTTCAAAAGCACTCCTTCTTATTCACCTCCTTCGTGTGTTTCGTCAGGTGCTACCTATTTTAATTGAATATATTTTGTATGTGAAACCGTTTGCCTAAAATATTTATCCCAGAATGTGTACATAGCAAAAAATGTAAAATTAATTTCCTCAAGTTTAACATCTACTACTATTACTCATATACTTCGTTTGAATTCAGAATTAGTCTGTGATTATGCCAAAAAATGATGTAATTCAGAATCAATGTTCAAACCGTGTCTCATCGTTCTACATTTGATTATCCATCGCGCTTCAGTTTGACGGATTTGTGATTCCCAGTCCCCACCTCTCACATGTTGAAACACTTTCTGTATTCCATTAAATTTAAAACTTTTGTTGGAACCATGTTCCTTCTCCATGTGTGCATACAGTGGGGATTTCGTGTCACAATTCATTATCGCCCGCCTGTGTTCTTGTATCCTTATTTTAAGGGGTCTTTTGGTACTCCCTATGTATACTTTGCTACAACTACAAACAATGGCATAAACAACTCCCGTGCTATTACAATTAATGAATTCATTGATACGGAATTGTCTCTTGCCATTGTAGTTGAAAGTTTTGGTTTTGTTCATACCATGTGCACATATTATGCACGTACCACAAACATAAAAGCCTTTAGGCTGTGGCGGAAGCCAGTCCTGAGTATGTGTAGTTAGTGGACGAATATAATTGGTAGATATCTTGTCTCTAATTGTAGGACATTTTTTGAAAATTATTGAAGGCTTGTCATCCAATATGGTTGACAAGCCCGGCACACCTTTTAATAAACTCCAGTTTCTACTTAGGGCTTGCCTGATCTTATCTTTTTGCGTGCAATAAGTTGTAACAAAAGATGGTCTGTGTCTGATTACCTCTTTCTTTTTAGGGAGTAAAGTAATTTCTCTGTTGATTTTTGATGCCTTCTCACTGGCCCGTGCTAGATCTTTATTGGCATAACCTCTCCTGCTAAGTCTTCGTTGTAATTGGTTTAATTCTATGGAATAGTCTTCCTCACGACTACAATTCCTTCTGATTCTAACCATTTCTCCATATGGTATCCCTGAAATAACAGATCCTGGGTGAAAACTGTCTGCCCTCAAGATAGAGTTGGTGGCAGTCTCTTTTCTAAACAGTTTGCTATTTATTTTGTCTCCATCCGCCATTAGCTTCACATCCAAATATTCTATGCTCGATGAACTTTGGTTCATTGTAAGCCTTACATTAAAATCATTGTCATTCAAATAGTGCAAATAGTTTCTCAGTTCATCGGAGGTGCCTCTCCATATTATGAGCATATCATCGATGAATCTGGCCCAAAATACCACCAGATCCATCCATTCCCCTGCTCTGCTGCTCCAGGCATGCTCCCTCTCATACCAACCCATGAATAGGTTGGCATACGAGGGAGCAAACCTGGAACCCATCGCAGTACCCCTGATTTGATGAAACCATGCATCCTCAAATAAAAAATAGTTGTTATTCAGTATCAACCGGCTCATTTGTACCAGCATTCTAGAATGATGTCTTAAATTCGCACTTCTGCTGCTAAGAAAATGTTCTAAGGCTTCTATACCTTTATCCATCTGAATGCAGGTATAAAGACCTACCACGTCTAACGTGGCCAGAATCATGCCTTCTTCCCATTTGAAATCATTCAATTTGTTGAGAATATCTGTGGTGTCCCTCACGTATGAGGGTAAGTTTACCACTAAGGGTTTTAAAAAACCATCTACAAATTCCGAGAGATGTTCTGTGACGCTACCAATGCTGGAGACTATAGGTCTTCCTGGTGGGTTATCCCTGCACTTGTGGATTTTGGGTAATGTGTATAAAAACGGAGAAACGGGGTGATTGACATTTAGATACTTGTATTCCGATCCGTCAATCAGACCCTCTTCCTTCCATACATAAAGATGTTCAGATATGTTTTTGAGTACTTCTTTCATGGGATTGGCTTTTATTTTCTCATAACAGTTGTGATCGCTCAGTTGTTTTCGTATTTCTGATGTATAACTTATTCTATTCATCACAACAATGTTGCCCCCCTTGTCTGCTTCTCTGATTATAATTGATGAATCTTGTTTAAGGTTTGATAGAGCTAATCTTTCCTGCTGGGACAAATTATCTTTATAATGGTATTTTCGTGCAGGTTTATCTTGTAATTTGTGAAACTCTTGTAGAGTTTTTTCCATGAATAAATCAATCGCTATGTACTGGCTACCATGAGGAATAAACTTGGATTTACAACGTAATCCACTTGTACAATGGTAATCTGTTTCTTTATTACAGAGACTGGCTACATCATCCAAGTTCAAATCCATTTCCCCCGACATAGTCATCAACAAATGAACATTCTCTAATTCTGCTGTTGTCATTTCAGAATTTTTATTCAATATTTTTCTCTGTACATTTACATCCAAAGTTGAAAAGAAACTTTTAAGTTTTAGATTTCTACAAAACTTAAACAAATCAATATGAAGATCCACGTAATCACAGTTATATACCGGACAATATTTCCATCCTTTTTTTAGTACAGAAATTTCATGCTCATTCAAACACCTATCCGACAGATTAATGACTTCTAATTCTCCCTGATTAGCCTGATCCTCGTCTAATTCTTTGTTCTGTTTTGACTCCTGGTACCCATCCTGGTATTTGTGGGATTTCCTCCTCCCCCTTCTAGTCCTCCTGTGAACTTTTTCCGACCTTTCTTTATCATTTTTAATTCGTCGCAAAAAGAAGAATTTGTTTTAGGAGTTCCTCCCACAGCTCCAGTCATATTCTCTTCAGTAGAGGAGATGCTGGAGCTACTGTAATTCGTGGATGTACTCAGATCACCCAATTGTACTGTCCCAGAGGTTTGATTAGACTTCTACAGTTGTTCTAAGGTGTGGTTGATAATATTATTTGATTCTCTACAGGTTAACTGATAGGAATGTGCTAAAATGAAGATGTTAGAATTTGTATTATTCCCATTACCTGTAGCATAAACCTTCCTCCCTCAACTTATCTGATGACTTATTTGCTATTAGTGTACCATGACCTAAAAAATTGCAGTGAGAATGGTAAGCTGTCACTTGGATGGCTTTGAACTATTTATTTACGTCCTATTATAGGTGCTAGAGTTGTTTCGAGAGTGGTAGCAAATAAGGCATTGGATTGGGAGAAGTATGCTAGGTTGGAAATAAAATAGATTTGAATTTTTAAAGAGCTGTGGATTTTCACAATATTATAGAATTCAAAGTACTAAAAAACCTGGTTCACCAGCCTTCCATCTGCAGAATATGTTGAATTACCGCAGAGTCAGTGTTGCAGAAGAGAATTTCTCTGCGTTGCTGAGACCCAAGAAAAACAGTTGTTCATCTGCCTTCTTCATTACTTTATCAATTTATATGGTAAGTCAAACTCCCATTTAATCCCTTTTCTTGTCATTAAATGAAGTTCAGAGCATCTGACGGCTCTCCATACCTGTTACTGGGGTCTGCCACATAATTATAGTTTGTCAAGATGGTATCAATGTGGAAAATGCTAGGAGTGTCATCCTAGTTTATCAATGACTTTGACTATCAAAAAGGCTGACAAACCCTCCTTTAGATACTTTTGCTAGCAATATTTCATCAGTTGAAATTACTGTCTTTGATGCTAGAATGAGTTTTTATACTCGAGATATATTTCTGTTTAGGATGCTCTGTGATCTTATAACCCCAGCCCAATTTCAAAAGAAGCCCAATTCTTTCAATTGTGCAAAGTATTTTCCCATTACACCTCCTACTTGCCTTGCAGTAACAAATACAGATAGTTACCTTGCGCATAATTGCCTTTTGTCTTGTTCTCCTGTGTAATCATCCCCCAGGGTGATTGGTCAAGTGGTGCTCTGACATGATAAAGCTACAAGAGGATGTCATCTGACCTGAGGGACGATCAATTGTCTAGCAACCTATAGGTTCCATTTAACAGGCATTGAAATGGATAGCAGAGTAGACAGGATGCCCGGCTGAAGACTAAGATGTTGAGGTGAAAGAAACTAGGGCTTGATTAGGCTTCTACATTTGTTCTAAGGGGTGGTTGATAATATTATTTGGTTCTCTACAGGTTAACTGATAGGAATGTGCTAAAATGAAGATGTTAGAATTTTTATTATTCCCATTACCTGTAGCATAAACATTCCTCCCTCAACTTATCAGATGACTTAATCGCTATTTGTGTACCATAACCTAAAAAATTGAAGTGAGAATGGTACGCTGTCTCTTGGATGGCCATGAGATCTTTATATCTACGTCCTAATATAGGTGCTAGAGTTGTTTCGAGAGTGGTAGCAAATAAGGCATTGGATTGAGAGAAGTATGCTAGGTTGGAAATAAAATAGATTTGAATTTTTAAAGAGCTGTGGATTTTCACAATATTCTAGAATTCAAAGTACTAATTATTAATGCTTTATAAACCTCTATTTTTTGTTGTGTTGCATTGTTTTGGAAATATTCAAGTTCTAATAATCTACTAACAGTGGACTTTTCCATCTGCAGAATATATTGAATGGCCAACAGAGGCACTGTGCAGAAGAATTATCTGCCTTGCTGAGACAAAAAAAAACCTGGTTCACCAGCCTTCCATCTGCAGAATATGTTGAATTACCGCAGAGTCAGTGTTGCAGAGGGAATTTCTCTGCGTTGCTGAGACAAAAAAAACCTGGTTCACCAGCCTTCCACCTGCAGAATATATTGAATAACTGGAAGAGGCAGTGTTGCAGAAGGGAATTTCTCTGCGTTGCTGAGACCCAAGGAAAAAAGCTGTTCATCAGCCTTCTTCATTACTTTATCAATTTATATGCGAGCAGGGTCAGAGGTCGCTCCTACGCCACTGCGCGGCCTCCTTAAGAGGGGAATAGGGAGGGAGGAGCAGCTGGGAGGCGGGAGCGGGGTGGCCAATTGGGAGCAGGGGGGCAGGGTGCAGCGGCGGGAAGGAGCGGGAAACCGCGGGAAAACGGGCGGGTGGCAGGGAGCAGGCACGAGGTAGCTGGCGGCCGTGTGGTGGCGTGGGGAGCGAGCTCCCTGCGAGCAGGTTCACAGGTTGCTCCTACGCCACTGGGGGGCCCCCTTAAGAGGGGGATAGGGAGGGAGGGGCAGCTGGGAGGCGGTAGCGCGGTGGCCAATGGGGAGCAGGGGGTGGGGCCGCTGGAAGGAGCGGGAAACAGCAGGAAAACAGGTGGGCAACAGGGAGCAGGCACGAGGCAGCTGGCGGCCGTGAGGTGGCATGGGGAGCGACCTGTCTGCGAGCAGGGTCAGAGGTCGTGGCAGTGTTGCAGAAGTGAATTTCTCTGCATTGCTGAGACTAATAAAAAAACTTGTTCACCAGCCTTCCATCTGCAGAATGTGTTGCATTACCGGCAGAGGCAGTGTTGCACAAGGTAATTTCTCTGCATTGCTGAGACCAACAAAAAAAATTGTTCACCAGCCTTCCATCTGCAGAATGTGTTGAATTACCAGCAGAGACAGTGTTGCAGAAGGGAATTTCTCTGCGTTGCTGAGACCCAGGGGGAAAAAGCTGTTCATCAGCCTTCTTCATTACTTTATCAATTTATATGCGAGCAGGGTCAGAGGTCGCTCCTACGCCACTGCGCGGCCTCCTTAAGAGGGGAATGGGGAGGGAGGAGCAGCTGGGAGGCGGGAGCGGGGTGGCCAATGGGGAGCAGGGGGGCGCGGCCGCAGCGGCGGGAAGGAGCGGGAAAACAGGCGAGCGGCAGGGAGCAGGCACGAGGCAGCTGGCGGCCGTGTGGTGGCGTGGGGAGCGAGCTGCCTGCGAGCAGGTTCAGAGGTTGCTCCTACGCCACTGCGGGGCCTCCTTAAGAGGGGGATAGGGAGGGAGGGGCAGCTGGGAGGCGGTAGCGCGGTGGCCAATGGGGAGCAGGGGGGCGGGGCCGCTGGAAGGAGCGGGAAACAGCAGTAAAACAGGTGGGCGACAGGGAGCAGGCACGAGGCAGCTGGCGGCCGTGTGGTGGCATGGGGAGCGACCTGCCTGCGAGCAGGGTCAGAGGTCGTGGCAGTGTTGCAGCAGAGAATTTCTCTGCATTGCGGAGTAAAAAAAAACCTGGTTCACCAGCCTTCCATCTGCAGAATATATTGAATGACCGAAAGAGGCAGTGTTGCAGAAAAGTATTTCTCTGCTTTACGGAGACCAAAAAAAAGAAAAAAACTCGTTCACCAGCTTTCCATCAACAGAATATGTTGAATTACCGCAGAGGCAGTGTTGCAGGAGAGAATTTCTTTGCGTTGCTGAGACAAAAAAAACCTGGTTCACCAGCCTTCCATCTGCAGAATATATTGACTGACCGGAAGAGGCAGTGTTGCAGAAGAGAATTTCACTGCGTTGCTGAGACCCAAGGAAAAAAAGCCGTTCATCAGCCTTCTTCATTACTTTATGAATGTATATGGTAAGTCAAACTCCCATTTAATCCCTTTTCTTGTCATTAAATGAAGTTCAGAGCATCTGACGGCTCTCCATACCTGTTTTTGGGGTCTGCCACATAATTCTAATTTGTCAAGATGGTTGCAATGTGGAGAATGCTATGAGTGTCATCATAGTTTATCAATGACTTTGACTGTCTAAAAGGCTCACAAACCCTCCTTTAGATACTTTTGCTAGCAATATTTCATCAGTGGAAATTACTGTCTTTGAGGCTAGAATGAGTTTTCTTAAGTTAAAGCGATTGACTCGCTTTCCATGGAGGGAAGCTCTTTTAACCTGTTTCCCTGCACTCTGTATGTGTGACTCTGATACTCAAGATGTATTTCTGTTTAGGATGCTCTGTGGTCTTATAACCCCAGCCCAATTTCAAAAGAAGCCCAATTCTTTCAATTGTGTAAAGTATTTTCCTATTACACCTTCTACTTGCCTTGCAGTAACAAATACAGATAGTTACCTTGCGCATAATTGCCTTTTGTCATGTTCTCCTGTGTAATCATCCCCCAGGGTGATTGGTGAAGTGGTGCTCTGACATGATAAAAGAGGATGTCATCTGACCTGAGGGATGATCAATTGTCTAGCAACCAATAGGTTCCATTTAACACTGCATTGAAATGGATGGCAGAGTAGACAGGATGCCCGGCTGAAGACTAAGATGTTGAGATGAAAGAAACTAGGGCTTGATTAGACTTCTACAGTTGTTCTAAGGTGTGGTTGATAATATTATTTGATTCTCTACAGGTTAACTGATAGGAATGTGCTAAAATGAAGATGTTAGAATTTTTATTATTCCCATTACCTGTAGCATAAACCTTCCTACCTCAACTTATCTGATGACTTATTTGCTATTGGTGTACCATGACCTAAAAAATTGCTGTGAGAATGGTAAGCTGTCACTTGGATGGCCTTGATCTTTTTATTTACGTCCTATTATAGGTGCTAGAGTTGTTTCGAGAGTGGTAGCAAATAAGGCATTGGATTGAGAGAAGTATGCTAGGTTGGAAATAAAATAGATTTGAATTTTTTTAAATAGCTATGGATTTTCACAATATTATAGAATTCAAAGTACTAATTATTAATGCTTTATAAACCTCTATTTTATGTTGTGTTGCATTGTTTTGGAAATATTCAAGTTCTAATAATCTACTAACAGTGGACTTTTCCATCTGCAGAATATATTGAATGGCCAACAGAGGCACTGTGCAGAAGAAAATGTATCTGCCTTGCTGAGACAAAAAAAACCTGGTTCACCAGCCTTCCATCTGCAGAATATGTTGAATTACCGCAGAGTCAGTGTTGCAGAAGAGAATTTCTCTGCGTTGCTGAGACAAAAAAACCTGGTTCACCAGCCTTCCATCTGCAGAATATATTGAATGACTGGAAGAGGCAGTGTTGCAGAGGGAATTTCTCTGCGTTGCTGAGACAAAAAAAACCTGGTTCACCAGCCTTCCATCTGCAGAATATATGGAATAACTGGAAGAGGCAGTGTTGCAGAAGGGAATTTCTCTGCGTTGCTGAGACCCAAGGAAAAAAAAGCTGTTCATCAGCCTTCTTCATTACTTTATCAATTTATATGCGAGCAGAGTCCGAGGTCGCTCCTACGCCACTGCGCGGCCTCCTTAAGAGGGGAATAGGAAGGGAGGAGCAGCTGGGAGGCGGGAGTGGGGTGGCCAATGGGGAGCAGGGGGGCAGGGTACAGCGGCGGGAAGGAGCGGGGAACAGCGAGAAAACAGGCGGGTGGCAGGGAGCAGGCACGAGGCAGCTGGTGGCCGTGTGGTGGCGTGGGGAGCGAGCTGCCTGCAAGCAGGTTCACAGGTTGCTCCTACGCCACTGCGGGGCCTCCTTAAGAGGGGGATAGGGAGGGAGGGGCAGCTGAGAGGCGGTAGCACGGTGGCCAATGGGGAGCAGGGGGGCGGGGCCGCTGGAAGGAGCGGGAAACGGCAGGAAAACAGGTGGGCGACAGGGAGCAGGCATGAGGCAGCTGGCGGCCGTGTGGTGGCATGGGGAGCGACCTGCCTGCGAGCAGGGTCAGAGGTCGTGGCAGTGTTGCAGAAGAGAATTTCTCTGCGTTGCTGAGTCGAAAAAAATCTGGTTCACCAACCTTCCATCTGCAGAATATATTGAATTACCGGCAGAGTGTGTTGCAGAAGTGAATTTCTCTGCATTGCTGAGACTAATAAAAAAACTTGTTCACCAGCCTTCCATCTGCAGAATATGTTGAATTACCGGCAGAGGCAGTGTTGCAGAAGGTAATTTCTCTGCGTTGCTGGGACCAACAAAAAAAATTGTTCACCAGCCTTCCATCTGCAGAATATGTTGAATTACAGGCAGAGGCAGTGTTGCAGAAGGGAATTTCTCTGCGTTGCTGAGACCAAAAAAAAAGAAAAAACTCGTTCACCAGCTTTCCATCTGCAGAATATGTTGAATTACTGCAGAGTCAGTGTTGCAGAAGAGAATTTCTCTGCGTTGCTGAGACAAAAAAACCTGGTTCAGCCTTCCATCTGCAGAATATATTGAATGACCGGAAGAGGCAGTGTTGCAGAAGGGAATTTCTCTGCATTGCGGGACAAAAAGAAACGTGTTCACCAGCCTTCCATCAGCAGAATATGTTGAATTACTGTCAGAGTGTGTTGCAGTAGGGAATTGTTCTGCGTTGCTGAGACCCAAAAAAAAACTAGTTCACCAGCCTTCCATCTGCAAAATATATTGAATGACCGGAAGAGGCAGTGTTGCAGAAAAGAATTTCTCTGCATTACTGAGACTAAAAAAAAGAAACAAACTCGTTCACCAGCCTCCCATCAGCAGAATATGTTAAATTACTGCAGAGGCAGTGTTGCTGAAGAGAATTTCTCTGCGTTGCTGAGACCCAAGGAAAAAAAAGCCGTTGATCAGCCTTCTTCATTACTTTCTCAATTTATATGGTAAGTCAAACTCCCATTTAATCCCTTTTCTTGTCATTAAATGAAGTTCATAGCATCTGACGGCTCTCCATACCTGTTATTGGGGTCTGCCACATAATTCTAATTTTTCAAGATGCTATCAATGTGGAGAATGCAATGAGTGTCATCATAGTTTATCAATGACTTTGACTATCTAAAAGGCTGACAAATCCTCCTTTAGATACTTTTGCTAGCAAAATTTCATCAGTGGAAATTACTGTCTTTGAGGCTAGAATGAGTTTTCTTAAGTTAGAGCGATTGACTCACTTTCACTTGGAGGGAAGCTCTTTTAACCTGCTTCCCTGCACTCTGTATGTGTGACTCTGATACTCAAGATGTATATCTGTTTAGGATGCTCAGTGATCTTCTAACCCCAGCCCAATTTCAAAAGAAGCCCAATTCTTTCAATTGTGCAAAGTATTTTCCCATTACACCTCCTACTTGCCTTGCAGTAACAAATACAGATAGTTACCTTGCGCATCGCATAATTGCCTTTTGTCTTGTTCTCCTGTGTAATCATCCCCTAGGGTGATTGGTCAAGTGGTAGATAGTATCCCAAACACACACACGAGCAGAACAGTATCCCAAACACACACATCAGCAGAACGGTATACATTTATTTGTATCTATTATAAATCACAGGCATCTTGAAAATATATCCAGGTTTGTTTATCCGTTACAGGAAATAGCAGTAACATGACAAAAATAAAGTAGCTCAGTTAATCAAACATACATTATTGTGTATATGCTCTATTTGCATGTTTTGCTTTAAATAGAATTCATACAGTTCCAATATTGAAATGTTCAACAATGGAGAAGGTAGTCAATTTGTCACATATGCTGCACCTAACGTCTCTGGATTAGGAATCTCAGCACTCACACTTGTAAAGATATGTTATGGAACTTCCAAGTCTAGAGTTGTAGAAACATATGAAAGAAAAATGATACTTATGATGGGATTCTAGATGGGAGATTGTCTTTGGCTGCTACACCAAAAATAGGAAATGAGGACCCTGCATTCACCCTGCATTCAAAGGGATAGGAAGTTTTCCTTGAATGGATTTGAGTGAGGGGATATGGTTCAGAGGAGTGAGGTGATCTGGTTCAGAGGTGTGAGGTGGAGGGGGTAGAATGGCTGGAAAGATGAAAGGTGGAAGTGGTGAAAAAGGGGCAAATAGTAGGAGAATACATTTAGGCGGCAGACAGGAGTGGATCGGGCCAGCGGGTATGCACATAAAACTTTCCAAGGGGCAAGGAGGAAAGGGGGCGGGCACAAACAGTATGTAGACCTGGGAATTGGGATGGGATGAGCAATAATGTGAGTGTGAAGGATGCACAGGAAGATTAGTAGGAAAAGATCAATATTTGTAGAAGTCTGGCTTAGTATATGGTGCACACTTATTTAAGTGAAGCACCTTCCACCAATCCAGGCAACCCTTATGGTGATTTTAGTGGTCTTAAAGAGCTTCTAAGATTGTCTAAGTGGTAGCTGTGGAGCGCAGCCTTCAGGCTTATCTTGAATTGAGTGTGAAGCAGCATGTTACGAGATCTAATCATGTAGTGTAGGTTAAATGAAAAAGAACCACACAGTGTATGTATAAACAAATGTGTCTATTTATTACACACCGCTCACTAACACATTGGTATGTCTCCTACCCAGAAATATTTATACAAATACACAATAATCCTTCAATTACAAATAGGTAAGTAAGCACAATACACAGTGGTCTCCAGAACTGTGACAGAAGTCGGGACTTGGACCAGGAGCTGGGGGCCCAAGGAGCCACCCAAGGTAATTACCCATGAACCCCCTGGAGGCTGTGTGCAGAATGGGGAAACAGCCACATACTCAATAGAAGTCAATGGAAAAGTTCAGGTTGCAGTTTTGAAGAAGGACCCTCCCCAGTGGACCCTGAAGAAGCCCTATGGAAGACGGAATTTTGGAGAGTCACCCCACTTGTGGATACCCCAGGAATCAGGATACCTACATTACGGAAGCTGGGTGCATAGGTACGAAGTGACGTCGGAAACCGCCATAGACTAGGAGGCACAGAAGAGCAATGCCCACCGATTTCGGAAGGTCCAGGAGTGATGCCGGTGACCTTGACTCTGCAGCTGTGAGGACCAGGCAATGCTGAGGAAGACCAGGAGCCATGCACGAGCTGTCCCACATTGGAAATCGAGAACCAGGGAGTCTGTGTCCAGCGGGAACACCAGCAAGCCTTGGCAGCTGCAACAGGTTCGGAAAGCGAAGGAGGAGCAACATTGGGACCGGCAAGGTCCAAGGGACGCCCCACAGGCAGGAGAGTAGGAGCAGGCCCTGAGCATGCAAGGAAGCCCACTTGAGCAGAAGACCCGAGGACCCACAGGCTAAAGGCACAGGAGTCGCAAGTGGACCTCGAGCAGCTCACTGAAGAGGAGGCCCATGGTGCAGAGAATGTGGTGAGAATACTGATCTTGGCAGGAAGAGATGTTGGAAGCTAGAGCTTCTTGTAGCCCAAAGGGCTCTGGAGTGCAGAGCCAACAAGCCTTGGCAACGGCAAGTCACCGCGGTGCACAGGGGTTCAGTACCAGTGGTTTGAAGAGGGATACTGGCCTCAAACTTGCTGAGAGGGCAGGCCAGGCCTCAAGGAATTTGCAGAACCACCACCTGTGTTGCCAAGCCTTTCAAAGTCCATTGACGTCAGGAGCAGCAGACCAGTCAGCTTTGTTGCGGTGCCTGCAGATGCAGGGGAGTGACTCCTTCACTCCAAGGGAGATTACTTTGTGTCCTTGATGCCCACAGGTCTGTTGGACATCCTGGAAGAACCACAGACACAGACGACTAAGATGACTTGCAGAACAGCACGACCAGGAGTAGCAGGATACTTCCATGATGCAGTCTCTGGACACTTCGATCATCTGTTCCAGGCAAAGTCTAAGAGTGTGGTCTTGTCCCATGACGAATCTGAGGACCCACCCACAGATAAGCCCTTAAATACCCTAGGAAAGGGGTTAGGACTTCTCAGGGGTACCTCCCAGATGGGCGATACTCCCATGTCCTTCATCCAGTTTCACGCCAGAGCAAGAGCAAAGGGCACCGTGAATTGGCTGAAACTGGAGTATGCAAAGAGGGGACCAAATGTGCCCTTCAAATCAGTCTGGTGGTGCTGGCAGGCACCCCAACCCCAGCCCAAAACACGAAGTCTTGTCTAGGAGGTGGTCACACCTCCCTGTGACAGGAAACCTAATTTTCTACCTTCCTCTGCTTGAGCTCAGCAGCAGGAGAGCAGAATCGTATCTGTGGTAGGCATTAGCACTAGCTTGCTGCCCGACGCCTGGAAGGCTGTTACCAGGAGTATGGGGGGCTTCCTGGAAGAGCCCCCAGTGTATGGAATAATACCCTTGCCACTGGTAATGGTGTTAAAGTAGGATTCCAACATATTTGATACCAAACATGCCCAGGTTCGGCACAGCCACTATATAGTTAGTCATTGCTTAATGACGGGTGGCCACTATATGTATCAAAATGGCTGCCTGCATTTATAGTTCCTGGAGAATCATTTCCCGGGTTTGTAACTGTGTGCCCCTGCATGAGCAGGATAACCCTACAAACTAATTGCTTGTACGCACCTTACCCAGATTCTGACATGCCTAGTGGTGTGAGTAGAATCCACTGTATCCGGATAGGCACACAAAGCGTTAGAACTGGGAACTACAACTCCCATGAGGCACAGCCAGTTGACGCTGTGTGTGGATGCATTCCGTATTTTAAGCAGAAGACTGACTCCGAGAAGCTGTCAGAAATTCTTTCTGATTCCCGATCCTGGAAGGACGACGTGTGCCTACCAGTGTGGTAAGGGTGCTCTGCACCACTCTCCCTTTCCCTTGTTGCTTCCCTTGTTTTACAGGTTGACTCTCGTAACTACATTGTGTGTTTGGACAACTTCCCTGTTCCATTGTCCAACACGATGAAAACCTCGTCAATTCCCGTTGTGTATTCTTGTTGCTTTCAATATAACGGGAAGCCTCCATTTCACATGTATTGTGTTGGACAGCGGAGCAGGAAATGCTGTCCCAACTTGCAGCATCTAACCTCTTGTGCCCAAAAATATTTATTTGAACCACTTTAGTTGGATGTATGTTCGTTATTTAAACTTGACTTCAGTCCAGATAGCCTGAGGAGGATTCCGCATTTATGGTTTCAGTTCTTGTAGACTTTTGATTCACTCAATTCTGCAACATGGAATCACGGTTGTAGGTTCCCTCTGTGTTTAACTTGACATTGCTATTTGCTTTATGGTAAAGATATAATCAACCTAGACACTTATTATTTGTGAAGATTTTACGTGGAGTTGGCTGATTGTTCGTATACAATGAACTCCGGTATTACATTACCTTCATGGCAAACGAGGAGTGTCAACGTGGGATTTCTGATTAATTCGTTTATACGTTTGCTGGTTTTTTTGGCTCTATTTAACAGGGGTGGTTCCGGAGGGGTACTGGTTTATGTTCAACCCCTGTGATGTCATATGGCGTCGATAGAAGGGTATGGCATGTTGAAAAAAGCATTACTTCATTAGCTTATGTGCTTGACTTGTATTGTTATGCTTTTGATGTATAGAAACATTTGTTTATGTGTATCTGATAGAGATATCTAGCTGCAGATTCCTTAACTTAGAATATCCCTCCAGGCTGGATCTGGAAAATCCTTTTTCCCAGCAAAACCTCTGCACACCGGGAGGTGGTGTTGCCCGGCTCCGTCCTGATGTCGTCCACGGAAGTGAAGTCAGTGGAGCCATCTAAGCCCCTCCTGGTGGGCTGACGTCAGTTTTCTTCTTTTCCGTGTCCTAACGCGGATCCGGGAAAGTAATACCTCTGGCCTGTTATTGTCTTTTCAGCGCCCTTTCGCAACCAGGAACAGTGTCTTGGATGCCCTTTGTGGGCTTCAAACCATGTCGGTCCTGCTAGGTCCTGCTTACGGCAGATGTTGGTGACGGACCTTCACGAACTCCGGAGGTGGTGCTTGGAGAGCACCATAACTCGGTGGACTGCGACGTTTGCCGCATTAAGCTGCTCTCTGCCCAGATGTCCCGAACGGACCCCTCGCGATGCTGGTATCTTTCTCCAGCGGGGTCGTCCACGCAGCAGGGCCGATCCCAGCACCATCACCGTCATTCGCCTACCTGGCGTGCCTCTGGTCCACACAGGGGGGTAGGGACTCAGGTTGGGACACAGCCGGTGGGTTTATCTTTGGCTCCAACTGAGTACCCTGACTCTGACATTAGAGTCACCGCAGGTAAGCATTTGCCCCCCCTCCCTGGTGCGCCTCTGGGCCTCATAGGAGGGGTAGAGTCTCGGGTTGGAACACCGCTGGTGGGTTTACCCGTGGCTCCATCTGAGTGCTCTGACTCTGACACCAGAGTCGCCGCAACGTCAGGACACGGTCCGGAGGGGCATCCCATGACGTTTAGCCTTCCATAGCGCTGTCACACAGCCTTCTGAGGCTCCCTGCAGCATCGCTGGGGGTGGCTGCTGCGCACTGCATGACACCGCTTCGGCGTACTCTCCTGCTGGTTTCCACCTCGGGGAATGTTGAGTCTACGCCGGTCCGACTTCGAGCAGTCGAGGCCTTTTTGAAGGTTGCCGTCGCTGGCTCAACTTGGACGGTCGGGACCTTTTCGGAGGTGACCAACGCCGGGTCGAGGAATCGAGGCCTTCTTCAGAAGTCGCCAACGCCGGCTCTACTCGAAGAGTCGAGGCATATCTGAAAGAAACAGGTTAGTGTTAGATTCCTTACCTTCGAATATCCCCAGGCGTCAGACTGGATCCGGAAAGTTTTGCGTAGCAGTACCCTTGTGCATCTGTAGGCGTCGTCTGCGGCTCCGCGTCCGTCGTCTGCGTCATTGGCACCGGGATAACATCGTCGGAGTACTTAGACGCCGCCCCCGCGCGGTGACGTCAGTTCTTCTTTTTTACGGGCCGGCAAGCGCAGATCCGGAAAAAACAGTACTTAGTCAAAATTTGACTAAACTTTTTTGATCTTTTTGATCATTTTTTTAGTCTTTACGACTCTCGGGGCCGATAGGGATGCCCGGGTTCAAGCACTGTGCCGATTGTAGCCGACTGATGTCAGTTATAGATCCCTACCGTCGGTACCTCTATTGGCCCGACTGCCGGGCCTTGACTTCGAAAGCTAGGCGGGAGCAGTCCTGTAAGCACCTCGAGCTCCGGCAGTCGGCCCCGCGCCGCTCACGGTCCCGGCCCAGGAGGGGTTCGAGGAACCGGCCGCGGGGCCACAGTGGTCGAAGCTCCTCGAGTCGTCACCATTCGTCGGGCTCCAAGTCCTCAGGTAGGAGGCACAAGAAGTCGAAGACGCACCATCGCTCTTCCGACTCCCCCCATGCGGCCGGGGGTTCAGGCGACACCGCCCACACCGCAGGGCCCCACTGGATCCGGATCCGGGTTGCCGCTGGTCGACCTTACCACCCCATCTGCGTCGACCCCCAGGGTGTATTCCCCGACGCCGTCCCTGGACGACGTCGTCCCCGGTCCCTCCCTCGGTCCGGATCCGGCGTCGGACCGAAGAGCAATACTTTGATGATCTGGCCCCATTCTTTGAACCTGAATTTCAGGAGATGGAGGGTGAGGGAGAATGGGAGGGGTCTGAGGACCCTCTGGCATGGTAGTGCCCGTAATTACAGGACTGGGCAGAGGAGCTAAGGGAAGCTTTGCCCAACACTGCCTTTGTCTCCCCTCCTACCGTGGCTACGGAGGAGGGGGCTGCTTACAGTGTGGTGCTGACGAGGGCGGCCAAGGCCTTGGCTCTTGAGCTCCCCATCACGACAGTGAGAACTAACATCCTCACTGAGGTCCTTAAATGGCAAGCAAGCTCTTTGGAGCCTCTACTGCTGTTTAATGAGGCTCTTATGGAGGTCCTGTTGTGCACCTGGTCCAGGCCCGCTACAGGCCCTCCTGTAGATAGGAATGGTGCCAACGCCCAGCTTGGGGCGACACTAGCTTCCTGTCCACCCACCCCAGCCCGAGAGCCTGATTATCCAGGCCTCTAATTCCCAGTCCGCATTCCCGACTGCGCCTCCAGATCGGGAATCCAAAAGGTATGAACAGTTTGGCAAGAAGCTGTTCTCCTCACTTAGTTTGGGGTTGCGGTCGGTCAACACTGCTTCCCTTTTGGGCCTTTACATCCACTCTCTGTGGGACACGGTTGCGGCTGTGCTGCCGAAGTGCCCGGAGGAGGCCCAGGTGAAGCTCGCTCAAGCCCTTGCGGAGGGACGAGACGCAGTACGGTACTCTATTCGATGTGGGTTGCATACCACGGACTCGCTGGGCAGGGTGATTTCCACGACGGTGGCGGTTCACCGCCACGCCTGGCTGAGGTCCGCCAACTTCTCGGCTGATGTCCAGAATACGGTCATGGACATGCCGTTCGATGGCAGCCACCTCTTTGGCGGAAAGGCAGACAGTGCGCTTAAGCGTTTCAAGGACTCCAGGGCTCCGGCCAAGTCCTTGGGCCTGTCAGGCCACCGCCAGCAAACTTCTGCCTTTCGTTCCCAAGGAAGGGGCGCCCCCTCACGTCCTGCCAGCCACGGGCCACAGCCTACCATCCTGCGAGGTGGCGGACGTGGTAACCGTCAAGGCGGTGCCAGGGGACAACAAAGAGGCCAGTCCACATCCACCCCCGCAGCATCTGCCTCAAAGCCTTCCTAGTCAGATCTTTCAGGCCTATTTGACGCCAGTGGGGGGCAGGGTTCGCCATCACCTCCTCCACTGGCGCACCATCACATCAGACAGGTGGGTGCTGCAAATCGTCCGAAGGGGCTACTACCTCCCCTTCGAGGCGACCCCTCCAGCCATGCCACCGCAGTAACACCGCGTCTCGGGGGATCACTTGCAACTTCTGCAAGAGGAAGTATCGTCCCTCTTGGTCAAGGGGACCATCGAGCGCGTTCCTGGGCCAGAAGTAGGGTGTGGTTGCTATTCCCACTACTTTCTGGTTCCCAAGAAGGGAAAAGGGGGCCTACGCCCTGTCTTGGACCTGCGGAACATGAACGGCTTTCTCCGGAAGGAGAAGTTCAAGATGCTGACTTTGGCTCAGGTCTTAGCTGCCCTAGACCCCTAAGACTGGATGGTAGTGTTGGACTTGCAGGACGCATATTTTCACATCCCCGTCCTGCCGGCCCACCGACATTACCTGCGGTTCACGGTCGGCCACGAGCACTTTCAGTTTACCGTGCTCCCCTTCGGTCTTACCAGCGCCCCACGAGTGTTCATGAAAGTGATGGCGGTGGTCGCAGTTCATCTGCCCAGATTAGGGGTGTCTGTCTTCCCGTATCTCGACGACTGGTTGTTGAAGGCGGTATCGCCCCAGACAGTCGTGTATCCTTCTGGTGCATCACGCAAGGTGGCGGATACGGGCTGTGCAGTGGGACCTGAAGTTTCAGTGGGCCCAGCATCAGGGCAACCTTTCCGACCACATCCTGATCTCAGAGGGCGCTGTGGGACAGTTGCAGTGGTGGCTCACGGACCACGTTTGGGTCAGCGGCAGATCCCTCTCCCTACCCCAACCGGAGCATGTAGTTGTGACAGATGCGTCCCTCCTGGGTTGGGGGGTCACATGGGAGAGAGGGAGATCAGAGGCCTCTGGTCTCCGGCGGAGTCACGGCTCCACATCAACCTTCTGGAGCTGCGGGCGATCCTTCTTGCACCAAAGGCTTTCCTTCCCTCTGTCCGGGGAAGTGTAGTGCAGGTGTTCACGGACAACACCACCGCCATGTGGTACTGCAACATACAGGGCGGGGTGGGGTCGTGGACCCTTTGTCAGGAGGCTCTGCGCCTCTGGCAATGGCTGGAACACCAGGGCGTCTCCCTGGTGGTTCAACACCTGGCAGGTTCCCTGAACGCCAGGGCGGACAAACTCAGCCGTCGGTGCATGATGGATCACGAATGGCGCCTGAACTTGGACGTGGCGCAAGGTCTCTTTCGGCAGTGGGGAGAGCCTTGTTAGATCTATTCGCCACAGAAGAGAACGTGCACTGTCATCAGTTCTGCGCGTTGGAATTTCCAAGGCGACACTTGCTCGGAGACGCTTTTCGTCGTGAGGGGAGCTGCAGTCTGGTGTACGCCTTTCCGCCTATACCACTTCTGCCCAGAGTGCTGAAGAAGATCAGGCGCGACCGGGCCCAAGTCATCCTTGTGGCTCTGGACTGGGCATGAAGATACTGGTATCCCGAGCTACTCAGCATGTCATTCAATCCCCGGATTCGTCTGCCTCTTCAGGAGGACCTTCTGTCCCAGCAGCAGGGGACGGTCCTACACCCGAACCTGTCCATCCTCCACCTCCATGCGTGGAGATTGAGCGGCAACAGTTGAGGCCATTTGACTTGCCTCCTGAAGTCTGTGATGTCATTCTGGCAGCCAGGCGTCCCTCCACAAAAACGGTATACGCCTGCAGGTGGAACAAATTTGTGGCATGGTGCACAGCAAAGGCTGTGGATCCACTTTCTGCCCCCTTTCAGAGGTTCTCCTCTTTCTTTCTCTTGCCCAGCAGGGCTCTGCTCTGGGCACTATCCAAGGCTACCTCTCTGCCATTTCAGCCTTCTTAAGGCTTCCTGATCAGCCTTCTTTTTTCAAGTCCCCTGTTGTAAATAGATTCTTGAAGGATATCACTCATATGTTTCCTCCTGTTTCTTTAGCGATGCCTCAGTGGGACTTGAATCTTGTTCTGACTTATCTGATGTGCACTCCCTTTGAGCCACTTCACAATTGTCCTCTCCGTCTTCTTACTCTTAAGATTGCATTCCTGGTTGCCATCACCTCTGCCAGGAGAGTGAGTGAGCTCCAGGCTCTTTCTTCTAAACCTCCTTTCCTCTCTGTCCATCCGGACAAAGTTGTCTTGAGAACATTTCCCTCTTTCCTGCCCAAGGTAGTCACAGCCTTCCACATCGGGCAGTCCATCCCCTTGCCCACCTTCTTTCCGCCTCTGCATCCCTGGAAAGACGATGAGAGGCTCCACTGTCTGGACCCAAAACGTGCACTCTCATTCTATCTGGACCGCACACACCAGTTCCAGGTGGACAACCAACTCTTTGTTGGTTACGTGGGCGCTAAGAAGGGACAGGCGGTGCACAAACGAACCATTTCACGATGGGTCGTTTTGTGCATAAAGGCTTGTTATTCACTGGCTAAAAAGTAGCCTCCGGTGGGGCTGCGTGCCCACTCCACTCGGGCCACAGCAGCTACTACTGCCCTGGGTTGGGGAGTCCCCTTGAAGGACATCTGTCAGGCAGCTACGTGGGCCTCGCCTAAGGTAAGGAATCTAACGCTAACCTGTTTCTTTCAGATGCACAAGTTAATTACCTTCGGTAACAATATATCTGTAAGAAACAGTAGTTAGTGTTAGATTCCTTACCGCCCCACCCATCCTCCCAATTCTGCGAACCGATATCTAGGGTTAAGGTTCTTTCCCTTTGAGAGCCCTAGTTTCATGGCACCAGTGTCCGTTTTTATCATGGTTCTGCGTTTCTGGCGCGGAAAAGCTGTGTATAAGAACTAACGTCAGCTCGCGAGGGTGGCGTCTAAGTACTCGGACGACGTCATCCCGGCGCCAACGACGCAGACGACGGATGCGGAGCCGCAGACGACGCCTACCGACGCGCAGGGGTACTGCTACACAAAACTTTCCAGATCTGGTCTGACTCCTGGGGATATTCTAAGGTAAGGAATCTAACACTAACTACTGTTTCTTACAGATATATATTGTTAGAAAAGGTAAGTAACTTGTGCTTTCGGAGGTCACGGACGCCAGCTCAACACCGGTTCTTCTTTGCCTTGACGCCAGTACCGTCTCCAGCCTTAGTGGTGGAGGATGTGATGCCGGTGGGTTCCCCACCCCCTGAGTCATTTCACTGCTCTCCTGAGCAGGCCCCAGTGGAGCATTGGCCTACTCGTCCTGCTGCTGAGCCTCTATTAAGTGGCCAGTTTAGCTTGCGTCCATCACCTACAGAAGACTTGCTTTCAACCACCTCGCAGGGCCACGGAGGCTAGTGGACGTTCATTAGGATGTTTGCAGGGCTGCAGACATTTTAAGGATGGAGCCGCCCCAATCTCTAGTCCTTTGGAACCCTGCTGGATATTCTCCACCAGGGCATGGGGAACATAGAGCCATTGTTACCTTTTGCTGGGTCATTGTTGACATCCTTCTCGGGACGTAGGCACGGGCCTCCTCGGGGGACCCCGTAGATCGTGCTGTGGCACATTGGCCGGCTCCCACTGACCCTGCCTGTTTGACCCTCCATCCTGGAGCTGGAGGACTTGTGCTTCAGGCAGCTCTCTCTGTCACTCCTGTTCCGTTGCATCCTCCCACTCTGGATCTCGCTGGTTGGAGTCATATGGCCGCGATGTGTTTGCATCCGCCAGTTCGGGACTCTGGTCCCTCAACACGTTGTGTGTATTTGCTCGGGCTACATTTGTCCTTTGAGACGCTGTTGACCGGCTCCTCCCCTCCTTTGCCCCGGATCTCTTGTGCCGATCTGGCCCACCTAATCAGTAATGGCCATGATATGGCGCACTTTTCAGTTCGGTCTGCCATGGACACTAGGAACACTGTGGGTCATACTATGGCCAGGTCGGTTGCCATACGCTTCGAAGCTTGGTTGCATGATGGTGTTTTCCCTGTGCATGTTAAGAAGCAGCTTAAAGATATACCATTTAATTGGGTCACTCTCTTTGACGCCCATGCTAATTTGGCAGCCAGGTGCCGGCTGTATATGTATCTCTTTTCTGTTACCCGTTGTGGGCCGCAGATGTTCTGGGTTGTGTGGCTGCTCAGCCGTGTTTTTTACTTGTTCTGGTACAGCTGGTTAAGATGTGTGTTTACCTTTCTTTTGAACCTCTGCCTACGAGCTTGTCTCAAGAGGGACCCTTCTTTTGTAGGGTTGTGCCTTACCCTATGCGGGGTATTTGTTGGCAATCCTATTGCTACTCTTCTTCCCCCAGGAATTATTGATGCAAGCGGACTCTTCCTACTGTTGTAGGATGTCTCCTCTGGTGAGATCTATAGGATTGGTTTCTCTCCAAGGGTTACCAATGGTTGTCTATGGTTGGTCCATAATAAATCCAGCCTCCGTAGGGGGTTTTGTCACCCTGACGTGTTCCTACAACCTCGCTGTACACGTTTTACCTGTCTATCGGTGGACATGCTCCCCGAGGGGGAGGGGGTTGGGGGCAGGTCTTCCCTGGCACGGTCTCATGTTCATTGCTTCTTGCAGGATAAGAACGGTTGTCCTTGCCTGTCCTGTTCATCTTCCCAGTTCTCAAGGAGTGGCTCTGGTCTATACCTTTCTGCCTCTGATGTTTTCTGGGTGTGAGTTCTTACTCCTACTATGGCACAGGTGCTTCTTTAGGTAGCATTACTGTGTGTGTTTTCTTCCCGGCGTTCTCCATTTTGGTAGACGGTGTTGGCCTTTGGCGGTGTAGGCTTTTGGTGCCAGGCTTCTGTCTGTGCCTTCTTTCTGTCCTTTATGGGCAGTCTTGTGGTCTATGTTTCTGCTGTCTCACGGGAAACCAGGATTCTTCCCCCTTGGGGACCGGTTATTTTTTCTGCATTTTTAACTGTTTTGCAGCACACCGGTGCCGTGGTGCCGCTTGCATTACTCCCCTATTAGTATTTAGTCACTCCACGTACGTTTATCGACATTCCTGTATCTTGTGTGTATATAGTGGATTCTACACGCCACTGGGGTGCTCTCATACTGAGTCTTTTTTGCCTTAGTGTCAAACATTCTTGCTTTCTCTTTCCTAAGGGATAGTGTCCTCTGTGTGTTCATAGTCTTGCAGGTTATCCACTAACAGGGGTGCCTTTTAACTTGTTTTGCTGCTTGTCTACCTCCTGAGCTTTTGCTCAACTGGTGGCTCCTCTGTCTCTGTTGGCACTAAGCTCTGGGCTAGGCCCTGCCACTGTCGTCACATGTCCTAGGCAGTACACTTTGTGGTGTTTTTTCTCCCGCCTGCGGGCCTCATGCTGCGGCTCCGGTTCTTGTGCGGACAGTCTTTTGACTGTCCCCTGTTTCTTGTGCCTTCCACCGTTGTGTGTGTTCAGGCGGTATGCTCTACCGTTGTCATATTATTTTGACCCTTGGTACTTCGTTCCTCTTGGGTTATGGAGACCGATGCCTGGATCCTTCTTTAAAGGTCTTGCAGCATTGTTCCTTATGTTGGCACAAAACTTTCTAGTTCTGTCTTCCTTTCATCTATGTTTGGGAGAGAGAGGTCCCACTCCGTCCCTCGTCAGATTTGGTGTCTTTACCATCCCTTGTTCATGCTCCTTAAGGTGGGTCATGGGTCTGATGCCTATTGTCTTGGCATTGCGGTTTCCACCATTTTTTCATCAGCAGTTGACGAATATGTTCTCCTGGAACTTGGTGGTTGTTTCGCAGACCCTCCTCTCAAGGGGTATTTCTTTGGTCTCTATTCTAAGATAAGGAATCTGTCGCTAGATGTCTCTTATCAGATGGAAGAGTCACTTACCTTCGGTAACCATATATCTGGTAGAGACAGTCTAGCCGCCAATTTCTTAACGGCCACCTATCCTCCCCTCTCTGCGCAAACCTTTTCATATGGTGTCTTTCCACCTAGCCTCCCTCTTTCTGGTGGCTTTGGTCTTCCGGAGGTGTGCTCTCGCACTTCACTCTGGGGTAGTGGTGTGTTGTTCTACGTGGGGCCCTTTGGACTTCTTCAGTCCTAGTGTTTGGTTGGTGGTGTGCTCTTGCACCTTCTTTTGGCAGCTTTTGAGCCCTTTGGTTCTCCACTCAGTCCACGTTTTAAGGTGGTTCAGGTCTATACTTTTTACTACCTTCTCATGTTTTTCCTCCTGTGCTACTCACGCGTGGAGTTTTTCTGTTTTTGATTCCCTCCCACCGCCCACTCCTATGCCTTCTCCTTTCTCTGGCAATCAGTTGGGATGGGTTCTCTTGGTGCTACAGTTCTTCAATCTCTGGAGAGTGTGTATGGTGAACTTTATAGTGGTTGTTCACTTCTAGTCCCTTGTCTTGCAACATTTTTCTTCAATATTGTGGTTCTTTTAATTTCCCTTCTGCGGTGACAAGCTATGCCTCACTTGTCATATCTTTTCTACCGCGGTCGTTGCTCCCTCGAGGTGGGGCACGGCTTGGCAATTTGTTGGGCCCTTGCTCGCAGCAAGTACTCTGTGAGCTCTCTTCAGTCCCTTCGGGTACTGAGTGCTTTTTCAATGATTTTGTTATTTTTTAACACACGCTGCTCCTATGCTATCGCAGTTGTTTGCACGGCACCGCGTTGGTGCGCAGAAAAGTTTCCTGTAGAAAACTGACGTCAGCACGCTTGGAGGGGCTTATATGGCCTCCCGGCATGCAGAGGTATTGTTGGGAAAAAGGATTTTCAGGATCTGATCTGGCGCCTGGGGTGATATTCCAAATTAAGGAATCTGTGGCTAGACTGTGTCTCTACCAGATATATCCTTACCGAAGGTGAGTAACTCGTCCATTTGGATAGAGGAATCACAGAGGAAGAATAGTTTTAACCTCACCGGACCTATGGAATTTGTAGAATATCAAATGCTGCATAGAAGAGTTATTCTCTGTTACAGGTATTTGAAATGCTGTATATGTTGAGGAATTGCAACCCGTTAAGTATATGCTGAGGCCCTCATCCAGATGGTATATTTATGATCTGTTGCTGTATTTTCAGATGTCCATACTTGCTGTTCCCTCCCTTTCCTTCCCTCGCTTGATCATCCCACTGTCCTGTTCAATTACAGCTGTTCTGGCTTGGGAATATGAAGAGGTGGATCCTTCTGAGCTTCATACTAAACCTGAGGAGTTCTATTGTGGCACACCCACACACTTAAATCCTATAAGTCACCCCTAAAGGCAAGCCTTTTAATCCTGAAGGCAGGGTGCTGGGCTTTAAGTGTAGTGACCTCATATAATCGAAAATCTATATATGTCGTAATTGGTGCTAGCACCAGTTTACACAGGCTCCAATGGCATGCCTGGAGTCACAGTTTGTGTGATCTCTCATAGGTGGAAACCATGCTGCAGCCCATGGGAGGCCCCATGTGTACCTATGCCCTGGGTACCTTCGAACCATATACTAGGGTAAACCAGTAGCCAATTACGGAGGTACAGAAGTACGTATCATGGTCAAATCTAGGGAGGAAGCACAGTGGCTGGGGTCCTGATTAGTAGAATCCCAGTCAGACTACTCAAACAACATACTGACAACAGCAAAAAGTGGTGGTAACCATGACACCAGATCCTAATTTCCTACAACAATATACTTCATGTTTTTCTAGAAATCAATGACATAGAAATCTTTGAATTAAAAAAGTTTATTTTGATAGCTGTTGTCCTATTATATTACATTTAGCAATGTGGTAAAAGGTGCCAAGCACTTTTTATTTATTCTGTGGTCAGCGACTGTAACATCCGATTAGAACTTTAATACATTTTTACTTTATCCTTACAAAGAATACTGTGTTCTACACACAATTCACAAAGTTTATTTTCCTCACTGTATACTTGACACCCTATTAAAACAGTGGCATATCAAATAGTAAAGTGAGTACAAGTACTAAGTGGGGCACTTTAGTAGGGATAGAGAAACACTTTGAACTCAATTGTTTTACGAACTACCTGGCTGGGCATACATTTCAGTTTTTTATTGTAGCTCCAAATATTGCTTTTTAACCTATTCTGAATATCTACAATAATATCTAACATAATGTGATTTCCTCGGAACAACAATCTTTCAACAGCCACTCATTTTCGAAAACACAGAAGGCTGCTGCTTCCTAATGAGGGGCATGAAATAAGAAGCATTGCCATGCAAAAGAACACATTTCAGGACCATTTCTAAATGGAGAATCATTTCCAATTAAAAAAAAGTTTTAATTAATTTGACTTCAGTAATCATATTCTAAAACTACTTAGAAAGATTTAGTGCCATACCTCATATTTTAGAATGATAGCCCCACCATGTAGAAAAATTTGGGTTGGCCGCAAACCAGGATTTTGAATGAGTGACCATCTAGCAACCGGTTTTGGTGTTCTCACATATGAGTTGTCTATTTGTACCTTATTAATCCTACACATTACAAAGTCTTAACACATATACAAACAGGGCTGCATCTTGAGAAGCAGGCTCCACTACAGCAGCCCACTTCCAATGTGTATTTCATTGGCTGGGTGCTATTGCCGTTACCTATAAAGGATATCCTTAAGTATGGCTCTAGTATGGAGGTTGTGAAAAGGAATGTTGCCAGAGTGGGTATGCCTGCCTCTTCCAAAAGTTGGCAAGAGTAGCATTGCATACTACCCATACCTGAGCCCAAGATAGGCCCTGAATGTGTCTACCCCCCCTGAAAGTGCTAAGTAGAGGTGGGAAGTCAAACAATTGCTACTAGGCACAGCCTTATACACAATGATAATTAGGGTATGGTGTGGGTACAAGGTATCTGCTCCATTAAATGGAGTGGTTCAAATCGCAAAGTTTGCATACTCCTGAACACCCGCTCCGCACGCAAACACGCCCTCGAACACTGGGACCTGCTCAACACGTCCTCCCCGGAAGTCGCCTTCCTGACAGAGACCTGGATGAACAACTCCTCGGCACCCGACATCGCCACAGCCATCCTGGACGGCTACAAGATCACCCAGAAAGACCGCACCAATCGAGAAGGAGGTGGAATCGCCATCGTCCACAAGTCCACCCTCCATGTCCCAACAAACATTGACAACACCCTCAACACCGCCGAACACCTGCACTTCCAGATCCACACTGATCCCATCACCACCCTCAGAGGAACTCTGATCTACAGGCCCCCCGGACCCAGGACACAGTTCAGTGATTCCATCGCTGACTTAGTCAGCACGCACGCCCTTGCGTCCACGGTCTACATCCTCCTTGGGGACCTGAACTTCCACCTCAAACAACGTCACCAATTCCACCACCCGGATCGACAACATCACCAACCTCGGACAACGCCCACCCACTCCGTTGGCCACATGCTTGATCCCATCTTCTCCGCAAGCTCCCACGTCTCCTTCAGCCTTAACACCGAACTCCACTGGACCGATCATCGCTGCGGCCACCTCACCTTCGAGAAGCCTACTACGCACCACCACACTCAACAGATCCCTAGCCGCTGCAGGAGCAAAATAACAGAAGACCAGCTACATACCGCTCTCACCCGAAGCCCACCCACCGACCCCGACGCCGCTGCCAGCAACCTCAGACGCTGGATCGACGACTGCGCCAACACCCTCGCCCGATCAAGAATCCCTCAAACAGAGGCACCAACAAGACCACCAGCTGGTTTACCGCGGACCTCCAAGCAAAACTGCCGAAAGCTGGAGAAGAAATGGCGCCACGAACAGACAGCGGAGAACCAAGCAGCTCACAAGGACGCCATGCGCCAACAACATCACCTCATCCGATCTGCCAAAAAGACCTCCCTCAAGGACTGCCTTGACAATGACGCACACAACAGCAAAGAGCTCTTCAACATTGTGAAGGAACTTTCCATCCCCAGCTCCAACACCAACGACATCCCATCATCGCAAGACCTGTGCAACTCCCTGGCCTCCTTCTTCCACCGCAAGATCGCAGACATCCACAACAGCTTTGACAACCAGTCCACCACGGCAGCCAACGACACCTCAAGCCCCACGGCCACCACCCACGGTGACCCCATCTCACCTGGACCAACATCAATGACAATGACACCAACAAATTCATGAGCACCATCCACTCCGGCTCCCCATCAGACCCATGCTCTCACCACATCTTCAACAAAGCCAGCACCACCATCACACCCCACCTCCGCAAGGCCATCAACATATCCTTCGAGACAGCGACCTTCCCGGAGAACTGGAAGCACTCTGAGATCAGCGCCCCACTCAAAAAATCCAAGGCAGGCCCAAGGGACCTCAGGAACCTCCGGTCTATCTCCCTGCTCCCATTCCCGGCGAAGGTCATGGAGAAATCTGTCAACAAACCGCTGACCCACTACCTCAAGGAGAACAACATCCTGGACCCGTCTCAGTCCGGGTTCCGCAGCAACTACAGCACCGAAACTGCCCTCATCTGCGCCACCGATGACATCAGGCCCCTGCTGGACAACGGCAAGACCGCGGCCCTCATCCTCCTGGACAGATCAGCCGAGTTCGACACGGTCTGCCACCACTTCCTATGCACTAGCCACCACAACGCAGGAATCTGAGGTAAAGCACTGGACTGGACCACCTCCTTCCTCTCCAGCAGAACAGAGCTTCTGCTTCCGCCTCCCTCCCTCCCTCCCTCCTTTCTGATCCGAAGCCTCCAAGATCATCTGCGGCGTACCCCAAGAATCTTCCCTCAGCCCGACGTTGTTCAACATCTACATGGCCCCGCTCGCCCACGTCGCCAGATTGCACAACCTCAACATCATCTCCTACGCCAACAACACACAACTGATCCTCTCCCTCACCAAGGACCCTCTCACCGCCAAAACCAACCTCCACAAAGGAATGAAAGCCGTCGCCGAATGGATGAAGAACCGCGGTCTGAAGCTGAACTCTGACAAGACGGAGGTCCTCATCCTCTGCTCCACCCCATCTGCCTGGGGCGACTCCTGGTGGCCGATGGCCCTGGCAGCAGCACTGACACCCACCGACCACGCAAGCAACCTGGGATTCATCCTCAATTCAACACTCTCCATGACCAAGCAAGCCAACGCCATGTCAACCTCCTGTTTCAACACCCCCGCATCCGATGAGCGACCACTGGCGGCATATCGTTCTCCTACCTGGCAAGTCCTGAAACCCCCTACCCATCCTCCTACGGCAGACAGAAGACCTACTAACCTTCATGAGGCTACTCAAGATCTGGCTGTTCGAGCAGTAGCAGCCCCCCCCCTTCACTCCCCCAGGCGCCTTGAGACCCTTACGCTTTACAAATGTCTTGATTGACTGATTGATACTGTCAATGTTTATGTGTGAAATTCAATGAATGAACATGCATGTTTTCAGTAACAGCAGTGCCATGACACAATTTAATAAAGTTGCTCTAGTAGCTCTTATCACCCAATGTGCAAATATATAATTGTACATGTCTGTTTTGCTTTATGTAGGATTTATAAAGTGCCAATATTGAGATGTAGAACAATGGGAAGGAAAACAGTTTGCATTATGAATAAGTGACAGACATTGGCTGCAGGGTATCAGCAGCCACAATTGGAAGAGATCTATAAAATATCTTTAATTCTTGAGTTGTAACAACATTTATGGAAAATAAGCTCCCATTTTGAGAATCAAATTATATGGAAGATTCTCTTCAGCTATGGCAAAACCAAGAAATGAAGAATTAGAAGGGGACTATGCTATTTTTGAAAGAATTACACAGCGCATGTTTCAGAGGAGCAAGGTAGAGGGGGTGGAATGGCTGGAGGGATGCAAGTTGGAGAGTTTCTGAAATGGGGCAGAAGAACAAGAGGATACATTAAGGAGGGTGTGAGCGGGGCCAGTGGGTGTGCAAACTAAAACTTCTTGGAGGTACATCAGTTGGAGTGAGCAGGAGGAAGGGAGGGTGGACACGAATAGTATATTCCCAAGGGATGGGAAAGGGTAATAGGCTGGGCAAGGAGCAAAGAGGGCAGGAGAAGGTAGACAAAATGATGGACAGGGATGATGTGGAAAGGATGTGAGGATAGGTAGTGGGAGGAGATAGATGAGAATATTTGCACGAAAAGGTACAGGAGGAGGATATAGAGGGCTAAAACATAAGAAATGAGAAAAGTTAATAAAAAAAATAGGAGGTCTAAAGCAAGATCATCAAAATGTCCTGCTTTTCTAGAAATCTGTGACCTTTTGTAGGAAAAGACTGAATCTTCGGTTTGGAACAAAAGACCCTTCCACTATTATATTTCATTTATTAATTTGGCCTCACAATAGAAAATGCTTGTCTCTTGTTATGAAAGATTGTAACATTTGACCGCTATGTTTTTCCTTAGAATGTGTACTGAGCTTTTGTAGCATACAGTTTGTGATGTATGCTTTCCCCAATGGTTATTTGAACACCCCTCTCCCATGAAGAACAGAGGCATATATAATCGTAATCATGTCCCACTTGAGAAACTGTATAATGTGGTGGGGAAATGTTTAGAGAGAGACCATGTGAACTGAATTGCCTGATTCAGCTGTCAAATCCGGTAGTTCTTTTTAAAAAAATTTTTTATAGTAGCTATTCTAATATTGTTTTTTAACCAGTTCCAAATATTCGAAGATATAGGAACTGTAATAAAGTGAATTGCCTGGTACAATAAACTTTACAACAATTCGTTTCAGACATTATATAAAACACGTGAGACTGCCTTTTGCTAATGGAGGAACATGAAAGAACAAGACTTGCCATACAACACATCAAATACCCTAATGACAACAATTTCTAAATGGAGAATCATTTTCATTTAAAAAACAATTCAATTCATTTCACCTCAGTGACCACACTCAGACAGGGCTTAGTAAGATCTGAAAGAAACAGTTAGTTATAGACTCCTTACCTTAGAATTACCCCCAAGCATCAGACTGGATCCGGAAAGTTTTTTGCGTCGAAGGGTGGGGTCGGTCTGCTCCGTGTTCGTCGTTGGCGTCGTGGTCGCCAGGATGGCATTGCCGTAGCTACTTTGATGCCACCCTCGCAGACTGACGTCCATTGTTTATTTTTCTGCACTGGAGAGAGCAGTACCTCCAGTCACTTTTTGACTGACTTTTGTCGACACCGTTTTTGACTCTTCGACTCATGGTGCTTCAAGGCTTGTGGTCCCTGTAACCGACTGATGTCGGTGACAGATCCACACCGTGTATGCCTGTTCTGCCTGGAGCGAGACCACGACCCCAAGTCGTGCTCTGACTGCCGAACCATTGTCCGCAATACTATTGCTTGCCTCTTTAACTGTTCCCCCAAAAGGAAAAAGACCCTTTTCTCACTTTAACCTCGTTGGTACCTGCAAAGTTCTCATTCTAAAGCTCTCTTACTCCATTTAGTGTTTAAAATCGCCAGCACTGGTTTCCCCGGAATTTCAAGATGGTGGCTGCCATCTAAACCTCTAGTCTGGGGGGCGTGGCCAAGATGGCGGCGTGATCGGACGTGTTTGTCCGGAGCTCCCACCGGCAGCATTCAATAGCATAGGCCCGGAGGCCCGTTTTGCGGCGGTCGGCTGGCCAGATCGACGGATCCTGCTGTGTGCCCGCTGGTGGATCCTGCGGTGGGCGATTCGGAGGTGGCGGCCGCGGCCGGAGGCGGGGAACCTACGGCGGCGGTTGGCGGCAGACAGCTGAGGTGCCGAGGAGAGGCCCCAAAGACAGAGTGGTGGTTTCCGCGAGCTGTGCCTCATCACAGGACCGGAGTTGGCCCCAAAAGCAAGGAGCTCCGGTGGGGAGCCGTCCAGCAGCAGTCCGCGCTCGGAGCCGCCATCTTGTGGGGGAGCGGCAGCGGTGACCGCGCTGACACGGAGCGGCCCGGCTTTCAGCGTGCCTCAGTGGGACAGGGAGCTGCGGGCCTCGGCTCTGACGAGCAGAGCGCCAATCACACACAGTGGAGGGCAACTGGACGGCGGCAGCCGATACACGGACACAGCAGGTGAGGCTGACCCTCGCGTGCGGCAAAGGACGCCCGCCGCCATTTTAGGAACGGGTCTGCCAGCACGGCGAAGGACTGTGGGGCCTAGCACTCCCGGGGCAGAGGCGGGGGTTGTCCCAGATAGCGCCGCGCTCACCAGTGATTGCGGGGAGTAGAGAGCATAGAGCGCTGAAACTGGCCCTCAAGGCGTGTCGTGGAGTGCATGCGGGGCCCCCGCCCCCCTGGAGTTGCATGGACATGTGGCGTGCGCCTGATGGCATGACACTCATGGCCCACCACTAGAGTCTGGGAACTGCGACCTGGGACCATCGCGTGAGAGCTGCGGACAGGGCGTTATTGCCGTTCCTCGGACCACCTGGGTCCCGGAGTTGGAGGGAGCCAGCCTGCGTCAAGAAGCGTAGCCCGGAGGGGTGGTCGAGCTGGGCATCGAAGAAGACACTCAGGGACGGCTCAGATAGTAGCGCAAACTGACATCTTGGCCTGGTGCTCCTGCGGGGAAGCAGGCTTGGCCCCCTCGGTGACCTGCTCTGAAGTGCATCCCTTGAGGCTGAGCGCCTGTGGATCCCACGGAGAGACGGCAATAGGAGGGGCATAGGAGGAAGCCTGCAGCATCCAGTGAGCTCCGGGCAGCGATAGGGCATTGGGGATGTCCACCGTGAGGACGAAGAAGGAAAGAGCAGTCAAGGACCTTTTCGCTAAGGCCCAGACGCCTCGACAGGCCAAGGACATGGCAGCCACTGCGACACCGACGAAGTCGGAACAGGAGGGAGGCTCGGAACCCATCACTAAAGCGTTCCTGGAGTCGCTCTTCACTACTCTGCGGGGAGACATTCAAGCCCTGCAAAAAGAGTTTACGGAGGAACTTAAGGACGTCCGCAGAGAAGTAGACGGCATAGGGGAACGAGTGGCGGACCTGGAGACGAAGGGCGACCCCAGGGACACGGAGATGGAGGCGCTCCGTCAGGAGATAGTCTGGATTCACGATCAGCAGGTGGATCTCCAGTCACACGTGGAGGACTTGGAGAACCGCTCCCGCCGCCATAATGTCCGTATCCGGGGAGTGACGATGACAGAGGACACCAGGGACCTCTTTCGTTTCACCGGGGCGCTGTTTCGCCACATCCTGGGATGCCCAGCAGACCCAGAAATCCGGATTGACCGTGTGCACAGGGTGGGTTCCCCGCACAACGGCTCTGCCCCACCACCGGACATTCTCGCCTGTGTGCAGGACCTCCGCACCAAGGAGGAGATACTGTTGAAGGCGCGACAGAAGCATCCTCTGTCCTTCCTTATGGACATGCCCTTTGATGGCCATCGCCTATTCGGCGACAAGGCAGACAATGCGATGGAGAGCTTTAAGAACTCTCAGGCATGGCCATGTCCTTGGGCCTCTCCATCACTCACCCTGCGCAGTCTGCTTTTTGTCCCTTTTGTGGCTACAGAAGGGGAGCCCCACCACGTCCCGCCCAGAGCCCTAGCCCCTGCATGGTCGAGGACGTGAGAACCACAGCCATGGTTCTGGGGACCAGCTGGCAGGCTAGTCCACCACAGCCCCCTCTGCCGCAGCCTCCAAATCCTCCTAGTCCGACCTTTCAGTGCCACCAATCGCAAGTGGGAGGCAGGATTCGCCATCACAAACCCCCCTGGTGCACCATCACGTCAGACAGGTGGGTTTTGCAAATAGTCCAAAGGGGCTACTTCCTCCCCTTCGAGACGACCCCTCCATCCATGCCACCTCAGTACCATCGCATGTCGGAGGATCAGCTGGGCCTTCTCCAACAGGAAGTTTCAGCACTCTTGGCCAAGGGTGCCATTGAGCGAGTTCCTGTCCCAGAAGTAGGTTGTGGTTGTTAGTCCCACTACTTTCTGGGACAAAGGCCTGCATCCTATCTTGGATCTCAGAGACGTCAACTGCTCAGTTCAAAATGTTGCCACTAGCTCAGGTCCTGTCTGCCCTCTGCCCTGGAGACTGGATGATAGCGTTGGACTTGCAGGATGCTTACTTTCTCATCCCCATCCTGCTGGCCCATCGGCGTTACCTGCGGTTCACAGTAGGCCACAAGCACTTTCAGTTTACTGTGCTTCCCTTTGGCCTTACCAGGGCCCCTCGGGTGTTCACAAAAGTGAAGGCTGTGATTGCAGCTCATCTGCGCAGATCAGGGGTTCCAGTCTTCCCCTATCTTGATGACAGCCAGGGGCGAGCCCGCCTTCAACAGCCAGTCGTCTCCCACCTCCAGACTACGGCCGACCTCCTGCATTCAATGGGGTTCTCCATCAACGTGCCAAAGTCACACCTGACTGCAATGCACTGACTACAAGAGAGTATTTCAACTGCCCAGATATATTCACAGGACCAGACTACGCCTGGAACTGGGCTCCCAAGACAATCCTTCCCGTGTGAGGCTGGCACCTTGAAACTTTACATAAGGGCCATGAAAGCACCTGCAAACACACTTAAAGCAAATTTAGAATAGACATTTGAGAGCCCTGGGAACCCTTGGTACTGACAAACTCAAAGGCCTCACTGCAAATCAAAATTAACGCAGGGCCTTTAAAAAAGCAGACACTATCCCTTACACAGTCTGGAAAAGGGCTATCAACAGGCAGCCGATATCAACCTCATACTTGCTGGACACCCAGTCCTTCAAGTCTTCAAAGATCTTATCTCCCTTGAACAATTCCTACCTAATGGGGAAGCCATACCTCTTAGAAGGCCTAAACAGACAGGTCCACAGAAGTTCATGTATGCACTTGTTAAGCCTTTCAGTAGCTACCTTTAACCCATTGGCCCAACCAGGCAAGGAGGGGCCAGCAGACTCTGCAATTATAAGAATGAATCATGGCTACACCTTCTGTGCTGCTGTCCCATGCTTGACGCCCCAGGAGATCCCCCCTGAAACCAATTTACGTAAAGAAGGAAGTTCGCTCTTGCCTAAGGCTTCATCGCAATGCTTTTCCCACCCTACCACATCTCGATAGGGATCTTGTTTTAAAGGCATCAAAGCACTTGATGGAATTCTCTCCCTCATGACCTACGTCTTGAACCACAATATCTGCGCTTCAGGAAGCTGTTAAAAACACATTTTTTTCCCTAGCCTCCGCGCCCCCTCCTGTTTTGATTTCTCATCCTCCCTCTCTTTTTGCTCTTAGCTCCCGGTCCTCAGTTCTGCTGAATTAGGGTTCTTTTTAGCGCTGGGATACCTCCGGGTGACTATGCGCTTTATAAAAATAAATAATAATAATAATAATAATAACTTGAGGACCTACTCCGACCCCGTCCTGCAGATCCTCACCCAGCTGTGAGACTGGATCTGGAAATATTTCTACAGCAGTACCTCTGCGTGTCAGTAGAGGGTGTTGAGAGACTTTGTAACAATGTCGTTCACCGGATGTGACGTTGAAAGAGTCCATATATATCCCCTCCCCTGACGTGCTGACCTTGGTTTTCTTAATTTCTGCAGTCAGCCAGAGGTACCGCTCTCCAGATCCTTGTTATTTTTGGCATTTTTTGACGTTAGTCATAAAAAAGTTAACTGTGTAGTCAACAGAGGGTACGGAGTCGACCTCCTAGTCCACAGGACACCAAAAATATTCTATTTGCAAGTGGTGTCTGGGCATGCACCGTAACTCCAAAGGATGTGGCTCATGTCTTCATCTTTGGTTGCTGATGCTGCAGGAGCGCCGCATGACACTGTTGGCAGTGCAGTGGTCGAATATCCCTCATCGGTTGTGGTCCTCTTTTCCCTATCGGTAGCGCTCGTGGGCCAGCTCCTGAAGTTCGTCATCTTCTTTGTTGGTTGGTAAGTCATGCCATAGGCAGGGGCACTGCATTTTTTTCTGACTTTACTGCATGTGCGATGCCTCCATAACTGTAGGAATAGGAGACATGTCAGAGTCGGAGCGAGAATCTGCCTTGCACCCTCCTGTGTTTCCTGGCGCTGAGACATTCTGGATCAGATGGGGAAATACGATCTTTCTTCATGCAATTTTTCATCTCGGCCCCAAGGAGTTCGGTAAGCCTTAACTGACTCCAAGCCAGCATCATCTCTCTCGGCATGAGTGAGGCCCTCTGAATCCATGGTCGAATATTTCTCGGCTCTGGTGCACAAACCATTGGAGTTCCCACCTGTGACACCAGTGTTGGATCCACCAGCGCTGACATCAGCGGCGCGATTGCCCATACTTTGTATCTCTTCTTCGGCACCAAGCTGTCTCCCCTTCAACACTGATTGACGTTCGGCGCGATGTCAGTGTGTAAGGCTGTCCGAATGGTCTGTGCAATAAGGGACGAGGGCTTTGTAACCTTTGTTTTAAGTACCTTTTAATTCAGGAATTGTTTTGACTCTGCCTTGTAAGCAACGTATGTATAGATACAGCAGGGAACAAGTAAAACAAATATAAGGATGAGAGATGGGTGATATTTGTCCGAGCGGAGCGTCTACTTCTCGTCCTGGGTTATCAGGGCTTGCTGCTCCGGTGGCTTCTCCCCGTCTCAGGCTCTGTGGAAGGTAGAGGTGAAAATAAATAATGGGACCGGTTAATTAAACCTGTACTAATGAAGGCTATAGTGCTACCGTCACCAGGCGCAGTGTGCAGGGTAAAAAGGGGGAAGGTGTGTGGGAAGGAAGGCCGGCAATGTCCGTGTGATTTTACCCCTTTTCGCCCCACCCACCCTACCAGAATGCTCCCCGTAGTGGCACTTGCCTTGGGCCACGGCCCGTCAACAGGGCCACGGCGTCCGGACCCGGGGCGTCCTCTCCCCTCCTCGGGCTGCCGGGTTTGTACGCCTGTACACTTTTGGGTGGTTCTCCTCCTCCGGGCTCCGCTCCCTCCGTGGCTCCCCTCCTGCAGGCACCCCCGGTGGCTGGTCTCCTCCTCTGTTCGGCACCTCCAGCAGCTGGGCTATTCCTCTGGTCGACTCTTCCGACAGCTGGGCTCCTCCCCCGGACGGTTCCTCCAGCAGCTGGTCTTCTCCTTCTCTCGGCTCCTCCAGTAGCTGGGCCCTTCCTCCGGTCGCCTCTTCTTCCGCTAATCTCCTGGGCACGTCCAAACAACTCCGCCGCCCTCCCGCCATTGGGGGTCTGATTTTATTGGCCGTTTGCAGAGCCTGTGCTTCGATGTCACCTTGCAAAGCTAGACCGCTGGCCTCTTCCGGTCTGGGTTGGACGTCCTCTCCCGTTTTCCTCCACTTCCGGTCGTCTGCTTCCTGGTCCGCCTCCTGGTCCTTCTCACAGAGTGGAAAAGTCATTTTTGCGCTACCTTTCTCCGCTTTTTGAGGAGCCCCTTGCTATTTTCTCCTTGGTAGATACATATGTCCACACTGACATCACCAAAAATAAATAAAATTTGCTGCAATGGAATGAACATAACCAAAATACTTGACAGTACGCCGCCTCCTGCGGAATTTCATTGCGTGTTTCACATTGGTGAGGCTAGTGGCCTTGACTCTTCCTCATCCTTGGGCTTGTTTTCCTGCTAGGCTCGCTATTGAGGCTAGCTCTGCTTTTGCTGAGCTTCTGTGGAGAGTTGCTGTATTTCTGGAGCTGCAGCTCCCTTCTGAAGAGGTGGCCATTGATTTCCCCCCCCCCCCTAATTGGGGTGCTTCATCTAAGCCAGATGGGGACTGAGCCTGTGCTGATCTTCAGTGAAGCACTCTTTGATATTCGGTTGGGCTCTTGGGCTAAACCTGTTTTCAGGGCCTCCATGGACCGGTCTATAACTCATAGGCATAGTCCTACCTTTATAGACCCTATCTGCATCTTTGCACAGCCTACTCTGTGCAACTTTGTGGTCCAGGCTACTACAGTTACCTGAACCCTCCAGACAGGGAGTCTAAATTCTCTTGGTCAATATATCTTTTCTGCCACCAGTTCCGCTTTGCGGTCCCTTAATAGATGCTGTCGGATTCGATCTTGTACCTGCTCCCTTCTGTCCTTGATAACACCCGGGACACACTTACCCAACTGCTCCAGGATGTCCGTCAGGCGGCTAAATTGCTAATTTGTTGTGCCATGGATACCACATATTCTGTCGGACAAGCCATGACTCTTTCGGTTGCTCTTTGCCAGCATGCCTGGCTACACACTTCTGGCTTTTCCAAGGCTATTCAATCCACCTTGGTGTACATGTCTTTCGATGGTTAATATTTGTTTGGCACTCGAGCTGACTCTTTGCACCACCTGACTATCCCGAAAATGATGTAAATCAATCTTAGAGCGGTAATTGCAAACAAAACAGTGATGGACAGAATGTGGATCAATGTCACACATTCACCCCAGTCCAAAGATCTGGGCCCAAATCCATCGTTTTTCCACTCCACACCACCCTGGGATAGACAATGGCGATATGCAAAGCAGCGCTGACCCTGTGCCCCATGGGAACAGTCCAGTCCGAACTACAAAAGCCATGTCCTTCCCAGAACGGAATCAAGCATCCGAGGGCCGGCCCGGTTTCGAGGTAACACCTCTCATCAGCCCGGCTAGCTTGACTCCAGTGGTGTGGAGTGCCTGGGACTCACGTCTGAGCATCCCCAGTACACTTAGAGCGGTAATTGCAAACAAAACAGTGATGGACAGAATGTGGATCAATGTCACACATTCACCCCAGTCCAAAGATCTGGGCCCAAATCCATCGTTTTTGGACTGGACTGTTCCCATGGGGCACAGGGTCAGCGCTGATTTGCATATCGCCATTGTCTAACCCAGGGTGGCGTGGAGTGGAAAAACGATGGATTTGGGCCCAGATCTTTGGACTGGGGTGAATGTGTGACATTGATCCACATTCTGTCCATCATTGTTGTGTTTGCAGTAAATCAATCTTAGGCCTTTCTTGCTGTACCATCTTCTTCCTTTCCCCGTACTTAGTCTGTCCGGTTATGGTCCCCTTGATTTCTTTTCTGTGTGCGCGGTTATGAGGCAGTGCCTGTTTGCTGCTTCGTTTCACTCGTCACCTCAGAGTGGCATCTAGGGCAGTGCTCCTGCCCTGGCAGGTACTTCGTTTCCTGGTACTCTTACCCTGTTGATGACAGATTGTGGAACCTGGTTGTTTTTTGGGACGCAGCTCATTTTCTGGCCCTGTTGGAGTCCTACACCATGGCTGCACAGTGTTTTGTTTTGTTTTCTTCCCAAGTTATGATTGGGGTATTTTCATGGTATTGGGCGGATGCACTGTTGCCTTGTTGCCTGTCCTACAGGGTACTTAAGTCTGTATGCCTTACAGGTCTTACTCCATATCTTTCTGGCACACTAGTACCCCTTATAGGGGACTCTAATGTTATGTAATTCCTAAAAATACATATGATCTGCCCTTTTGATGGGCAACATAAACTAAGGGATTGGTGTATAGACTGATTCTGCACACCCCCCACAGAATATGTTAGCCTATAGACCAGCTAGCTCACAGTGCCACTATATGCCCCCATAACCTTACCAAGGAACAAATAGTTTCTGGCAACCACTGAACATGACAATCCTTGACCCTTCAGGCTTCGTGGAAATCATACAGTACTTTTTGCTAAGTCAATCGTGCTCACTTAGCCTCAAAGAGATACACCGAATAAACGTTGGGAATGTTTTTAATAAGCATTTATTGAACCAACGTCATTATAGTGTAAAACATATGTCCTGCAACAATCAATAGACAGAAGCAAATGTATGAGATTACAAGCACCAAAATAGTAAACAGTAGAAACATTTCCACCATGGTGCTAAATGAATTAATATATGCAGGCGTATATAAAAACAGTAATCTTGGGGGGGGGGGGGGGGGGGGGAGCGTGCCTGATTCCAAGATTAAGAGAGCTCCGCCGATAGCCACCAATATCCTTCAAAATCCTGGTGTATATCCAGCCAGCTGCCCTCATCTGGGGGGTCGTCGCGACGCTATCAACGAGGGCAACTTGGGGGGCCCGATGTTTCCAAGATTAAGGCTTGCTGGAAGCCACAAGCGGTGGCTGGAGCAGCGAGTGCGATCTTGAGGCCTTCGCGCTGCGTGGCAGAGAAGTGCACCCCTGAGTATGCCTAGAGAGCTGGAGATGTGCGCCTAAACATCGCCATGCAGAACCTAGAGACCCGGTGCTGGAACAAAGGCAGCGGAGAGACTGGGGATGATCCAGCCTGCGATGTGCTCCGAGGTACACAATAGTGTGCGTGGCCCTGCCCGCTCCGGCCGCCAGTAGTACCAAGTGCACTCTGAGGAGCGAGGCCTTCCCTGGGAGCCGACAGCGGACACAGTGAGTTGCGGAGCCCTGCAGACCCAGGGGCGCACTGAGATTGTGCCTGGTCGCTCAAGAGATGCAGGGGTGGGAAAACAGAGTAACCCCCACATTGGTGCCCAAGACTAAGAGCTGTCGCGAGTCAACCACCAAAAAGAATGATGAGTGAGGGGTGGGTGCCGCTGCATTGCCCCAACAGATCTGCAGCAGAAAGCAGCTGAACCCCTACATGTATGGTGGACTGGTCTGGGGGCCTACAAGAGCGATGAACAGTCCATTTGAGGCATGCCGGTGATAGCCCCAGACTGCAGCCCAGCGCTCCCACAGGAGTAACGCTCGAGCCACGAATAATAGTAGTGAATTCCTGGGCAGTCTTTTGTCCCCTTTGCCCCGTTGCATTTTGGTGCACTGGGACAGACTTGGAACCTGAGGCACACTTACAGTGGCTCCTGTGGGCTGACTTGCAGTCCACGATGGGCGGACCACACCATAGTTGAGAGCCACGAGTCAGTGTTCTCTCCGTAGCGGCACCCCTGAGACACATTGAAGTCCCATCACACCGGCCCACACCAAGAATCACAGCAACCCATAAAAGCAGCAGGCCTCAGAGTTTGAAGTTTGTCCAATTTACCCATTTTGCAGTGGGAAAGTGCGCTTTAACCAATCGAAATTGCAGCTTGAGCTCCGCAAAACTCCCAGATCATCGGAACTCACCCCCACTAATCCTGACCTACATCGGACGACCAGGAGGCGTCAACAGACACAGATGTGACGCAAATATTGCATAACATGCCGCAAAGCCTCTCCAAAATAGACCGCAAAATAGATGCTTTCTCGTTCTGCATGGACAGGAAGTCTGAATGCCTCAACAAATATGGCAACAGACTCCGTGCAGCAGAACTAAGAATATCTAATGTGGAGGACATCGTGAAGGCTGACTCGGAGACATAAGGAGAGAGACAAAATTCTGCAAGCGCTTCAATCCAAGGCAGAAGACCTCGAAGCGAAATAGAGACGGAACAATATCCGTATTTTGGGGTGGCAGAGTCATCAAATATTGGGAACATGGAACAGCACATGGAGAAACTGCTCATTTCTCTCCTGGGCAGAGATACCTTTTCAGATATATTTATAGTGGAGCAGGCCCACCATACTTTGCCACCCCAACCGGTCCAGGGAGTGACCCTGACCCATAATAGTGAGACTATTAAATTACAGAGACAGGGATGCCGCCCCTAGGAGGGTGCGTGAACTGGGGACACTGCGACATGAGGGCACGGACATATCTTTATTTCGGGCTTTACACTAAAAGTCCAAGAGGCAAGACGTCTTTTTATTCCTGCTAAAAAACGACTGAGAGAGATAAACTTGGAGTACAGCATGCAATACCCAGCTAAGCTAAGGGTCAGATCGGATGGGAAGGTACATTTCTTTACGGACCCCAAAGCTGTCCTGCGCTTCTTAAAAGAAAAGGAACACAATTTGAGGCAGCGGGGGTCACCCAGTATTTCTTGTCCAAATATAGACACCCCCCCCCCCCCCTTGCCCCCCCCCCCAGGCACAGGTGGTGAGCGAGGAGAGTGAGAAAAGCTGGGATCGGTTCCTACCGGTGACGTCATAGAGTTTGATGGAATGGCGAGAACTTCACATGGAAGGGGACTTCAGTGCTGCAGGAACGGTTAAACAATGGTGCAGCAAGGATGAGTAGTTTACTCTCTTTATATCTGTTAAATGCAACGTACTGTTGGGGTCTTATGTGGGCCGCTATGTGGGGGTGTGACATAGTATAAACCGGCTCTCCACATCAGACTATTAAGTTACCAGCCCGGGGTATTTATTTGGGTGGGGTAGGGCTGCAAAAGCTCAGAACCAAGCCGCTGCAGGAATATTTATACACCACAGCAAGTGTGAGTGACGAAGAGTGACGTTTAGACCTAGGACAGACGGCAACATCTGCCCCCAAGTGCATCACACTATATCGTCTGTTTTGTTGGGGATTATCAAGTACTGAAGGGGGGAGGGGGTGTCTGAAGCCATGGAAGTTGTGGGTTCCCATGGTATGGGAGGGATGTTTATATTTACATGTACTCTTTTAGTTAGATTAAAGGGCAATATGCGACATTATTGCGCCAGGCATCCCACACGAGCAGCAATCCAGCCTCAAATTTTAATACAAAGACTTAATGACACCTGAGGGTGGGAAGGCGCATCTTATGACCTAGAACGTTCGGCGACTAAATGCCAACAGGAACGTTCGGAGGGTAGTGGCGTACTTAAAGACACTCGTTAGGTGTCGCAGTTTTGCAAGAGACACATCTCTGCAGAAAATAGTGAGGCAGAACAGCACAAACTACAGGGCCAGTGCTAACCAGCTGACCGCACCCCTCTAGCTTGTGAGGTGCAGTTATGGGCAGATAGCAGGCTGGGGTAGGCAGGACTGTACTTCTTAGGGAGCCGCTAGGCAGTTATGCAGCAGCTCTCTGCAGCATATGTGATTTTAAATTTATTCTGGTAGGTATATACGGGCTGAATCATGATGACCCCCATTTTTATAACTCTCTAGAAGCAAAGTTGGTGCAGTGGGCTGGTATCCCGCAGGTGTGGGGGGGGAGACTTCAATTGCATCCCTAATACGGATATGGATAGACCTCCGGGACAGCCCAGGCGCCAAGCAGCAGTGGCGTTTGCACGTTTCTGAAAGAAACATGTTCGTGTTGGATTCCTTACCTTAGAATATCCCCAGGCGTCAGACTGGATCCGGAAAGTTTTTTCATCAGCAATTTTTTGTAAGCTGTGGATTTTCACAGTATTACTGTCTCCATAGTACTGATTATCAAGGTCTAGAAAATCCAATTTTTATTGCAGTGCATTCGTTAGAAACTATTCAAGTTCTAATGGACTAACAGTGGACTTTTCCATCTGCAGAATATACTGAATGACCAGAGGTGGCAGTGCTGCAGAAGAGAATGTGTCTGCGTGCTGAGACCCAAAAAACAAAACCGCCATTCCTCAACATTCTGCCTTCCTTCATCAATTTACATGGTAAGTCAAACTCAAGTTGAATACTTTTGCTTGTAATTAAATAAGTTTATAGCGTCGGAGTGCCCCGAGTACCTTTTTAGTGGGGTCTTTGGCATGAATATATTCTGTCAAGACTGTCGCAAAATGGATGACGTTACGGTGATCATCCTATTTTATCAAAGACTTTGTCTCCAAAGCTGAGAAAGCCTGATTTAGATACCTGTGCTAACAATGTGTCATCAGAGGACATTACTGTCTTTAAGGCTACAATGAGTTGCCTTAATTTGGTGCGATGGAGTTACTTTCTCATAGAGTGAAGCTCATTTGACCTGTTTACCTGCACTCTGTATGTGGGGCTCTGATACTCTAGATGGATTGCTGTTTAAGATATTCTGCGTTCTTGCAACTCCATCCCATTTTCAAAAAGAGCCCAAATCTTTCAGTGGTTCAGAGTACTTTCCCAGTACACCGCCTAGCTGCCTTGCCGTGCTAATTGCATATAGCTACCTAGTGCATAATTGCTGATGTCTCCTCTTCCAGTGTTTCTTCGTCACCCAGGGCGATTGGTCAAGTGCTTTCCTGACATCACAAAGCTAGAGCAGGATGTCATCTGTAATGAGGGACAATCCGTTGCCTAGCAAGCTCTAGGATACATTTATCATGGTGTTGAAATGTTTAGCAGGGTAAACAGGGTGCCCAGCTGAAGACCTAGATGGTTAGATGAAAGAAACTAGGGCATTATTTGAGACTTGTGCATCTGTTTGACGGTGCGGTTAATCAGTGTTCTCGACTTCTCTATAGCTTAACTGATAGGGATGTACTAAGATGAAGATGTTGAGATGTCGTTTATAGTTTTTATTCCCACTAACTGTGGCGTAAAGCTTCCTCCCTCAACTTCTCACATCACTTAATTGCTATTGGCGACCATTACCTAAAAGAATTGCACGGAGAAGGGGACGCTGTCATTTGGCTGGCAATCACACCTTTGTATCTATGTCCTGATGTAGGTGCTAGATTTGTGGGTGGTGGGTCTCAGCAAGGCCCCCCAGTGCTAGGGGTTCGCCCTTCTCTCCACAAGTCCTCAGACCAATAGGATAGAAGTTGGCACAGAAACTGGAATAGAAAATACAAAGTTTTATTAAACCTCATGAGGTGGAACTACATTCACACAACACCCTTCGGCAATGTATGAATTAGCACCCTGAATGCAAGGAGCTTGGTCCTTTTATACCCACACAGGGGCTCAAAAGAATGTGTTACAAGTACGAGAGGTGGTTTCAGGTACATATAAGGTCATACAGAAAATGCACAGTCAACAAGTGGGAGGAGCTAACAGTTGCTAATTCTGGTGAACACATCCTGACATTTACAGACTAGGGACAGCTGCAAGGACAGCTGCTGCTCAACTGAGCATGTGCGAAGCAGAAGAAGCTAAATATAACCTGTCTCCAGGCAGATTTCAAGAGCAGACGACAGCAAGGTAGGACAGAGCACATGGTGAGCACGTGGTAGCACATGGCATACAAAATGGCTGAGAGAAATACAAAATGGATTACACAAAACGGACAAGATAACTTCTAAATACAGGATGGCTTCTGCTAATGCTAACTCAATCGCTGCACAATTACAACAGATGACCCTTTTAGCATTAGCTGTAGACATTTGCTCATCTGGGGTAATCTAGATAGGCATCCTGTACATCGATGGTCATCAGTTCAGTGACCTCTTTATTTAGCATTTGTTGGGCTTTCATTTCTGCAATATTTCTCTTAGCAGGTGTACAAGCAGTGATGCAAATGGAGCATAGAATGGGACCACATTGTATACATATACAGCATGTAAATAGTATCACCAGTAGTATACATAGAACAGTCAGTAGCTTCCAGCCCCAAGTAATAGAGTGTCCACATCCAGTTCGAAAAAGTCCATGTACCAGTCTCTGGGTGAATCTCTGCAGCAATCTTATGCAGTTTAGAGATCGCATCATATACTGAAGGCGAGTGATCCGGTATAAAGACAGAACAACTGCTACCGATGATGCGAGATGCACGATCAGCCAAAATCACATCCAGCACCATACGATTCTGGAGTGCTACAATCCTCGCAACTTGCAGCTCTTCTGTAATGTTCCCAAGTGCCATTGCTTTCTGATTGGTAACAGCTTCCACAACACGAGTCAATCTCCTTATTTTTCTACTGTTCAATGTAGCACCCACGAAAAAGAATAAGCCTAAGTTAGAGTCGACATATTGTGGCAAAGCATGTAAGTTTGTTCAACTTCATCCATACTTATTGTCTCTTATTTCTGTTCTTGGAAATGTCATTGTAAAGTTTTAAGTTACAGTGATACGATGCAGGTGCCAGAAACACAGGGGGCAACAAAAAGGACACATAGCAGACCCATGACCACCTAACAGGTAGTTGGTAGTATCCCTTATTACCTTAAACAAAGTATGTATTATGCGATGAAATAAAGCTGCTATTATTGGTACCTTCAATTGTCAGAATTACAGTACATTTGATTCTCCCCACTGGAATTCTCCCAACACTACTAATACATAAGTCTGCTTTAGCTCTTGTCACTGAAATTACAAAAGGTCCATTGTTCTTCATAGTCCTTGTATTTGTGAACACATGTGGCATAGAAATATTATCAGGTTGGTACTCCTCCCATTCCCATTTTGTTCCTCTAGCTTGAGGGTACCCATTTTCATCAGGATAACATTCTTTATTAAGGTGATAATTGATTTGTCCCACTGTCATATCTGTAATGTTGGCCCTTTCAGAGGCAAACAAGAGCGCAAACCAGGCTTGACAAGAACCATTATGAGAGAATGGAAGAGGAATGAAAGGTGTACCTTCTTTCTTTTGGTGCGCATGTATCATCCCACACACCCAACAGTTGGTAGTTTTCGTGGCATTATGTGTATGATGCAACAGCTGGATGAATGTATTATTCATGTAGGTTTGTCGATGCTTCTGCTCATGGTAGGGAAGCGTAAAGTAGTGGCAACCCCCAAATCACCGAATGGGTTAAAGCTATTGACGCTCTCAAAGGAAATCTCACCCTGACTAATTCAGTAAAATCTCTTGGAATCACCCTTGACCACAAACTATCAATGACAAGCCACATCAAGAATTCCGCAAAGAGCGCCTTCTTCAATCTGAAGCTCCTCAACAAAATCAAACCACACATCCCACTAAGGGATCTCCAACAAGCCACCCAAGCTCTGGTGCTGTCCAGACTGGACTATGGGATCGCAACCCTATCCGGCACAGCCCTATCCCACCTAGCGCCACTAAAAACCACTCTCAACGCAGCTGCCAGAATGGTCTCGGGTGCAAAGAAATTTGACCACATATCCCCCGCACTCAAAGACTTAAAATGGCTCCCAGTGGAAATGCGTGCCAGCTTCAGAACGGCCTGTCTTACACACAAAGCTTTGCACACAGGGAAACCGGAATACTTAGCCTCCAAGCTCAAGAAAGCGGGTCAATCCAGAAACCTCAGAAGCTCAAACTCCCTACTACTCATCCCCCTGAAAACCCGGAAACAAAAAAACGCAACTCGCTCTTTTGCTGGCAACGCCCCAAAAATCTGGAACTCCATCCCAGTGGACATCAGAACTACCCCTTCCTTTCCAGATTTCAAGAGCCTCCTAAAAATCCTCTACCTCGAACGCGCATTCCCGAACTCTACCTCAGCTGCTCAACCTGTAACTCTGACTACCTCTAAGACACTACCTCAAACACGCCCCTCAGGCGCCAAATAACTTTAACCCCCTGAACTTGTATAAATCTTTTTTGCTGTACTGTTCCACACTTGTTCCCTCCAGATCGATTGTAAAGCGCTCAGATACCCTCGGGTCTGGCCAGCGCTATAGAAAACTCCAAAAATAAATAAATAAAATAAATAAATGGTGTTCAACTGGTACTGGAGTAGTGGCGATCAAAATCTCTCGAACAGGAGCCACTTTCTCAACATACCAGGTAATTGCTGCCATAACCACCATAGCACCAACAAACCCTACAGCACAAATGATCTTCTTACTACAGATCTTAGCAACTGTTGATGTTTCTGCAGCCATGATCACTTCGTCGTTCAAAAGAATAGTTGGAGCTCTTATTCCTGGGCAGCCATTGATTTCTTCACCGAGGGTCAAGACGGGTGTCACTTCGTAGGACTGATCCAACCCCCTTGCCACATCGGCACACCGTTTCACCAACCCAGGGCGGTGCTCAACCAGTCCTTTTCGACAATGCAGGCTCTTCCCGTGGTCTCAATTGGTATCGGGATGCTCCAGAAATCGTGTGGTGAGGGAAGTCTCCCTCAGATTCGTCAGGTGAGATGGCTTGGTTTTTCTCAGTATCCAGGATCTCTCGATAGTCGGTCAGCACAGCAGGTTTCACCAAGCTAGGTGACACACGTTTGCAGTGTGTGCTATGGATCGAATTCTTTCTGTTCGTCACTCAAACTGCTGTCCTCGTAGCCAAAAACACTTGCTCTGGTCCTCGCCACCTCGGCTCCAATCTGTTGGACCTCTCAAATATTCTGACCATAACCTGGTCTCCTGGCCAGAGATCGTGGGCCTCACCTGTAGATCTGTCAGGAAGAGCTTCTCGAACCTGTTGATGAATAGAGATCAAACTGTCGGTTAACTGTGCCAAATAATCATTCATCAGAACACAAGGTACATCATGTATGGGGCGTGGCTTAGGAACTCCCCAAATGTTCATCGGTCTCCCAAACTCCACTTCATATGGTGTAAGTCCAGATCGTGAATGTGGCACCGATCTTTTGGACAACAATGCCAGAGGTAGTGCATCTGGCCATTTCAGAGACGTGGAAGCCAGTATCTTCGCTAATTTCAGTTTCAAAGTAGCGTTGTACCTCTCCACTAATCCTGCTGATTGTGGGTGGAAGACTGCATGGAATTTCTGCTTGATCCCTAATCCTTTCAGGACATGCTCAACAACTTGCCCAATAACATGAGGTCCGTTGTCACTCCACAAAAGTTTGCAAACATCATATCTAGGGAAAAACTCTTTTAGAAGCACCTTCACTGTAGTGAGAGCTGCATTATCCTTTGTAGGGTATGCCTCTATCCATTTACTGAAGGCACATACCACCACTAGGACATACTTTAAGTTATTGCAGTGTTCAAGTTGGATGTAATCTATCTGCAAAACTTCAAAAGGTGCAGTCGGTGTAGCAAACCTTCCTGTAGGAGTTTGTGTCCCTTTACCAGGATTATACTGCCAACAGATCAAACAGGACTGTACTACTCTCTTAGCTGTGCTGGCAATTTCAGGATGCTCCCAAACTCGCGTAAGCAATTTCGTTATTGCTAGAGCTCCAACATGTGCCAGCCCATGTGCCATTTAAACCATAGGTTGTAAATAGGCTGCAGGTAGTTTCCATTTATCTATGTCTTTGTTGCGCCAACAACCCTCATCGTCCAATATTCCTTCTTTAGCCCATTGCTCAAGTTCTGCTACAGAAGCAGATCTCTGTACATCTAACACTTCCTGTCTAGCGTCATGCCATCGCTCAGCTTGAGACTTCACTATGTACATAGAAGTAGTGCTTCGTTGCATCGCAGTCTCACGAGCTACGCGATCCGCAAAGGCATTACCTTGTCCTGTCTTATCAGTTACCTTCTTGTGTGCACTACACTTCACAATAGCTATCTTCTTTGTATATGTTAGTGCAGTCAAGAGATTATGCACTAATTCTCCATGCATTATCTGCATCCCGTGGGACGTAAGAAAGCCTCTTTCCTTCCAAAGTAGGCCAAAATCATGGGCCACTCCAAAAGCATAGTGTCTGTCTGTAAAGATGTTCACACATAAGTCAGTGCTAAGTTCACACGCTCGTGTCAAAACTATTAGTTCAGCTGCTTGAGCCGAGTTTTGTGGTATGCGAGCTGTCTCCACTACCGTCTTAAGTGTTGTAATTGCAAATGCAGCTGAGGTCGTGCTATCTGGTAACTTCAAACAGGACCCATCAACCCACAGTTCCCCATCTACATCTGAAAGGGGCGTATCTTGCAAATCAACGCAACCCTTTGTCTGTTCCTCAGTAAGGAATATACAATCATGAGGCTCTTTTGATTGACTGAAAAAGATGAGTTTTCCCTCTTGAACCCAGAAAGGACCGGGAAATATCACAATCAAAAAAGAAATTCCTTTCTGCGTAATATAATTTCAGAGCATAAATATTGCTTGTGAACAATAACATTTATTCTAAACAATTTTATCCCGCCTCATCCTATATTGTATTTAAACCACAACAGAACATCAAATGTATCTAAAGAATTTTTATTAAAAAAGGTTTATCTTCATATACTTAGTATAGACACTTCATCACAAAAATAAAAAATCAAATAATATATATCTAAACAGCAATGTGCATATATTTACTAGACATGATACATGATTCGTAGTACATAAAACATATTCAGTTATCATGTATCATGTCTAGTAAATATATGCACATTGCTGTTTAGATATATATTATTTTATTTTTTATTTTTGTGATGAAGTGTCTATACTAAGTATATGAAGATAAACCTTCTTTAATAAAAATTCTTTAGATACATTTGATGTTCTGTTGTGGTTTAAATACAATATAGGATGAGGCGGGATAAAATTGTTTAGAATAAATGTTATTGTTCACAAGCAATATTTATGCTCTGAAATTATATTACGCAGAAAGGAAGCTCTTTTGATTGAGACTGAGTCACAGGATATGGCAACAAAGTAGCTGGGTTTTAGAGTCGCACACCTCTTTAGGGTAATGTGAGGGGCCAAAAGTGTCAAATCGTATCCTGTCAGGCGAGCACTAGTTAAGTGCTGCGTTTTAGTCTGATTCAAAAGGGCATCTACTGCATGGGGTACTAGCACCAACAATTTGTGACAAAACTATCCCTTCACTCTGACGTATGGACACAGCTGTTGCTGCAACTGAACGGAAGCACCCAGGCAATGTACGAGCAACAGGATCAAGAACTGCTGAAAAGTATGCACAGGGACGCTGCTTGTCACCGTGTGTCTGTACTAAAACCGACAATGCACACCCATCTTTCTCGTGTACATAGAGTGTAAAGGCCTTTGTGTAATCTGGAGTGCCTAACACTGGTGCAGAACAGAGAGCTTGACGTAACTGATGAAAAGCATTCTGACATTCATCTGTCCATGGAAGGGGCATTGGAGTATCTTTAGTCAAAAGCGCTAGCAGGGGTTTAACAATGTGTGAAAACACTAATATCCATTGCCTGCAAAACGAAGTCAATCCAATGAATGCACGGACATCTTTCTGAGTGGAAGGCACTGGTGTAAGTGCACGGCCCTCCTTAGACAGAAGGTGACCTAAGTAGGTTACCTTCGGTCTACAATATTGCAATTTCTTCCGTGACACTTTATGATAGTGTGTAGCAAGAAAAGAAAGCAAAGACAAAGAACATTGTTCACACTGTTCTGGCGTATCGGCTGCCAACAAGATGCCATCGACATATTGTATGAGAGACACTTCTTTAGGCAAAACGAAAGAATCAAGTTGTCTTTTCAATGCTTGACTGTAAATGTTAGGACTCTCAGTGTACCCTTGAGGAATTCCACAAAATCTATATGATCGATTATTCAAAGTGAAGCCGAACAAATATCGGCTATCAGGATGAATAGGAATCGAGAAAAAAGCATTCTTCAAATCGATCACAGAAAATGTAGTTGCTGTTGGAAGAACCAGAGTAAGAAGTGTCGTAATGTCAGAAACCACAGGGTATTGGGGCACTACAATCTTAACTTCTCGCAAATCAATGATGACTCTGTAAATCCTAGTGTCAGTGTCTTTTTTTCAAAATTGGAAGAATAGGACTGTTGCAAACATTATAAGGAACTTCTTCCACAACTCCCACTTTAATCAAATCATGGACAATGCGTATAAGTGCTTCTTCCCCTTCTTGAGAAATTGTATATTGCGGCAATCGTGGCAATGAAGTGCCCTCCTTGACACTAATATGCACTGGTGGGATAACCATTTGCCCTACATCTGTGTCTGAAGTAGCCCACAAAGTACTAGGGTGTGAAGCTAATGCAATATCCTCTTTAACAAGACAAGATCTCTCACTCACTGGGTAATTGTGATTCAAAATAACACGTACTCCTTCAGGAGAACATCGTATCGTAGCCCTCAAATGTTTGAGCATATCTAGTCCCACAATATTGTCTGGTGTGTTTGGAGAGAGCAAAAACAGACTGGAGAACCTAGCCTTATTGGCCGGGCGGCGCAAGGCACGCCTAATATCTCCGGGTTCACCTGCCTTGTCAGACAGAGACACGAGACACTCTGTTGGGCGTAGAAAATCAGATTTATTAGCTGCAGCTAAGCACAGTTGTCCAAGAAGTACACCAATGGTATGTTCTCAGGAGACTGCCACTTAATTCCGTGGCGCACAGTCTATTTTAGTACACATATTTACAATGCCCACTCCCAAACATACAAAACTGACGAATAGGAATATTTCGAAAACAAGCTATCGGATGTCCAAAACACACCCTTCTTTAAGACCCCGTTTGCTCTCCTCCCCTCAAGTTAATCAACACTGGTGCCCGTAATTCAATTTGCAGGTGGTAGAACATGTTTGAATGCTTCAAAGGATAGTTTATGTAACAAGAGAATACACGAAGAGAATAGCGAAGGCCAGTTAAATAAGATAAAGTCAGGAAGAATGGTGGGACCCAAACAGTGGAGTAAGGCAAGGATTAATCAGTCTAGACATGGACTTAACAAACTCGGCCAGGCCCTGACATCGTTTTAGTAATCAAGGACAAGGGTTACTCTTTAACAGAAGAGACACGTAGCAGCTGAAAGAGCAAAAACACCGCGTTCGCCGTGCTGCCTGAGTGAGACAACACAAAATGGCGGCTAAGCACAAAATGGCGGCTAGATACGAAGCGGAGTCGAAAACTACGGAACCTCAGGACATGGAGCAGTACATTTATCAACATGGAATGCAAGTGGCTGTGATAGCGGGCTAAGGGAAGGTGTTCCATCGAAATCTATTGATGTAATGGTTAAGCCAGACAGGGGAGCCCTTGGAACCAAGTGTTTAGATAAGGCGCTACGAGTAGCTCCTGTATCAACCAGAAACTGATCAGTAGAACCCAAAACATGTGCTGTAACATAGGGACCCTTCTGATCTACTGGAACTTCAACTGATTCCTTGCCCCATCCTAGGTAATCCTATGCATAAACAGAATATTTCAAATCAGACGGCACATAATCAGACATTTGATATTGATTTTGTCTATCAAAAGTGTTAAACCCATCCTGTCCACGTGTATTAGCATCAAACCTAGCACGAGCGTCCGTGCTTCCTCTAGGCCCTGAATATCCTGAACGATTTCTCATTTGTCCCCGTCCACGTGGATACTGCGGAGCACGCAATGCTGGACAATCCGAAGCCCAATGCCCAAATTTCCTGCAGTACGCACACTGATCAACATGTAGTATGTTTATCTAGGGACCTGTATCGATACTCCTATTTCTGACCCTTGTCCGGTTAATAAATCACTAGTAGCCATACAACGGCACAGAAACCCATTTTCAGATTAAGTCATAGCGCATGCTATCACATTAGGCAAGCACTATTCCTCCAGCCCCCCTAGAAAGCACACCGAGTTCTCAAAACAAACCAAACCACCAGCAGACCTGGGAAATCCCCCGCAGCTATTGTTTTGATTTCGTTCGAGAACTCCTGTAAAGAATGTAAGAACGACCAGTTCTTATGACATCCTTACTGACGTTTTATGTACATCCTTACGTCAAACTCGGCACCTTTCAGGTATAAATATACCGACCCTGCCCTAAGCAAAGACACGGTGGTGATGAGCTTGGAGCAGCGCTACTTGCCGGAGAGCCCAGCTGATGCAGGAAGCCCACGGACGCTGCCCCTCCCTTTTGACGCGCTGAGAGAGACGCTGTCTTTTCTCTTGCCGAGAAATCCAGCTTCCGGCGTTTCCAGCTTGCCCTCGCGGGTAACTGGGATACCGAGTCCTGAGACAGAGATACCAGCCCTCCTGCCTTCTAAATCCCAGGTACTGAACTGACTAACCCCTTACAGAGAATTCTTGAGTCAGATTCTTGGCAAACCAAACTTAACTTAAACTGCTACTTACTTACTCCCTCCCACGTATTAGGCTTAGGTCAGGTACACCGGGGTAGGCGTAGTTAGAAGCACTAGTTGAGTATGATTAGTCAATGTATATATGTATGTACATCTTTTATCCATTTTAAAGTATCATATGGCTAAGAAACCATATCAATGCTTTTACAGTATTATTTTATAATCCTGCTTTTACTGTATGCACTTTACTTAACCACAAGTATTGAAATTGTAGCGATTCATTTCTCTTGTATGAGAAAAGAGACTGATCAATAAATAACACCTTTTTGATTGAACACGCCCGTCTCTTCCTTTCTCTACAATCTGGTGAAACTAAGTATGCACGTATTGACTGAGTAAAATAGTTGTCTTTTGTTTTCACACGACTCTAGAGATATACTCTTGATTAGGGGGAGCAAAGTTGTCATGTTCTATGGTTGTCAGAAACTAAATCCCTTCTTGTCTATCCAGGGAGGTTAAACTCCTCCTTGCCTATTCGAGAAAGTTTCTAGTGAACTCTGAGCTAGCTGGCACACAAAACTTTAAGTCTAATATCGTCAGTAGAAGACCTAGTTAACCTTTGTCCTACGTCTATACTATTGAAGATATTATTCCAATGCGCAGAGCCTATTGGGATAATAGGAACTACACTACATGGCGCCCAACGTTTGGTAAGGCGATAAATCTAACGCAAGGCATTAGAGTAACTCAGTCGTGCTTTTTCACACAGACCCTTTCTCCCATAAATACTCCAAAGACGTCTGGAGTGGGTCAAAGGTTAAATCCGCCAAACTTAGTAGGAGGAGACTCCTATGTATGGTTTTTGGTTTATTCAACGTTGAAGGATACAGTGTTCCAAAATATTGTGCACCTAATCTTTGTTTCCTTGGAAACCTGATCTGCAACAAAAACCCTTCTGTCAGTAAAAATGTCAGAAACTGAAGAAGAGAGGGAGACAGCTAGAATAGCAGCTCGTCTCATAGAGGATGACACAAGTCTCCTACAGCAAGACCCGGACGCAATACTCATCCCGGTCAACATAAGAAAAACTATAACACTTAAACTTATAGAAAATGGACTGACATCGAGAGGTGGTACAGTCATATTCGTAATTGAGGCACACGAATATCGGCAGACAGAGGTATTCTATTCATGGATAAACTTTCCAGCAGCAAACGCTGTAACAAAGGAGTTCCACTATTACAAAATAGAGGAACCACCGGATATCTACACCCCTTTGGAGGAGGTGGAAATACCATTAAAATACCAAGAGCACCTGCTCTGGTTTTAAGGCGCCCTAAAACATAATGATCACATCACCAGGCTCGGTCCACTAGGTAGACTAGGAGCAACGTGGCCGGTTCTAGCTGGATACACACCACATCCAGACATTGAAAAAATGTCAATACCAGAACTTTTAGCACAGCTAAAACAACTGATTAAAATACACAGACAATTAGTCCAATATGTAATACGCACTTCAACAGTCCAAACAGCTATTAAAATTCCACAGCTGACCCCTCATCAGGGGAACACAAATAAAATCACACCACAGAACATACAGTCCTGTCTAGGTAAAGTACCCATTAAAAGGGAACAAATTCCATTCTGGTTAGCACAAAAAATCACTCAAATAGAGGCGGTATTTCCGGATACCACCCTGTTGAGAAACACAGAATTCTGACTATCTGTCTTCCAATGGGAATCGCACCACATGTGGAGGACTGTGACACTTGGGGCACAGTCTTTGCTTCCATTTATAAAAAAACACATGGTGTTCCGTCCATAGTGGTAATACCAGAGGTGCTAAAACAGATTCAAAGTGAATACGGTCCAGAACCTGCTTTAACTCTGGGTATGAAATTACTGAAAGACTTCAAGCAGGTCTCGGCAATATTACTAACCAACATAAAGGGGGAAGCAGCAACTGTGGCGATCCGCCAAAGGTTGAAAGAAACAGATATAGCAGACCAACCATTTGAACTTGCCAGAATCATAGAAAAATCCTATGAAGAACTAGGAAGAGATAGTTTGGGTGGGAAACCAGTAAAACCCCAACTAACTGAAAATCCTGAAAAGGTATTTATAAAAATCTAAACACTCCTAAAAAGAGCTGGGATGGAAATAAACAATCCACTCCCAAAGAAAAAAGATTCCAGTCCAGAGGAAGGTCTCCTCGGCGGAGAGAAAGATCTACGGACCAAGGACACAAGTCTCCCCAAAGGGAGCCCTCTGAGAAAAGATACAACCTTAGAAATAGGGATAATTTAAAGAAACCTGATAGATATCAAGATATTGATACACGTCCCTCTCGATCTTTTCAGACTTCCTCGCAGAAATCGGAAAGAAGAGGACGGTCAGAACACAGGGAAGAGCACGTCAAGTCCAAAGACAAGGAACCTGCTCATCAAAATAAAAAGTTACAAATTCCAAAGAAGAAGGTAGCCAGTATTAAAGTAATCAAACATGCCGAGGATACTGAGGACACAGCTGAAAAACGGAGAGTGGGCTCAGACAATGCTAGACAGCGCAGCCGAAGTGAGCATAGCTCGCAAGATCCTGATGAATCATCTGGAGACAGTGGACACGAATGAATACATTCAGGTGGAAACTGCAGATACCAGAGTTAGCAAACCTCATAAAATATATGAAATAACATTGCGTATAGAGGGAGATAAGACTAGGAAAATAAGGGGTCTATTTTGGGATAATCTCTCCAAAGGCTATGACATCCTTCTAGCTGAAAAAGATTGGCCACCAGAGTTTGTCAGGGAGTGCCCTCATGGCGAAGAAATGATTATGCCTGCCTTCTCAAATCATATTCCAATTCATAAAAAATATACACTTGCAAGAAAGTGGGCAGTAGCCCAGGCTCCTGCACTATATAAAAATCATGTGGGATGGGATGAGGACTCTGCTCCTCACAAAATCCAGTTAAAATCTCAACCAACTGCACAAAGGCAGTACCCAATTAAGCAAGAAGCTAAAAAACAGGTCAGGGAGATCTTAGATCAACTTGAATACCAGGGGGTGATTTGAAACTTGCACCTCACAAATGAACAATCCTTTGTTTCCTGTCTCCAAACCAGATGATTCATATCGTCTAGTTTTGGACTACAGACACCTAAACTCATGTTGCAAAACTTTTGCAGTACGAAACTCACACAGTGCAGCACTAATGAATAGCATAGTGCGCAAAAAATACAAAACCACATTAGACATTTCTAATGGATTCTTTTGTCAAAATATAGCACCTGAAAGCAGATATTTGACCGCTTTCTCAATAAATGGCACTCAGAAACATTTCTGTCGTTTGCCACAGGGGTTCAAGAACAGCCCAGGATTATTCTCAGCGAGAGTAACAGAGTTACTACAAATATATGATGATGAGGCATTATCTTATGTCGATGACATCTATCTAACAGATGATGACTTGGATACTCACTTGAAAAGAGTGAACACCATAATACTTGGGTTCGCAGCAGAGGGTTACAAATTCACCTTCAAAAAGTCAAGAATTGCCCATCTAACTGTCCTATTTTTAGGGTATGAATTATCAAGTGAAGGCAAAAGCCTGGCTGACAATTTCTTAGAGAAATGTGCTGTAATCCAAGCACCAAGAACGCTGAAAAACATACAATCAATTCTAGGTTTCCTGAATTTCGGAAGAACTTACATTATAAATTACGCAGAGAGGGTTAAACCTCTCTATGACCTAATAAAACCAGATTTTAAAAGAATCAATTGGACTCAAAAACACACAGAAATGTTGAGATCTTTACAAACGGACATGTTAGTTAAAACAAAACTACAAACACGCGATAACACACCCAACCTTGTGATTCGAGTCATCCCAGGAAGATGCGTATTCACATACCTAACCTCTAATGAGGGAGAAACGGTACCAATAGCATACAAATCTCATTTGTACACAGAAGCTGAGAAAACGTTCAGCATTAAGGAAAACATTGTTCATATGGTTCAAACAGCTGTAGCAAGAGAAAGATACCAAGCTGACGGCAGACGGATTACAGTCAGAACAGCAGAATCAGCCTTTGAGGCATTAACAAGCCCATGTAATTTACCTACTGTGGCACTAGATCCAAAATGGATACAATGGGAAAATTCTCTTGCTACAGACAAAGTGAAATACTATTTTGACCCGGAAATTAAAAAATTAAAAAATCTAGAATACGAAAGAGAATACCCTCTGTCAATCGACATTCTGCCCATACGACAATACGCCTGTGTAATATATACAGACGGACATGCTCAACCCTCAGTTTGGGGAAAACTAGCCTATAACGCCACATGCGAGATTGTAAAAAACGTGTGGCGCGGAGGTAAATTGAGACCTATGGTAACAAAATCACACTCGGTAGAAAATAATTCAGAACAACAAACTGAAATAATAGCGTTAAAACTGGCGCTAGACAATGCCGATCGCGAATTCCCGACACTAATAGTGTGCGATTCGTATTACTGCGTCAAATCATACAATACCGATTTACAGAAATGGGTTCAAAACGGTTACAAAGATGACACAGGTGCCACAATAAAGCAAAAATCGCTTTGGGAACAAGTAGTTCTTTTACAGAAAGAACTACCAAAGACTCACGTGATACACTCCCTGAGTCATCTGCGTGATGGCGTTCACGTTGCAGGGAATTCATCGGCTGAGACAGCCACAACGGAAGCAACTAAATCGACTTCCGTAGCTACAAAAAAGCGTTCAGGAAAATACATTGACGGGGAAACGATGCTGGCGGTGAAAACGTCATCAAAAGGCGACTGCTCAGCGCTACCCATCAACTATCCACTCAATTATACATACATAATCGATGCAAACTCCGTTCCTTTTGCTCAAATCCCTGGAGTGGGGGATAGGGTAATTCCAAACACGAACAGGAGAGTCTTGTTAATAGCAGACGCACATATGGGTGAGGGTCTTAGACACCTTAAGCTTAAGGATTCTCTGGAAGAATTACAATCAATATACTGGTGGCCTGGAATGAGCCTGCAACATCACATATTTGCAAAAAACTGCCCAGACTGCAACAGAGATCGCAGTGGCGACCGAGACGGTATATTACCATGGCGTTTCGCTCCAGATTGGATTAAACAACAAAACCCATTATGAATAATGCGTCATATTAACAGGTAGAGACTATTTTCACTTATAATGTAGACCCCAGCATTCGGCTGACGTCTGAACTGTTCTAAAAAGATTTGCGAGTCTATAATGGCATATACGCTAGGAGCATGCTACGTTCTGACCAATGCCTTTCCTTTAGCTCTCGAGCTTATAGGGGGAGCATGGCCAGCATGAGCATTACATTGCGGGACTCTTCTCACTTCCTTCCTGAGGGAAACGGGATGGTGTAAAGAAAAAACCAAGGCATAAAGCAATCTATAATGGCAAAGGTATTAGGTTCGGGAGCTGGGTGGGTCAAACATTTAATAAGTGTCCAACGTAGTCTTAATAATCTGCCAAGAAATTCTCTAAGAGGTCTCAGTCCTTACGAATTATTGTTTGGGACTAGAATGTTAATCCAGGACCTCGATAGTTAAACTTCAGTGGTGAAAGAAAAATGCTTTGATATCAAAGATCGTTTGGCTATTTTGCAGTACTTAAATGAAACAAGAAAAGACCTGAGCAACATAAAGTTGAAACAGCAGCCAACAACCACTGAAGAGAAACCACCTGTCCCAGCAAGGCCTGTCTGGATTCCAAAAATCGGGGATCTGGTCAGAGAGAAGATCGCGGTAAAGAAGGAATTTGGGCCTTCTTACAGAAAAGCAGTACCTGTCTTGTCTGTCAACTGGACAAGATCAGTAGTATTACCGCCCCTTGCTGGTAAAAAGGAGAACCGAGTTGTATCCATCGACCTGGTTAAACCACAATCATGTGGCCGATAACAAGTAGTAGGCCAAGTGGACTCCCAAGAAGTAGTAGAACACCAAAGTTTGCTACAAATACAGAGGTTCAAACTGAGAGACTAATCACATTTGATAAACCTACAGTGAATCAACAAGGACTATGCAACAAAGCCATGGAACTAAAACCTCTTGAAACCCAAATCCAAACTTTACATCAAGAAACACCAATCTACAATGATGTAACCACTGACTATGCTAATGAAACAAAGCAAATTCCAAAAGCAAAAAGGAATCCAGAAGCAATTGAAACAATTGACAGAACAGCATCTGGCTACTTCATCAACTTCGATGATTTTTCTGAGGATCCAAGCGAACCTGGGGAACAGCCAACAACAAAAACTTCAAAAGACAAAGCACAGGAACTCTATCATCAACTAAAAGAAACGTATCTGATTTCTCCATTGATTGAAATTTGGGTGGCACTAGGTTTATTTGTCCTCATACTTTGGCTCATCTTGGTACTATGCTTGGGACATTTTATTTAGGGAAAATATGTTACAATGGACACAGCAAGTCAGAATATCAACTTGGTCCTGAAACCACACAAGTCTTCACACATCGAGAAAAGAGAACTTTCTTCAGTAAACTTCACAGCCAATCCTATACCCGGTGGGGTAGCATGGGACAAAACTGATTACGAAATCTATGGTCCGGTCGAGCTCCTGAAGTATCCTCATCAATTCAAGATTTCGTTGAGTGACTTTGTAAAACCAAGCACATTCGCTGATGATTGGGACTTTGAAAGTATTAATGATATGATGTCAGATCTAGTGATGTCAGCTAAATTTACAGAACATGATTATTTGTAAGGTTCGTCTAATTATGACCAGATGTATTGTTACAACCACTATGGTCACCATTATCTGCATAAATCTGCTCAACCTAGAAATGTTTTTAATTATAACCAATGGGAACATTGTGCAACTCCACCAAAAGGCAGTTCAAAAACATTTTATGAAAAATTTTCATACTTCTCAGGGTTTAACACAAGTAATGCAGAAACATTTTATTTTAGAATGTTGAATAAGACAGGAATGAAAACCATGCTTACAAACACAAAATTAATCTATTCAGAGACATTTTTTTGAAAAAATGAAAACATTCGGTTTTGATTTCTGGAACAATAATATTGAAACGAAAACAATCTGGGGTACAAGAGATTGGCAAGTGCAAGGTATGGAATCATTATTTAGAGCCTGCATGATCCCAGAACAAATTATATTCTTGAATGATACAATTCAACAGACAACCTGTCTTGGCCTAGCCAAAATTAAAGACTTGAACAAACCGTCTATTCCAAAACCAACACCTGACAGTAATAGCACTACAGATATTGAGATAGACGTATCCCATATTTTGAACCAAAACAGAACACATCCTGCTTGGAAAAAATGGTTGATCTGGCCCACAGACACAAATAACTGTCAAGATAGATTGCTGAACAAAATACAGGGGTTCGCATTGACCAGGCCAGACCCTAGATACTCCCAGAGACAACATCCAGGGATTGTAACTACTTACAGTGTAGGGAAACTCTGCTTCGAATGGCTACATACATCCACACTGGTTGAAATTAAGCAACACTTGACTTTACTTAAAGAAGGTGCTGACCTGCGTGATTTCATTATGGGACCACGCAAACAGCGTCAAAAACGTTTCATAGCGGCCTCTATATATGCAGCTTACAACGAAGCTTGGAAAGTAACTCAAATTGAGACAGCAGAGAAAATACGGGGAAATTGACCGTGTTAATTTGGAAAAATCACTTTCTGTTGTGGACAATGGGTTAATGACTCTGTCTTCCAGAATATATTCACTGGACAGTATTGTATCATCTGCAATCGATATAATAGAGCAGGACTTACTGATGTTGCAACACGGTCAGTCCCAATTACGTTCTATTGTACAGCTTGGATGGACGTTACAAAATCTGCGTTCAGGCTACGTGCCTTGGCGTTTAATCAACACAACGTCATTATTCAGTATCTTTAACCTTACTGATACACAAATCAGCCTGGCACAAAAGGGTGCTGATTATACAATTCTGAGCATTGAAAAACTTGAAAGATTGCCATTGACAATGTCAGAACGACCTGTCATTGAATGGATAATACATGGAATCATAACTATTCCGATAACGACTTTCCAATTCCGATACTGCCAAAAATATATACAGGCAGGCCAGTATGAAAGGTTGGGTAAAGGATACATTAAGTCAACATGGAACTTACCTTATACACACACATGTTACAGTAATAAAGGACAGAGTGTATTTCTTAGTTGTAATGATTGTGAAAAATCACTAAGTGGTATACTTCTGTGTCAGGGTATAAGTTTGCATGGGGCCTGTGAAGGGACTTCAAATAACCTTTCATGTCACCAGCTCGGCACACCTGCAGCACAAATAGAACCATTCTTTAGAAGACTTTCTAACGGGAGTTACATTCTAATTGTAGATCACAGATGTTGTGGCTTACTGCCAGGAAAACCTTATCTCATAAGCGTGAGCTCCATGGTCACTTGTTGTGAGAGAGTATTGTTTCCGAATGACCCTCCAGACAGGGAGGAACAAATTTGGCCCAGTTTCAAAATCTCTTCTATTCAAATTGATACTTTAAGCAGAATGAAGACTGTGCTCCTATAGACGCCAACCCATTTGACGTCATCAAAAGAAACGTATGATCTCCAAGTTGCAAGGACAACGGGTGAGATACATGCATTGTTATCAACAAATTGCCCCCTACACTTCGCAGAAATGCTAAACGAAATCTTAAAGTTTTTTCGGGACTGTTAACACCATTCAAAGCAGTCCTGGGTATTTTTCCTAATTTCGTCCATTCCATCTTTGGCGGACTTCCACTCCTGTTGGGACTCGTAGCAGGCATTTTATTTTTGCTGCTCCTGCTTCGTTATGGCAAGCCATGTCACAGACAAGACTCCAGCAACCATGGAAGAAACGATCCTAGCTATACGCTACCGGGACCGCATAACTAAAGTCCTTGGACTAGCCCGGCTAAGAGATCTGAATATGACCTGGTTTCTTTCATTCAGACCCATGTGGCAGAATTGTGTTATGCCTGTATTGAGGTGCATGCTATGCGGCGAAGAATGCGTGTTGGACACCTGTCTTACACTACAATCAGAAGTACCATTGGATGCAGATACTTTGTTGAGTCCAGTAAAGGCTCATGCGTTGTGCTGTCCCCAGCGGCTACCTATCCTGATGACGGCATTCGTGGAGACTTCACCACTACGATTGAAGGGTAGTGAAGTACAAGATGAAAGCAGCATCAACCAGGTACGACCTTCTGTGAGCAATGATGATCGAAACATCACTGAAAGGGAACATGCGCATGACTGCATGGTAGCGACATTTTCCAACCTAGTCGAACTTTCACCAGAAGCGGTAGACTGTTTTTTCGAGAGTCTGTCTGAAATGATGTTTTCACCAGAACAGAGAGAGTGACTTTAAACGAAATTGCACACAGCGTTCCCTGAACTCTGAATTTGTCCTTCAGCTTTAAAAACAAAGCTACTGAGAACTTTCCTTCTTCCCCTGAAAACGAAAACTTTTTTTCCCCAAATCCAAAATATTTACCTTTTTGCACTTATCTTCTGCTTAAAGTAAAACTATTCCTAGAGAACAGAGCTTCTATTTTTAGGAAACTCTAGAGACATTACGTTACCTCAACCTCTAGCTTATTTACAAGAAATTGTATTTATATGTGATGAAGTGGTCTCGCACTTTTTTTCTGTATTACGAGCCATTTCATGTGTAATTTTCGTGAATCATTCATGCTGATTTAAAATATGCATCCTGTTTTTGAATGATTACGCTGCTTAAATGCATACAGTTGCTATACTCATTTTCGTGTATTTCGCAATACCATTTTTTCGAATGCAAAAGAAAATGTATTCTGGGTTGGTTCGGTATACACATGCACTATTAGTTATGTTTACTATTGCTTAGGTTAGTAAATATGTACATAAATGCGTGTAGTGGGTGTAGTATGTTTATCTAGGGACCTGTATCGATACTCCTATTTCTGACCCTTGTCCGGTTAATTTAATCACTAGTAGCCATACAACGGCACAGAAACCCGTTTTCAGATTAAGTCATAGCGCATGCTTTCACATTAGGCAAGCACTATTCCTCCAGCCCCCCTAGAAAGCACACCGAGTTCTCAAAACAAACCAAACCACCAGCAGACCTGGGAAATCCCCCGCAGCTATTGTTTTGATTTCGTTCGAGAACTCCTGTAAAGAATGTAAGAACGACCAGTTCTTATGACATCCTTACTGACGTTTTATGTACATCCTTACGTCAAACTCGGCAACTTTCAGGTATAAATATACCGACGCTGCCCTAAGCAAAGACACGGTGGTGATGAGCTTGGAGCAGCGCTACTTGCTGAAGAGCCCAGCTGATGCAGGAAGCCCACGGACGCTGCCCCTCCCTTTTGACGCGCTGAGAGAGTCGCTGTCTTTTCTCTTGCCGAGAAATCCAGCTTCCGGCATTCCCAGCTTGCCCTCGCGGGTAACTGGGATACCGAGTCCTGAGACAGAGATACCAGCCCTCCTGCCTTCTAAATCCCAGGTACTGAACTGACTAACCCCTTACAGAGAATTCTTGAGTCAGATTCTTGGTAAACCAAACTTGACTTAAACTGCTACTTACTTACTCCCTCCCACGTATTAGGCTTAGGTCAGGTACACCGGGGTAGGCGTAGTTAGAAGCACCAGTTGAGTACGATTAGTCAATGTAAATATGTATGTACATCTTTTATCCATTTTAAAGTATCATATGGCTAAGAAACCATATCAATGCTTTTACAGTATTATTTTATAATCCTGCTTTTACTGTATGCACTTTACTTAACCACAAGTATTGCAATTGTAGCGATTCATTTCTCTTGTATGAGAAAAGAGACTGATCAATAAATAACACCTTTTTATTGAACACGCCCGTCTCTTCCTTTCTCTACAATCTGGTGAAACTAAGTATGCACGTATTGACTGAGTAAAATAGTTGTCTTTTGTTTTCACACGACTCTAGAGATATACTCTTGATTAGGGGGAGCAAAGTTGTCATGTTCTATGGTTGTCAGAAACTAAATCCCTTCTTGTCTATCCAGGGAGGTTAAACTCCTCCTTGCCTATTCGAGAAAGTTTCTAGTGAACTCTGAGCTAGCTGGCACACAAAACTTTAAGTCTAATATCGTCAGTAGAAGACCTAGTTAACCTCTGTCCTACGTCTATACTATTGAAGATATTATTCCAATCCGCAGAGCCTATTGGGATAATAGGAACTACACTACAAACAGACTAATTCGAACGAGTGTAAGAAGGAAAAGATGATAAGATTCCCGTTCACCTCTATCATTACCTCTAGAAGGCGGACCATAAGCCTGAGCCATCATAACCTTCGTTTTTAACTCCTTAGTCTTCTTATCTTCATTACCCTTTGCTTCTAACTCCTGTCGTTCATAATATTGAGCCATAGTCAAAAGAGAAACCGGAGAAGAGGTAGTCCATGAGCTCTCACTGGCCTTTAGGCGACTAGCTATTCCTGACAACAGGTTTGCGACATATTTATCAACGAACATATGCCTACCTGTGTCATCTTTCAATGACTGGCCACTAAAATTGTGGAATGCCTCCTCAAAACGCGTAAAGAAGTCAGAAACAGATTCATCTGCCTTTTGCTTACAAGATGCTAATACAGTCCAATCTATCTTTTTAGGGGGAATAATCATTTTTAACTTAACTAATATGGCTGCGGGAAGATTAACTGACATGGTTTCTGTGCGGGTTCCCTATCTACATCCAGTCGGTCTAAATCTTTCCATAATGCCCCAAAAGTCGCATGATCATCAACCTTATGTACAGTTCTCCACATATCAGGGGGTAATATCAATCCGAAAAACAGGTCAATATCAGGCAGAGCCATAGTACAAGAACTAATGGCACCCTCAACTTCCTCATAAAAAGCTGCTGGATTTTTCCGCGGATCAGGTGATGCAGTTTTAAGAGCCATAACATCCGCTTTATTCCAAGGAGTGTAAACCCAATTATAAATAAAATAACCCTTTGCATCAGAGGAAGCCTTATCATCACTCGTACCCACTCCTTTAGGAGGAACATACAAAGGTGCGGCTTCCCGCATAGGTTTCGCATGAACTACAACATTCTTGTCTGTTTCGGGAGTAGAATCTCGTGCCATATTAATCCGGGGTGTTTGCGTGCTGATGCAGTCCGTTTGCGAGAGGAGAAAAAGGCAGCAGAAGCAGCTGCACAGTTTAACCAGACGTCTAACTGTATCAGCCACCTGAGAGAAGACAAAAAGACCATCACGCATTTGCTTACAATCATTTACTATATCAACAGGCTCCAATTCTTCAGAATATTTCCTAAACCATTCAACAACTTCGGTGGCAAACGCCTTGTAAAATATATTTGCTCCCTTTCCTGCCAATCCGTTATGCTATCTAAAAGTTCAGAAGCAGTATTACGGGCGGCTTTGCGAGCAGCAGATCTAAGCTGAGACGCACGTTCAGCGGACAACATAGAACGAGTTTCTCGTGTTTTGTCCTGGTCTGTAGGAGAGTCCTCATCTGAATCATGAGGAGCAGAAGGAAGAGTATACGAAGGTGGAGAACGATCTAATAACAAGAAATCATCTTGAGGTTTATTAAGGATAGGATACAGTGGTCGCCGAACAGCGTATTGGCGAGTTACCTGTAAATGGTGCTCCCTATCTTCCCTCTCTTTTAGTTCTTTTATTTCTTTATTTTTCATTTCTGATGATTTCGCATAGATGTTCTTTTGCTGTTCTTTTTCAGTCAAGGCTTGTTTTCCGCTTCATTCGTTCACGCACTTCTTTCTCCCACATTCATACACAGTCAAACATGTCTTGCCTAGCCTTTCGCTTAAACATTTGTTGCTCCACATACTTAATCTTTCGCAAATCAAATGACCCATGCATAGGTCAACGCAATTCTGGATCCTTAAGAGTATATTTATTCCATAACGTGCTGTACATTATAGCAATACCATATTTAATATACATAGCCCTATTAGGCGTCCCCTCCGGGGGGGGCCGGGTGTGCTTTGAGTCTAAAAATTGATACCTCTACAAATGCAACATATCCTACGAAGTGTGCTAGAAACAGGCTTGCCAAAAATAGTGCAGAATATGCAGTATTATAACCAAAGTAGCACTTAAGGTACTTCTTAGTACGATGTGGCGTTCAATTCAGATGGAGAAAATTCTCCTCATTACCTGCCTATATAAATTGCAATTCATATATTAATACCATACAAATCCAAGTTGGCCAACAAAGTTCCAAAATTCCAAAGCCACAGTAAGCGTTACTAAAGTACCTTACCAATCCCAGGCATCAAAACCAACAGCAAGTGTTGCAAAACAACTCTTACCAATCACTTGGTGTCCAGGTTCCAACTGCCAAGTTCTCAAAATCGACCAAATGGTCACTGCACAGCGAATCAACAGAAGAGATCTCAGTCAAGGACCGGCACCACCTAGAGGGTCAGATCAGAAAGAGGAAAAACACTGTGGGTGCCAAGACACGGGTCTCCTCGGGCAGGGATCATCCAAAGCAAGATTCCAATCCTCAGTTTCGACCACTCCTTCGGGCATCCGAGTCACCGATGAGCCCCACGTTGGGTGCCAATTTGTGGTGGTGGTCCTCAGCAAGGCCCAGTGCTAGTTGTTCGCCCTTCTCTGCACAAGTCCTCAGACCAATAGGATAGAAGTTGGCACAGAAACTGGAATAGAAAATACAAAGTTTTAATAAACCTCATGAGATGGAACTACATTCACACAACACCCTTCGGCAATGTATGAAGTAGCACCCTGAATGTAAGGAGCTTGGTCCTTTTATACCCACACAGGGGCTCAAAAGAAGGTGGTACAATTACAAGAGAAGGTTTCAGGTACATATAAGGTCATACAAAAAATGCACAGTCAACAAGTGGGAGGAGCTAACAGTTGCTAATTCTGGTGAACACATCCCGACATTTACAGACTAGGGACAGCTGCAAGGACAGCTGCAAGCTCAACTGAGCATGTGCGTAACTGAAGAGGCTAAATATAACCTGTCTCTAGGCAGATTTCAAGAGCAGATGACAGCAAGGTAGGACAGAGCACATGGTGAGCATGTGGTAGCACATGGCATACAAAATGGCTGTCAGAAATACAGAATGGATAACACAAAACGGACAAGATAACTTCTAAATACAGGATGGCTTCTGCTAATGCTAACCCAATCGCTGCAAAATTACAACAGAGTGGTGTAGAGAGTGGAGGAAAATGAGGCATAGGATTGAAAGATGTACGCCAGGTTGAACATGGAAACTGAGATTTAAATTTTTAGGAAGGTGTGGATTTTCACAATATTACTGTCTCCATAGTACTGATTATCAAGGTTTAGAAAATCTAATTTTTACTGCAGTGCATTCGTTAGAAAATATTCAAGTTCTAATGGACTAACAGTGGTCTTTTCCATCTGCAGAATATACCGAATGACCAGAGGAGCCAGTGCTGCAGAAGAGAATGTGTCTGCGTGCTGTGACCCCAAAAAAAAGACATTCCTCAGCACTCTGCCTTCCTTAGTCAATTTACATGGTAAGTCTAACTCCAGTTGAATACTTTTGTTAGTCAATAAATAAGTTTATAGCATCGTAGTGCCCCGAGTACCTTTTTAGTGGGGTCTTTGGCATGATTATATTCTGTCAAGACTGTAGCAAAATGGATCATGTTACGGTGATCATCATATTTTATCAAATACTTTGTCTCCAAAGCTGACAAAGCCTGCGTTAGATACCTGTGCAAACAATGTGTCATCAGAGGACATTACGGGTTTCAAGGCTAGAATGAGTTGCCTTAATTTGGTGAAATGGAGTTACTTTCTCATGTAGTGGAGCTCATTTGACCTGTTTACCTACACTCTGTATATGGGACTCTGATGCTCCAGATGGATTGCTGTTTAGGATATTCTACGGTCTTGCAACTCTATCCCATTTTCAAAAAGAACCCAATGCTTTTAGTGGTTCAGAGTACTTTCCCAGTACACCTCCTAGCTGCCTTGCACTCATAATTACATATAGTTATCTAGTGCATAATTGCTGGTGTCTCCTCTTCCTGTGTTTCTTCGTCACCCAGGGCGATTGGTCAAGTGCTTTCCTGACAACACAAAGCTAGAGCAGGATGTCATCTGGCATCAGGGACAATCAGTTGCCTAGCAAGCACTAGGATACATTTATCATGGTGTTGAAATGGGTAGCAGGGTAAACAGGGCGCCCCGCTGAAGACCTAAATTGTTAGACGAAAGAAACTAGGGCATTATTTGAGACTTGTGCATCTGTTTGAAGGTGCGGTGCTCAGTGTTCTCGACTTCTCTATAGGTTAACTGATAGGGATGTACTAATATGAAGATGTTAAGATGTTGTTTATAGTTTTTATTATTCCCATTAACTGTAGCGTAAACCTTCCTCCCTCAACTTCTCACATAACTTAATTGCTATTGGTGTATTATAACCTTAACGAATTGCACTGAGAAGGGGATGCTGTCACTTTGCTGGAAACCACACCTTTTTATCTACGTCCTGATGTAGGTGCTAAAGTGATGTAGAGAGTGGTAGAAAATGAGGCATAGGATTGAGAGATGTACGCCAGGTTAAACATGAAAACTGAGATTTTAATTTTTAGTAAGCTGTGGATTTTCACAATATTACTGTCTCCATATTACTGATTGTGAGAAGTTAGCCTGGCATATGATGTCCACTAGTTCTAGTGGGCACCTTGCACCAGTCTAATCGACCCTTATTGATGGTGGTTGTAAAGTCAACCTTATAGAAAGCTATCCTAGTGGTAGCATGAACAAGCAGTCTTCAGGCTAAGACTTCATTAGGCGAGTTAAGCAAGTTGTTTTACCATATATAATCCATTGAATACCAAATGAAAGGACACCACACAAGGTAAATATCAAATATATATGTTTTTAATCTAAACACAACCCCTCTGCACTCTTTATGAGGTCAGAGGTAAAAATACAATACAAGTCACTGAGTTAATATACGATAAGTTGCACAGTATACGTTATGGCCTAGGGGCCTCACAAACCATATACTAAGAAAGTGGTATAAGTACCACAAGAGAATTAGAAAGCAGGCCTAGGGCCTGTAGAATCGCTGGGGCTACACTAAACAACCAAAGGTTAGGAAGTACGAGACCCACGGGAGCCGCGTGCAGTGTCTAAACACAGGCGCGGGTTCCCATTAACCTTCTAGGGAGTTCTTAAAAGTCACAAAGTTACAGTTTAAGGACACTTCCGGATGGACTAGGATGGAAACCTTTTAAACTAGGACACTTCAAAAGTCAAAACCCACGGGAGCACCGGAGTACTCGTGTTACTTCACCCAGGGAAGCCGGGTGCATAGGTGTCTTTTCGTGTCTGGTTTCGTCGTCGTTTTCTATGGAGAGCTGCAAAGAAGTGCTGCAGGCGACCAGAGGAAAAGTGTCCGGGTGGATCAGAGATGTGAAGAACCTGAAAGCAGAGGGGACAGACTCTGGGTCACTAGCCAGTGACCAGGAAGGAACCAGGCGATGTCTGGTGCTTTGCAGGTGAAGAAGGTGAGTTTGTCTCTTCAGCCACGAGGTCCAGGAGGCATAAACGATGACCAGGAGCTGGATTCAAGCTGTCCCATGATTGATCTAGATGACTGCAGTGTCGGTATCTGGATAGGACCCAACAAGCCTTGGCAACCGCAACCCACGCAGGATGTCGAGATTGTCTCTGTTGCAGATCAGCAAGGTCTGTGGCACTTCTCCTTTTCAGGGAAGCTGGAGCAAGCCTGGAGAAACCAGGATAGCAAGTTAAATTCAAAAGGTCTTCAGGGGGCTCACAAGCCAATGGGCAAGGAACTGGGAAGACGCGTTGAGCTCAAAGTCGGGGCCCACGGGACACTCGCGGAGGTTAGGGGGCCTGAGCTTCAGTGCAAACGGTGCTCAGTGCTGTGGCTTCTCGTACCCTAATGCACAACTTACTGTGGCTTCAGGAAAGGAGTGCAGGTAGCAAAATGCAGGATGTCCAAGATATCCGGTCCCACGTCTCTCGTGTCCGCCACGTGTCTTGGCTTTGCTGTGTATGTGGGACGTGGTCAGAGAAGTCTGGAAGTCCAGTTCTTGTGTCACAGAGTCTTTGGGCTTCTGACGGGAGCCTTGAAACTGCAGACTGGCGAAGTTTCTGTTGGTGCCTGTTTGCACAGGGTGGTCACTCCTTGACCACAAGGGAGATGTCTTCCATCTTCCAGTCAGAATGGATTGTCGAAGGTCCAAGATATGTCTTTCAAAGATTCGTCCAGGATAATCTAAAGTCCTGGGGACACAGCTCCTATACTTGTACTAAGAAAGGGGGTTGGATTACCTGACTAGGTCCCTCCTATGGGTGGACCTGAGAAGGGGGTGGTTACACCCCTTTCCCTTTGTCCAGTTTCGCACCAGAGCTGGAGCTGGGGTGCCCCAGCAACTGGTTTGAACCGGGCTATGCATGGAGCACCTTGTGTGCCCCAGGCTGTGTCTTGATGCATTCACTGAATGCAGCCCTCTCTGCCCCAATACACAAAACCCCTGTCTGGGTAGATGCTGGCACCTCCCTGGACAGGAAACCTATTGTCCAGGCCGCCCTTGCTGGAGTTTCTCCCAGCAACAGGAGGTCAGACTCGTGTCTGTGGCAGCAGCATCCATTTTGTAATGCTGAGGTTCTGTTTAACTTTAACCTGGTAAAGCAGTAAACGACATGTCTATTCCCTCTAGAAGGGTGGAATGCTACCCCCGCCGCCAGAATTGGCGGGGGGGTGGTAGAATTCCAAAGTGTTTGACACCTTACACAACATGTTTTGATAAAGCCAAACCAAAGTTAGCATTAACCGCGAGGATTATAATGCACTTAAGAGTATATGGTATGGCTATATCATAGAACAGCTACAAGGAGATGGTTCCGAAAGCTGCAGAGGGGCTCAGCTCATGCTAGGGCACTCTCTCGCATAAAAACAAACACTCTGCCTCCAGGATTGTCGAGGCCTATCATAGGAGTGGCTTATAGGTGTGGCTTATAGGTGTATATGTGTCTATATATAAAGGTAGATATAGGTATACTATATCTAAGTAAGGGATGATTACACCACCTTACCCAGGCTGTGTGAACAGACCTGTGGTGTCAGTTTGGAAGGCAAACCAGGGGTGGCACAATACATGCTGCAGCCCCTGGTAGGCCTAGGGTGCACCTATGCCCTGGGTACCTATGGTACACTATACAGGGGCTCACAAGGGTGACCCAGTAACCAATCTGGTATGTACCTAAAGTGCATGGTATCAATTTAGAGAGAACAGCTGGGCTGTGGGTCTGATTAGCGGGCCCACAGCCACATTAAAGTAAAAAACCCAGAGAATCACAGCAAAAAGTGGGGGTGACCATAGGAAGCAGACCTTACTCTCCTACACAACCCCCCTCCCGCGCCCCCAGCGCAGGGACATTAAACTAACCTTGACAAGTTGAGTTTTCATGTTCTAAGTGGAAATATCTGGAGAGTCCATCTGCATCGACATAGTCAGTCCCAGGTCTATGTTCCACTGTAAAGTCCATCCCCTGTAGGGAAATGGACCACCTGAGAAGTTTGGGATTTTCACCCTTCATCTGGTTTAGCCACAAGCGGGGCTTATGGTCTGTCCGAATCTTCAAGTGAGTACCAAACAAGTATGATCTCCGCTTCTTCAGGGCCCAAACCACAGCAAAGGCCACCCTCTCAATAGCCGACCAGCGTTTCTCTCTAGGGGTCAGCCTTCTGCTAATAAAAACTACTGACTGGTCTTGACCATCTTTATTCAGTTGTGAAAGCACAGCACCTACCCCCAACTCAGAAGCATCTGTTTAGACAATGAATTCTTTGGAGTAGTCTGGACTTTGCAGAATAGGAGCAGTGCACATGGCCTGCTTCAGGTCATCAAATGCCTTTTGACAGCTTACTGTCCACTGAACTATCTTTGGCATTTTCTTTGCAGTTAAGTCATTTAGGGGTGTCACTATGGAACCATACCCCCTGACAAATTTCCTGTAATACCCAGTCAGGCCCAAGAAAGCTCTGACCGGAGTCTGGGTGGTTGGAGCTGTCCCGTCCATTATGGTCTGGATCTTGCTCCTGGCCTCCACCTACAAGGTGGCCCAGGTATACAACCTGACTCTGCCCTATCTGGCACTGGGTAACCTTGATAGTTAGGTCTGCCTTTTGCAGGGCCTCCAAAACATTTTTTAGGTGAATCAGGTGATCTTCCCAAGTGGAGCTAAAGACAGCAATATCATCTAGATAAGCTGCACAGTAGTCAACCAGACCTGAGAGGACTTGGTTCACCAACCTTTGGAATGTGGCAGGTGCATTCTTTAAACCAAAGGGCATCACCACAAATTGATAATGCCCACCAGGGGTTGAAAATGCTGTCTTTGGCTTTGCATCATCAGCTAGTCTGATCTGCCAGTAGCCAGCTGGCAAGTCAAATGTACTCAAAAGCTGGGCAGATGCCAATCTGTCAATGAGTTCATCTGCCCTTGGTATTGGATGGACATCTGTCCTAGTGACAGCATTGAGGCCTCTGTAATCCACGCAAAACCTCATCTCTTACCATCTTGGGTGTGTGGTTTAGGCCCCAGGACTACTGGACTGGCCCAAGGGCTCTCTGAGGGCTCAATGACTCCCAAATCCAACATCTTTTGGACCTCTGTCCTGATACAGTCCCTGACATGATCAGGTTGCCTGTAAATCTTACTTTTAACAGGCAGACTGTCCCCAGTGTCCACTTCATGAATGCACCAGGTAGTCTGACTTGGAGTCAGAGAAAACATATGTCTGTAGGACTGTAGAATGTGTCTGCAGTCCTGCTGTTGGTCAGTGAGGCTGCCTGGCAAGGCTACACCATCAATTGAACCATCATCAGGGTTCTGAGAAAGCAGGTCTAGGAGAGGGTCACTCTCATCCTCCTGTCTGTCATCTGTAGCCATGAGCAAGCCCATGCCTGCCCTGTCAACATATGGTTTCAATCTGTTGACATGAGGCACCATGTGGGGGCTCCTGGGAGTTTCAAGGTCAACCAAATAGGTGACTTCTCCCTTCTGCTCAACAATAGTGTGGGGTCCACTCCACTTGTCTTGGCAGCCATGATCACTTTGTCGTTAAAAACAATAGTTGGAGCTCTTATTCCTGGGCAGCCATTGATTTCTTCACCGAGGGTCAAGACGGGTGTCACTTCGTAGGACTGATCCAACCCCCTTGCCACATCGGCACACCGTTTCACCAACCCAGGGCGGTGCTCAACCAGTCCTTTTCGACAATGCAGGCTCTTCCCGTGGTCTCAATTGGTATCGGGATGCTCCAGAAATCGTGTGGTGAGGGAAGACTCCCTCAGATTCGTCAGGTGAGATGGCTTGGTTTTTCTCAGTATCCAGGATCTCTCGATAGTCGGTCAGCACAGCAGGTTTCACCAAGCTAGGTGACACACGTTTGCAGTGTGTGCTATGGATCGAATTCTTTCTGTTCGTCACTCAAACTGCTGTCCTCTTAGCCAAAAGCACTTGCTCTGGTCCTCGCCACCTCGGCTCCAATCTGTTGGACCTCTCAAATATTCTGACCATAACCTGGTCTCCTGGCCGGAGATCGTGGGCCTCACCTGTAGATCTGTCAGGAAGAGCTTCTCGAACCTGTTGATGAATAGAGATCAAACTGTCGGTTAACTGTGCCAAATAATCATTCATCAGAACACAAGGTACATCATGTATGGGGCGTGGCTTAGGAACTCCCCAAATGTTCATCGGTCTCCCAAACGCCACTTCATATGGTGTAAGTCCAGATCGTGAATGTGGCACCGATCTTATGGACAACAATGCCAGAGGTAGTGCATCTGGCCATTTCAGAGACGTGGAAGCCAGTATCTTCGCTAATTTCAGTTTCAAAGTAGCGTTGTACCTCTCCACTAATCCTGCTGATTGTGGGTGGAAGACTGCATGGAATTTCTGCTTGATCCCTAATCCTTTCAGGACATGCTCAACAACTTGCCCAATAACATGAGGTCCGTTGTCACTCCACAAAAGTTTGCAAACACCATATCTAGGGAAAAACTCTTTTAGAAGCACCTTCACTGTAGTGAGAGCTGCATTATCCTTTGTAGGGTATGCCTCTATCCATTTACTGAAGGCACATACCACCACTAGGACATACTTTAAGTTATTGCAGTGTTCAAGTTGGATGTAATCTATCTGCAAAACTTCAAAAGGTGCAGTCGGTGTAGCAAACCTTCCTGTAGGAGTTTGTGTCCCTTTACCAGGATTATACTGCCAACAGATCAAACAGGACTGTACTACTCTCTTAGCTGTGCTGGCAATTTCAGGATGCTCCCAAACTCGCGTAAGCAATTTCGTTATTGCTAGAGCTCCAACATGTGCCAGCCCATGTGCCATTTGAACCATAGGTTGTAAATAGGCTGCAGGTAGTTTCCATTTATCTATGTCTTTGTTGCGCCAACAACCCTCATCGTCCAATATTCCTTCTTTAGCCCATTGCTCAAGTTCTGCTACAGAAGCAGATCTCTGTACATCTAACACTTCCTGTCTAGCGTCATGCCATCGCTCAGCTTGAGACTTCACTATGTACATAGAAGTAGTGCTTCGTTGCATCGCAGTCTCACGAGCTACGCGATCCGCAAAGGCATTACCTTGTCCTGTCTTATCAGTTACCTTCTTGTGTGCACTACACTTCACAATAGCTATCTTCTTTGTATATGTTAGTGCAGTCAAGAGATTATGCACTAATTCTCCATGCATTATCTGCATCCCGTGGGACGTAAGAAAGCCTCTTTCCTTCCAAAGTAGGCCAAAATCATGGGCCACTCCAAAAGCATAGTGTCTGTCTGTAAAGATGTTCACACATAAGTCAGTGCTAAGTTCACACGCTCGTGTCAAAACTATTAGTTCAGCTGCTTGAGCCGAGTTTTGTGGTATGCGAGCTGTCTCCACTACCGTCTTAAGTGTTGTAATTGCAAATGCAGCTGAGGTCGTGCTATCTGGTAACTTCAAACAGGACCCATCAACCCACAGTTCCCCATCTACATCTGAAAGGGGCGTATCTTGCAAATCAACGCAACCCTTTGTCTGTTCCTCAGTAAGGAATATACAATCATGAGGCTCTTTTGATTGACTGAAAAAGATGAGTTTTCCCTCTTGAACCCAGAAAGGACCGGGAAATATCACAATCAAAAAAGAAATTCCTTTCTGCGTAATATAATTTCAGAGCATAAATATTGCTTGTGAACAATAACATTTATTCTAAACAATTTTATCCCGCCTCATCCTATATTGTATTTAAACCACAACAGAACATCAAATGTATCTAAAGAATTTTTATTAAAAAAGGTTTATCTTCATATACTTAGTATAGACACTTCATCACAAAAATAAAAAATCAAATAATATATATCTAAACAGCAATGTGCATATATTTACTAGACATGATACATGATTCGTAGTACATAAAACATATTCAGTTAAATTGACCTGGGAAATCCCCCGCAGCTATTGTTTTGATTTCGTTCGAGAACTCCTGTAAAGAATGTAAGAACGACCAGTTCTTATGACATCCTTACTGACGTTTTATGTACATCCTTACGTCAAACTCGGCACCTTTCAGGTATAAATATACCGACGCTGCCCTAAGCAAAGACACGGTGGTGATGAGCTTGGAGCAGCGCTACTTGCCGGAGAGCCCAGCTGATGCAGGAAGCCCACGGACGCTGCCCCTCCCTTTTGACGCGCTGAGAGAGACGCTGTCTTTTCTCTTGCCGAGAAATCCAGCTTCCGGCGTTTCCAGCTTGCCCTCGCGGGTAACTGGGATACCGAGTCCTGAGACAGAGATACCAGCCCTCCTGCCTTCTAAATCCCAGGTACTGAACTGACTAACCCCTTACAGAGAATTCTTGAGTCAGATTCTTGGCAAACCAAACTTAACTTAAACTGCTACTTACTTACTCCCTCCCACGTATTAGGCTTAGGTCAGGTACACCGGGGTAGGCGTAGTTAGAAGCACTAGTTGAGTACGATTAGTCAATGTATATATGTATGTACATCTTTTATCCATTTTAAAGTATCATATGGCTAAGAAACCATATCAATGCTTTTACAGTATTATTTTATAATCCTGCTTTTACTGTATGCACTTTACTTAACCACAAGTATTGTAATTGTAGCGATTCATTTCTCTTGTATGAGAAAAGAGACTGATCAATAAATAACACCTTTTTATTGAACACGCCCGTCTTTTCCTTTCTCTACAATCTGGTGAAACTAAGTATGCACGTATTGACTGAGTAAAATAGTTGTCTTTTGTTTTCACACGACTCTAGAGATATACTCTTGATTAGGGGGAGCAAAGTTGTCATGTTCTATGGTTGTCAGAAACTAAATCCCTTCTTGTCTATCCAGGGAGGTTAAACTCCTCCTTGCCTATTCGAGAAAGTTTCTAGTGAACTCTGAGCTAGCTGGCACACAAAACTTAAGTCTAATATCGTCAGTAGAAGACCTAGTTAACCTCTGTCCTACGTCTATACTATTGAAGATATTATTCCAATGCGCAGAGCCTATTGGGATAATAGGAACTACACTACATGGCGCCCAACGTTTGGTAAGGCGATAAATCTAACGCAAGGCATTAGATTAACTCAGTCGTGCTTTTTCACACAGACCCTTTCTCCCATAAATACTCCAAAGACGTCTGGAGTGGGTCAAAGGTTAAATCCGCCAAACTTAGTAGGAGGAGACTCCTATGTATGGTTTTTGGTTTATTCAACGTTGAAGGATACAGTGTTCCAAAATATTGTGCACCTAATCTTTGTTTCCTTGGAAACCTGATCTGCAACAAAAACCCTTCTGTCAGTAAAAATTTCAGAAACTGAAGAAGAGAGGGAGACAGCTAGAATAGCAGCTCGTCTCATAGAGGATGACACAAGTCTCCTACAGAAAGACCCAGACGCAATACTCATCCCGGTCAACATAAGAAAAACTATAACACTTAAACTTATAGAAAATGGACTGACATCGAGAGGTGGTACAGTCATATTCGTAATTGAGGCACACGAATATCGGCAGACAGAGGTATTCTATTCATGGATAAACTTTCCAGCAGCAAACGCTGTAACAAAGGAGTTCCACTATTACAAAATAGAGGAACCACCGGATATCTACACCCCTTTCGAGGAGGTGGAAATACCATTAAAATACCAAGAGCACCTGCTCTGGTTTTAAGGCGCCCTAAAACATAATGATCACATCACCAGGCTCGGTCCACTAGGTAGACCAGGAGCAACATGGCCGGTTCTAGCTGGATACACACCACATCCAGACATTGAAAAAATGTCAATACCAGAACTTTTAGCACAGCTAAAACAACTGATTAAAATACACAGACAATTAGTCCAATATGTAATACGCACTTCAACAGTCCAAACAGCTATTAAAATTCCACAGCTGACCCCTCATCAGGGGAACACAAATAAAATCACACCACAGAACATACAGTCCTGTCTAGGTAAAGTACCCATTAAAAGGGAACAAATTCCATTCTGGTTAGCACAAAAAAATCACTCAAATAGAGGCGGTATTTCCGGATACCACCCCTGTTGAGAAACACAGAATTCTGACTATCTGTCTTCCAATGGGAATCGCACCACATGTGGAGGACTGTGACACTTGGGGCACAGTCTTTGCTTCCATTTATACAAAAACACATGGTGTTCCGTCCATAGCGGTAATACCAGAGGTGCTAAAACAGATTCAAAGTGAATACGGTCCAGAACCTGCTTTAACTCTGGGTATGAAATTACTGAAAGACTTCAAGCAGGTCTCGGCAATATTACTAGCCAACATAAAGGGGGAAGCAGCAACTGTGGCGATCCGCCAAAGGTTGAAAGAAACAGATATAGCAGACCAACCATTTGAACTTGCCAGAATCATAGAAAAATCCTATGAAGAACTAGGAAGAGGTAGTTTGGGTGGGAAACCAGTAAAACCCCAACTAACTGAAAATCCTGAAAAGGTATTTATTAAAAATCTAAACACTCCTAAAAAGAGCTGGGATGGAAATAAACAATCCACTCCCAAAGAAAAAAGATTCCAGTCCAGAGGAAGGTCTCCTCGGCGGAGAGAAAGATCTCCGGACCAAGGACACAAGTCTCCCCAAAGGGAGCCCTCTGAGAAAAGATACAACCTTAGAAATAGGGATAATTTAAAGAAACCTGATAGATATCAAGATATTGATACATGTCCCTCTCGATCTTTTCAGACTTCCTCGCAGAAATCGGAAAGAAGAGGACGGTCAGAACACAGGGAAGAGCACGTCAAGTCCAAAGACAAGGAACCTGCTCATCAAAATAAAAAGTTACAATTTCCAAAGAAGAAGGTAGCCAGTATTAAAGTAATCGAACATGCCGAGGATTCTGAGGAAGCAAAAGAGGGGTTGCTGAACTGTTCCTGTGGAGAGATAGGAAGGTATTAAACTGGCGTGACCAAAGGTGTTCGTCTAACACCCCGGGGCATCCATTATGTTGGATGTGTTTGCCTCACACACCCAAAAGGGTGTCATGCTTCATCATCGGCGTTTGCTCCTCGTCGGGGAGGCGGTGCAATCCCCGACGGGCTCACCTCAAAGAGGGGCGCTTTGGCGGAGATCTTTTTATCCAACAGCCTTATGATGAGGTGGGGGTGTGTGGGCAGGATGGTATTCCGATGTGATTGGGAGATTAAAATGTAGCAAGGGGTACCGAAATTCACTTTATTCTGGGGGTCCCCTGACTGCAATTAAAAGGTGGGGCTAGCTCGCTAGGTGTCAACAGGTTAATTCAAGTGATCCTAGAGGAGACTAGAAGTGAAGGTGGTCGACATGTTTCTCGCAGGGTGTGTAGTCACACGCGATTCATCAGGACCTTTACAAAAAGTGATAAAAAGGGGAAGGAACATCAATAACATGCTAGTGTCATGTATGTGGTGTATGTTACCTCTGTGGATTCTCCTATGCCTATACATAGAGAAAAGATAATAAGGAAACAATGGTTAAAACGTAATTGCATTGAACCAACATCAGTCACGTTATTGCCAGGACATAGAAAAGTAGTGGCATGCTGGCGGTGTTGTGAACTATAGTGCACAACCACTGCATACCTGCATACGTGGAGCGTGCACAGTGCATTGTTGAGTGCACACTTAGCCACTGTATATGTGAGTAGAACTGTGGTGTGAAGGAGTGAGGTTTAAAAACAAGGATTTTAAAATGCAGCATACTGGGAGCAGTGGGACTCCCATCTATTAACATTTAATGAACAGTTCTGATGGTGGGGGCACCAGATAAGGCTTACTGTGGCTAAACAACAACCAGACAACCAGGCATCCAACTCACTCACGGTGTGTCTATGTTGGGCGCTGTAGTGATACAGCACACGCCCCCTTCTTACCTAATGGTTAAGGACTAATTGCCACATGAGGGATCGGCGGAGACGAACATCAGGGATGAGCCCATTAAGTGTAGCTGAAGGGAAGAAGGAGGGAAGCACAAAGATCGCGTCTAAGGGTTACTAGAACCACCCAGGAGTGTTCGTCGATCTAGTGGTAAAGCGTCCTTACTCCCGCTTCAAACCAAGCCACTCACCTCAGAACGCCAGTGTCCGTGTGGGGAGACCTACCCATGTCCGCCGAGCTCGAGTAGATAAGTGAGCTCGGCGGTCGGTGTGTTTTAACCTGGTGACTGACCGGGCATGCAGGGACGTGGCGCCGCCTATTCCGTAAGGTCACGTGATTCCCGCCGGTAATATGGCGGCCATCTTATAATAGTAAAACGGCGCGCTGGTGCGCTGGCTACTTGGGTTGGAGGTCCCTTATAGTTAATAGTGAAGGGCCTAGGTGTGGGGAGTTTGTGGAACTTAGAAGACTAAGAGCTGCCCCGTGTGTATTAGGAGCGGGGTGCCCTACGTATTTCTGTAGGGATTAAAAATATTCTGATTGCCCCGGTGTCTGTTCCAAGAGTGGCGGCCATGTTGTAGTGGGCAAGTGGCTCTTATGGAAGACAAAAACGGGGTGCTTTATTGTATGGATATCAGTTAATTCCATTAGCCCGGTGTCGGTTCCAAGATTGGCGGCCATATCATAGTTGGCAAGTGGCTCTTTGTTGGGAGAACAAAACGGGAAAATGTGGTGTAAAGGCCATTTGTTGGTCTTAAACTTGGGAGGACCCTGGTGGGAATGTAGAAGGGAACAACCATCAGAGTGTGGTCAGGACCTAAGAAGGGTGTGATGGTAGCATCAGAGAGTAAGGGAAAGTGTCACCTCTCCTCTTGATGTATGCTCTAGTCAGGTGTAGCAGCAACCGACAGTGGGGGATAATGATATTGCAAAAATTATATATGTATATATACACTGGCTGGTCTACAGTGAGTGCCAGGGAATGTCTTCGTTAAGGCCCTCTTTATCTGTAGAAAGTCGGTGTACCCATCTCTGTTCCTTCCGGAAGAGGGCACTCTTCGGGCAGTGTGGGCTGGATTCTAGCACTATCCACTTCATGGAATCTTCATTGTGATTGGAGTCCACATAGTGTTTGCACATTGTTGTGTGGGTCTTCTTGCAGCGGAAATTGCTGCGGTGCTCGATGATACGGGTTTTGATTGGGCGGGTTGTCATCCCGATATATTTCAAACCACACGGGCACGTGAGCATGTATATGCAGTATGGTGTGTTGCAATTAGTGTGGTGTCTGAGCTCCCATAAGAAAGTATCGGAGAGTTGTATGGTCTTTAGTGTCATGGTGTATTTGCATACCCCGCACATGCCGCACGGGTAGTGGCCCGTCACGGGGGGTAGATGCCACAAGGTTTGTTGAGTATCTTTCCTGATATTCTTAGGCCTGGTGCTGATTAGAATATCCTTCAGGTTTTGTGAACTCTTGAAGGCGAACCTTGGTTCATCCAGGACCATATCTCCTGTGTTGAGAATACCCCAGTGGTGTTTGATCGTATTCCTGATTTTGTTGGATAGTGGGGTGAAGGTGGTCACACAGGTGATCGGTTGATTCTCAACCGGGGCTTTTTCTTGGCGGTCAAGGAGTGCTTCCCGGTTATTGTTCCTGGCCCGTTTTCTAGCTTTTAAAACCTCACTTTTCGGATACCCTCTATCAAGTAGGTTCCTTGAGAGAATTGAGGATTCCTTCTTATAGTCCGATACAGCACTACAGTTGCGCCTAATCCGCAGAAATTGGCCGAAGGGCAGGTTGGTGCGTAAGGCCTTGGGATGGTGGCTCTTGTAGTGTAGGAGGCTGTTGCGGTCTGTGGGTTTTCTGTACATCGTTGTACTTACAGCTCCTCCTTCAAGTTTTATTGTTAAGTCAAGGAAGGCGATCTCATTAGGTGAGGAGACCATGGTGAAGTGTAAGTGAGGGTTCAATGTGTTGATCCACTCAAGAAAAGCTACATGAGACGTGGAAGGGCCCTTCCACAAAATTAGGATGTCATCTATAAAGCGTCGCCACATTTTGATGTTGTCCCGGAAAGGGTTGGACTCATGGTGTATGTGTAGACCCTCAAATTTGGCCATATACAAACAGGCCACCGAAGGGGCAAAGGCATAGGAGAATCCACAGAGGTAACATACACCACATACATGACACTAGCATGTTATTGATGTTCCTTCCCCTTTTTATCACTTTTTGTAAAGGTCCTGATGAATCGCGTGTGACTACACACCCTGCGAGAAACATGTCGACCACCTTCACTTCTAGTCTCCTCTAGGATCACTTGAATTAACCTGTTGACACCTAGCGAGCTAGCCCCACCTTTTAATTGCAGTCAGGGGACCCCCAGAATAAAGTGAATTCCGGTACCCCTTGCTACATTTTAATCTCCCAATCACATCGGAATACCATCCTGCCCACACACCCCCACCTCATCATAAGGCTGTTGGATAAAAAGATCTCCGCCAAAGCGCCCCTCTTTGAGGTGAGCCCGTCGGGGATTGCACCGCCTCCCCGACGAGGAGCAAACGCCGATGATGAAGCATGACACCCTTTTGGGTGTGTGAGGCAAACACATCCAACATAATGGATGCCCCGGGGTGTTAGACGAACACCTTTGGTCACGCCAGTTTAATACCTTCCTATCTCTCCACAGGAACAGTCCAGCAACCCCTCTTTTGCTTGCCCAGTACTAGATACGGACACAAGCTGTTACTGGACCTTCCACCCTCCTGAGTGGTAAACAGTGTCTGTTGATCAATTGACCACTTGGCTTATCTCCCTCCTTTTTGTTAAAAAAAAAAAAAAGAGGATTCTGAGGACACAGCTGAAAAACGGAGAGTGGGCTCAGACAATGCTAGACAGCGCAGCCGAAGTGAGCATAGCTCGCAAGATCCTGATGAATCATCTGGAGACAGTGGACACGAATGAATACATTCAGGTGGAAACTGCAGATACCAGAGTTAGCAAACCTCATAAAATATATGAAATAACATTGCGTATAGAGGGAGATAAGACTAGGAAAATAAGGGGTCTATTTTGGGATAATCTCTCCAAAGGCTATGACATCCTTCTAGCTGAAAAAGATTGGCCACCAGAGTTTGTCAGGGAGTGCCCTCATGGCGAAGAAATGATTATGCCTGCCTTTTCAAATCATATTCCAATTCATAAAAAATATACACTTGCAAGAAAGTGGGCTGTAGCCCAGGCTCCTGCACTATATAAAAATCATGTGGGATGGGATGAGGACTCTGCTCCTCACAAAATCCAGTTAAAATCTCAACCAACTGCACAAAGGCAGTACCCAATTAAGCAAGAAGCTAAAAAACAGGTCAGGGAGATCTTAGATCAACTTGAATACCAGGGGGTGATTGAAACTTGCACCTCACAAATGAACAATCCTTTGTTTCCTGTCTCCAAACCAGATGATTCATATCGTCTAGTTTTGGACTACAGACACCTAAACTCATGTTGCAAAACTTTTGCAGTACGAAACTCACACAGTGCAGCACTAATGAATAGCATAGTGCGCAAAAAATACAAAACCACATTAGACATTTCTAATGGATTCTTTTGTCAAAATATAGCACCTGAAAGCAGATATTTGACCGCTTTCTCAATAAATGGCACTCAGAAACATTTCTGTCGTTTGCCACAGGGGTTCAAGAACAGCCCAGGATTATTCTCAGCGAGAGTAACAGAGTTACTACAAATATATGATGATGAGGCATTATCTTATGTCGATGACATCTATCTAACAGATGATGACTTGGATACTCACTTGAAAAGAGTGAACACCATAATACTTGGGTTCGCAGCAGAGGGTTACAAATTCAACTTCAAAAAGTCAAGAATTGCCCATCTAACTGTCCTATTTTTAGGGTATGAATTATCAAGTGAAGGCAAAAGCCTGGCTGACAATTTCTTAGAGAAATGTGCTGTAATCCAAGCACCAAGAACGCTGAAAAACTTACAATTAATTCTAGGTTTCCTGAATTTCGGAAGAACTTACATTATAAATTACGCAGAGGGGGTTAAACCTCTCTATGACCTAACAAAACCAGATTTTAAAAGAATCAATTGGACTCAGAAACACACAGAAATGTTGAGATCTTTACAAACGGACATGTTAGTTAAAACAAAACTACAAACACGCGATAACACACCCAACCTTGTGATTCGAGTCATCCCAGGAAGATGCGTATTCACATACCTAACCTCTAATGAGGGAGAAACGGTACCAATAGCATACAAATCTCATTTGTACACAGAAGCTGAGAAAACGTTAAGCATTAAGGAAAACATTGTTCATATGGTTCAAACAGCTGTAGCAAGAGAAAGATACCAAGCTGACGGCAGACGGATTACAGTCAGAACAGCAGAATCAGCCTTTGAGGCATTAACAAGCCCATGTAATTTACCTACTGTGGCACTAGATCCAAAATGGATACAATGGGAAAATTCTCTTGCTACAGACAAAGTGAAATACTATTTTGACCCGGAAATTAAAAAATTAAAAAATCTAGAATACGAAAGAGAATACCCTCTGCCAATCGACATTCTGCCCATACGACAATACGCCTGTGTAATATATACAGACGGACATGCTCAACCCTCAGTTTGGGGAAAACTAGCCTATAACGCCACATGCGAGATTGTAAGAAACGTGTGGCGCGGAGGTAAATTGAGACCTATGGTAACAAAATCACACTCGGTAGAAAATAATTCAGAACAACAAACTGAAATAATAGCGTTAAAACTGGCGCTAGACAATGCCGATCGCGAATTCCCAACACTAATAGTGTGCGATTCGTATTACTGCGTCAAATCATACAATACCGATTTACAGAAATGGGTTCAAAACGGTTACAAAGATGACACAGGTGCCACAATAAAGCAAAAATCGCTTTGGGAACAAGTAGTTCTTTTACAGAAAGAACTACCAAAGACTCACGTGATACACTCACTGAGTCATCTGCGTGATGGCGTTCACGGTGCAGGGCATTCATCGGCTGAGACAGCCACAACGGAAGCAACTAAATCGACTTCCGTAGCTACAAAAAAGCGTTCAGGAAAATACATTGACGGGGAAACAATGCTGGCGGTGAAAACGTCATCAAAAGGCGACTGCTCAGCGCTACCCATCAACTATCCACTCAATTATACATACATAATCGATGCAAACTCCGTTCCTTTTGCTCAAATCCCTGGAGTGGGGGATAGGGTAATTCCAAACACGAACAGGAGAGTCTTGTTAATAGCAGACGCACATATGGGTGAGGGTCTTAGACACCTTAAGCTTAAGGATTCTCTGGAAGAATTACAATCAATATACTGGTGGCCAGGAATGAGCCTGCAACATCACATATTTGCAAAAAACTGCCCAGACTGCAACAGAGATCGCAGTGGCAACCGAGACGGTATATTACCATGGCGTTTCGCTCCAGATTGGATTAAACAATAAAACCCATTATGAATAATGCGTCATATTAACAGGTAGAGACTATTTTCACTTATAATGTAGACCCCAGCATTCGGCTGACGTCTGAACTGTTCTAAAAAGATTTGCGAGTCTATAATGGCATATACGCTAGGAGCATGCTACGTTCTGACCAATGCCTTTCCTTTAGCTCTCGAGCTTATAGGGGGAGCATGGCCAGCATGAGCATTACATTGCGGGACTCTTCTCACTTCCTTCCTGAGGGAAACGGGATGGTGTAAAGAAAAAACCAAGGCATAAAGCAATCTATAATGGCAAAGGTATTAGGTTCGGGAGCTGGGTGGGTCAAACATTTAATAAGTGTCCAACGTAGTCTTAATAATCTGCCAAGAAATTCTCTAAGAGGTCTCAGTCCTTACGAATTATTGTTTGGGACTAGAATGTTAATCCAGGACCTCGATAGTTAAACTTCAGTGGTGAAAGAAAAATGCTTTGATATCAAAGATCGTTTGGCTATTTTACAGTACTTAAATGAAACAAGAAAAGACCTGAGCAACATAAAGTTGAAACAGCAGCCAACAACCACTGAAGAGAAACCACCTGTCCCAGCAAGGCCTGTCTGGATTCCAAAAATCGGGGATCTGGTCAGAGAGAAGATCGCGGTAAAGAAGGAATTTGGGCCTTCTTACAGAAAAGCAGTACTTGTCTTGTCTGTCAACGGGACAAGATCAGTAGTATTACCGCCCCTTGCTGGTAAAAAGGAGAACCGAGTTGTATCCATCGACCTGGTTAAACCACAATCATGTGGCCGATAACAAGTAGTAGGCCAAGTGGACTCCCAAGAAGTAGTAGAACACCAAAGTTTGCTACAAATACAGAGGTTCAAACTGAGAGACTAATAACATTTGATAAGCCTACAGTGAATCAACAAGGACTATGCAACAAAGCCATGGAACTAAAACCTCTTGAAACCCAAATCCAAACTTTACATCAAAAAACACCAATCTACAATGATGTAACCACTGACTATGCTAATGAAACAAAGCAAATTCCAAAAGCAAAAAGGAATCCAGAAGCAATTGAAACAATTGACAGAACAGCATCTGGCTACTTCATCAACTTCGATGATTTTTCTGAGGATCCAAGCGAACCTGGGGAACAGCCAACAACAAAAACTTTAAAAGACAAAGCACAGGAACTCTTTCATCAACTAAAAGAAACGTATCTGATTTCTCCATGGATTGAAATTTGGGTGGCACTAGGTGTATTTGTCCTCATACTTTGGCTCATCATGGTACTATGCTTGGGACATTTTATTGAGGGAAAATATGTTACAATGGACACAGCAAGTCAGAATATCAACTTGGTCCTGAAACCACACAAGTCTTCACACATCGAGAAAAGAGAACTTTCTTCAGTAAACTTCACAGCCAATCCTATACCCGGTGGGGTAGCATGGGACAAAACTTATTACGAAATCTATGGTCCGGTCGAGCTCCTGAAGTATCCTCATCAATTCAAGATTTCGTTGAGTGACTTTGTAAAACCAAGCACATTCGCTGATGATTGGGACTTTGAAAGTATTAATGATATTATGTCAGATCTAGTGATGTCAGCTAAATTTACAGAACATGATTATTTGCAAGGTTCGTCTAATTATGACCAGATGTATTGTTACAACCACTATGGTCACCATTATCTGCATAAATCTGCTCAACCTAGAAATGTTTTTCATTATAACCAATGGGAACATTGTGCAACTCCACCAAAAGGCAGTTCAAAAACATTTTATGAAAAATGTTCATACTTCTCAGGGTTTAACACAAGTAATGCAGAAACATTTTATTTTAGAATGTTGAATAGGACAGGAATGAAAACCATGCTTACAAACACAAAATTAATCTATTCAGAGAAATTTTTTGAAAAAATGAAAACATTCGGTTTTGATTTCTGGAACAATAATATTGAAACGAAAACAATCTGGGTTACAAGAGATTGGCAAGTGCAAGGTATAGAATCATTATTTAGAGCCTGCATGATCCCAGAACAAATTATATTCTTGAATGATGCAATTCAACAGACAACCTGTCATGGCCTAGCCAAAATTAAAGACTTGAACAAACCGTCTATTCCAAAACCAACACCTGACAGTAATAGCACTACAGATATTGAGATAGACGTATCCCATATTTTGAACCAAAACAGAACACATCCTGATTGGAAAAAATGGTTGATCTGGCCCACAGACACAAATAACTGTCAAGATAGATTCCTGAACAAAATACAGGGGTTCGCATTGACCAGGCCAGACCCTAGATACTCCCAGAGATCACATCCAGGGATTGTAACTACTTACAGTGTAGGGAAACTCTGCCTCGAATGGCTACATACATCCACACTGGTTGAAATTAAGCAACACTTGACTTTACTTAAAGAAGGTGCTGACCTGCGTGATTTCATTATGGGACCACGCAAACAGCGTCAAAAACGTTTCATAGCGGCCTCTATATATGCAGCTTACAACGAAGCTTGGAAAGTAACTCAAATTGAGACAGCAGAGAAAATACGGGAAATTGACCGTGTTAATTTGGAAAAATCACTTTCTGTTGTGGACAATGGGTTAATGACTCTGTCTTCCAGAATATATTCACTGGACAGTATTGTATCATCTGCAATCGATATAATAGAGCAGGACTTACTGATGTTGCAACACGGTCAGTCCCAATTACGTTCTATTGTACAGCTTGGATGGACGTTACAAAATCTGCGTTCAGGCTACGTGCCTTGGCGTTTAATCAACACAACGTCATTATTCATTATCTTTAACCTTACTGATACACAAATCAGCCTGGCACAAAAGGGTGCTGATTATACAATTCTGAACATTGAAAAACTTGAAAGATTGCCATTGACAATGTCAGAACGACCTGTCATTGAATGGATAATACATGGAATCATAACTATTCCGATAACGACTTTCCAATTCCGATACTGCCAAAAATATATACAGGCAGGCCAGTATGAAAGGTTGGGTAAAGGATACATTAAGTCAACATGGAACTTACCTTATACACACACATGTTACAGTAATAAAGGACAGAGTGTATTTCTTAGTGGTAATGATTGTGAAAAATCACTAAGTGGTATACTTCTGTGTCAGGGTATAAGTTTGCATGGGGCCTGTGAAGGGACTTCAAATAACCTTTCATGTCACCAGCTCGGCACACCTGCAGCACAAATAGAACCATTCTTTAGAAGACTTTCTAACGGGAGTTACATTCTAATTGTAGATCACAGATGTTGTGGCTTACTGCCAGGAAAACCTTATCTCATAAGCGTGAGCTCCATGGTCACTTGTTGTGAGAGAGTATTGTTTCCGAATGACCCTCCAGACAGGGAGGAACAAATTTGGCCCAGTTTCAAAATCTCTTCTATTCGAATTGATACTTTAAGCAGAATGAAGACTGTGCTCCTACAGACGCCAACCCATTTGACGTCATCAAAAGAAACGTATGATCTCCAAGTTGCAAGGACAACGGGTGAGATACATGCATTGTTATCAACAAATTGCCCCCTACACTTCGCAGAAATGCTAAACGAAATCTTAAAGTTTTTTCGGGACTGTTAACACCATTCAAAGCAGTCCTGGGTATTTTTCCTAATTTCGTCCATTCCATCTTTGGCGGACTTCCACTCCTGTTGGGACTCGTAGCAGGCATTTTATTTTTGCTGCTCCTGCTTCGTTATGGCAAACCATGTCACAGACAAGACTCCAGCAACCATGGAAGAAACGATCCTAGCTATACGCTACCGGGACCGCATAACTAAAGTCCTTGGACTAGCCCGGCTAAGAGATCTGAATATGACCTGGTTTCTTTCATTCAGACCCATGTGGCAGAATTGTGTTATGCCTGTATTGAGGTGCATGCTATGCGGCGAAGAATGCGTGTTGGACACCTGTCTTACACTACAATCAGAAGTACCATTGGATGCAGATACTTTGTTGAGTCCAGTAAAGGCTCATGCGTTGTGCTGTCCCCAGCGGCTACCTATCCTGATGACGGCATTCGTGGAGACTTCACCACTACGATTGAAGGGTAGTGAAGTACAAGATGAAAGCAGCATCAACCAGGTACAACCTTCTGTGAGCAATGATGATCGAAACATCACTGAAAGGGAACATGCGCATGACTGCATGGTAGCGACATTTTCCAACCTAGTCGAACTTTCACCAGAAGCGGTAGACTGTTTTTTCGAGAGTCTGTCTGAAATTATGTTTTCACCAGAACAGAGAGAGTGACTTTAAACGAAATTGCACACAGCGTTCCCTGAACTCTGAATTTGGCCTTCAGCTTTAAAAACAAAGCTACTGAGAACTTTCCTTCTTCCCCTGAAAACGAAAACTTTTTTTCCCCAAATCCAAAATATTTACCTTTTTGCACTTATCTTCTGCTTAAAGTAAAACTATTCCTAGAGAACAGAGCTTCTATTTTTAGGAAACTCTAGAGACATTACGTTACCTCAACCTCTAGCTTATTTACAAGAAATTGTATTTATATGTGATGAAGTGGTCTCGCACTTTTTTTCTGTATTAAGAGCCATTTCATGTGTAATTTTCGTGAATCATTCATGCTGATTTAAAATATGCATCCTGTTTTTGAATGATTACGCTGCTTAAATGCATACAGTTGCTATACTCATTTTCGTGTATTTCGCAATACCATTTTTTCGAATGCAAAAGAAAATGTATTCTGGGGTGGTTCGGTATACACATGCACTATTAATTATGTTTACTATTGCTTAGGTTAGTAAATATGTACATAAATGCGTGGAGTGGGTGTAGTATGTTTATCTAGGGACCTGTATCGATACTCCTATTTCTGACCCTTGTCCGGTTAATAAATCACTAGTAGCCATACAACGGCACAGAAACCCGTTTTCAGATTAAGTCATAGTGCATGCTATCACATTAGGCAAGCACTATTCCTCCAGCCCCCCTAGAAAGCACACCGAGTTCTCAAAACAAATCAAACCACCAGCAGACCTGGGAAATCCCCCGCAGCTATTGTTTTGATTTCGTTCGAGAACTCCTGTAAAGAATGTAAGAACGACCAGTTCTTATGACATCCTTACTGACGTTTTATGTACATCCTTACGTCAAACTCGGCACCTTTCAGGTATAAATATACCGACGCTGCCCTAAGCAAAGACACGGTGGTGATGAGCTTGGAGCAGCGCTACTTGCTGAAGAGCCCAGCTGATGCAGGAAGCCCACGGACGCTGCCCCTCCCTTTTGACGCGCTGAGAGAGTCGCTGTCTTTTCTCTTGCCGAGAAATCCAGCTTCCGGCGTTCCCAGCTTGCCCTCACGGGTAACTGGGATACCGAGTCCTGAGACAGAGATACCAGCCCTCCTGCCTTCTAAATCCCAGGTACTGAACTGACTAACCCCTTACAGAGAATTCTTGAGTCAGATTCTTGGCAAACCAAGCTTAACTTAAACTGCTACTTACTTACTCCCTCCCACGTATTCGGCTTAGGTCAGGTACACCGGGGTAGGCGTAGTTAGAAGCACCAGTTGAGTACGATTAGTCAATGTATATATGTATATCATATGGCTAAGAAACCATATCAATGCTTTTACAGTATTATTTTATAATCCTGCTTTTACTGTATGCACTTTACTTAACCACAAGTATTGCAATTGTAGCGATTCATTTCTCTTGTATGAGAAAAGAGACTGATCAATAAATAACACCTTTTTATTGAACACGCCCGTCTCTTCCTTTCTCTACAATCTGGTGAAACTAAGTATGCACGTATTGACTGAGTAAAATAGTTGTCTTTTGTTTTCACACGACTCTAGAGATATACTCTTGATTAGGGGGAGCAAAGTTGTCATGTTCTATGGTTGTCAGAAACGAAATCCCTTCTTGTCTATCCAGGGAGGTTAAACTCCTCCTTGCCTATTCGAGAAAGTTTCTAGTGAACTCTGAGCTAGCTGGCACACAAAACTTTAAGTCTAATATCGTCAGTAGAAGAGCTAGTTAACCTCTGTCCTACGTCTATACTATTGAAGATATTATTCCAATCCGCAGAGCCTATTGGGATAATAGGAACTACACTACAAACAGACTAATTCGAACGAGTGTAAGAAGGAGAAGATGATAAGATCCCCGTCCACCTCTATCATTACCTCTAGAAGGCGGACCATAAGCCTGAGCCATCATAACCTTCGTTTTTAACTCCTTAGTCTTTTTATCTTCATTACCCTTTGCTTCTAACTCCTGTCGTTCATAATATTGAGCCATAGTCAAAAGAGAAACCGGAGAAGAGGTAGTCCATGAGCTCTCACTGGCCTTTAGGCGACTTGCTATTCCTGACAACAGGTTTGCGACATATTTATCAACGAACATATGGCTACCTGTGTCATCTGTCAATGACTGGCCACTAAAATCGTGGAATGCCTCCTCAAAACGCGTAAAGAAGTCAGAAACAGATTCATCTGCCTTTTGCTTACAAGATGCTAATACAGTCCAATCTATCTTTTTAGGGGGAATAATCATTTTTAACTTAACTAATATGGCTGCGGGAAGATTAACGGACATGGTTTCTGTGCGGGTTCCCTATCTACATCCAGTCGGTCTAAATCTTTCCATAATGCCCCAAAAGTCGCATGATCATCAACCTTATGTACAGTTCTCCACATATCAGGGGGTAATATCAATCCGAAAAACAGGTCAATATCAGGCAGAGCCATAGTACAAGAACTAATGGCACCCTCAACTTCCTCATAAAAAGCTGCTGGATTTTTCCGCGGATCAGGTGATGCAGTTTTAAGAGCCATAACATCCGCTCTATTCCAAGGAGTGTAAACCCAATTATAAATAAAATAACCCTTTGCATCAGAGGAAGCCTTATCATCACTCGTACCCACTCCTTTAGGAGGAACATACAAAGGTGCGGCTTCCCGCATAGGTTTCGCATGAACTACAACATTCTTGTCTGTTTCGGGAGTAGAATCTCGTGCCATATTAATCCGGGGTGTTTGCGTGCTGATGCAGTCCGTTTGCGAGAGGAGAAAAAGGCAGCAGAAGCAGCTGCACAGTTTAACCAGACGTCTAACTGTATCAGCCACCTGAGAGAAGACAAAAAGACCATCACGCATTTGCTTACAATCATTTACTATATCAACAGGCTCCAATTCTTCAGAATATTTCCTAAACCATTCAACAACTTCGGTGGCAAACGCCTTGTAAAATATATTTGCTCCCTTTCCTGCCAATCCGTTATGCTATCTAAAAGTTCAGAAGCAGTATTACGGGCGGCTTTGCGAGCAGCAGATCTAAGCTGAGACGCACGTTCAGCGGACATCATAGAACGAGTTTCTCGTGTTTTGTCCTGGTCTGTAGGAGAGTCCTCATCTGAATCATGAGGAGCAGAAGGAAGAGTATACGAAGGTGGAGAACGATCTAATAACAAGAAATCATCTTGAGGTTTATTAAGGATAGGATACAGTGGTCGCCGAACAGCGTATTGGCGAGTTACCTGTAAATGGTGCTCTCTATCTTCCCTCTCTTTTAGTTCTTTTATTTCTTTATTTTTCATTTCTGATGATCTCGCATAGATGTTCTTTTGCTGTTCTTTTTCAGTCAAGGCTTGTTTTCCGCTTCATTCGTTCACGCACTTCTTTCTCCCACATTCATACACAGTCAAACATGTCTTGCCTAGCCTTTCGCTTAAACATTTGTTGCTCCACATACTTAATCTTTCGCAAATCAAATGACCCATGCATAGGTAAACGCAATTCTGGATCCTTAAGAGTATATTTATTCCATAACGTGCTGTACATTATAGCAATACCATATTTAATATACATAGCCCTATTAGGCGTCCCCTCCGGGGGGGCCGGGTGTGCTTTGAGTCTAAAAATTGATACCTCTACAAATGCAACATATCCTACGAAGTGTGCTAGAAACAGGCTTGCCAAAAATAGTGCAGAATATGCAGTATTATAACCAAAGTAGCACTTAAGGTACTTCTTAGTACGATGTGGCGTTCAATTCAGATGGAGAAAATTCTCCTCATTACCTGCCTATATAAATTGCAATTCATATATTAATACCATACAAATCCAAGTTGGCCAACAAAATTCCAAAATTCCAAAGCCACAGTAAGCGTTACTAAAGTACCTTACCAATCCCAGGCATCAAAACCAACAGCAAGTGTTGCAAAACAACTCTTACCAATCACTTGGTGTCCAGGTTCCAACTGCCAAGTTCTCAAAATCGACCAAATGGTCACTGCACAGCGAATCAACAGAAGAGATCTCAGTCAAGGACCGGCACCACCTAGAGGGTCAGATCAGAAAGAGGAAAAACACTGTGGGTGCCAAGACGCGGGTCTCCTCGGGCAGGGATCATCCAAAGCAAGATTCCAATCCTCAGTTTCGACCACTCCTTCGGGCATCCGAGTCACCGATGAGCCCCACGTTGGGTGCCAATTTGTGGTGGTGGTCCTCAGCAAGGCCCAGTGCTAGTGGTTCGCCCTTCTCTGCACAAGTCCTCAGACCAATAGGATAGAAGTTGGCACAGAAACTGGAATAGAAAATACAAAGTATACTCTGCGGTCTTGCGAATCCATCCCATTTTCAAAAGGAGCCCAATGCTTTCCCAGTACACCACCTAGCTGCCTTGCACTCATAATTACATATAGTTACCTAGTACATAATTGCTGGTGTCTCCTCCTCCTGTGTTTCTTCGTCACCCAGGGCGATTGGTCACGTGCTGTCCTGTCATAAAGCTAGAGCAGGATGTCATCTGACATGAGGGACAATCAGTTGCCTAGCAAGCACTAAGATGCATTTATCATGGTATTGAAATGGGTTGCAGGGTACACAGGGCGCCCAGCTGAAGACCTAGATGATGAGATTAATGAAAATGGTGCATTATTTGAGACTTGTGCATCTGTTTGAAGATGCGGTTAATCACAATGTTCTCAACTTCTCTATAACTTAACTGATAGGGATGTACTAAGCTGAAGATGTTAAGATGTCGTTTATAGTTATTATTCCCACTAACTTGTAGCGTAAACCTTCCTCCCTGAACTAATCGGATCACTTAATTGCTATTGGCGTATCATGACCTAAAAGCATTGCACTGAGAAGGTGACGCCGTCACTTGGCTGGCAATCGCACCTTTTTATCTAGGTACTGATGTAGGTGCTAGAGTTGTGTAGAGAGTGGTAGCAAATGGGCATAGGATTGAGAGATGTACACCAGGTTGCACATGAAAACTGATATTTTAATTTTTAGTAAGCTGTGGATTTTCCCAATATTACTGACATCATAGTACTTATTATCAAGGCTTAGAAAATCTGTTTTTTATTGCTGTGCATACATTAGAAAATATTCAAGTTCTAAAGGACTAACCGTGGACTTTTCCATCTGCAGAATATACTGAATGACCAGAGGTGGCAGTGTTGCGGAAGAGAATTTGTCTGCGTTGCTGAGACCGCCCCCCCCCCTAAAAAAAAGATGCCATTCCTCAGCACTCTGCCTTCCTTCATCAATTTACATGGTAAGTCAAACTCACGTTGAATTCTTTTTCTTGTCATTAAATAAGTTCATAGCATCTGAGGGCCCGGAGTACCTTTTTAGTGGGGGTTTTGCCATGATTCTGTTTCTGTCAAGACTGTAGCAAAATGGATGACGTTACGGTGATCATCATATTTTTATCAAAGACTTTGTCTCCAAAGCTGACAAAGCCTGACTTAGATTCCTGTGCTAACAATGTGTCATCAGAGGACATTACTGTATTTAAGGCTGGCATTAATTGCCTTAATTTGGAGCGATGGCGTTACTTTCTCATGGAGTGAAGCTAATTTGACCTGTTTCCCTGCACTCTGTATGTGCGACTCTGATACTCCAGATGGATTGCTGTTTAGGATACTCTGCGGTCTTGCGAATCCATCCCATTTTCAAAAGGAGCCCAATGCTTTCCCAGTACACCACCTAGCTGCCTTGCACTCATAATTACATATAGTTATCTAGTGCATAATTGCTGGTGTCTCCTCCTCCTGTGTTTCTTCGTCACCCAGGGCGATTGGTCACGTGCTGTCCTGACATAAAGCTAGAGCAGGATGTCATCTGACATGAGGGACAGCCAGTTGCCTAGCAAGCACTAAGATGCATTTATCATGGTATTGAAATGGGTTGCAGGGTACACAGGGCGCCCAGCTGAAGACCTAGATGATGAGATTAATGAAAATGGTGCATTATTTGAGACTTGTGCATCTGTTTGAAGATGCGGTTAATCACAATGTTCTCAACTTCTCTATAACTTAACTGATAGAGATGTACTAAGCTGAAGATGTTAAGATGTCGTTCATAGTTATTATTCCCACTAACTTGTAGCGTAAACCTTCCTCCCTGAACTTATCGGATCACTTAATTGCTATTGGCGTATCATGAACTAAAAGCATTGCACTGAGAAGGTGACGCCGTCACTTGGCTGGCAATCGCACCTTTTTATCTAGGTACTGATGTAGGTGCTAGAGTTGTGTAGAGAGTGGTAGCAAATGGGCATAGGATTGAGAGATGTACACCAGGTTGAACATGAAAACTGATATTTTAATTTTTAGTAAGCTGTGGATTTTCCCAATATTACTGACATCATAGTACTTATTATCAAGGCTTAGAAAATCTGTTTTTTATTGCTTTGCATACATTAGAAAATATTCAAGTTCTAAAGGACTAACAGTGGACTTTTCCATCTGCAGAATATACTGAATGACCAGAGGTGGCAGTGTTGCAGAAGAGAATTTGTCTGCGTTGCTGAGACCGCCCCCCCCAAAAAAAGATGCCATTCCTCAGCACTCTGCCTTCCTTCATCAATTTACATGGTAAGTCAAACTCACGTTGAATTCTTTTTCTTGTCATTAAATAAGTTCATAGCATCTGAGGGCCCGGAGTACCTTTTTAGTGGGGGTTTTGCCATGATTCTGTTTCTGTCAAGACTGTAGCAAAATGGATTACGTTACGGTGATCATCATATTTTTATCAAAGACTTTGTCTCCAAAGCTGACAAAGCCTGACTTAGATTCCTGTGCTAACAATGTGTCATCAGAGGACATTACTGTATTTAAGGCTGGCATTAATTGCCTTAATTTGGAGCGATGGCGTAACTTTCTCATGGAGTGAAGCTCATTTGACCTGTTTCCCTGCACTCTGTATGTGCGACTCTGATACTCCAGATGGATTGCTGTTTAGGATACTCTGCGGTCTTGCGAATCCATCCCATTTTCAAAAGGAGCCCAATGCTTTCCCAGTACACCACCTAGCTGCCTTGCACTCATAATTACATATAGTTTTCTAGTGCATAATTGCTGGTGTCTCCTCCTCCTGTGTTTCTTCGTCACCCAGGGCGATTGGTCACGTGCTGTCCTGTCATAAAGCTAGAGCAGGATGTCATCTGACATGAGGGACAATCAGTTGCCTAGCAAGCACTAAGATGCATTTATCATGGTATTGAAATGGGTTGCAGGGTACACAGGGCGCCCAGCTGAAGACCTAGATGATGAGATTAATGAAAATGGTGCATTATTTGAGACTTGTGCATCTGTTTGAAGAAGCGGTTAATCACAATGTTCTCAACTTCTCTATAACTTAACTGATAGGGATGTACTAAGCTGAAGATGTTAAGATGTCGTTTATAGTTATTATTCCCACTAACTTGTAGCGTAAACCTTCCTCCCTGAACTAATCGGATCACTTAATTGCTATTGGCGTATCATGACCTAAAAGCATTGCACTGAGAAGGTGACGCCGTCACTTGGCTGGCAATCGCACCTTTTTATCTAGGTACTGATGTAGGTGCTAGAGTTGTGTAGAGAGTGGTAGCAAATGGGCATAGGATTGAGAGATGTACACCAGGTTGCACATGAAAACTGATATTTTAATTTTTAGTAAGCTGTGGATTTTCCCAATATTACTGACATCATAGTACTTATTATCAAGGCTTAGAAAATCTGTTTTTTATTGCTGTGCATACATTAGAAAATATTCAAGTTCTAAAGGACTAACCGTGGACTTTTCCATCTGCAGAATATACTGAATGACCAGAGGTGGCAGTGTTGCGGAAGAGAATTTGTCTGCGTTGCTGAGACCGCCCCCCCCCCCCCAAAAAAAGATGCCATTCCTCAGCACTCTGCCTTCCTTCATCAATTTACATGGTAAGTCAAACTCACGTTGAATTCTTTTTCTTGTCATTAAATAAGTTCATAGCATCTGAGGGCCCGGAGTACCTTTTTAGTGGGGGTTTTGCCATGATTCTGTTTCTGTCAAGACTGTAGCAAAATGGATGACGTTACGGTGATCATCATATTTTTATCAAAGACTTTGTCTCCAAAGCTGACAAAGCCTGACTTAGATTCCTGTGCTAACAATGTGTCATCAGAGGACATTACTGTATTTAAGGCTGGCATTAATTGCCTTAATTTGGAGCGATGGCGTTACTTTCTCATGGAGTGAAGCTAATTTGACCTGTTTCCCTGCACTCTGTATGTGCGACTCTGATACTCCAGATGGATTGCTGTTTAGGATACTCTGCGGTCTTGCGAATCCATCCCATTTTCAAAAGGAGCCCAATGCTTTCCCAGTACACCACCTAGCTGCCTTGCACTCATAATTACATATAGTTATCTAGTGCATAATTGCTGGTGTCTCCTCCTCCTGTGTTTCTTCGTCACCCAGGGCGATTGGTCACGTGCTGTCCTGACATAAAGCTAGAGCAGGATGTCATCTGACATGAGGGACAGCCAGTTGCCTAGCAAGCACTAAGATGCATTTATCATGGTATTGAAATGGGTTGCAGGGTACACAGGGCGCCCAGCTGAAGACCTAGATGATGAGATTAATGAAAATGGTGCATTATTTGAGACTTGTGCATCTGTTTGAAGATGCGGTTAATCACAATGTTCTCAACTTCTCTATAACTTAACTGATAGAGATGTACTAAGCTGAAGATGTTAAGATGTCGTTCATAGTTATTATTCCCACTAACTTGTAGCGTAAACCTTCCTCCCTGAACTTATCGGATCACTTAATTGCTATTGGCGTATCATGAACTAAAAGCATTGCACTGAGAAGGTGACGCCGTCACTTGGCTGGCAATCGCACCTTTTTATCTAGGTACTGATGTAGGTGCTAGAGTTGTGTAGAGAGTGGTAGCAAATGGGCATAGGATTGAGAGATGTACACCAGGTTGAACATGAAAACTGATATTTTAATTTTTAGTAAGCTGTGGATTTTCCCAATATTACTGACATCATAGTACTTATTATCAAGGCTTAGAAAATCTGTTTTTTATTGCTTTGCATACATTAGAAAATATTCAAGTTCTAAAGGACTAACAGTGGACTTTTCCATCTGCAGAATATACTGAATGACCAGAGGTGGCAGTGTTGCGGAAGAGAATTTGTCTGCGTTGCTGAGACCGCCCCCCCCCCCCCCCCAAAAAAAAGATGCCATTCCTCAGCACTCTGCCTTCCTTCATCAATTTACATGGTAAGTCAAACTCACGTTGAATTCTTTTTCTTGTCATTAAATAAGTTCATAGCATCTGAGGGCCCGGAGTACCTTTTTAGTGGGGGTTTTGCCATGATTCTGTTTCTGTCAAGACTGTAGCAAAATGGATGACGTTACGGTGATCATCATATTTTTATCAAAGACTTTGTCTCCAAAGCTGACAAAGCCTGACTTAGATTCCTGTGCTAACAATGTGTCATCAGAGGACATTACTGTATTTAAGGCTGGCATTAATTGCCTTAATTTGGAGCGATGGCGTTACTTTCTCATGGAGTGAAGCTAATTTGACCTGTTTCCCTGCACTCTGTATGTGCGACTCTGATACTCCAGATGGATTGCTGTTTAGGATACTCTGCGGTCTTGCGAATCCATCCCATTTTCAAAAGGAGCCCAATGCTTTCCCAGTACACCACCTAGCTGCCTTGCACTCATAATTACATATAGTTATCTAGTGCATAATTGCTGGTGTCTCCTCCTCCTGTGTTTCTTCGTCACCCAGGGCGATTGGTCACGTGCTGTCCTGACATAAAGCTAGAGCAGGATGTCATCTGACATGAGGGACAGCCAGTTGCCTAGCAAGCACTAAGATGCATTTATCATGGTATTGAAATGGGTTGCAGGGTACACAGGGCGCCCAGCTGAAGACCTAGATGATGAGATTAATGAAAATGGTGCATTATTTGAGACTTGTGCATCTGTTTGAAGATGCGGTTAATCACAATGTTCTCAACTTCTCTATAACTTAACTGATAGAGATGTACTAAGCTGAAGATGTTAAGATGTCGTTCATAGTTATTATTCCCACTAACTTGTAGCGTAAACCTTCCTCCCTGAACTTATCGGATCACTTAATTGCTATTGGCGTATCATGAACTAAAAGCATTGCACTGAGAAGGTGACGCCGTCACTTGGCTGGCAATCGCACCTTTTTATCTAGGTACTGATGTAGGTGCTAGAGTTGTGTAGAGAGTGGTAGCAAATGGGCATAGGATTGAGAGATGTACACCAGGTTGAACATGAAAACTGATATTTTAATTTTTAGTAAGCTGTGGATTTTCCCAATATTACTGACATCATAGTACTTATTATCAAGGCTTAGAAAATCTGTTTTTTATTGCTTTGCATACATTAGAAAATATTCAAGTTCTAAAGGACTAACAGTGGACTTTTCCATCTGCAGAATATACTGAATGACCAGAGGTGGCAGTGATGCGGAAGAGAATTTGTCTGCGTTGCTGAGACGGCCCCCCCCCCCAAAAAAAGATGCCATTCCTCAGCACTCTGCCTTCCTTCATCAATTTACATGGTAAGTCAAACTCACGTTGAATTCTTTTTCTTGTCATTAAATAAGTTCATAGCATCTGAGGGCCCGGAGTACCTTTTTAGTGGGGGTTTTGCCATGATTCTGTTTCTGTCAAGACTGTAGCAAAATGGATGACGTTACGGTGATCATCATATTTTTATCAAAGACTTTGTCTCCAAAGCTAACAAAGCCTGACTTAGATTCCTGTGCTAACAATGTGTCAACAGAGGACATTACTGTATTTAAGGCTGGCATTAATTGCCTGAATTTGGAGCGATGGCGTAACTTTCTCATGGAGTGAAGCTCATTTGACCTGTTTCCCTGCACTCTGTATGTGCGACTCTCATACTCCAGATGGATTGCTGTTTAGGATACTCTGCGGTCTTGCGAATCCATCCCATTTTCAAAAGGAGCCCAATGCTTTCCCAGTACACCACCTAGCTGCCTTGCACTCATAATTACATATAGTTATCTAGTGCATAATTGCTGGTGTCTCCTCCTCCTGTGTTTCTTCGTCACCCAGGGCGATTGGTCACGTGCTGTCCTGTCATAAAGCTAGAGCAGGATGTCATCTGACATGAGGGACAATCAGTTGCCTAGCAAGCACTAAGATGCATTTATCATGGTATTGAAATGGGTTGATGGGTACACAGGGCGCCCAGCTGAAGACCTAGATGATGAGATTAATGAAAATGGTGCATTATTTGAGACTTGTGCATCTGTTTGAAGATGCGGTTAATCACAATGTTTTCAACTTCTCTATAACTTAACTGATAGGGATGTACTAAGCTGAAGATGTTAAGATGTCGTTTATAGTTATTATTCCCACTAACTTGTAGCGTAAACCTTCCTCCCTGAACTAATCGGATCACCTAATTGCTATTGGCGTATCATGACCTAAAAGCATTGCACTGAGAAGGTGACGCCGTCACTTGGCTGGCAATCGCACCTTTTTATCTAGGTACTGATGTAGGTGCTAGAGTTGTGTAGAGAGTGGTAGCAAATGGGCATAGGATTGAGAGATGTACACCAGGTTGCACATGAAAACTGATATTTGAATTTTTAGTAAGCTGTGGATTTTCCCAATATTACTGACATCATAGTACTTATTATCAAGGCTTAGAAAATCTGTTTTTTATTGCTGTGCATACATTAGAAAATATTCAAGTTCTAAAGGACTAACCGTGGACTTTTCCATCTGCAGAATATACTGAATGACCAGAGGTGGCAGTGTTGCGGAAGAGAATTTGTCTGCGTTGCTGAGACCGCCCCCCCCCCCCAAAAAAAAAAAAAGATGCCATTCCTCAGCACTCTGCCTTCCTTCATCAATTTACATGGTAAGTCAAACTCACGTTGAATTCTTTTTCTTGTCATTAAATAAGTTCATAGCATCTGAGGGCCCGGAGTACCTTTTTAGTGGGGGTTTTGCCATGATTCTGTTTCTGTCAAGACTGTAGCAAAATGGATGACGTTACGGTGATCATCATATTTTTATCAAAGACTTTGTCTCCAAAGCTGACAAAGCCTGACTTAGATTCCTGTGCTAACAATGTGTCATCAGAGGACATTACTGTATTTAAGGCTGGCATTAATTGCCTTAATTTGGAGCGATGGCGTTACTTTCTCATGGAGTGAAGCTAATTTGACCTGTTTCCCTGCACTCTGTATGTGCGACTCTGATACTCCAGATGGATTGCTGTTTAGGATACTCTGCGGTCTTGCGAATCCATCCCATTTTCAAAAGGAGCCCAATGCTTTCCCAGTACACCACCTAGCTGCCTTGCACTCATAATTACATATAGTTATCTAGTGCATAATTGCTGGTGTCTCCTCCTCCTGTGTTTCTTCGTCACCCAGGGCGATTGGTCACGTGCTGTCCTGTCATAAAGCTAGAGCAGGATGTCATCTGACATGAGGGACAATCAGTTGCCCAGCAAGCACTAAGATGCATTTATCATGGTATTGAAATGGGTTGCAGGGTACACAGGGCGCCCAGCTGAAGACCTAGATGATGAGATTAATGAAAATGGTGCATTATTTGAGACTTGTGCATCTGTTTGAAGATGCGGTTAATCACAATGTTCTCAACTTCTCTATAACTTAACTGATAGGGATGTACTAAGCTGAAGATGTTAAGATGTCGTTCATAGTTATGATTCCCACTAACTTGTAGTGTAAACCTTCCTCCCTGAACTAATCGGATCACTTAATTGCTATTGGCGTATCATGACCTAAAAGCATTGCACTGAGAAGGTGACGCCGTCACTTGGCTGGCAATCGCACCTTTTTATCTAGGTACTGATGTAGGTGCTAGAGTTGTGTAGAGAGTGGTAGCAAATGGGCATAGGATTGAGAGATGTACACCAGGTTGAACATGAAAACTGATATTTTAATTTTTAGTAAGCTGTGGATTTTCCCAATATTACTGACATCATAGTACTTATTATCAAGGCTTAGAAAATCTGTTTTTTATTGCTGTGCATACATTAGAAAATATTCAAGTTCTAAAGGACTAACAGTGGACTTTTCCATCTGCAGAATATACTGAATGACCAGAGGTGGCAGTGATGCGGAAGAGAATTTGTCTGCGTTGCTGAGACGGCCCCCCCCCCCCAAAAAAAGATGCCATTCCTCAGCACTCTGCCTTCCTTCATCAATTTACATGGTAAGTCAAACTCACGTTGAATTCTTTTTCTTGTCATTAAATAAGTTCATAGCATCTGAGGGCCCGGAGTACCTTTTTAGTGGGGGTTTTGCCATGATTCTGTTTCTGTCAAGACTGTAGCAAAATGGATGACGTTACGGTGATCATCATATTTTTATCAAAGACTTTGTCTCCAAAGCTAACAAAGCCTGACTTAGATTCCTGTGCTAACAATGTGTCATCAGAGGACATTACTGTATTTAAGGCTGGCATTAATTGCCTGAATTTGGAGCGATGGCGTAACTTTCTCATGGAGTGAAGCTCATTTGACCTGTTTCCCTGCACTCTGTATGTGCGACTCTCATACTCCAGATGGATTGCTGTTTAGGATACTCTGCGGTCTTGCGAATCCATCCCATTTTCAAAAGGAGCCCAATGCTTTCCCAGTACACCACCTAGCTGCCTTGCACTCATAATTACATATAGTTATCTAGTGCATAATTGCTGGTGTCTCCTCCTCCTGTGTTTCTTCGTCACCCAGGGCGATTGGTCACGTGCTGTCCTGTCATAAAGCTAGAGCAGGATGTCATCTGACATGAGGGACAATCAGTTGCCTAGCAAGCACTAAGATGCATTTATCATGGTATTGAAATGGGTTGATGGGTACACAGGGCGCCCAGCTGAAGACCTAGATGATGAGATTAATGAAAATGGTGCATTATTTGAGACTTGTGCATCTGTTTGAAGATGCGGTTAATCACAATGTTTTCAACTTCTCTATAACTTAACTGATAGGGATGTACTAAGCTGAAGATGTTAAGATGTCGTTCATAGTTATGATTCCCACTAACTTGTAGCGTAAACCTTCCTCCCTGAACTAATCGGATCACTTAATTGCTATTGGCGTATCATGACCTAAAAGCATTGCACTGAGAAGGTGACGCCGTCACTTGGCTGGCAATCGCACCTTTTTATCTAGGTACTGATGTAGGTGCTAGAGTTGTGTAGAGAGTGGTAGCAAATGGGCATAGGATTGAGAGATGTACACCAGGTTGAACATGAAAACTGATATTTTAATTTTTAGTAAGCTGTGGATTTTCCCAATATTACTGACATCATAGTACTTATTATCAAGGCTTAGAAAATCTGTTTTTTATTGCTGTGCATACATTAGAAAATATTAAAGTTCTAAAGGACTAACAGTGGACTTTTCCATCTGCAGAATATACTGAATGACCAGAGGTGGCAGTGATGCGGAAGAGAATTTGTCTGCGTTGCTGAGACGGCCCCCCCCCCCCAAAAAAAGATGCCATTCCTCAGCACTCTGCCTTCCTTCATCAATTTACATGGTAAGTCAAACTCACGTTGAATTCTTTTTCTTGTCATTAAATAAGTTCATAGCATCTGAGGGCCCGGAGTACCTTTTTAGTGGGGGTTTTGCCATGATTCTGTTTCTGTCAAGACTGTAGCAAAATGGATGACGTTACGGTGATCATCATATTTTTATCAAAGACTTTGTCTCCAAAGCTAACAAAGCCTGACTTAGATTCCTGTGCTAACAATGTGTCATCAGAGGACATTACTGTATTTAAGGCTGGCATTAATTGCCTGAATTTGGAGCGATGGCGTAACTTTCTCATGGAGTGAAGCTCATTTGACCTGTTTCCCTGCACTCTGTATGTGCGACTCTCATACTCCAGATGGATTGCTGTTTAGGATACTCTGCGGTCTTGCGAATCCATCCCATTTTCAAAAGGAGCCCAATGCTTTCCCAGTACACCACCTAGCTGCCTTGCACTCATAATTACATATAGTTATCTAGTGCATAATTGCTGGTGTCTCCTCCTCCTGTGTTTCTTCGTCACCCAGGGCGATTGGTCACGTGCTGTCCTGTCATAAAGCTAGAGCAGGATGTCATCTGACATGAGGGACAATCAGTTGCCTAGCAAGCACTAAGATGCATTTATCATGGTATTGAAATGGGTTGATGGGTACACAGGGCGCCCAGCTGAAGACCTAGATGATGAGATTAATGAAAATGGTGCATTATTTGAGACTTGTGCATCTGTTTGAAGATGCGGTTAATCACAATGTTTTCAACTTCTCTATAACTTAACTGATAGGGATGTACTAAGCTGAAGATGTTAAGATGTCGTTCATAGTTATTATTCCCACTAACTTGTAGCGTAAACCTTCCTCCCTGAACTAATCGGATCACTTAATTGCTATTGGCGTATCATGACCTAAAAGCATTGCACTGAGAAGGTGACTCCGTCACTTGGCTGGCAATCGCACCTTTTTATCTAGGTACTGATGTAGGTGCTAGAGTTGTGTAGAGAGTGGTAGCAAATGGGCATAGGATTGAGAGATGTACACCAGGTTGCACATGAAAACTGATATTTGAATTTTTAGTAAGCTGTGGATTTTCCCAATATTACTGACATCATAGTACTTATTATCAAGGCTTAGAAAATCTGTTTTTTATTGCTGTGCATACATTAGAAAATATTCAAGTTCTAAAGGACTAACAGTGGACTTTTCCATCTGCAGAATATACTGAATGACCAGAGGTGGCAGTGTTGCGGAAGAGAATTTGTCTGCGTTGCTGAGACCGCCCCCCAAAAAAAAAGATGCCATTCCTCAGCACTCTGCCTTCCTTCATCAATTTACATGGTAAGTCAAACTCACGTTGAATTCTTTTTCTTGTCATTAAATAAGTTCATAGCATCTGAGGGCCCGGAGTACCTTTTTAGTGGGGGTTTTGCCATGATTCTGTTTCTGTCAAGACTGTAGCAAAATGGATGACGTTACGGTGATCATCATATTTTTATCAAAGACTTTGTCTCCAAAGCTGACAAAGCCTGACTTAGATTCCTGTGCTAACAATGTGTCATCAGAGGACATTACTGTATTTAAGGCTGGCATTAATTGCCTTAATTTGGAGCGATGGCGTTACTTTCTCATGGAGTGAAGCTAATTTGACCTGTTTCCCTGCACTCTGTATGTGCGACTCTGATACTCCAGATGGATTGCTGTTTAGGATACTCTGCGGTCTTGCGAATCGATCCCATTTTCAAAAGGAGCCCAATGCTTTCCCAGTACACCACCTAGCTGCCTTGCACTCATAATTACATATAGTTATCTAGTGCATAATTGCTGGTGTCTCCTCCTCCTGTGTTTCTTCGTCACCCAGGGCGATTGGTCACGTGCTGTCCTGTCATAAAGCTAGAGCAGGATGTCATCTGACATGAGGGACAATCAGTTGCCCAGCAAGCACTAAGATGCATTTATCATGGTATTGAAATGGGTTGCAGGGTACACAGGGCGCCCAGCTGAAGACCTAGATGATGAGATTAATGAAAATGGTGCATTATTTGAGACTTGTGCATCTGTTTGAAGATGCGGTTAATCACAATGTTCTCAACTTCTCTATAACTTAACTGATAGGGATGTACTAAGCTGAAGATGTTAAGATGTCGTTCATAGTTATGATTCCCACTAACTTGTAGTGTAAACCTTCCTCCCTGAACTAATCGGATCACTTAATTGCTATTGGCGTATCATGACCTAAAAGCATTGCACTGAGAAGGTGACGCCGTCACTTGGCTGGCAATCGCACCTTTTTATCTAGGTACTGATGTAGGTGCTAGAGTTGTGTAGAGAGTGGTAGCAAATGGGCATAGGATTGAGAGATGTACACCAGGTTGAACATGAAAACTGATATTTTAATTTTTAGTAAGCTGTGGATTTTCCCAATATTACTGACATCATAGTACTTATTATCAAGGCTTAGAAAATCTGTTTTTTATTGCTGTGCATACATTAGAAAATATTCAAGTTCTAAAGGACTAACAGTGGACTTTTCCATCTGCAGAATATACTGAATGACCAGAGGTGGCAGTGATGCGGAAGAGAATTTGTCTGCGTTGCTGAGACGGCCCCCCCCCCCAAAAAAAGATGCCATTCCTCAGCACTCTGCCTTCCTTCATCAATTTACATGGTAAGTCAAACTCACGTTGAATTCTTTTTCTTGTCATTAAATAAGTTCATAGCATCTGAGGGCCCGGAGTACCTTTTTAGTGGGGGTTTTGCCATGATTCTGTTTCTGTCAAGACTGTAGCAAAATGGATGACGTTACGGTGATCATCATATTTTTATCAAAGACTTTGTCTCCAAAGCTAACAAAGCCTGACTTAGATTCCTGTGCTAACAATGTGTCATCAGAGGACATTACTGTATTTAAGGCTGGCATTAATTGCCTGAATTTGGAGCGATGGCGTAACTTTCTCATGGAGTGAAGCTCATTTGACCTGTTTCCCTGCACTCTGTATGTGCGACTCTCATACTCCAGATGGATTGCTGTTTAGGATACTCTGCGGTCTTGCGAATCCATCCCATTTTCAAAAGGAGCCCAATGCTTTCCCAGTACACCACCTAGCTGCCTTGCACTCATAATTACATATAGTTATCTAGTGCATAATTGCTGGTGTCTCCTCCTCCTGTGTTTCTTCGTCACCCAGGGCGATTGGTCACGTGCTGTCCTGTCATAAAGCTAGAGCAGGATGTCATCTGACATGAGGGACAATCAGTTGCCTAGCAAGCACTAAGATGCATTTATCATGGTATTGAAATGGGTTGATGGGTACACAGGGCGCCCAGCTGAAGACCTAGATGATGAGATTAATGAAAATGGTGCATTATTTGAGACTTGTGCATCTGTTTGAAGATGCGGTTAATCACAATGTTTTCAACTTCTCTATAACTTAACTGATAGGGATGTACTAAGCTGAAGATGTTAAGATGTCGTTCATAGTTATGATTCCCACTAACTTGTAGCGTAAACCTTCCTCCCTGAACTAATCGGATCACTTAATTGCTATTGGCGTATCATGACCTAAAAGCATTGCACTGAGAAGGTGACGCCGTCACTTGGCTGGCAATCGCACCTTTTTATCTAGGTACTGATGTAGGTGCTAGAGTTGTGTAGAGAGTGGTAGCAAATGGGCATAGGATTGAGAGATGTACACCAGGTTGAACATGAAAACTGATATTTTAATTTTTAGTAAGCTGTGGATTTTCCCAATATTACTGACATCATAGTACTTATTATCAAGGCTTAGAAAATCTGTTTTTTATTGCTGTGCATACATTAGAAAATATTCAAGTTCTAAAGGACTAACAGTGGACTTTTCCATCTGCAGAATATACTGAATGACCAGAGGTGGCAGTGATGCGGAAGAGAATTTGTCTGCGTTGCTGAGACGGCCCCCCCCCCCCAAAAAAAGATGCCATTCCTCAGCACTCTGCCTTCCTTCATCAATTTACATGGTAAGTCAAACTCACGTTGAATTCTTTTTCTTGTCATTAAATAAGTTCATAGCATCTGAGGGCCCGGAGTACCTTTTTAGTGGGGGTTTTGCCATGATTCTGTTTCTGTCAAGACTGTAGCAAAATGGATGACGTTACGGTGATCATCATATTTTTATCAAAGACTTTGTCTCCAAAGCTAACAAAGCCTGACTTAGATTCCTGTGCTAACAATGTGTCATCAGAGGACATTACTGTATTTAAGGCTGGCATTAATTGCCTGAATTTGGAGCGATGGCGTAACTTTCTCATGGAGTGAAGCTCATTTGACCTGTTTCCCTGCACTCTGTATGTGCGACTCTCATACTCCAGATGGATTGCTGTTTAGGATACTCTGCGGTCTTGCGAATCCATCCCATTTTCAAAAGGAGCCCAATGCTTTCCCAGTACACCACCTAGCTGCCTTGCACTCATAATTACATATAGTTATCTAGTGCATAATTGCTGGTGTCTCCTCCTCCTGTGTTTCTTCGTCACCCAGGGCGATTGGTCACGTGCTGTCCTGTCATAAAGCTAGAGCAGGATGTCATCTGACATGAGGGACAATCAGTTGCCTAGCAAGCACTAAGATGCATTTATCATGGTATTGAAATGGGTTGATGGGTACACAGGGCGCCCAGCTGAAGACCTAGATGATGAGATTAATGAAAATGGTGCATTATTTGAGACTTGTGCATCTGTTTGAAGATGCGGTTAATCACAATGTTTTCAACTTCTCTATAACTTAACTGATAGGGATGTACTAAGCTGAAGATGTTAAGATGTCGTTCATAGTTATTATTCCCACTAACTTGTAGCGTAAACCTTCCTCCCTGAACTAATCGGATCACTTAATTGCTATTGGCGTATCATGACCTAAAAGCATTGCACTGAGAAGGTGACTCCGTCACTTGGCTGGCAATCGCACCTTTTTATCTAGGTACTGATGTAGGTGCTAGAGTTGTGTAGAGAGTGGTAGCAAATGGGCATAGGATTGAGAGATGTACACCAGGTTGCACATGAAAACTGATATTTGAATTTTTAGTAAGCTGTGGATTTTCCCAATATTACTGACATCATAGTACTTATTATCAAGGCTTAGAAAATCAGTTTTTTATTGCTGTGCATACATTAGAAAATATTCAAGTTCTAAAGGACTAACAGTGGACTTTTCCATCTGCAGAATATACTGAATGACCAGAGGTGGCAGTGTTGCGGAAGAGAATTTGTCTGCGTTGCTGAGACCGCCCCCCCCCCCCCCAAAAAAAGGATGCCATTCCTCAGCACTCTGCCTTCCTTCATCAATTTACATGGTAAGTCAAACTCACGTTGAATTCTTTTTCTTGTCATTAAATAAGTTCATAGCATCTGAGGGCCCGGAGTACCTTTTTAGTGGGGGTTTTGCCATGATTCTGTTTCTGTCAAGACTGTAGCAAAATGGATGACGTTACGGTGATCATCATATTTTTATCAAAGACTTTGTCTCCAAAGCTGACAAAGCCTGACTTAGATTCCTGTGCTAACAATGTGTCATCAGAGGACATTACTGTATTTAAGGCTGGCATTAATTGCCTTAATTTGGAGCGATGGCGTTACTTTCTCATGGAGTGAAGCTAATTTGACCTGTTTCCCTGCACTCTGTATGTGCGACTCTGATACTCCAGATGGATTGCTGTTTAGGATACTCTGCGGTCTTGCGAATCGATCCCATTTTCAAAAGGAGCCCAATGCTTTCCCAGTACACCACCTAGCTGCCTTGCACTCATAATTACATATAGTTATCTAGTGCATAATTGCTGGTGTCTCCTCCTCCTGTGTTTCTTCGTCACCCAGGGCGATTGGTCACGTGCTGTCCTGTCATAAAGCTAGAGCAGGATGTCATCTGACATGAGGGACAATCAGTTGCCCAGCAAGCACTAAGATGCATTTATCATGGTATTGAAATGGGTTGCAGGGTACACAGGGCGCCCAGCTGAAGACCTAGATGATGAGATTAATGAAAATGGTGCATTATTTGAGACTTGTGCATCTGTTTGAAGATGCGGTTAATCACAATGTTCTCAACTTCTCTATAACTTAACTGATAGGGATGTACTAAGCTGAAGATGTTAAGATGTCGTTCATAGTTATGATTCCCACTAACTTGTAGTGTAAACCTTCCTCCCTGAACTAATCGGATCACTTAATTGCTATTGGCGTATCATGACCTAAAAGCATTGCACTGAGAAGGTGACGCCGTCACTTGGCTGGCAATCGCACCTTTTTATCTAGGTACTGATGTAGGTGCTAGAGTTGTGTAGAGAGTGGTAGCAAATGGGCATAGGATTGAGAGATGTACACCAGGTTGAACATGAAAACTGATATTTTAATTTTTAGTAAGCTGTGGATTTTCCCAATATTACTGACATCATAGTACTTATTATCAAGGCTTAGAAAATCTGTTTTTTATTGCTGTGCATACATTAGAAAATATTCAAGTTCTAAAGGACTAACAGTGGACTTTTCCATCTGCAGAATATACTGAATGACCAGAGGTGGCAGTGATGCGGAAGAGAATTTGTCTGCGTTGCTGAGACGGCCCCCCCCCCCAAAAAAAGATGCCATTCCTCAGCACTCTGCCTTCCTTCATCAATTTACATGGTAAGTCAAACTCACGTTGAATTCTTTTTCTTGTCATTAAATAAGTTCATAGCATCTGAGGGCCCGGAGTACCTTTTTAGTGGGGGTTTTGCCATGATTCTGTTTCTGTCAAGACTGTAGCAAAATGGATGACGTTACGGTGATCATCATATTTTTATCAAAGACTTTGTCTCCAAAGCTAACAAAGCCTGACTTAGATTCCTGTGCTAACAATGTGTCATCAGAGGACATTACTGTATTTAAGGCTGGCATTAATTGCCTGAATTTGGAGCGATGGCGTAACTTTCTCATGGAGTGAAGCTCATTTGACCTGTTTCCCTGCACTCTGTATGTGCGACTCTCATACTCCAGATGGATTGCTGTTTAGGATACTCTGCGGTCTTGCGAATCCATCCCATTTTCAAAAGGAGCCCAATGCTTTCCCAGTACACCACCTAGCTGCCTTGCACTCATAATTACATATAGTTATCTAGTGCATAATTGCTGGTGTCTCCTCCTCCTGTGTTTCTTCGTCACCCAGGGCGATTGGTCACGTGCTGTCCTGTCATAAAGCTAGAGCAGGATGTCATCTGACATGAGGGACAATCAGTTGCCTAGCAAGCACTAAGATGCATTTATCATGGTATTGAAATGGGTTGATGGGTACACAGGGCGCCCAGCTGAAGACCTAGATGATGAGATTAATGAAAATGGTGCATTATTTGAGACTTGTGCATCTGTTTGAAGATGCGGTTAATCACAATGTTTTCAACTTCTCTATAACTTAACTGATAGGGATGTACTAAGCTGAAGATGTTAAGATGTCGTTCATAGTTATGATTCCCACTAACTTGTAGCGTAAACCTTCCTCCCTGAACTAATCGGATCACTTAATTGCTATTGGCGTATCATGACCTAAAAGCATTGCACTGAGAAGGTGACGCCGTCACTTGGCTGGCAATCGCACCTTTTTATCTAGGTACTGATGTAGGTGCTAGAGTTGTGTAGAGAGTGGTAGCAAATGGGCATAGGATTGAGAGATGTACACCAGGTTGAACATGAAAACTGATATTTTAATTTTTAGTAAGCTGTGGATTTTCCCAATATTACTGACATCATAGTACTTATTATCAAGGCTTAGAAAATCTGTTTTTTATTGCTGTGCATACATTAGAAAATATTCAAGTTCTAAAGGACTAACAGTGGACTTTTCCATCTGCAGAATATACTGAATGACCAGAGGTGGCAGTGATGCGGAAGAGAATTTGTCTGCGTTGCTGAGACGGCCCCCCCCCCCCAAAAAAAGATGCCATTCCTCAGCACTCTGCCTTCCTTCATCAATTTACATGGTAAGTCAAACTCACGTTGAATTCTTTTTCTTGTCATTAAATAAGTTCATAGCATCTGAGGGCCCGGAGTACCTTTTTAGTGGGGGTTTTGCCATGATTCTGTTTCTGTCAAGACTGTAGCAAAATGGATGACGTTACGGTGATCATCATATTTTTATCAAAGACTTTGTCTCCAAAGCTAACAAAGCCTGACTTAGATTCCTGTGCTAACAATGTGTCATCAGAGGACATTACTGTATTTAAGGCTGGCATTAATTGCCTGAATTTGGAGCGATGGCGTAACTTTCTCATGGAGTGAAGCTCATTTGACCTGTTTCCCTGCACTCTGTATGTGCGACTCTCATACTCCAGATGGATTGCTGTTTAGGATACTCTGCGGTCTTGCGAATCCATCCCATTTTCAAAAGGAGCCCAATGCTTTCCCAGTACACCACCTAGCTGCCTTGCACTCATAATTACATATAGTTATCTAGTGCATAATTGCTGGTGTCTCCTCCTCCTGTGTTTCTTCGTCACCCAGGGCGATTGGTCACGTGCTGTCCTGTCATAAAGCTAGAGCAGGATGTCATCTGACATGAGGGACAATCAGTTGCCTAGCAAGCACTAAGATGCATTTATCATGGTATTGAAATGGGTTGATGGGTACACAGGGCGCCCAGCTGAAGACCTAGATGATGAGATTAATGAAAATGGTGCATTATTTGAGACTTGTGCATCTGTTTGAAGATGCGGTTAATCACAATGTTTTCAACTTCTCTATAACTTAACTGATAGGGATGTACTAAGCTGAAGATGTTAAGATGTCGTTCATAGTTATTATTCCCACTAACTTGTAGCGTAAACCTTCCTCCCTGAACTAATCGGATCACTTAATTGCTATTGGCGTATCATGACCTAAAAGCATTGCACTGAGAAGGTGACTCCGTCACTTGGCTGGCAATCGCACCTTTTTATCTAGGTACTGATGTAGGTGCTAGAGTTGTGTAGAGAGTGGTAGCAAATGGGCATAGGATTGAGAGATGTACACCAGGTTGCACATGAAAACTGATATTTGAATTTTTAGTAAGCTGTGGATTTTCCCAATATTACTGACATCATAGTACTTATTATCAAGGCTTAGAAAATCAGTTTTTTATTGCTGTGCATACATTAGAAAATATTCAAGTTCTAAAGGACTAACAGTGGACTTTTCCATCTGCAGAATATACTGAATGACCAGAGGTGGCAGTGTTGCGGAAGAGAATTTGTCTGCGTTGCTGAGACCGCCCCCCCCCCCCCCAAAAAAAGGATGCCATTCCTCAGCACTCTGCCTTCCTTCATCAATTTACATGGTAAGTCAAACTCACGTTGAATTCTTTTTCTTGTCATTAAATAAGTTCATAGCATCTGAGGGCCCGGAGTACCTTTTTAGTGGGGGTTTTGCCATGATTCTGTTTCTGTCAAGACTGTAGCAAAATGGATGACGTTACAGTGATCATCATATTTTTATCAAAGACTTTGTCTCCAAAGCTGACAAAGCCTGAATTAGATTCCTGTGCTAACAATGTGTCATCAGAGGACATTACTGTATTTAAGGCTGGCATTAATTGCCTTAATTTGGAGCGATGGCGTTACTTTCTCATGGAGTGAAGCTCATTTGACCTGTTTCCCTGCACTCTGTATGTGCGACTCTGATACTCCAGATGGATTGCTGTTTAGGATACTCTGCGGTCTTGTGAATCCTTCCCATTTTCAAAAGGAGCCCAATGCTTTCCCAGTACACCACCTAGCTGCCTTGCACTCATAATTACATATAGTTACCTAGTGCATAATTGCTGGTGTCTCCTCCTCCTGTGTTTCTTCGTCACCCAGGGCGATTGGTCACGTGCTGTCCTGTCATAAAGCTAGAGCAGGATGTCATCTGACATGAGGGACAATCAGTTGCCTAGCAAGCACTAAGATGCATTTATCATGGTATTGAAATGGGTTGCAGGGTACACAGGGCGCCCAGCTGAAGACCTAGATGATGAGATTAATGAAAATGGTGCATTATTTGAGACTTGTACATCTGTTTGAAGATGCGGTTAATCACAATGTTCTCAACTTCTCTATAACTTAACTGATAGGGATGTACTAAGCTGAAGATGTTAAGATGTCGTTTATAGTTATTATTCCCACTAACTTGTAGCGTAAACCTTCCTCCCTGAACTAATCGGATCACCTAATTGCTATTGGCGTATCATGACCTAAAAGCATTGCACTGAGAAGGTGACGCCGTCACTTGGCTGGCAATCGCACCTTTTTATCTAGGTACTGATGTAGGTGCTAGAGTTGTGTAGAGAGTGGTAGCAAATGGGCATAGGATTGAGAGATGTACACCAGGTTGCACATGAAAACTGATATTTGAATTTTTAGTAAGCTGTGGATTTTCCCAATATTACTGACATCATAGTACTTATTATCAAGGCTTAGAAAATCTGTTTTTTATTGCTGTGCATACATTAGAAAATATTCAAGTTCTAAAGGACTAACCGTGGACTTTTCCATCTGCAGAATATACTGAATGACCAGAGGTGGCAGTGTTGCGGAAGAGAATTTGTCTGCGTTGCTGAGACCGCCCCCCCCCCCCCCAAAAAAAAAAAAGATGCCATTCCTCAGCACTCTGCCTTCCTTCATCAATTTACATGGTAAGTCAAACTCACGTTGAATTCTTTTTCTTGTCATTAAATAAGTTCATAGCATCTGAGGGCCCGGAGTACCTTTTTAGTGGGGGTTTTGCCATGATTCTGTTTCTGTCAAGACTGTAGCAAAATGGATGACGTTACGGTGATCATCATATTTTTATCAAAGACTTTGTCTCCAAAGCTGACAAAGCCTGACTTAGATTCCTGTGCTAACAATGTGTCATCAGAGGACATTACTGTATTTAAGGCTGGCATTAATTGCCTTAATTTGGAGCGATGGCGTTACTTTCTCATGGAGTGAAGCTAATTTGACCTGTTTCCCTGCACTCTGTATGTGCGACTCTGATACTCCAGATGGATTGCTGTTTAGGATACTCTGCGGTCTTGCGAATCCATCCCATTTTCAAAAGGAGCCCAATGCTTTCCCAGTACACCACCTAGCTGCCTTGCACTCATAATTACATATAGTTATCTAGTGCATAATTGCTGGTGTCTCCTCCTCCTGTGTTTCTTCGTCACCCAGGGCGATTGGTCACGTGCTGTCCTGTCATAAAGCTAGAGCGGGATGTCATCTGACATGAGGGACAATCAGTTGCCCAGCAAGCACTAAGATGCATTTATCATGGTATTGAAATGGGTTGCAGGGTACACAGGGCGCCCAGCTGAAGACCTAGATGATGAGATTAATGAAAATGGTGCATTATTTGAGACTTGTGCATCTGTTTGAAGATGCGGTTAATCACAATGTTCTCAACTTCTCTATAACTTAACTGATAGGGATGTACTAAGCTGAAGATGTTAAGATGTCGTTCATAGTTATGATTCCCACTAACTTGTAGTGTAAACCTTCCTCCCTGAACTAATCGGATCACTTAATTGCTATTGGCGTATCATGACCTAAAAGCATTGCACTGAGAAGGTGACGCCGTCACTTGGCTGGCAATCGCACCTTTTTATCTAGGTACTGATGTAGGTGCTAGAGTTGTGTAGAGAGTGGTAGCAAATGGGCATAGGATTGAGAGATGTACACCAGGTTGAACATGAAAACTGATATTTTAATTTTTAGTAAGCTGTGGATTTTCCCAATATTACTGACATCATAGTACTTATTATCAAGGCTTAGAAAATCTGTTTTTTATTGCTGTGCATACATTAGAAAATATTCAAGTTCTAAAGGACTAACAGTGGACTTTTCCATCTGCAGAATATACTGAATGACCAGAGGTGGCAGTGATGCGGAAGAGAATTTGTCTGCGTTGCTGAGACGGCCCCCCCCCCCAAAAAAAGATGCCATTCCTCAGCACTCTGCCTTCCTTCATCAATTTACATGGTAAGTCAAACTCACGTTGAATTCTTTTTCTTGTCATTAAATAAGTTCATAGCATCTGAGGGCCCGGAGTACCTTTTTAGTGGGGGTTTTGCCATGATTCTGTTTCTGTCAAGACTGTAGCAAAATGGATGACGTTACGGTGATCATCATATTTTTATCAAAGACTTTGTCTCCAAAGCTAACAAAGCCTGACTTAGATTCCTGTGCTAACAATGTGTCATCAGAGGACATTACTGTATTTAAGGCTGGCATTAATTGCCTGAATTTGGAGCGATGGCGTAACTTTCTCATGGAGTGAAGCTCATTTGACCTGTTTCCCTGCACTCTGTATGTGCGACTCTCATACTCCAGATGGATTGCTGTTTAGGATACTCTGCGGTCTTGCGAATCCATCCCATTTTCAAAAGGAGCCCAATGCTTTCCCAGTACACCACCTAGCTGCCTTGCACTCATAATTACATATAGTTATCTAGTGCATAATTGCTGGTGTCTCCTCCTCCTGTGTTTCTTCGTCACCCAGGGCGATTGGTCACGTGCTGTCCTGTCATAAAGCTAGAGCAGGATGTCATCTGACATGAGGGACAATCAGTTGCCTAGCAAGCACTAAGATGCATTTATCATGGTATTGAAATGGGTTGATGGGTACACAGGGCGCCCAGCTGAAGACCTAGATGATGAGATTAATGAAAATGGTGCATTATTTGAGACTTGTGCATCTGTTTGAAGATGCGGTTAATCACAATGTTTTCAACTTCTCTATAACTTAACTGATAGGGATGTACTAAGCTGAAGATGTTAAGATGTCGTTCAAAGTTATTATTCCCACTAACTTGTAGCGTAAACCTTCCTCCCTGAACTAATCGGATCACTTAATTGCTATTGGCGTATCATGACCTAAAAGCATTGCACTGAGAAGGTGACGCCGTCACTTGGCTGGCAATCGCACCTTTTTATCTAGGTACTGATGTAGGTGCTAGAGTTGTGTAGAGAGTGGTAGCAAATGGGCATAGGATTGAGAGATGTACACCAGGTTGAACATGAAAACTGATATTTTAATTTTTAGTAAGCTGTGGATTTTCCCAATATTACTGACATCATAGTACTTATTATCAAGGCTTAGAAAATCAGTTTTTTATTGCTGTGCATACATTAGAAAATATTCAAGTTCTAAAGGACTAACAGTGGACTTTTCCATCTGCAGAATATACTGAATGACCAGAGGTGGCAGTGTTGCGGAAGAGAATTTGTCTGCGTTGCTGAGACCGCCCCCCCCCCCCCCCCCCAAAAAAAAGATGCCATTCCTCAGCACTCTGCCTTCCTTCATCAATTTACATGGTAAGTCAAACTCACGTTGAATTCTTTTTCTTGTCATTAAATAAGTTCATAGCATTTGAGGGCCCGGAGTACCTTTTTAGTGGGGGTTTTGCCATGATTCTGTTTCTGTCAAGACTGTAGCAAAATGGATGACGTTACAGTGATCATCATATTTTTATCAAAGACTTTGTCTCCAAAGCTGACAAAGCCTGAATTAGATTCCTGTGCTAACAATGTGTCATCAGAGGACATTACTGTATTTAAGGCTGGCATTAATTGCCTTAATTTGGAGCGATGGCGTTACTTTCTCATGGAGTGAAGCTCATTTGACCTGTTTCCCTGCACTCTGTATGTGCGACTCTGATACTCCAGATGGATTGCTGTTTAGGATACTCTGCGGTCTTGTGAATCCTTCCCATTTTCAAAAGGAGCCCAATGCTTTCCCAGTACACCACCTAGCTGCCTTGCACTCATAATTACATATAGTTACCTAGTGCATAATTGCTGGTGTCTCCTCCTCCTGTGTTTCTTCGTCACCCAGGGCGATTGGTCACGTGCTGTCCTGTCATAAAGCTAGAGCAGGATGTCATCTGACATGAGGGACAATCAGTTGCCTAGCAAGCACTAAGATGCATTTATCATGGTATTGAAATGGGTTGCAGGGTACACAGGGCGCCCAGCTGAAGACCTAGATGATGAGATTAATGAAAATGGTGCATTATTTGAGACTTGTACATCTGTTTGAAGATGCGGTTAATCACAATGTTCTCAACTTCTCTATAACTTAACTGATAGGGATGTACTAAGCTGAAGATGTTAAGATGTCGTTTATAGTTATTATTCCCACTAACTTGTAGCGTAAACCTTCCTCCCTGAACTAATCGGATCACCTAATTGCTATTGGCGTATCATGACCTAAAAGCATTGCACTGAGAAGGTGACGCCGTCACTTGGCTGGCAATCGCACCTTTTTATCTAGGTACTGATGTAGGTGCTAGAGTTGTGTAGAGAGTGGTAGCAAATGGGCATAGGATTGAGAGATGTACACCAGGTTGCACATGAAAACTGATATTTGAATTTTTAGTAAGCTGTGGATTTTCCCAATATTACTGACATCATAGTACTTATTATCAAGGCTTAGAAAATCTGTTTTTTATTGCTGTGCATACATTAGAAAATATTCAAGTTCTAAAGGACTAACCGTGGACTTTTCCATCTGCAGAATATACTGAATGACCAGAGGTGGCAGTGTTGCGGAAGAGAATTTGTCTGCGTTGCTGAGACCGCCCCCCAAAAAAAAAGATGCCATTCCTCAGCACTCTGCCTTCCTTCATCAATTTACATGGTAAGTCAAACTCACGTTGAATTCTTTTTCTTGTCATTAAATAAGTTCATAGCATCTGAGGGCCCGGAGTACCTTTTTAGTGGGGGTTTTGCCATGATTCTGTTTCTGTCAAGACTGTAGCAAAATGGATTACGTTACGGTGATCATCATATTTTTATCAAAGACTTTGTCTCCAAAGCTGACAAAGCCTGACTTAGATTCCTGTGCTAACAATGTGTCATCAGAGGACATTACTGTATTTAAGGCTGGCATTAATTGCCTTAATTTGGAGCGATGGCGTAACTTTCTCATGGAGTGAAGCTCATTTGACCTGTTTCCCTGCACTCTGTATGTGCGACTCTGATACTCCAGATGGATTGCTGTTTAGGATACTCTGCGGTCCTGCGAATCCATCCCATTTTCAAAAGGAGCCCAATGCTTTCCCAGTACACCACCTAGCTGCCTTGCACTCATAATTACATATAGTTTTCTAGTGCATAATTGCTGGTGTCTCCTCCTCCTGTGTTTCTTCGTCACCCAGGGCGATTGGTCACGTGCTGTCCTGTCATAAAGCTAGAGCAGGATGTCATCTGACATGAGGGACAATCAGTTGCCTAGCAAGCACTAAGATGCATTTATCATGGTATTGAAATGGGTTGCAGGGTACACAGGGCGCCCAGCTGAAGACCTAGATGATGAGATTAATGAAAATGGTGCATTATTTGAGACTTGTGCATCTGTTTGAAGATGCGGTTAATCACAATGTTCTCAACTTCTCTAACTTAACTGATAGGGATGTACTAAGCTGAAGATGTTAAGATGTCGTTCATAGTTATTATTCCCACTAACTTGTAGCGTAAACCTTCCTCCCTGAACTAATCGGATCACTTAATTGCTATTGGCGTATCATGACCTAAAAGCATTGCACTGAGAAGGTGACGCCGTCACTTGGCTGGCAATCGCACCTTTTTATCTAGGTACTGATGTAGGTGCTAGAGTTGTGTAGAGAGTGGTAGCAAATGGGCATAGGATTGAGAGATGTACACCAGGTTGAACATGAAAACTGATATTTTAATTTTTAGTAAGCTGTGGATTTTCCCAATATTACTGACATCATAGTACTTATTATCAAGGCTTAGAAAATCTGTTTTTTATTGCTGTGCATACATTAGAAAATATTCAAGTTCTAAAGGACTAACAGTGGACTTTTCCATCTGCAGAATATACTGAATGACCAGAGGTGGCAGTGATGCGGAAGAGAATTTGTTTGCGTTGCTGAGACGGCCCCCCCCCCCCCAAAAAAGATGCCATTCCTCAGCACTCTGCCTTCCTTCATCAATTTACATGGTAAGTCAAACTCACGTTGAATTCTTTTTCTTGTCATTAAATAAGTTCATAGCATCTGAGGGCCCGGAGTACCTTTTTAGTGGGGGTTTTGCCATGATTCTGTTTCTGTCAAGACTGTAGCAAAATGGATGACGTTACAGTGATCTTCATATTTTTATCAAAGACTTTGTCTCCAAAGCTAACAAAGCCTGACTTAGATTCCTGTGCTAACAATGTGTCATCAGAGGACATTACTGTATTTAAGGCTGGCATTAATTGCCTGAATTTGGAGCGATGGCGTTACTTTCTCATGGAGTGAAGCTCATTTGACCTGTTTCCCTGCACTCTGTATGTGCGACTCTGATACTCCAGATGGATTGCTGTTTAGGATACTCTGCGGTCTTGTGAATCCTTCCTATTTTCAAAAGGAGCCCAATGCTTTCCCAGTACACCACCTAGCTGCCTTGCACTCATAATTACATATAGTTACCTAGTGCATAATTGCTGGTGTCTCCTCCTCCTGTGTTTCTTCGTCACCCAGGGCGATTGGTCACGTGCTGTCCTGACATAAAGCTAGAGCAGGATGTCATCTGACATGAGGGACAGCCAGTTGCCTAGCAAGCACTAAGATGCATTTATCATGGTATTGAAATGGGTTGCAGGGTACACAGGGCGCCCAGCTGAAGACCTAGATGATGAGATTAATGAAAATGGTGCATTATTTGAGACTTGTGCATCTGTTTGAAGATGCGGTTAATCACAATGTTCTCAACTTCTCTATAACTTAACTGATAGAGATGTACTAAGCTGAAGATGTTAAGATGTCGTTCATAGTTATTATTCCCACTAACTTGTAGCGTAAACCTTCCTCCCTGAACTTATCGGATCACTTAATTGCTATTGGCGTATCATGAACTAAAAGCATTGCACTGAGAAGGTGACGCCGTCACTTGGCTGGCAATCGCACCTTTTTATCTAGGTACTGATGTAGGTGCTAGAGTTGTGTAGAGAGTGGTAGCAAATGGGCATAGGATTGAGAGATGTACACCAGGTTGAACATGAAAACTGATATTTTAATTTTTAGTAAGCTGTGGATTTTCCCAATATTACTGACATCATAGTACTTATTATCAAGGCTTAGAAAATCTGCTTTTTATTGCTGTGCATACATTAGAAAATATTCAAGTTCTAAAGGACTAACAGTGGACTTTTCCATCTGCAGAATATACTGAATGACCAGAGGTGGCAGTGTTGCAGAAGAGAATTTGTCTGCGTTGCTGAGACCACCCCCCCCCCCCCCAAAAAAAAGATGCCATTCCTCAGCACTCTGCCTTCCTTCATCAATTTACATGGTAAGTCAAACTCACGTTGAATTCTTTTTCTTGTCATTAAATAAGTTCATAGCATCTGAGGGCCCGGAGTACCTTTTTAGTGGGGGTTTTGCCATGATTCTGTTTCTGTCAAGACTGTAGCAAAATGGATTACGTTACGGTGATCATCATATTTTTATCAAAGACTTTGTCTCCAAAGCTGACAAAGCCTGACTTAGATTCCTGTGCTAACAATGTGTCATCAGAGGACATTACTGTATTTAAGGCTGGCATTAATTGCCTTAATTTGGAGCGATGGCGTAACTTTCTCATGGAGTGAAGCTCATTTGACCTGTTTCCCTGCACTCTGTATGTGCGACTCTCATACTCCAGATGGATTGCTGTTTAGGATACTCTGCGGTCTTGCGAATCCATCCCATTTTCAAAAGGAGCCCAATGCTTTCCCAGTACACCACCTAGCTGCCTTGCACTCATAATTACATATAGTTATCTAGTGCATAATTGCTGGTGTCTCCTCCTCCTGTGTTTCTTCGTCACCCAGGGCGATTGGTCACGTGCTGTCCTGTCATAAAGCTAGAGCAGGATGTCATCTGACATGAGGGACAATCAGTTGCCTAGCAAGCACTAAGATGCATTTATCATGGTATTGAAATGGGTTGATGGGTACACAGGGCGCCCAGCTGAAGACCTAGATGATGAGATTAATGAAAATGGTGCATTATTTGAGACTTGTGCATCTGTTTGAAGATGCGGTTAATCACAATGTTTTCAACTTCTCTATAACTTAACTGATAGGGATGTACTAAGCTGAAGATGTTAAGATGTCGTTCATAGTTATTATTCCCACTAACTTGTAGCGTAAACCTTCCTCCCTGAACTAATCGGATCACTTAATTGCTATTGGCGTATCATGACCTAAAAGCATTGCACTGAGAAGGTGACGCCGTCACTTGGCTGGCAATCGCACCTTTTTATCTTGGTACTGATGTAGGTGCTAGAGTTGTGTAGAGAGTGGTAGCAAATGGGCATAGGATTGAGAGATGTACACCAGGTTGCACATGAAAACTGATATTTGAATTTTTAGTAAGCTGTGGATTTTCCCAATATTACTGACATCATAGTACTTATTATCAAGGCTTAGAAAATCTGTTTTTTATTGCTGTGCATACATTAGAAAATATTCAAGTTCTAAAGGACTAACCGTGGACTTTTCCATCTGCAGAATATACTGAATGACCAGAGGTGGCAGTGTTGCGGAAGAGAATTTGTCTGCGTTGCTGAGACCGCCCCCCCCCCCCAAAAAAAAAAAAAGATGCCATTCCTCAGCACTCTGCCTTCCTTCATCAATTTACATGGTAAGTCAAACTCACGTTGAATTCTTTTTCTTGTCATTAAATAAGTTCATAGCATCTGAGGGCCCGGAGTACCTTTTTAGTGGGGGTTTTGCCATGATTCTGTTTCTGTCAAGACTGTAGCAAAATGGATGACGTTACGGTGATCATCATATTTTTATCAAAGACTTTGTCTCCAAAGCTGACAAAGCCTGACTTAGATTCCTGTGCTAACAATGTGTCATCAGAGGACATTACTATATTTAAGGCTGGCATTAATTGCCTTAATTTGGAGCGATGGCGTTACTTTCTCATGGAGTGAAGCTAATTTGACCTGTTTCCCTGCACTCTGTATGTGCGACTCTGATACTCCAGATGGATTGCTGTTTAGGATACTCTGCGGTCTTGCGAATCCATCCCATTTTCAAAAGGAGCCCAATGCTTTCCCAGTACACCACCTAGCTGCCTTGCACTCATAATTACATATAGTTATCTAGTGCATAATTGCTGGTGTCTCCTCCTCCTGTGTTTCTTCGTCACCCAGGGCGATTGGTCACGTGCTGTCCTGTCATAAAGCTAGAGCAGGATGTCATCTGACATGAGGGACAATCAGTTGCCCAGCAAGCACTAAGATGCATTTATCATGGTATTGAAATGGGTTGCAGGGTACACAGGGCGCCCAGCTGAAGACCTAGATGATGAGATTAATGAAAATGGTGCATTATTTGAGACTTGTGCATCTGTTTGAAGATGCGGTTAATCACAATGTTCTCAACTTCTCTATAACTTAACTGATAGGGATGTACTAAGCTGAAGATGTTAAGATGTCGTTCATAGTTATGATTCCCACTAACTTGTAGTGTAAACCTTCCTCCCTGAACTAATCGGATCACTTAATTGCTATTGGCGTATCATGACCTAAAAGCATTGCACTGAGAAGGTGACGCCGTCACTTGGCTGGCAATCGCACCTTTTTATCTAGGTACTGATGTAGGTGCTAGAGTTGTGTAGAGAGTGGTAGCAAATGGGCATAGGATTGAGAGATGTACACCAGGTTGAACATGAAAACTGATATTTTAATTTTTAGTAAGCTGTGGATTTTCCCAATATTACTGACATCATAGTACTTATTATCAAGGCTTAGAAAATCTGTTTTTTATTGCTGTGCATACATTAGAAAATATTCAAGTTCTAAAGGACTAACAGTGGACTTTTCCATCTGCAGAATATACTGAATGACCAGAGGTGGCAGTGATGCGGAAGAGAATTTGTCTGCGTTGCTGAGACGGCCCCCCCCCCAAAAAAAGATGCCATTCCTCAGCACTCTGCCTTCCTTCATCAATTTACATGGTAAGTCAAACTCACGTTGAATTCTTTTTCTTGTCATTAAATAAGTTCATAGCATCTGAGGGCCCGGAGTACCTTTTTAGTGGGGGTTTTGCCATGATTCTGTTTCTGTCAAGACTGTAGCAAAATGGATGACGTTACGGTGATCATCATATTTTTATCAAAGACTTTGTCTCCAAAGCTAACAAAGCCTGACTTAGATTCCTGTGCTAACAATGTGTCATCAGAGGACATTACTGTATTTAAGGCTGGCATTAATTGCCTGAATTTGGAGCGATGGCGTAACTTTCTCATGGAGTGAAGCTCATTTGACCTGTTTCCCTGCACTCTGTATGTGCGACTCTCATACTCCAGATGGATTGCTGTTTAGGATACTCTGCGGTCTTGCGAATCCATCCCATTTTCAAAAGGAGCCCAATGCTTTCCCAGTACACCACCTAGCTGCCTTGCACTCATAATTACATATAGTTATCTAGTGCATAATTGCTGGTGTCTCCTCCTCCTGTGTTTCTTCGTCACCCAGGGCGATTGGTCACGTGCTGTCCTGTCATAAAGCTAGAGCAGGATGTCATCTGACATGAGGGACAATCAGTTGCCTAGCAAGCACTAAGATGCATTTATCATGGTATTGAAATGGGTTGATGGGTACACAGGGCGCCCAGCTGAAGACCTAGATGATGAGATTAATGAAAATGGTGCATTATTTGAGACTTGTGCATCTGTTTGAAGATGCGGTTAATCACAATGTTTTCAACTTCTCTATAACTTAACTGATAGGGATGTACTAAGCTGAAGATGTTAAGATGTCGTTCATAGTTATGATTCCCACTAACTTGTAGCGTAAACCTTCCTCCCTGAACTAATCGGATCACTTAATTGCTATTGGCGTATCATGACCTAAAAGCATTGCACTGAGAAGGTGACGCCGTCACTTGGCTGGCAATCGCACCTTTTTATCTAGGTACTGATGTAGGTGCTAGAGTTGTGTAGAGAGTGGTAGCAAATGGGCATAGGATTGAGAGATGTACACCAGGTTGAACATGAAAACTGATATTTTAATTTTTAGTAAGCTGTGGATTTTCCCAATATTACTGACATCATAGTACTTATTATCAAGGCTTAGAAAATCTGTTTTTTATTGCTGTGCATACATTAGAAAATATTCAAGTTCTAAAGGACTAACAGTGGACTTTTCCATCTGCAGAATATACTGAATGACCAGAGGTGGCAGTGTTGCGGAAGAGAATTTGTCTGCGTTGCTGAGACCGCCCCCCAAAAAAAAAGATGCCATTCCTCAGCACTCTGCCTTCCTTCATCAATTTACATGGTAAGTCAAACTCACGTTGAATTCTTTTTCTTGTCATTAAATAAGTTCATAGCATCTGAGGGCCCGGAGTACCTTTTTAGTGGGGGTTTTGCCATGATTCTGTTTCTGTCAAGACTGTAGCAAAATGGATGACGTTACGGTGATCATCATATTTTTATCAAAGACTTTGTCTCCAAAGCTGACAAAGCCTGACTTAGATTCCTGTGCTAACAATGTGTCATCAGAGGACATTACTGTATTTAAGGCTGGCATTAATTGCCTTAATTTGGAGCGATGGCGTTACTTTCTCATGGAGTGAAGCTCATTTGACCTGTTTCCCTGCACTCTGTATGTGCGACTCTGATACTCCAGATGGATTGCTGTTTAGGATACTCTGCGGTCTTGCGAATCGATCCCATTTTCAAAAGGAGCCCAATGCTTTCCCAGTACACCACCTAGCTGCCTTGCACTCATAATTACATATAGTTATCTAGTGCATAATTGCTGGTGTCTCCTCCTCCTGTGTTTCTTCGTCACCCAGGGCGATTGGTCACGTGCTGTCCTGTCATAAAGCTAGAGCAGGATGTCATCTGACATGAGGGACAATCAGTTGCCCAGCAAGCACTAAGATGCATTTATCATGGTATTGAAATGGGTTGCAGGGTACACAGGGCGCCCAGCTGAAGACCTAGATGATGAGATTAATGAAAATGGTGCATTATTTGAGACTTGTGCATCTGTTTGAAGATGCGGTTAATCACAATGTTCTCAACTTCTCTATAACTTAACTGATAGGGATGTACTAAGCTGAAGATGTTAAGATGTCGTTCATAGTTATGATTCCCACTAACTTGTAGTGTAAACCTTCCTCCCTGAACTAATCGGATCACTTAATTGCTATTGGCGTATCATGACCTAAAAGCATTGCACTGAGAAGGTGACGCCGTCACTTGGCTGGCAATCGCACCTTTTTATCTAGGTACTGATGTAGGTGCTAGAGTTGTGTAGAGAGTGGTAGCAAATGGGCATAGGATTGAGAGATGTACACCAGGTTGAACATGAAAACTGATATTTTAATTTTTAGTAAGCTGTGGATTTTCCCAATATTACTGACATCATAGTACTTATTATCAAGGCTTAGAAAATCTGTTTTTTATTGCTGTGCATACATTAGAAAATATTCAAGTTCTAAAGGACTAACAGTGGACTTTTCCATCTGCAGAATATACTGAATGACCAGAGGTGGCAGTGATGCGGAAGAGAATTTGTCTGCGTTGCTGAGACGGCCCCCCCCCCCAAAAAAAGATGCCATTCCTCAGCACTCTGCCTTCCTTCATCAATTTACATGGTAAGTCAAACTCACGTTGAATTCTTTTTCTTGTCATTAAATAAGTTCATAGCATCTGAGGGCCCGGAGTACCTTTTTAGTGGGGGTTTTGCCATGATTCTGTTTCTGTCAAGACTGTAGCAAAATGGATGACGTTACGGTGATCATCATATTTTTATCAAAGACTTTGTCTCCAAAGCTAACAAAGCCTGACTTAGATTCCTGTGCTAACAATGTGTCATCAGAGGACATTACTGTATTTAAGGCTGGCATTAATTGCCTGAATTTGGAGCGATGGCGTAACTTTCTCATGGAGTGAAGCTCATTTGACCTGTTTCCCTGCACTCTGTATGTGTGACTCTCATACTCCAGATGGATTGCTGTTTAGGATACTCTGCGGTCTTGCGAATCCATCCCATTTTCAAAAGGAGCCCAATGCTTTCCCAGTACACCACCTAGCTGCCTTGCACTCATAATTACATATAGTTATCTAGTGCATAATTGCTGGTGTCTCCTCCTCCTGTGTTTCTTCGTCACCCAGGGCGATTGGTCACGTGCTGTCCTGTCATAAAGCTAGAGCAGGATGTCATCTGACATGAGGGACAATCAGTTGCCTAGCAAGCACTAAGATGCATTTATCATGGTATTGAAATGGGTTGATGGGTACACAGGGCGCCCAGCTGAAGACCTAGATGATGAGATTAATGAAAATGGTGCATTATTTGAGACTTGTGCATCTGTTTGAAGATGCGGTTAATCACAATGTTTTCAACTTCTCTATAACTTAACTGATAGGGATGTACTAAGCTGAAGATGTTAAGATGTCGTTCATAGTTATGATTCCCACTAACTTGTAGCGTAAACCTTCCTCCCTGAACTAATCGGATCACTTAATTGCTATTGGCGTATCATGACCTAAAAGCATTGCACTGAGAAGGTGACGCCGTCACTTGGCTGGCAATCGCACCTTTTTATCTAGGTACTGATGTAGGTGCTAGAGTTGTGTAGAGAGTGGTAGCAAATGGGCATAGGATTGAGAGATGTACACCAGGTTGCACATGAAAACTGATATTTGAATTTTTAGTAAGCTGTGGATTTTCCCAATATTACTGACATCATAGTACTTATTATCAAGGCTTAGAAAATCTGTTTTTTATTGCTGTGCATACATTAGAAAATATTCAAGTTCTAAAGGACTAACAGTGGACTTTTCCATCTGCAGAATATACTGAATGACCAGAGGTGGCAGTGTTGCGGAAGAGAATTTGTCTGCGTTGCTGAGACCGCCCCCCCCCCCCCAAAAAAGGATGCCATTCCTCAGCACTCTGCCTTCCTTCATCAATTTACATGGTAAGTCAAACTCACGTTGAATTCTTTTTCTTGTCATTAAATAAGTTCATAGCATCTGAGGGCCCGGAGTACCTTTTTAGTGGGGGTTTTGCCATGATTCTGTTTCTGTCAAGACTGTAGCAAAATGGATGACGTTACAGTGATCATCATATTTTTATCAAAGACTTTGTCTCCAAAGCTGACAAAGCCTGAATTAGATTCCTGTGCTAACAATGTGTCATCAGAGGACATTACTGTATTTAAGGCTGGCATTAATTGCCTTAATTTGGAGCGATGGCGTTACTTTCTCATGGAGTGAAGCTCATTTGACCTGTTTCCCTGCACTCTGTATGTGCGACTCTGATACTCCAGATGGATTGCTGTTTAGGATACTCTGCGGTCTTGTGAATCCTTCCCATTTTCAAAAGGAGCCCAATGCTTTCCCAGTACACCACCTAGCTGCCTTGCACTCATAATTACATATAGTTACCTAGTGCATAATTGCTGGTGTCTCCTCCTCCTGTGTTTCTTCGTCACCCAGGGCGATTGGTCACGTGCTGTCCTGTCATAAAGCTAGAGCAGGATGTCATCTGACATGAGGGACAATCAGTTGCCTAGCAAGCACTAAGATGCATTTATCATGGTATTGAAATGGGTTGCAGGGTACACAGGGCGCCCAGCTGAAGACCTAGATGATGAGATTAATGAAAATGGTGCATTATTTGAGACTTGTACATCTGTTTGAAGATGCGGTTAATCACAATGTTCTCAACTTCTCTATAACTTAACTGATAGGGATGTACTAAGCTGAAGATGTTAAGATGTCGTTTATAGTTATTATTCCCACTAACTTGTAGCGTAAACCTTCCTCCCTGAACTAATCGGATCACCTAATTGCTATTGGCGTATCATGACCTAAAAGCATTGCACTGAGAAGGTGACGCCGTCACTTGGCTGGCAATCGCACCTTTTTATCTAGGTACTGATGTAGGTGCTAGAGTTGTGTAGAGAGTGGTAGCAAATGGGCATAGGATTGAGAGATGTACACCAGGTTGCACATGAAAACTGATATTTGAATTTTTAGTAAGCTGTGGATTTTCCCAATATTACTGACATCATAGTACTTATTATCAAGGCTTAGAAAATCTGTTTTTTATTGCTGTGCATACATTAGAAAATATTCAAGTTCTAAAGGACTAACAGTGGACTTTTCCATCTGCAGAATATACTGAATGACCAGAGGTGGCAGTGTTGCGGAAGAGAATTTGTCTGCGTTGCTGAGACCGCCCCCCCCCCCCCCAAAAAAGGATGCCATTCCTCAGCACTCTGCCTTCCTTCATCAATTTACATGGTAAGTCAAACTCACGTTGAATTCTTTTTCTTGTCATTAAATAAGTTCATAGCATCTGAGGGCCCGGAGTACCTTTTTAGTGGGGGTTTTGCCATGATTCTGTTTCTGTCAAGACTGTAGCAAAATGGATGACGTTACAGTGATCATCATATTTTTATCAAAGACTTTGTCTCCAAAGCTGACAAAGCCTGAATTAGATTCCTGTGCTAACAATGTGTCATCAGAGGACATTACTGTATTTAAGGCTGGCATTAATTGCCTTAATTTGGAGCGATGGCGTTACTTTCTCATGGAGTGAAGCTCATTTGACCTGTTTCCCTGCACTCTGTATGTGCGACTCTGATACTCCAGATGGATTGCTGTTTAGGATACTCTGCGGTCTTGTGAATCCTTCCCATTTTCAAAAGGAGCCCAATGCTTTCCCAGTACACCACCTAGCTGCTTTGCACTCATAATTACATATAGTTACCTAGTGCATAATTGCTGGTGTCTCCTCCTCCTGTGTTTCTTCGTCACCCAGGGCGATTGGTCACGTGCTGTCCTGTCATAAAGCTAGAGCAGGATGTCATCTGACATGAGGGACAATCAGTTGCCTAGCAAGCACTAAGATGCATTTATCATGGTATTGAAATGGGTTGCAGGGTACACAGGGCGCCCAGCTGAAGACCTAGATGATGAGATTAATGAAAATGGTGCATTATTTGAGACTTGTACATCTGTTTGAAGATGCGGTTAATCACAATGTTCTCAACTTCTCTATAACTTAACTGATAGGGATGTACTAAGCTGAAGATGTTAAGATGTCGTTTATAGTTATTATTCCCACTAACTTGTAGCGTAAACCTTCCTCCCTGAACTAATCGGATCACCTAATTGCTATTGGCGTATCATGACCTAAAAGCATTGCACTGAGAAGGTGACGCCGTCACTTGGCTGGCAATCGCACCTTTTTATCTAGGTACTGATGTAGGTGCTAGAGTTGTGTAGAGAGTGGTAGCAAATGGGCATAGGATTGAGAGATGTACACCAGGTTGCACATGAAAACTGATATTTGAATTTTTAGTAAGCTGTGGATTTTCCCAATATTACTGACATCATAGTACTTATTATCAAGGCTTAGAAAATCTGTTTTTTATTGCTGTGCATACATTAGAAAATATTCAAGTTCTAAAGGACTAACCGTGGACTTTTCCATCTGCAGAATATACTGAATGACCAGAGGTGGCAGTGTTGCGGAAGAGAATTTGTCTGCGTTGCTGAGACCGCCCCCCCCCCCCCCCCAAAAAAAAAAAAAAGATGCCATTCCTCAGCACTCTGCCTTCCTTCATCAATTTACATGGTAAGTCAAACTCACGTTGAATTCTTTTTCTTGTCATTAAATAAGTTCATAGCATCTGAGGGCCCGGAGTACCTTTTTAGTGGGGGTTTTGCCATGATTCTGTTTCTGTCAAGACTGTAGCAAAATGGATGACGTTACGGTGATCATCATATTTTTATCAAAGACTTTGTCTCCAAAGCTGACAAAGCCTGACTTAGATTCCTGTGCTAACAATGTGTCATCAGAGGACATTACTGTATTTAAGGCTGGCATTAATTGCCTTAATTTGGAGCGATGGCGTTACTTTCTCATGGAGTGAAGCTAATTTGACCTGTTTCCCTGCACTCTGTATGTGCGACTCTGATACTCCAGATGGATTGCTGTTTAGGATACTCTGCGGTCTTGCGAATCCATCCCATTTTCAAAAGGAGCCCAATGCTTTCCCAGTACACCACCTAGCTGCCTTGCACTCATAATTACATATAGTTATCTAGTGCATAATTGCTGGTGTCTCCTCCTCCTGTGTTTCTTCGTCACCCAGGGCGATTGGTCACGTGCTGTCCTGTCATAAAGCTAGAGCGGGATGTCATCTGACATGAGGGACAATCAGTTGCCCAGCAAGCACTAAGATGCATTTATCATGGTATTGAAATGGGTTGCAGGGTACACAGGGCGCCCAGCTGAAGACCTAGATGATGAGATTAATGAAAATGGTGCATTATTTGAGACTTGTGCATCTGTTTGAAGATGCGGTTAATCACAATGTTCTCAACTTCTCTATAACTTAACTGATAGGGATGTACTAAGCTGAAGATGTTAAGATGTCGTTCATAGTTATGATTCCCACTAACTTGTAGTGTAAACCTTCCTCCCTGAACTAATCGGATCACTTAATTGCTATTGGCGTATCATGACCTAAAAGCATTGCACTGAGAAGGTGACGCCGTCACTTGGCTGGCAATCGCACCTTTTTATCTAGGTACTGATGTAGGTGCTAGAGTTGTGTAGAGAGTGGTAGCAAATGGGCATAGGATTGAGAGATGTACACCAGGTTGAACATGAAAACTGATATTTTAATTTTTAGTAAGCTGTGGATTTTCCCAATATTACTGACATCATAGTACTTATTATCAAGGCTTAGAAAATCTGTTTTTTATTGCTGTGCATACATTAGAAAATATTCAAGTTCTAAAGGACTAACAGTGGACTTTTCCATCTGCAGAATATACTGAATGACCAGAGGTGGCAGTGATGCGGAAGAGAATTTGTCTGCGTTGCTGAGACGGCCCCCCCCCCCAAAAAAAGATGCCATTCCTCAGCACTCTGCCTTCCTTCATCAATTTACATGGTAAGTCAAACTCACGTTGAATTCTTTTTCTTGTCATTAAATAAGTTCATAGCATCTGAGGGCCCGGAGTACCTTTTTAGTGGGGGTTTTGCCATGATTCTGTTTCTGTCAAGACTGTAGCAAAATGGATGACGTTACGGTGATCATCATATTTTTATCAAAGACTTTGTCTCCAAAGCTAACAAAGCCTGACTTAGATTCCTGTGCTAACAATGTGTCATCAGAGGACATTACTGTATTTAAGGCTGGCATTAATTGCCTGAATTTGGAGCGATGGCGTAACTTTCTCATGGAGTGAAGCTCATTTGACCTGTTTCCCTGCACTCTGTATGTGCGACTCTCATACTCCAGATGGATTGCTGTTTAGGATACTCTGCGGTCTTGTGAATCCTTCCTATTTTCAAAAGGAGCCCAATGCTTTCCCAGTACACCACCTAGCTGCCTTGCACTCATAATTACATATAGTTACCTAGTGCATAATTGCTGGTGTCTCCTCCTCCTGTGTTTCTTCGTCACCCAGGGCGATTGGTCACGTGCTGTCCTGACATAAAGCTAGAGCAGGATGTCATCTGACATGAGGGACAGCCAGTTGCCTAGCAAGCACTAAGATGCATTTATCATGGTATTGAAATGGGTTGCAGGGTACACAGGGCGCCCAGCTGAAGACCTAGATGATGAGATTAATGAAAATGGTGCATTATTTGAGACTTGTGCATCTGTTTGAAGATGCGGTTAATCACAATGTTCTCAACTTCACTATAACTTAACTGATAGAGATGTACTAAGCTGAAGATGTTAAGATGTCGTTCATAGTTATTATTCCCACTAACTTGTAGCGTAAACCTTCCTCCCTGAACTTATCGGATCACTTAATTGCTATTGGCGTATCATGAACTAAAAGCATTGCACTGAGAAGGTGACGCCGTCACTTGGCTGGCAATCGCACCTTTTTATCTAGGTACTGATGTAGGTGCTAGAGTTGTGTAGAGAGTGGTAGCAAATGGGCATAGGATTGAGAGATGTACACCAGGTTGAACATGAAAACTGATATTTTAATTTTTAGTAAGCTGTGGATTTTCCCAATATTACTGACATCATAGTACTTATTATCAAGGCTTAGAAAATCTGCTTTTTATTGCTGTGCATACATTAGAAAATATTCAAGTTCTAAAGGACTAACAGTGGACTTTTCCATCTGCAGAATATACTGAATGACCAGAGGTGGCAGTGTTGCAGAAGAGAATTTGTCTGCGTTGCTGAGACCGCCCCCCCCCCCCCCCAAAAAAAAGATGCCATTCCTCAGCACTCTGCCTTCCTTCATCAATTTACATGGTAAGTCAAACTCACGTTGAATTCTTTTTCTTGTCATTAAATAAGTTCATAGCATCTGAGGGCCCGGAGTACCTTTTTAGTGGGGGTTTTGCCATGATTCTGTTTCTGTCAAGACTGTAGCAAAATGGATTACGTTACGGTGATCATCATATTTTTATCAAAGACTTTGTCTCCAAAGCTGACAAAGCCTGACTTAGATTCCTGTGCTAACAATGTGTCATCAGAGGACATTACTGTATTTAAGGCTGGCATTAATTGCCTTAATTTGGAGCGATGGCGTAACTTTCTCATGGAGTGAAGCTCATTTGACCTGTTTCCCTGCACTCTGTATGTGCGACTCTCATACTCCAGATGGATTGCTGTTTAGGATACTCTGCGGTCTTGCGAATCCATCCCATTTTCAAAAGGAGCCCAATGCTTTCCCAGTACACCACCTAGCTGCCTTGCACTCATAATTACATATAGTTATCTAGTGCATAATTGCTGGTGTCTCCTCCTCCTGTGTTTCTTCGTCACCCAGGGCGATTGGTCACGTGCTGTCCTGTCATAAAGCTAGAGCAGGATGTCATCTGACATGAGGGACAATCAGTTGCCTAGCAAGCACTAAGATGCATTTATCATGGTATTGAAATGGGTTGATGGGTACACAGGGCGCCCAGCTGAAGACCTAGATGATGAGATTAATGAAAATGGTGCATTATTTGAGACTTGTGCATCTGTTTGAAGATGCGGTTAATCACAATGTTTTCAACTTCTCTATAACTTAACTGATAGGGATGTACTAAGCTGAAGATGTTAAGATGTCGTTCATAGTTATTATTCCCACTAACTTGTAGCGTAAACCTTCCTCCCTGAACTAATCGGATCACTTAATTGCTATTGGCGTATCATGACCTAAAAGCATTGCACTGAGAAGGTGACGCCGTCACTTGGCTGGCAATCGCACCTTTTTATCTTGGTACTGATGTAGGTGCTAGAGTTGTGTAGAGAGTGGTAGCAAATGGGCATAGGATTGAGAGATGTACACCAGGTTGAACATGAAAACTGATATTTAAATTTTTAGTAAGCTGTGGATTTTCCCAATATTACTGACATCATAGTACTTATTATCAAGGCTTAGAAAATCAGTTTTTTATTGCTGTGCATACATTAGAAAATATTCAAGTTCTAAAGGACTAACAGTGGACTTTTCCATCTGCAGAATATACTGAATGACCAGAGGTGGCAGTGTTGCGGAAGAGAATTTGTCTGCGTTGCTGAGACCGCCCCCCCCCCCCCCCCCCCAAAAAAAGATGCCATTCCTCAGCACTCTGCCTTCCTTCATCAATTTACATGGTAAGTCAAACTCACGTTGAATTCTTTTTCTTGTCATTAACCACTTGGCTGCTAAGGGGTGTGCGAGGGGTTCCATTGACTTTCCATTGAAATCAATGGAAAGTCCATGACGAGTTAGCCTTGTCATTAGCGCTGAAGGGGTTAAATAAGTTCATAGCATCTGAGGGCCCGGAGTACCTTTTTAGTGGGGGTTTTGCCATGATTCTGTTTCTGTCAAGACTGTAGCAAAATGGATGACGTTACGGTGATCATCATATTTTTATCAAAGACTTTGTCTCCAAAGCTAACAAAGCCTGACTTAGATTCCTGTGCTAACAATGTGTCATCAGAGGACATTACTGTATTTAAGGCTGGCATTAATTGCCTGAATTTGGAGCGATGGCGTAACTTTCTCATGGAGTGAAGCTCATTTGACCTGTTTCCCTGCACTCTGTATGTGCGACTCTCATACTCCAGATGGATTGCTGTTTAGGATACTCTGCGGTCTTGCGAATCCATCCCATTTTCAAAAGGAGCCCAATGCTTTCCCAGTACACCACCTAGCTGCCTTGCACTCATAATTACATATAGTTATCTAGTGCATAATTGCTGGTGTCTCCTCCTCCTGTGTTTCTTCGTCACCCAGGGCGATTGGTCACGTGCTGTCCTGTCATAAAGCTAGAGCAGGATGTCATCTGACATGAGGGACAATCAGTTGCCTAGCAAGCACTAAGATGCATTTATCATGGTATTGAAATGGGTTGATGGGTACACAGGGCGCCCAGCTGAAGACCTAGATGATGAGATTAATGAAAATGGTGCATTATTTGAGACTTGTGCATCTGTTTGAAGATGCGGTTAATCACAATGTTTTCAACTTCTCTATAACTTAACTGATAGGGATGTACTAAGCTGAAGATGTTAAGATGTCGTTCATAGTTATTATTCCCACTAACTTGTAGCGTAAACCTTCCTCCCTGAACTAATCGGATCACTTAATTGCTATTGGCGTATCATGACCTAAAAGCATTGCACTGAGAAGGTGACGCCGTCACTTGGCTGGCAATCGCACCTTTTTATCTAGGTACTGATGTAGGTGCTAGAGTTGTGTAGAGAGTGGTAGCAAATGGGCATAGGATTGAGAGATGTACACCAGGTTGAACATGAAAACTGATATTTTAATTTTTAGTAAGCTGTGGATTTTCCCAATATTACTGACATCATAGTACTTATTATCAAGGCTTAGAAAATCAGTTTTTTATTGCTGTGCATACATTAGAAAATATTCAAGTTCTAAAGGACTAACAGTGGACTTTTCCATCTGCAGAATATACTGAATGACCAGAGGTGGCAGTGTTGCGGAAGAGAATTTGTCTGCGTTGCTGAGACCGCCCCCCCCCCCCCCCCAAAAAAAGATGCCATTCCTCAGCACTCTGCCTTCCTTCATCAATTTACATGGTAAGTCAAACTCACGTTGAATTCTTTTTCTTGTCATTAAATAAGTTCATAGCATCTGAGGGCCCGGAGTACCTTTTTAGTGGGGGTTTTGCCATGATTCTGTTTCTGTCAAGACTGTAGCAAAATGGATGACGTTACAGTGATCATCATATTTTTATCAAAGACTTTGTCTCCAAAGCTGACAAAGCCTGAATTAGATTCCTGTGCTAACAATGTGTCATCAGAGGACATTACTGTATTTAAGGCTGGCATTAATTGCCTTAATTTGGAGCGATGGCGTTACTTTCTCATGGAGTGAAGCTCATTTGACCTGTTTCCCTGCACTCTGTATGTGCGACTCTGATACTCCAGATGGATTGCTGTTTAGGATACTCTGCGGTCTTGTGAATCCTTCCCATTTTCAAAAGGAGCCCAATGCTTTCCCAGTACACCACCTAGCTGCCTTGCACTCATAATTACATATAGTTACCTAGTGCATAATTGCTGGTGTCTCCTCCTCCTGTGTTTCTTCGTCACCCAGGGCGATTGGTCACGTGCTGTCCTGTCATAAAGCTAGAGCAGGATGTCATCTGACATGAGGGACAATCAGTTGCCTAGCAAGCACTAAGATGCATTTATCATGGTATTGAAATGGGTTGCAGGGTACACAGGGCGCCCAGCTGAAGACCTAGATGATGAGATTAATGAAAATGGTGCATTATTTGAGACTTGTACATCTGTTTGAAGATGCGGTTAATCACAATGTTCTCAACTTCTCTATAACTTAACTGATAGGGATGTACTAAGCTGAAGATGTTAAGATGTCGTTTATAGTTATTATTCCCACTAACTTGTAGCGTAAACCTTCCTCCCTGAACTAATCGGATCACCTAATTGCTATTGGCGTATCATGACCTAAAAGCATTGCACTGAGAAGGTGACGCCGTCACTTGGCTGGCAATCGCACCTTTTTATCTAGGTACTGATGTAGGTGCTAGAGTTGTGTAGAGAGTGGTAGCAAATGGGCATAGGATTGAGAGATGTACACCAGGTTGCACATGAAAACTGATATTTGAATTTTTAGTAAGCTGTGGATTTTCCCAATATTACTGACATCATAGTACTTATTATCAAGGCTTAGAAAATCTGTTTTTTATTGCTGTGCATACATTAGAAAATATTCAAGTTCTAAAGGACTAACCGTGGACTTTTCCATCTGCAGAATATACTGAATGACCAGAGGTGGCAGTGTTGCGGAAGAGAATTTGTCTGCGTTGCTGAGACCGCCCCCCAAAAAAAAAGATGCCATTCCTCAGCACTCTGCCTTCCTTCATCAATTTACATGGTAAGTCAAACTCACGTTGAATTCTTTTTCTTGTCATTAAATAAGTTCATAGCATCTGAGGGCCCGGAGTACCTTTTTAGTGGGGGTTTTGCCATGATTCTGTTTCTGTCAAGACTGTAGCAAAATGGATTACGTTACGGTGATCATCATATTTTTATCAAAGACTTTGTCTCCAAAGCTGACAAAGCCTGACTTAGATTCCTGTGCTAACAATGTGTCATCAGAGGACATTACTGTATTTAAGGCTGGCATTAATTGCCTTAATTTGGAGCGATGGCGTAACTTTCTCATGGAGTGAAGCTCATTTGACCTGTTTCCCTGCACTCTGTATGTGCGACTCTGATACTCCAGATGGATTGCTGTTTAGGATACTCTGCGGTCCTGCGAATCCATCCCATTTTCAAAAGGAGCCCAATGCTTTCCCAGTACACCACCTAGCTGCCTTGCACTCATAATTACATATAGTTTTCTAGTGCATAATTGCTGGTGTCTCCTCCTCCTGTGTTTCTTCGTCACCCAGGGCGATTGGTCACGTGCTGTCCTGTCATAAAGCTAGAGCAGGATGTCATCTGACATGAGGGACAATCAGTTGCCTAGCAAGCACTAAGATGCATTTATCATGGTATTGAAATGGGTTGCAGGGTACACAGGGCGCCCAGCTGAAGACCTAGATGATGAGATTAATGAAAATGGTGCATTATTTGAGACTTGTGCATCTGTTTGAAGATGCGGTTAATCACAATGTTCTCAACTTCTCTAACTTAACTGATAGGGATGTACTAAGCTGAAGATGTTAAGATGTCGTTCATAGTTATTATTCCCACTAACTTGTAGCGTAAACCTTCCTCCCTGAACTAATCGGATCACTTAATTGCTATTGGCGTATCATGACCTAAAAGCATTGCACTGAGAAGGTGACGCCGTCACTTGGCTGGCAATCGCACCTTTTTATCTAGGTACTGATGTAGGTGCTAGAGTTGTGTAGAGAGTGGTAGCAAATGGGCATAGGATTGAGAGATGTACACCAGGTTGAACATGAAAACTGATATTTTAATTTTTAGTAAGCTGTGGATTTTCCCAATATTACTGACATCATAGTACTTATTATCAAGGCTTAGAAAATCTGTTTTTTATTGCTGTGCATACATTAGAAAATATTCAAGTTCTAAAGGACTAACAGTGGACTTTTCCATCTGCAGAATATACTGAATGACCAGAGGTGGCAGTGATGCGGAAGAGAATTTGTTTGCGTTGCTGAGACGGCCCCCCCCCCCCCCCCAAAAAAGATGCCATTCCTCAGCACTCTGCCTTCCTTCATCAATTTACATGGTAAGTCAAACTCACGTTGAATTCTTTTTCTTGTCATTAAATAAGTTCATAGCATCTGAGGGCCCGGAGTACCTTTTTAGTGGGGGTTTTGCCATGATTCTGTTTCTGTCAAGACTGTAGCAAAATGGATGACGTTACAGTGATCATCATATTTTTATCAAAGACTTTGTCTCCAAAGCTAACAAAGCCTGACTTAGATTCCTGTGCTAACAATGTGTCATCAGAGGACATTACTGTATTTAAGGCTGGCATTAATTGCCTGAATTTGGAGCGATGGCGTTACTTTCTCATGGAGTGAAGCTCATTTGACCTGTTTCCCTGCACTCTGTATGTGCGACTCTGATACTCCAGATGGATTGCTGTTTAGGATACTCTGCGGTCTTGTGAATCCTTCCTATTTTCAAAAGGAGCCCAATGCTTTCCCAGTACACCACCTAGCTGCCTTGCACTCATAATTACATATAGTTACCTAGTGCATAATTGCTGGTGTCTCCTCCTCCTGTGTTTCTTCGTCACCCAGGGCGATTGGTCACGTGCTGTCCTGTCATAAAGCTAGAGCGGGATGTCATCTGACATGAGGGACAATCAGTTGCCCAGCAAGCACTAAGATGCATTTATCATGGTATTGAAATGGGTTGCAGGGTACACAGGGCGCCCAGCTGAAGACCTAGATGATGAGATTAATGAAAATGGTGCATTATTTGAGACTTGTGCATCTGTTTGAAGATGCGGTTAATCACAATGTTCTCAACTTCTCTATAACTTAACTGATAGGGATGTACTAAGCTGAAGATGTTAAGATGTCGTTCATAGTTATGATTCCCACTAACTTGTAGTGTAAACCTTCCTCCCTGAACTAATCGGATCACTTAATTGCTATTGGCGTATCATGACCTAAAAGCATTGCACTGAGAAGGTGACGCCGTCACTTGGCTGGCAATCGCACCTTTTTATCTAGGTACTGATGTAGGTGCTAGAGTTGTGTAGAGAGTGGTAGCAAATGGGCATAGGATTGAGAGATGTACACCAGGTTGAACATGAAAACTGATATTTTAATTTTTAGTAAGCTGTGGATTTTCCCAATATTACTGACATCATAGTACTTATTATCAAGGCTTAGAAAATCTGTTTTTTATTGCTGTGCATACATTAGAAAATATTCAAGTTCTAAAGGACTAACAGTGGACTTTTCCATCTGCAGAATATACTGAATGACCAGAGGTGGCAGTGATGCGGAAGAGAATTTGTCTGCGTTGCTGAGACGGCCCCCCCCCCCAAAAAAAGATGCCATTCCTCAGCACTCTGCCTTCCTTCATCAATTTACATGGTAAGTCAAACTCACGTTGAATTCTTTTTCTTGTCATTAAATAAGTTCATAGCATCTGAGGGCCCGGAGTACCTTTTTAGTGGGGGTTTTGCCATGATTCTGTTTCTGTCAAGACTGTAGCAAAATGGATGACGTTACGGTGATCATCATATTTTTATCAAAGACTTTGTCTCCAAAGCTAACAAAGCCTGACTTAGATTCCTGTGCTAACAATGTGTCATCAGAGGACATTACTGTATTTAAGGCTGGCATTAATTGCCTGAATTTGGAGCGATGGCGTAACTTTCTCATGGAGTGAAGCTCATTTGACCTGTTTCCCTGCACTCTGTATGTGCGACTCTCATACTCCAGATGGATTGCTGTTTAGGATACTCTGCGGTCTTGTGAATCCTTCCTATTTTCAAAAGGAGCCCAATGCTTTCCCAGTACACCACCTAGCTGCCTTGCACTCATAATTACATATAGTTACCTAGTGCATAATTGCTGGTGTCTCCTCCTCCTGTGTTTCTTCGTCACCCAGGGCGATTGGTCACGTGCTGTCCTGACATAAAGCTAGAGCAGGATGTCATCTGACATGAGGGACAGCCAGTTGCCTAGCAAGCACTAAGATGCATTTATCATGGTATTGAAATGGGTTGCAGGGTACACAGGGCGCCCAGCTGAAGACCTGGATGATGAGATTAATGAAAATGGTGCATTATTTGAGACTTGTGCATCTGTTTGAAGATGCGGTTAATCACAATGTTCTCAACTTCACTATAACTTAACTGATAGAGATGTACTAAGCTGAAGATGTTAAGATGTCGTTCATAGTTATTATTCCCACTAACTTGTAGCGTAAACCTTCCTCCCTGAACTTATCGGATCACTTAATTGCTATTGGCGTATCATGAACTAAAAGCATTGCACTGAGAAGGTGACGCCGTCACTTGGCTGGCAATCGCACCTTTTTATCTAGGTACTGATGTAGGTGCTAGAGTTGTGTAGAGAGTGGTAGCAAATGGGCATAGGATTGAGAGATGTACACCAGGTTGAACATGAAAACTGATATTTTAATTTTTAGTAAGCTGTGGATTTTCCCAATATTACTGACATCATAGTACTTATTATCAAGGCTTAGAAAATCTGCTTTTTATTGCTGTGCATACATTAGAAAATATTCAAGTTCTAAAGGACTAACAGTGGACTTTTCCATCTGCAGAATATACTGAATGACCAGAGGTGGCAGTGTTGCAGAAGAGAATTTGTCTGCGTTGCTGAGACCGCCCCCCCCCCCCCAAAAAAAAGATGCCATTCCTCAGCACTCTGCCTTCCTTCATCAATTTACATGGTAAGTCAAACTCACGTTGAATTCTTTTTCTTGTCATTAAATAAGTTCATAGCATCTGAGGGCCCGGAGTACCTTTTTAGTGGGGGTTTTGCCATGATTCTGTTTCTGTCAAGACTGTAGCAAAATGGATTACGTTACGGTGATCATCATATTTTTATCAAAGACTTTGTCTCCAAAGCTGACAAAGCCTGACTTAGATTCCTGTGCTAACAATGTGTCATCAGAGGACATTACTGTATTTAAGGCTGGCATTAATTGCCTTAATTTGGAGCGATGGCGTAACTTTCTCATGGAGTGAAGCTCATTTGACCTGTTTCCCTGCACTCTGTATGTGCGACTCTCATACTCCAGATGGATTGCTGTTTAGGATACTCTGCGGTCTTGCGAATCCATCCCATTTTCAAAAGGAGCCCAATGCTTTCCCAGTACACCACCTAGCTGCCTTGCACTCATAATTACATATAGTTATCTAGTGCATAATTGCTGGTGTCTCCTCCTCCTGTGTTTCTTCGTCACCCAGGGCGATTGGTCACGTGCTGTCCTGTCATAAAGCTAGAGCAGGATGTCATCTGACATGAGGGACAATCAGTTGCCTAGCAAGCACTAAGATGCATTTATCATGGTATTGAAATGGGTTGATGGGTACACAGGGCGCCCAGCTGAAGACCTAGATGATGAGATTAATGAAAATGGTGCATTATTTGAGACTTGTGCATCTGTTTGAAGATGCGGTTAATCACAATGTTTTCAACTTCTCTATAACTTAACTGATAGGGATGTACTAAGCTGAAGATGTTAAGATGTCGTTCATAGTTATTATTCCCACTAACTTGTAGCGTAAACCTTCCTCCCTGAACTAATCGGATCACTTAATTGCTATTGGCGTATCATGACCTAAAAGCATTGCACTGAGAAGGTGACGCCGTCACTTGGCTGGCAATCGCACCTTTTTATCTTGGTACTGATGTAGGTGCTAGAGTTGTGTAGAGAGTGGTAGCAAATGGGCATAGGATTGAGAGATGTACACCAGGTTGAACATGAAAACTGATATTTAAATTTTTAGTAAGCTGTGGATTTTCCCAATATTACTGACATCATAGTACTTATTATCAAGGCTTAGAAAATCAGTTTTTTATTGCTGTGCATACATTAGAAAATATTCAAGTTCTAAAGGACTAACAGTGGACTTTTCCATCTGCAGAATATACTGAATGACCAGAGGTGGCAGTGTTGCGGAAGAGAATTTGTCTGCGTTGCTGAGACCGCCCCCCCCCCCCCCCCCCCCAAAAAAAGATGCCATTCCTCAGCACTCTGCCTTCCTTCATCAATTTACATGGTAAGTCAAACTCACGTTGAATTCTTTTTCTTGTCATTAACCACTTGGCTGCTAAGGGGTGTGCGAGGGGTTCCATTGACTTTCCATTGAAATCAATGGAAAGTCCATGACGAGTTACCCTTGTCATTAGCGCTGAAGGGGTTAAATAAGTTCATAGCATCTGAGGGCCTGGAGTACCTTTTTAGTGGGGGTTTTGCCATGATTCTGTTTCTGTCAAGACTGTAGCAAAATGGATGACGTTACGGTGATCATCATATTTTTATCAAAGACTTTGTCTCCAAAGCTAACAAAGCCTGACTTAGATTCCTGTGCTAACAATGTGTCTTCAGAGGACATTACTGTATTTAAGGCTGGCATTAATTGCCTGAATTTGGAGCGATGGCGTAACTTTCTCATGGAGTGAAGCTCATTTGACCTGTTTCCCTGCACTCTGTATGTGCGACTCTCATACTCCAGATGGATTGCTGTTTAGGATACTCTGCGGTCTTGCGAATCCATCCCATTTTCAAAAGGAGCCCAATGCTTTCCCAGTACACCACCTAGCTGCCTTGCACTCATAATTACATATAGTTATCTAGTGCATAATTGCTGGTGTCTCCTCCTCCTGTGTTTCTTCGTCACCCAGGGCGATTGGTCACGTGCTGTCCTGTCATAAAGCTAGAGCAGGATGTCATCTGACATGAGGGACAATCAGTTGCCTAGCAAGCACTAAGATGCATTTATCATGGTATTGAAATGGGTTGATGGGTACACAGGGCGCCCAGCTGAAGACCTAGATGATGAGATTAATGAAAATGGTGCATTATTTGAGACTTGTGCATCTGTTTGAAGATGCGGTTAATCACAATGTTTTCAACTTCTCTATAACTTAACTGATAGGGATGTACTAAGCTGAAGATGTTAAGATGTCGTTCATAGTTATTATTCCCACTAACTTGTAGCGTAAACCTTCCTCCCTGAACTAATCGGATCACTTAATTGCTATTGGCGTATCATGACCTAAAAGCATTGCACTGAGAAGGTGACGCCGTCACTTGGCTGGCAATCGCACCTTTTTATCTAGGTACTGATGTAGGTGCTAGAGTTGTGTAGAGAGTGGTAGCAAATGGGCATAGGATTGAGAGATGTACACCAGGTTGAACATGAAAACTGATATTTTAATTTTTAGTAAGCTGTGGATTTTCCCAATATTACTGACATCATAGTACTTATTATCAAGGCTTAGAAAATCAGTTTTTTATTGCTGTGCATACATTAGAAAATATTCAAGTTCTAAAGGACTAACAGTGGACTTTTCCATCTGCAGAATATACTGAATGACCAGAGGTGGCAGTGTTGCGGAAGAGAATTTGTCTGCGTTGCTGAGACCGCCCCCCCCCCCCCCCAAAAAAAAGATGCCATTCCTCAGCACTCTGCCTTCCTTCATCAATTTACATGGTAAGTCAAACTCACGTTGAATTCTTTTTCTTGTCATTAAATAAGTTCATAGCATCTGAGGGCCCGGAGTACCTTTTTAGTGGGGGTTTTGCCATGATTCTGTTTCTGTCAAGACTGTAGCAAAATGGATGACGTTACAGTGATCATCATATTTTTATCAAAGACTTTGTCTCCAAAGCTGACAAAGCCTGAATTAGATTCCTGTGCTAACAATGTGTCATCAGAGGACATTACTGTATTTAAGGCTGGCATTAATTGCCTTAATTTGGAGCGATGGCGTTACTTTCTCATGGAGTGAAGCTCATTTGACCTGTTTCCCTGCACTCTGTATGTGCGACTCTGATACTCCAGATGGATTGCTGTTTAGGATACTCTGCGGTCTTGTGAATCCTTCCCATTTTCAAAAGGAGCCCAATGCTTTCCCAGTACACCACCTAGCTGCCTTGCACTCATAATTACATATAGTTACCTAGTGCATAATTGCTGGTGTCTCCTCCTCCTGTGTTTCTTCGTCACCCAGGGCGATTGGTCACGTGCTGTCCTGTCATAAAGCTAGAGCAGGATGTCATCTGACATGAGGGACAATCAGTTGCCTAGCAAGCACTAAGATGCATTTATCATGGTATTGAAATGGGTTGCAGGGTACACAGGGCGCCCAGCTGAAGACCTAGATGATGAGATTAATGAAAATGGTGCATTATTTGAGACTTGTACATCTGTTTGAAGATGCGGTTAATCACAATGTTCTCAACTTCTCTATAACTTAACTGATAGGGATGTACTAAGCTGAAGATGTTAAGATGTCGTTTATAGTTATTATTCCCACTAACTTGTAGCGTAAACCTTCCTCCCTGAACTAATCGGATCACCTAATTGCTATTGGCGTATCATGACCTAAAAGCATTGCACTGAGAAGGTGACGCCGTCACTTGGCTGGCAATCGCACCTTTTTATCTAGGTACTGATGTAGGTGCTAGAGTTGTGTAGAGAGTGGTAGCAAATGGGCATAGGATTGAGAGATGTACACCAGGTTGCACATGAAAACTGATATTTGAATTTTTAGTAAGCTGTGGATTTTCCCAATATTACTGACATCATAGTACTTATTATCAAGGCTTAGAAAATCTGTTTTTTATTGCTGTGCATACATTAGAAAATATTCAAGTTCTAAAGGACTAACCGTGGACTTTTCCATCTGCAGAATATACTGAATGACCAGAGGTGGCAGTGTTGCGGAAGAGAATTTGTCTGCGTTGCTGAGACCGCCCCCCAAAAAAAAAGATGCCATTCCTCAGCACTCTGCCTTCCTTCATCAATTTACATGGTAAGTCAAACTCACGTTGAATTCTTTTTCTTGTCATTAAATAAGTTCATAGCATCTGAGGGCCCGGAGTACCTTTTTAGTGGGGGTTTTGCCATGATTCTGTTTCTGTCAAGACTGTAGCAAAATGGATTACGTTACGGTGATCATCATATTTTTATCAAAGACTTTGTCTCCAAAGCTGACAAAGCCTGACTTAGATTCCTGTGCTAACAATGTGTCATCAGAGGACATTACTGTATTTAAGGCTGGCATTAATTGCCTTAATTTGGAGCGATGGCGTAACTTTCTCATGGAGTGAAGCTCATTTGACCTGTTTCCCTGCACTCTGTATGTGCGACTCTGATACTCCAGATGGATTGCTGTTTAGGATACTCTGCGGTCTTGTGAATCCTTCCTATTTTCAAAAGGAGCCCAATGCTTTCCCAGTACACCACCTAGCTGCCTTGCACTCATAATTACATATAGTTACCTAGTGCATAATTGCTGGTGTCTCCTCCTCCTGTGTTTCTTCGTCACCCAGGGCGATTGGTCACGTGCTGTCCTGACATAAAGCTAGAGCAGGATGTCATCTGACATGAGGGACAGCCAGTTGCCTAGCAAGCACTAAGATGCATTTATCATGGTATTGAAATGGGTTGCAGGGTACACAGGGCGCCCAGCTGAAGACCTAGATGATGAGATTAATGAAAATGGTGCATTATTTGAGACTTGTGCATCTGTTTGAAGATGCGGTTAATCACAATGTTCTCAACTTCTCTATAACTTAACTGATAGAGATGTACTAAGCTGAAGATGTTAAGATGTCGTTCATAGTTATTATTCCCACTAACTTGTAGCGTAAACCTTCCTCCCTGAACTTATCGGATCACTTAATTGCTATTGGCGTATCATGAACTAAAAGCATTGCACTGAGAAGGTGACGCCGTCACTTGGCTGGCAATCGCACCTTTTTATCTAGGTACTGATGTAGGTGCTAGAGTTGTGTAGAGAGTGGTAGCAAATGGGCATAGGATTGAGAGATGTACACCAGGTTGAACATGAAAACTGATATTTTAATTTTTAGTAAGCTGTGGATTTTCCCAATATTACTGACATCATAGTACTTATTATCAAGGCTTAGAAAATCTGCTTTTTATTGCTGTGCATACATTAGAAAATATTCAAGTTCTAAAGGACTAACAGTGGACTTTTCCATCTGCAGAATATACTGAATGACCAGAGGTGGCAGTGTTGCAGAAGAGAATTTGTCTGCGTTGCTGAGACCGCCCCCCCCCCCCCCCAAAAAAAAGATGCCATTCCTCAGCACTCTGCCTTCCTTCATCAATTTACATGGTAAGTCAAACTCACGTTGAATTCTTTTTCTTGTCATTAAATAAGTTCATAGCATCTGAGGGCCCGGAGTACCTTTTTAGTGGGGGTTTTGCCATGATTCTGTTTCTGTCAAGACTGTAGCAAAATGGATTACGTTACGGTGATCGATCATCATATTTTTATCAAAGACTTTGTCTCCAAAGCTGACAAAGCCTGACTTAGATTCCTGTGCTAACAATGTGTCATCAGAGGACATTACTGTATTTAAGGCTGGCATTAATTGCCTTAATTTGGAGCGATGGCGTAACTTTCTCATGGAGTGAAGCTCATTTGACCTGTTTCCCTGCACTCTGTATGTGCGACTCTCATACTCCAGATGGATTGCTGTTTAGGATACTCTGCGGTCTTGCGAATCCATCCCATTTTCAAAAGGAGCCCAATGCTTTCCCAGTACACCACCTAGCTGCCTTGCACTCATAATTACATATAGTTATCTAGTGCATAATTGCTGGTGTCTCCTCCTCCTGTGTTTCTTCGTCACCCAGGGCGATTGGTCACGTGCTGTCCTGTCATAAAGCTAGAGCAGGATGTCATCTGACATGAGGGACAATCAGTTGCCTAGCAAGCACTAAGATGCATTTATCATGGTATTGAAATGGGTTGATGGGTACACAGGGCGCCCAGCTGAAGACCTAGATGATGAGATTAATGAAAATGGTGCATTATTTGAGACTTGTGCATCTGTTTGAAGATGCGGTTAATCACAATGTTTTCAACTTCTCTATAACTTAACTGATAGGGATGTACTAAGCTGAAGATGTTAAGATGTCGTTCATAGTTATTATTCCCACTAACTTGTAGCGTAAACCTTCCTCCCTGAACTAATCGGATCACTTAATTGCTATTGGCGTATCATGACCTAAAAGCATTGCACTGAGAAGGTGACGCCGTCACTTGGCTGGCAATCGCACCTTTTTATCTTGGTACTGATGTAGGTGCTAGAGTTGTGTAGAGAGTGGTAGCAAATGGGCATAGGATTGAGAGATGTACACCAGGTTGAACATGAAAACTGATATTTTAATTTTTAGTAAGCTGTGGATTTTCCCAATATTACTGACATCATAGTACTTATTATCAAGGCTTAGAAAATCAGTTTTTTATTGCTGTGCATACATTAGAAAATATTCAAGTTCTAAAGGACTAACAGTGGACTTTTCCATCTGCAGAATATACTGAATGACCAGAGGTGGCAGTGTTGCGGAAGAGAATTTGTCTGCGTTGCTGAGACCGCCCCCCCCCCCCAAAAAAAGATGCCATTCCTCAGCACTCTGCCTTCCTTCATCAATTTACATGGTAAGTCAAACTCACGTTGAATTCTTTTTCTTGTCATTAAATAAGTTCATAGCATCTGAGGGCCCGGAGTACCTTTTTAGTGGGGGTTTTGCCATGATTCTGTTTCTGTCAAGACTGTAGCAAAATGGATGACGTTACGGTGATCATCATATTTTTATCAAAGACTTTGTCTCCAAAGCTAACAAAGCCTGACTTAGATTCCTGTGCTAACAATGTGTCATCAGAGGACATTACTGTATTTAAGGCTGGCATTAATTGCCTGAATTTGGAGCGATGGCGTAACTTTCTCATGGAGTGAAGCTCATTTGACCTGTTTCCCTGCACTCTGTATGTGCGACTCTCATACTCCAGATGGATTGCTGTTTAGGATACTCTGCGGTCTTGCGAATCCATCCCATTTTCAAAAGGAGCCCAATGCTTTCCCAGTACACCACCTAGCTGCCTTGCACTCATAATTACATATAGTTATCTAGTGCATAATTGCTGGTGTCTCCTCCTCCTGTGTTTCTTCGTCACCCAGGGCGATTGGTCACGTGCTGTCCTGTCATAAAGCTAGAGCAGGATGTCATCTGACATGAGGGACAATCAGTTGCCTAGCAAGCACTAAGATGCATTTATCATGGTATTGAAATGGGTTGATGGGTACACAGGGCGCCCAGCTGAAGACCTAGATGATGAGATTAATGAAAATGGTGCATTATTTGAGACTTGTGCATCTGTTTGAAGATGCGGTTAATCACAATGTTTTCAACTTCTCTATAACTTAACTGATAGGGATGTACTAAGCTGAAGATGTTAAGATGTCGTTCATAGTTATTATTCCCACTAACTTGTAGCGTAAACCTTCCTCCCTGAACTAATCGGATCACTTAATTGCTATTGGCGTATCATGACCTAAAAGCATTGCACTGAGAAGGTGACGCCGTCACTTGGCTGGCAATCGCACCTTTTTATCTAGGTACTGATGTAGGTGCTAGAGTTGTGTAGAGAGTGGTAGCAAATGGGCATAGGATTGAGAGATGTACACCAGGTTGAACATGAAAACTGATATTTTAATTTTTAGTAAGCTGTGGATTTTCCCAATATTACTGACATCATAGTACTTATTATCAAGGCTTAGAAAATCAGTTTTTTATTGCTGTGCATACATTAGAAAATATTCAAGTTCTAAAGGACTAACAGTGGACTTTTCCATCTGCAGAATATACTGAATGACCAGAGGTGGCAGTGTTGCGGAAGAGAATTTGTCTGCGTTGCTGAGACCGCCCCCCCCCCCCCAAAAAAAAGATGCCATTCCTCAGCACTCTGCCTTCCTTCATCAATTTACATGGTAAGTCAAACTCACGTTGAATTCTTTTTCTTGTCATTAAATAAGTTCATAGCATCTGAGGGCCCGGAGTACCTTTTTAGTGGGGGTTTTGCCATGATTCTGTTTCTGTCAAGACTGTAGCAAAATGGATGACGTTACAGTGATCATCATATTTTTATCAAAGACTTTGTCTCCAAAGCTGACAAAGCCTGAATTAGATTCCTGTGCTAACAATGTGTCATCAGAGGACATTACTGTATTTAAGGCTGGCATTAATTGCCTTAATTTGGAGCGATGGCGTTACTTTCTCATGGAGTGAAGCTCATTTGACCTGTTTCCCTGCACTCTGTATGTGCGACTCTGATACTCCAGATGGATTGCTGTTTAGGATACTCTGCGGTCTTGTGAATCCTTCCCATTTTCAAAAGGAGCCCAATGCTTTCCCAGTACACCACCTAGCTGCCTTGCACTCATAATTACATATAGTTACCTAGTGCATAATTGCTGGTGTCTCCTCCTCCTGTGTTTCTTCGTCACCCAGGGCGATTGGTCACGTGCTGTCCTGTCATAAAGCTAGAGCAGGATGTCATCTGACATGAGGGACAATCAGTTGCCTAGCAAGCACTAAGATGCATTTATCATGGTATTGAAATGGGTTGCAGGGTACACAGGGCGCCCAGCTGAAGACCTAGATGATGAGATTAATGAAAATGGTGCATTATTTGAGACTTGTACATCTGTTTGAAGATGCGGTTAATCACAATGTTCTCAACTTCTCTATAACTTAACTGATAGGGATGTACTAAGCTGAAGATGTTAAGATGTCGTTTATAGTTATTATTCCCACTAACTTGTAGCGTAAACCTTCCTCCCTGAACTAATCGGATCACCTAATTGCTATTGGCGTATCATGACCTAAAAGCATTGCACTGAGAAGGTGACGCCGTCACTTGGCTGGCAATCGCACCTTTTTATCTAGGTACTGATGTAGGTGCTAGAGTTGTGTAGAGAGTGGTAGCAAATGGGCATAGGATTGAGAGATGTACACCAGGTTGCACATGAAAACTGATATTTGAATTTTTAGTAAGCTGTGGATTTTCCCAATATTACTGACATCATAGTACTTATTATCAAGGCTTAGAAAATCTGTTTTTTATTGCTGTGCATACATTAGAAAATATTCAAGTTCTAAAGGACTAACCGTGGACTTTTCCATCTGCAGAATATACTGAATGACCAGAGGTGGCAGTGTTGCGGAAGAGAATTTGTCTGCGTTGCTGAGACCGCCCCCCAAAAAAAAAGATGCCATTCCTCAGCACTCTGCCTTCCTTCATCAATTTACATGGTAAGTCAAACTCACGTTGAATTCTTTTTCTTGTCATTAAATAAGTTCATAGCATCTGAGGGCCCGGAGTACCTTTTTAGTGGGGGTTTTGCCATGATTCTGTTTCTGTCAAGACTGTAGCAAAATGGATTACGTTACGGTGATCATCATATTTTTATCAAAGACTTTGTCTCCAAAGCTGACAAAGCCTGACTTAGATTCCTGTGCTAACAATGTGTCATCAGAGGACATTACTGTATTTAAGGCTGGCATTAATTGCCTTAATTTGGAGCGATGGCGTAACTTTCTCATGGAGTGAAGCTCATTTGACCTGTTTCCCTGCACTCTGTATGTGCGACTCTGATACTCCAGATGGATTGCTGTTTAGGATACTCTGCGGTCCTGCGAATCCATCCCATTTTCAAAAGGAGCCCAATGCTTTCCCAGTACACCACCTAGCTGCCTTGCACTCATAATTACATATAGTTTTCTAGTGCATAATTGCTGGTGTCTCCTCCTCCTGTGTTTCTTCGTCACCCAGGGCGATTGGTCACGTGCTGTCCTGTCATAAAGCTAGAGCAGGATGTCATCTGACATGAGGGACAATCAGTTGCCTAGCAAGCACTAAGATGCATTTATCATGGTATTGAAATGGGTTGATGGGTACACAGGGCGCCCAGCTGAAGACCTAGATGATGAGATTAATGAAAATGGTGCATTATTTGAGACTTGTGCATCTGTTTGAAGATGCGGTTAATCACAATGTTTTCAACTTCTCTATAACTTAACTGATAGGGATGTACTAAGCTGAAGATGTTAAGATGTCGTTCATAGTTATTATTCCCACTAACTTGTAGCGTAAACCTTCCTCCCTGAACTAATCGGATCACTTAATTGCTATTGGCGTATCATGACCTAAAAGCATTGCACTGAGAAGGTGACGCCGTCACTTGGCTGGCAATCGCACCTTTTTATCTTGGTACTGATGTAGGTGCTAGAGTTGTGTAGAGAGTGGTAGCAAATGGGCATAGGATTGAGAGATGTACACCAGGTTGCACATGAAAACTGATATTTGAATTTTTAGTAAGCTGTGGATTTTCCCAATATTACTGACATCATAGTACTTATTATCAAGGCTTAGAAAATCTGTTTTTTATTGCTGTGCATACATTAGAAAATATTCAAGTTCTAAAGGACTAACCGTGGACTTTTCCATCTGCAGAATATACTGAATGACCAGAGGTGGCAGTGTTGCGGAAGAGAATTTGTCTGCGTTGCTGAGACCGCCCCCCCCCCCCCAAAAAAAAAAAAAGATGCCATTCCTCAGCACTCTGCCTTCCTTCATCAATTTACATGGTAAGTCAAACTCACGTTGAATTCTTTTTCTTGTCATTAAATAAGTTCATAGCATCTGAGGGCCCGGAGTACCTTTTTAGTGGGGGTTTTGCCATGATTCTGTTTCTGTCAAGACTGTAGCAAAATGGATGACGTTACGGTGATCATCATATTTTTATCAAAGACTTTGTCTCCAAAGCTGACAAAGCCTGACTTAGATTCCTGTGCTAACAATGTGTCATCAGAGGACATTACTATATTTAAGGCTGGCATTAATTGCCTTAATTTGGAGCGATGGCGTTACTTTCTCATGGAGTGAAGCTAATTTGACCTGTTTCCCTGCACTCTGTATGTGCGACTCTGATACTCCAGATGGATTGCTGTTTAGGATACTCTGCGGTCTTGCGAATCCATCCCATTTTCAAAAGGAGCCCAATGCTTTCCCAGTACACCACCTAGCTGCCTTGCACTCATAATTACATATAGTTATCTAGTGCATAATTGCTGGTGTCTCCTCCTCCTGTGTTTCTTCGTCACCCAGGGCGATTGGTCACGTGCTGTCCTGTCATAAAGCTAGAGCAGGATGTCATCTGACATGAGGGACAATCAGTTGCCCAGCAAGCACTAAGATGCATTTATCATGGTATTGAAATGGGTTGCAGGGTACACAGGGCGCCCAGCTGAAGACCTAGATGATGAGATTAATGAAAATGGTGCATTATTTGAGACTTGTGCATCTGTTTGAAGATGCGGTTAATCACAATGTTCTCAACTTCTCTATAACTTAACTGATAGGGATGTACTAAGCTGAAGATGTTAAGATGTCGTTCATAGTTATGATTCCCACTAACTTGTAGTGTAAACCTTCCTCCCTGAACTAATCGGATCACTTAATTGCTATTGGCGTATCATGACCTAAAAGCATTGCACTGAGAAGGTGACGCCGTCACTTGGCTGGCAATCGCACCTTTTTATCTAGGTACTGATGTAGGTGCTAGAGTTGTGTAGAGAGTGGTAGCAAATGGGCATAGGATTGAGAGATGTACACCAGGTTGAACATGAAAACTGATATTTTAATTTTTAGTAAGCTGTGGATTTTCCCAATATTACTGACATCATAGTACTTATTATCAAGGCTTAGAAAATCTGTTTTTTATTGCTGTGCATACATTAGAAAATATTCAAGTTCTAAAGGACTAACAGTGGACTTTTCCATCTGCAGAATATACTGAATGACCAGAGGTGGCAGTGATGCGGAAGAGAATTTGTCTGCGTTGCTGAGACGGCCCCCCCCCCAAAAAAAAGATGCCATTCCTCAGCACTCTGCCTTCCTTCATCAATTTACATGGTAAGTCAAACTCACGTTGAATTCTTTTTCTTGTCATTAAATAAGTTCATAGCATCTGAGGGCCCGGAGTACCTTTTTAGTGGGGGTTTTGCCATGATTCTGTTTCTGTCAAGACTGTAGCAAAATGGATGACGTTACGGTGATCATCATATTTTTATCAAAGACTTTGTCTCCAAAGCTAACAAAGCCTGACTTAGATTCCTGTGCTAACAATGTGTCATCAGAGGACATTACTGTATTTAAGGCTGGCATTAATTGCCTGAATTTGGAGCGATGGCGTAACTTTCTCATGGAGTGAAGCTCATTTGACCTGTTTCCCTGCACTCTGTATGTGCGACTCTCATACTCCAGATGGATTGCTGTTTAGGATACTCTGCGGTCTTGCGAATCCATCCCATTTTCAAAAGGAGCCCAATGCTTTCCCAGTACACCACCTAGCTGCCTTGCACTCATAATTACATATAGTTATCTAGTGCATAATTGCTGGTGTCTCCTCCTCCTGTGTTTCTTCGTCACCCAGGGCGATTGGTCACGTGCTGTCCTGTCATAAAGCTAGAGCAGGATGTCATCTGACATGAGGGACAATCAGTTGCCTAGCAAGCACTAAGATGCATTTATCATGGTATTGAAATGGGTTGCAGGGTACACAGGGCGCCCAGCTGAAGACCTAGATGATGAGATTAATGAAAATGGTGCATTATTTGAGACTTGTACATCTGTTTGAAGATGCGGTTAATCACAATGTTCTCAACTTCTCTATAACTTAACTGATAGGGATGTACTAAGCTGAAGATGTTAAGATGTCGTTTATAGTTATTATTCCCACTAACTTGTAGCGTAAACCTTCCTCCCTGAACTAATCGGATCACCTAATTGCTATTGGCGTATCATGACCTAAAAGCATTGCACTGAGAAGGTGACGCCGTCACTTGGCTGGCAATCGCACCTTTTTATCTAGGTACTGATGTAGGTGCTAGAGTTGTGTAGAGAGTGGTAGCAAATGGGCATAGGATTGAGAGATGTACACCAGGTTGCACATGAAAACTGATATTTGAATTTTTAGTAAGCTGTGGATTTTCCCAATATTACTGACATCATAGTACTTATTATCAAGGCTTAGAAAATCTGTTTTTTATTGCTGTGCATACATTAGAAAATATTCAAGTTCTAAAGGACTAACCGTGGACTTTTCCATCTGCAGAATATACTGAATGACCAGAGGTGGCAGTGTTGCGGAAGAGAATTTGTCTGCGTTGCTGAGACCGCCCCCCAAAAAAAAAGATGCCATTCCTCAGCACTCTGCCTTCCTTCATCAATTTACATGGTAAGTCAAACTCACGTTGAATTCTTTTTCTTGTCATTAAATAAGTTCATAGCATCTGAGGGCCCGGAGTACCTTTTTAGTGGGGGTTTTGCCATGATTCTGTTTCTGTCAAGACTGTAGCAAAATGGATTACGTTACGGTGATCATCATATTTTTATCAAAGACTTTGTCTCCAAAGCTGACAAAGCCTGACTTAGATTCCTGTGCTAACAATGTGTCATCAGAGGACATTACTGTATTTAAGGCTGGCATTAATTGCCTTAATTTGGAGCGATGGCGTAACTTTCTCATGGAGTGAAGCTCATTTGACCTGTTTCCCTGCACTCTGTATGTGCGACTCTGATACTCCAGATGGATTGCTGTTTAGGATACTCTGCGGTCCTGCGAATCCATCCCATTTTCAAAAGGAGCCCAATGCTTTCCCAGTACACCACCTAGCTGCCTTGCACTCATAATTACATATAGTTTTCTAGTGCATAATTGCTGGTGTCTCCTCCTCCTGTGTTTCTTCGTCACCCAGGGCGATTGGTCACGTGCTGTCCTGTCATAAAGCTAGAGCAGGATGTCATCTGACATGAGGGACAATCAGTTGCCTAGCAAGCACTAAGATGCATTTATCATGGTATTGAAATGGGTTGCAGGGTACACAGGGCGCCCAGCTGAAGACCTAGATGATGAGATTAATGAAAATGGTGCATTATTTGAGACTTGTGCATCTGTTTGAAGATGCGGTTAATCACAATGTTCTCAACTTCTCTAACTTAACTGATAGGGATGTACTAAGCTGAAGATGTTAAGATGTCGTTCATAGTTATTATTCCCACTAACTTGTAGCGTAAACCTTCCTCCCTGAACTAATCGGATCACTTAATTGCTATTGGCGTATCATGACCTAAAAGCATTGCACTGAGAAGGTGACGCCGTCACTTGGCTGGCAATCGCACCTTTTTATCTAGGTACTGATGTAGGTGCTAGAGTTGTGTAGAGAGTGGTAGCAAATGGGCATAGGATTGAGAGATGTACACCAGGTTGAACATGAAAACTGATATTTTAATTTTTAGTAAGCTGTGGATTTTCCCAATATTACTGACATCATAGTACTTATTATCAAGGCTTAGAAAATCTGTTTTTTATTGCTGTGCATACATTAGAAAATATTCAAGTTCTAAAGGACTAACAGTGGACTTTTCCATCTGCAGAATATACTGAATGACCAGAGGTGGCAGTGATGCGGAAGAGAATTTGTTTGCGTTGCTGAGACGGCCCCCCCCCCCCCCCCAAAAAAGATGCCATTCCTCAGCACTCTGCCTTCCTTCATCAATTTACATGGTAAGTCAAACTCACGTTGAATTCTTTTTCTTGTCATTAAATAAGTTCATAGCATCTGAGGGCCCGGAGTACCTTTTTAGTGGGGGTTTTGCCATGATTCTGTTTCTGTCAAGACTGTAGCAAAATGGATGACGTTACAGTGATCATCATATTTTTATCAAAGACTTTGTCTCCAAAGCTAACAAAGCCTGACTTAGATTCCTGTGCTAACAATGTGTCATCAGAGGACATTACTGTATTTAAGGCTGGCATTAATTGCCTGAATTTGGAGCGATGGCGTTACTTTCTCATGGAGTGAAGCTCATTTGACCTGTTTCCCTGCACTCTGTATGTGCGACTCTGATACTCCAGATGGATTGCTGTTTAGGATACTCTGCGGTCTTGTGAATCCTTCCTATTTTCAAAAGGAGCCCAATGCTTTCCCAGTACACCACCTAGCTGCCTTGCACTCATAATTACATATAGTTACCTAGTGCATAATTGCTGGTGTCTCCTCCTCCTGTGTTTCTTCGTCACCCAGGGCGATTGGTCACGTGCTGTCCTGTCATAAAGCTAGAGCGGGATGTCATCTGACATGAGGGACAATCAGTTGCCCAGCAAGCACTAAGATGCATTTATCATGGTATTGAAATGGGTTGCAGGGTACACAGGGCGCCCAGCTGAAGACCTAGATGATGAGATTAATGAAAATGGTGCATTATTTGAGACTTGTGCATCTGTTTGAAGATGCGGTTAATCACAATGTTCTCAACTTCTCTATAACTTAACTGATAGGGATGTACTAAGCTGAAGATGTTAAGATGTCGTTCATAGTTATGATTCCCACTAACTTGTAGTGTAAACCTTCCTCCCTGAACTAATCGGATCACTTAATTGCTATTGGCGTATCATGACCTAAAAGCATTGCACTGAGAAGGTGACGCCGTCACTTGGCTGGCAATCGCACCTTTTTATCTAGGTACTGATGTAGGTGCTAGAGTTGTGTAGAGAGTGGTAGCAAATGGGCATAGGATTGAGAGATGTACACCAGGTTGAACATGAAAACTGATATTTTAATTTTTAGTAAGCTGTGGATTTTCCCAATATTACTGACATCATAGTACTTATTATCAAGGCTTAGAAAATCTGTTTTTTATTGCTGTGCATACATTAGAAAATATTCAAGTTCTAAAGGACTAACAGTGGACTTTTCCATCTGCAGAATATACTGAATGACCAGAGGTGGCAGTGATGCGGAAGAGAATTTGTCTGCGTTGCTGAGACGGCCCCCCCCCCCAAAAAAAGATGCCATTCCTCAGCACTCTGCCTTCCTTCATCAATTTACATGGTAAGTCAAACTCACGTTGAATTCTTTTTCTTGTCATTAAATAAGTTCATAGCATCTGAGGGCCCGGAGTACCTTTTTAGTGGGGGTTTTGCCATGATTCTGTTTCTGTCAAGACTGTAGCAAAATGGATGACGTTACGGTGATCATCATATTTTTATCAAAGACTTTGTCTCCAAAGCTAACAAAGCCTGACTTAGATTCCTGTGCTAACAATGTGTCATCAGAGGACATTACTGTATTTAAGGCTGGCATTAATTGCCTGAATTTGGAGCGATGGCGTAACTTTCTCATGGAGTGAAGCTCATTTGACCTGTTTCCCTGCACTCTGTATGTGCGACTCTCATACTCCAGATGGATTGCTGTTTAGGATACTCTGCGGTCTTGTGAATCCTTCCTATTTTCAAAAGGAGCCCAATGCTTTCCCAGTACACCACCTAGCTGCCTTGCACTCATAATTACATATAGTTACCTAGTGCATAATTGCTGGTGTCTCCTCCTCCTGTGTTTCTTCGTCACCCAGGGCGATTGGTCACGTGCTGTCCTGACATAAAGCTAGAGCAGGATGTCATCTGACATGAGGGACAGCCAGTTGCCTAGCAAGCACTAAGATGCATTTATCATGGTATTGAAATGGGTTGCAGGGTACACAGGGCGCCCAGCTGAAGACCTGGATGATGAGATTAATGAAAATGGTGCATTATTTGAGACTTGTGCATCTGTTTGAAGATGCGGTTAATCACAATGTTCTCAACTTCACTATAACTTAACTGATAGAGATGTACTAAGCTGAAGATGTTAAGATGTCGTTCATAGTTATTATTCCCACTAACTTGTAGCGTAAACCTTCCTCCCTGAACTTATCGGATCACTTAATTGCTATTGGCGTATCATGAACTAAAAGCATTGCACTGAGAAGGTGACGCCGTCACTTGGCTGGCAATCGCACCTTTTTATCTAGGTACTGATGTAGGTGCTAGAGTTGTGTAGAGAGTGGTAGCAAATGGGCATAGGATTGAGAGATGTACACCAGGTTGAACATGAAAACTGATATTTTAATTTTTAGTAAGCTGTGGATTTTCCCAATATTACTGACATCATAGTACTTATTATCAAGGCTTAGAAAATCTGCTTTTTATTGCTGTGCATACATTAGAAAATATTCAAGTTCTAAAGGACTAACAGTGGACTTTTCCATCTGCAGAATATACTGAATGACCAGAGGTGGCAGTGTTGCAGAAGAGAATTTGTCTGCGTTGCTGAGACCGCCCCCCCCCCCCCAAAAAAAAGATGCCATTCCTCAGCACTCTGCCTTCCTTCATCAATTTACATGGTAAGTCAAACTCACGTTGAATTCTTTTTCTTGTCATTAAATAAGTTCATAGCATCTGAGGGCCCGGAGTACCTTTTTAGTGGGGGTTTTGCCATGATTCTGTTTCTGTCAAGACTGTAGCAAAATGGATTACGTTACGGTGATCATCATATTTTTATCAAAGACTTTGTCTCCAAAGCTGACAAAGCCTGACTTAGATTCCTGTGCTAACAATGTGTCATCAGAGGACATTACTGTATTTAAGGCTGGCATTAATTGCCTTAATTTGGAGCGATGGCGTAACTTTCTCATGGAGTGAAGCTCATTTGACCTGTTTCCCTGCACTCTGTATGTGCGACTCTCATACTCCAGATGGATTGCTGTTTAGGATACTCTGCGGTCTTGCGAATCCATCCCATTTTCAAAAGGAGCCCAATGCTTTCCCAGTACACCACCTAGCTGCCTTGCACTCATAATTACATATAGTTATCTAGTGCATAATTGCTGGTGTCTCCTCCTCCTGTGTTTCTTCGTCACCCAGGGCGATTGGTCACGTGCTGTCCTGTCATAAAGCTAGAGCAGGATGTCATCTGACATGAGGGACAATCAGTTGCCTAGCAAGCACTAAGATGCATTTATCATGGTATTGAAATGGGTTGATGGGTACACAGGGCGCCCAGCTGAAGACCTAGATGATGAGATTAATGAAAATGGTGCATTATTTGAGACTTGTGCATCTGTTTGAAGATGCGGTTAATCACAATGTTTTCAACTTCTCTATAACTTAACTGATAGGGATGTACTAAGCTGAAGATGTTAAGATGTCGTTCATAGTTATTATTCCCACTAACTTGTAGCGTAAACCTTCCTCCCTGAACTAATCGGATCACTTAATTGCTATTGGCGTATCATGACCTAAAAGCATTGCACTGAGAAGGTGACGCCGTCACTTGGCTGGCAATCGCACCTTTTTATCTTGGTACTGATGTAGGTGCTAGAGTTGTGTAGAGAGTGGTAGCAAATGGGCATAGGATTGAGAGATGTACACCAGGTTGAACATGAAAACTGATATTTAAATTTTTAGTAAGCTGTGGATTTTCCCAATATTACTGACATCATAGTACTTATTATCAAGGCTTAGAAAATCAGTTTTTTATTGCTGTGCATACATTAGAAAATATTCAAGTTCTAAAGGACTAACAGTGGACTTTTCCATCTGCAGAATATACTGAATGACCAGAGGTGGCAGTGTTGCGGAAGAGAATTTGTCTGCGTTGCTGAGACCGCCCCCCCCCCCCCCCCCCCAAAAAAAGATGCCATTCCTCAGCACTCTGCCTTCCTTCATCAATTTACATGGTAAGTCAAACTCACGTTGAATTCTTTTTCTTGTCATTAACCACTTGGCTGCTAAGGGGTGTGCGAGGGGTTCCATTGACTTTCCATTGAAATCAATGGAAAGTCCATGACGAGTTACCCTTGTCATTAGCGCTGAAGGGGTTAAATAAGTTCATAGCATCTGAGGGCCCGGAGTACCTTTTTAGTGGGGGTTTTGCCATGATTCTGTTTCTGTCAAGACTGTAGCAAAATGGATGACGTTACGGTGATCATCATATTTTTATCAAAGACTTTGTCTCCAAAGCTAACAAAGCCTGACTTAGATTCCTGTGCTAACAATGTGTCTTCAGAGGACATTACTGTATTTAAGGCTGGCATTAATTGCCTGAATTTGGAGCGATGGCGTAACTTTCTCATGGAGTGAAGCTCATTTGACCTGTTTCCCTGCACTCTGTATGTGCGACTCTCATACTCCAGATGGATTGCTGTTTAGGATACTCTGCGGTCTTGCGAATCCATCCCATTTTCAAAAGGAGCCCAATGCTTTCCCAGTACACCACCTAGCTGCCTTGCACTCATAATTACATATAGTTATCTAGTGCATAATTGCTGGTGTCTCCTCCTCCTGTGTTTCTTCGTCACCCAGGGCGATTGGTCACGTGCTGTCCTGTCATAAAGCTAGAGCAGGATGTCATCTGACATGAGGGACAATCAGTTGCCTAGCAAGCACTAAGATGCATTTATCATGGTATTGAAATGGGTTGATGGGTACACAGGGCGCCCAGCTGAAGACCTAGATGATGAGATTAATGAAAATGGTGCATTATTTGAGACTTGTGCATCTGTTTGAAGATGCGGTTAATCACAATGTTTTCAACTTCTCTATAACTTAACTGATAGGGATGTACTAAGCTGAAGATGTTAAGATGTCGTTCATAGTTATTATTCCCACTAACTTGTAGCGTAAACCTTCCTCCCTGAACTAATCGGATCACTTAATTGCTATTGGCGTATCATGACCTAAAAGCATTGCACTGAGAAGGTGACGCCGTCACTTGGCTGGCAATCGCACCTTTTTATCTAGGTACTGATGTAGGTGCTAGAGTTGTGTAGAGAGTGGTAGCAAATGGGCATAGGATTGAGAGATGTACACCAGGTTGAACATGAAAACTGATATTTTAATTTTTAGTAAGCTGTGGATTTTCCCAATATTACTGACATCATAGTACTTATTATCAAGGCTTAGAAAATCAGTTTTTTATTGCTGTGCATACATTAGAAAATATTCAAGTTCTAAAGGACTAACAGTGGACTTTTCCATCTGCAGAATATACTGAATGACCAGAGGTGGCAGTGTTGCGGAAGAGAATTTGTCTGCGTTGCTGAGACCGCCCCCCCCCCCCCCCAAAAAAAAGATGCCATTCCTCAGCACTCTGCCTTCCTTCATCAATTTACATGGTAAGTCAAACTCACGTTGAATTCTTTTTCTTGTCATTAAATAAGTTCATAGCATCTGAGGGCCCGGAGTACCTTTTTAGTGGGGGTTTTGCCATGATTCTGTTTCTGTCAAGACTGTAGCAAAATGGATGACGTTACAGTGATCATCATATTTTTATCAAAGACTTTGTCTCCAAAGCTGACAAAGCCTGAATTAGATTCCTGTGCTAACAATGTGTCATCAGAGGACATTACTGTATTTAAGGCTGGCATTAATTGCCTTAATTTGGAGCGATGGCGTTACTTTCTCATGGAGTGAAGCTCATTTGACCTGTTTCCCTGCACTCTGTATGTGCGACTCTGATACTCCAGATGGATTGCTGTTTAGGATACTCTGCGGTCTTGTGAATCCTTCCCATTTTCAAAAGGAGCCCAATGCTTTCCCAGTACACCACCTAGCTGCCTTGCACTCATAATTACATATAGTTACCTAGTGCATAATTGCTGGTGTCTCCTCCTCCTGTGTTTCTTCGTCACCCAGGGCGATTGGTCACGTGCTGTCCTGTCATAAAGCTAGAGCAGGATGTCATCTGACATGAGGGACAATCAGTTGCCTAGCAAGCACTAAGATGCATTTATCATGGTATTGAAATGGGTTGCAGGGTACACAGGGCGCCCAGCTGAAGACCTAGATGATGAGATTAATGAAAATGGTGCATTATTTGAGACTTGTACATCTGTTTGAAGATGCGGTTAATCACAATGTTCTCAACTTCTCTATAACTTAACTGATAGGGATGTACTAAGCTGAAGATGTTAAGATGTCGTTTATAGTTATTATTCCCACTAACTTGTAGCGTAAACCTTCCTCCCTGAACTAATCGGATCACCTAATTGCTATTGGCGTATCATGACCTAAAAGCATTGCACTGAGAAGGTGACGCCGTCACTTGGCTGGCAATCGCACCTTTTTATCTAGGTACTGATGTAGGTGCTAGAGTTGTGTAGAGAGTGGTAGCAAATGGGCATAGGATTGAGAGATGTACACCAGGTTGCACATGAAAACTGATATTTGAATTTTTAGTAAGCTGTGGATTTTCCCAATATTACTGACATCATAGTACTTATTATCAAGGCTTAGAAAATCTGTTTTTTATTGCTGTGCATACATTAGAAAATATTCAAGTTCTAAAGGACTAACCGTGGACTTTTCCATCTGCAGAATATACTGAATGACCAGAGGTGGCAGTGTTGCGGAAGAGAATTTGTCTGCGTTGCTGAGACCGCCCCCCAAAAAAAAAGATGCCATTCCTCAGCACTCTGCCTTCCTTCATCAATTTACATGGTAAGTCAAACTCACGTTGAATTCTTTTTCTTGTCATTAAATAAGTTCATAGCATCTGAGGGCCCGGAGTACCTTTTTAGTGGGGGTTTTGCCATGATTCTGTTTCTGTCAAGACTGTAGCAAAATGGATTACGTTACGGTGATCATCATATTTTTATCAAAGACTTTGTCTCCAAAGCTGACAAAGCCTGACTTAGATTCCTGTGCTAACAATGTGTCATCAGAGGACATTACTGTATTTAAGGCTGGCATTAATTGCCTTAATTTGGAGCGATGGCGTAACTTTCTCATGGAGTGAAGCTCATTTGACCTGTTTCCCTGCACTCTGTATGTGCGACTCTGATACTCCAGATGGATTGCTGTTTAGGATACTCTGCGGTCTTGTGAATCCTTCCTATTTTCAAAAGGAGCCCAATGCTTTCCCAGTACACCACCTAGCTGCCTTGCACTCATAATTACATATAGTTACCTAGTGCATAATTGCTGGTGTCTCCTCCTCCTGTGTTTCTTCGTCACCCAGGGCGATTGGTCACGTGCTGTCCTGACATAAAGCTAGAGCAGGATGTCATCTGACATGAGGGACAGCCAGTTGCCTAGCAAGCACTAAGATGCATTTATCATGGTATTGAAATGGGTTGCAGGGTACACAGGGCGCCCAGCTGAAGACCTAGATGATGAGATTAATGAAAATGGTGCATTATTTGAGACTTGTGCATCTGTTTGAAGATGCGGTTAATCACAATGTTCTCAACTTCTCTATAACTTAACTGATAGAGATGTACTAAGCTGAAGATGTTAAGATGTCGTTCATAGTTATTATTCCCACTAACTTGTAGCGTAAACCTTCCTCCCTGAACTTATCGGATCACTTAATTGCTATTGGCGTATCATGAACTAAAAGCATTGCACTGAGAAGGTGACGCCGTCACTTGGCTGGCAATCGCACCTTTTTATCTAGGTACTGATGTAGGTGCTAGAGTTGTGTAGAGAGTGGTAGCAAATGGGCATAGGATTGAGAGATGTACACCAGGTTGAACATGAAAACTGATATTTTAATTTTTAGTAAGCTGTGGATTTTCCCAATATTACTGACATCATAGTACTTATTATCAAGGCTTAGAAAATCTGCTTTTTATTGCTGTGCATACATTAGAAAATATTCAAGTTCTAAAGGACTAACAGTGGACTTTTCCATCTGCAGAATATACTGAATGACCAGAGGTGGCAGTGTTGCAGAAGAGAATTTGTCTGCGTTGCTGAGACCGCCCCCCCCCCCCCCCCAAAAAAAAGATGCCATTCCTCAGCACTCTGCCTTCCTTCATCAATTTACATGGTAAGTCAAACTCACGTTGAATTCTTTTTCTTGTCATTAAATAAGTTCATAGCATCTGAGGGCCCGGAGTACCTTTTTAGTGGGGGTTTTGCCATGATTCTGTTTCTGTCAAGACTGTAGCAAAATGGATTACGTTACGGTGATCGATCATCATATTTTTATCAAAGACTTTGTCTCCAAAGCTGACAAAGCCTGACTTAGATTCCTGTGCTAACAATGTGTCATCAGAGGACATTACTGTATTTAAGGCTGGCATTAATTGCCTTAATTTGGAGCGATGGCGTAACTTTCTCATGGAGTGAAGCTCATTTGACCTGTTTCCCTGCACTCTGTATGTGCGACTCTCATACTCCAGATGGATTGCTGTTTAGGATACTCTGCGGTCTTGCGAATCCATCCCATTTTCAAAAGGAGCCCAATGCTTTCCCAGTACACCACCTAGCTGCCTTGCACTCATAATTACATATAGTTATCTAGTGCATAATTGCTGGTGTCTCCTCCTCCTGTGTTTCTTCGTCACCCAGGGCGATTGGTCACGTGCTGTCCTGTCATAAAGCTAGAGCAGGATGTCATCTGACATGAGGGACAATCAGTTGCCTAGCAAGCACTAAGATGCATTTATCATGGTATTGAAATGGGTTGATGGGTACACAGGGCGCCCAGCTGAAGACCTAGATGATGAGATTAATGAAAATGGTGCATTATTTGAGACTTGTGCATCTGTTTGAAGATGCGGTTAATCACAATGTTTTCAACTTCTCTATAACTTAACTGATAGGGATGTACTAAGCTGAAGATGTTAAGATGTCGTTCATAGTTATTATTCCCACTAACTTGTAGCGTAAACCTTCCTCCCTGAACTAATCGGATCACTTAATTGCTATTGGCGTATCATGACCTAAAAGCATTGCACTGAGAAGGTGACGCCGTCACTTGGCTGGCAATCGCACCTTTTTATCTTGGTACTGATGTAGGTGCTAGAGTTGTGTAGAGAGTGGTAGCAAATGGGCATAGGATTGAGAGATGTACACCAGGTTGAACATGAAAACTGATATTTTAATTTTTAGTAAGCTGTGGATTTTCCCAATATTACTGACATCATAGTACTTATTATCAAGGCTTAGAAAATCAGTTTTTTATTGCTGTGCATACATTAGAAAATATTCAAGTTCTAAAGGACTAACAGTGGACTTTTCCATCTGCAGAATATACTGAATGACCAGAGGTGGCAGTGTTGCGGAAGAGAATTTGTCTGCGTTGCTGAGACCGCCCCCCCCCCCCAAAAAAAGATGCCATTCCTCAGCACTCTGCCTTCCTTCATCAATTTACATGGTAAGTCAAACTCACGTTGAATTCTTTTTCTTGTCATTAAATAAGTTCATAGCATCTGAGGGCCCGGAGTACCTTTTTAGTGGGGGTTTTGCCATGATTCTGTTTCTGTCAAGACTGTAGCAAAATGGATGACGTTACGGTGATCATCATATTTTTATCAAAGACTTTGTCTCCAAAGCTAACAAAGCCTGACTTAGATTCCTGTGCTAACAATGTGTCATCAGAGGACATTACTGTATTTAAGGCTGGCATTAATTGCCTGAATTTGGAGCGATGGCGTAACTTTCTCATGGAGTGAAGCTCATTTGACCTGTTTCCCTGCACTCTGTATGTGCGACTCTCATACTCCAGATGGATTGCTGTTTAGGATACTCTGCGGTCTTGCGAATCCATCCCATTTTCAAAAGGAGCCCAATGCTTTCCCAGTACACCACCTAGCTGCCTTGCACTCATAATTACATATAGTTATCTAGTGCATAATTGCTGGTGTCTCCTCCTCCTGTGTTTCTTCGTCACCCAGGGCGATTGGTCACGTGCTGTCCTGTCATAAAGCTAGAGCAGGATGTCATCTGACATGAGGGACAATCAGTTGCCTAGCAAGCACTAAGATGCATTTATCATGGTATTGAAATGGGTTGATGGGTACACAGGGCGCCCAGCTGAAGACCTAGATGATGAGATTAATGAAAATGGTGCATTATTTGAGACTTGTGCATCTGTTTGAAGATGCGGTTAATCACAATGTTTTCAACTTCTCTATAACTTAACTGATAGGGATGTACTAAGCTGAAGATGTTAAGATGTCGTTCATAGTTATTATTCCCACTAACTTGTAGCGTAAACCTTCCTCCCTGAACTAATCGGATCACTTAATTGCTATTGGCGTATCATGACCTAAAAGCATTGCACTGAGAAGGTGACGCCGTCACTTGGCTGGCAATCGCACCTTTTTATCTAGGTACTGATGTAGGTGCTAGAGTTGTGTAGAGAGTGGTAGCAAATGGGCATAGGATTGAGAGATGTACACCAGGTTGAACATGAAAACTGATATTTTAATTTTTAGTAAGCTGTGGATTTTCCCAATATTACTGACATCATAGTACTTATTATCAAGGCTTAGAAAATCAGTTTTTTATTGCTGTGCATACATTAGAAAATATTCAAGTTCTAAAGGACTAACAGTGGACTTTTCCATCTGCAGAATATACTGAATGACCAGAGGTGGCAGTGTTGCGGAAGAGAATTTGTCTGCGTTGCTGAGACCGCCCCCCCCCCCCCAAAAAAAAGATGCCATTCCTCAGCACTCTGCCTTCCTTCATCAATTTACATGGTAAGTCAAACTCACGTTGAATTCTTTTTCTTGTCATTAAATAAGTTCATAGCATCTGAGGGCCCGGAGTACCTTTTTAGTGGGGGTTTTGCCATGATTCTGTTTCTGTCAAGACTGTAGCAAAATGGATGACGTTACAGTGATCATCATATTTTTATCAAAGACTTTGTCTCCAAAGCTGACAAAGCCTGAATTAGATTCCTGTGCTAACAATGTGTCATCAGAGGACATTACTGTATTTAAGGCTGGCATTAATTGCCTTAATTTGGAGCGATGGCGTTACTTTCTCATGGAGTGAAGCTCATTTGACCTGTTTCCCTGCACTCTGTATGTGCGACTCTGATACTCCAGATGGATTGCTGTTTAGGATACTCTGCGGTCTTGTGAATCCTTCCCATTTTCAAAAGGAGCCCAATGCTTTCCCAGTACACCACCTAGCTGCCTTGCACTCATAATTACATATAGTTACCTAGTGCATAATTGCTGGTGTCTCCTCCTCCTGTGTTTCTTCGTCACCCAGGGCGATTGGTCACGTGCTGTCCTGTCATAAAGCTAGAGCAGGATGTCATCTGACATGAGGGACAATCAGTTGCCTAGCAAGCACTAAGATGCATTTATCATGGTATTGAAATGGGTTGCAGGGTACACAGGGCGCCCAGCTGAAGACCTAGATGATGAGATTAATGAAAATGGTGCATTATTTGAGACTTGTACATCTGTTTGAAGATGCGGTTAATCACAATGTTCTCAACTTCTCTATAACTTAACTGATAGGGATGTACTAAGCTGAAGATGTTAAGATGTCGTTTATAGTTATTATTCCCACTAACTTGTAGCGTAAACCTTCCTCCCTGAACTAATCGGATCACCTAATTGCTATTGGCGTATCATGACCTAAAAGCATTGCACTGAGAAGGTGACGCCGTCACTTGGCTGGCAATCGCACCTTTTTATCTAGGTACTGATGTAGGTGCTAGAGTTGTGTAGAGAGTGGTAGCAAATGGGCATAGGATTGAGAGATGTACACCAGGTTGCACATGAAAACTGATATTTGAATTTTTAGTAAGCTGTGGATTTTCCCAATATTACTGACATCATAGTACTTATTATCAAGGCTTAGAAAATCTGTTTTTTATTGCTGTGCATACATTAGAAAATATTCAAGTTCTAAAGGACTAACCGTGGACTTTTCCATCTGCAGAATATACTGAATGACCAGAGGTGGCAGTGTTGCGGAAGAGAATTTGTCTGCGTTGCTGAGACCGCCCCCCAAAAAAAAAGATGCCATTCCTCAGCACTCTGCCTTCCTTCATCAATTTACATGGTAAGTCAAACTCACGTTGAATTCTTTTTCTTGTCATTAAATAAGTTCATAGCATCTGAGGGCCCGGAGTACCTTTTTAGTGGGGGTTTTGCCATGATTCTGTTTCTGTCAAGACTGTAGCAAAATGGATTACGTTACGGTGATCATCATATTTTTATCAAAGACTTTGTCTCCAAAGCTGACAAAGCCTGACTTAGATTCCTGTGCTAACAATGTGTCATCAGAGGACATTACTGTATTTAAGGCTGGCATTAATTGCCTTAATTTGGAGCGATGGCGTAACTTTCTCATGGAGTGAAGCTCATTTGACCTGTTTCCCTGCACTCTGTATGTGCGACTCTGATACTCCAGATGGATTGCTGTTTAGGATACTCTGCGGTCCTGCGAATCCATCCCATTTTCAAAAGGAGCCCAATGCTTTCCCAGTACACCACCTAGCTGCCTTGCACTCATAATTACATATAGTTTTCTAGTGCATAATTGCTGGTGTCTCCTCCTCCTGTGTTTCTTCGTCACCCAGGGCGATTGGTCACGTGCTGTCCTGTCATAAAGCTAGAGCAGGATGTCATCTGACATGAGGGACAATCAGTTGCCTAGCAAGCACTAAGATGCATTTATCATGGTATTGAAATGGGTTGATGGGTACACAGGGCGCCCAGCTGAAGACCTAGATGATGAGATTAATGAAAATGGTGCATTATTTGAGACTTGTGCATCTGTTTGAAGATGCGGTTAATCACAATGTTTTCAACTTCTCTATAACTTAACTGATAGGGATGTACTAAGCTGAAGATGTTAAGATGTCGTTCATAGTTATTATTCCCACTAACTTGTAGCGTAAACCTTCCTCCCTGAACTAATCGGATCACTTAATTGCTATTGGCGTATCATGACCTAAAAGCATTGCACTGAGAAGGTGACGCCGTCACTTGGCTGGCAATCGCACCTTTTTATCTTGGTACTGATGTAGGTGCTAGAGTTGTGTAGAGAGTGGTAGCAAATGGGCATAGGATTGAGAGATGTACACCAGGTTGCACATGAAAACTGATATTTGAATTTTTAGTAAGCTGTGGATTTTCCCAATATTACTGACATCATAGTACTTATTATCAAGGCTTAGAAAATCTGTTTTTTATTGCTGTGCATACATTAGAAAATATTCAAGTTCTAAAGGACTAACCGTGGACTTTTCCATCTGCAGAATATACTGAATGACCAGAGGTGGCAGTGTTGCGGAAGAGAATTTGTCTGCGTTGCTGAGACCGCCCCCCCCCCCCAAAAAAAAAAAAAGATGCCATTCCTCAGCACTCTGCCTTCCTTCATCAATTTACATGGTAAGTCAAACTCACGTTGAATTCTTTTTCTTGTCATTAAATAAGTTCATAGCATCTGAGGGCCCGGAGTACCTTTTTAGTGGGGGTTTTGCCATGATTCTGTTTCTGTCAAGACTGTAGCAAAATGGATGACGTTACGGTGATCATCATATTTTTATCAAAGACTTTGTCTCCAAAGCTGACAAAGCCTGACTTAGATTCCTGTGCTAACAATGTGTCATCAGAGGACATTACTATATTTAAGGCTGGCATTAATTGCCTTAATTTGGAGCGATGGCGTTACTTTCTCATGGAGTGAAGCTAATTTGACCTGTTTCCCTGCACTCTGTATGTGCGACTCTGATACTCCAGATGGATTGCTGTTTAGGATACTCTGCGGTCTTGCGAATCCATCCCATTTTCAAAAGGAGCCCAATGCTTTCCCAGTACACCACCTAGCTGCCTTGCACTCATAATTACATATAGTTATCTAGTGCATAATTGCTGGTGTCTCCTCCTCCTGTGTTTCTTCGTCACCCAGGGCGATTGGTCACGTGCTGTCCTGTCATAAAGCTAGAGCAGGATGTCATCTGACATGAGGGACAATCAGTTGCCCAGCAAGCACTAAGATGCATTTATCATGGTATTGAAATGGGTTGCAGGGTACACAGGGCGCCCAGCTGAAGACCTAGATGATGAGATTAATGAAAATGGTGCATTATTTGAGACTTGTGCATCTGTTTGAAGATGCGGTTAATCACAATGTTCTCAACTTCTCTATAACTTAACTGATAGGGATGTACTAAGCTGAAGATGTTAAGATGTCGTTCATAGTTATGATTCCCACTAACTTGTAGTGTAAACCTTCCTCCCTGAACTAATCGGATCACTTAATTGCTATTGGCGTATCATGACCTAAAAGCATTGCACTGAGAAGGTGACGCCGTCACTTGGCTGGCAATCGCACCTTTTTATCTAGGTACTGATGTAGGTGCTAGAGTTGTGTAGAGAGTGGTAGCAAATGGGCATAGGATTGAGAGATGTACACCAGGTTGAACATGAAAACTGATATTTTAATTTTTAGTAAGCTGTGGATTTTCCCAATATTACTGACATCATAGTACTTATTATCAAGGCTTAGAAAATCTGTTTTTTATTGCTGTGCATACATTAGAAAATATTCAAGTTCTAAAGGACTAACAGTGGACTTTTCCATCTGCAGAATATACTGAATGACCAGAGGTGGCAGTGATGCGGAAGAGAATTTGTCTGCGTTGCTGAGACGGCCCCCCCCCCAAAAAAAAGATGCCATTCCTCAGCACTCTGCCTTCCTTCATCAATTTACATGGTAAGTCAAACTCACGTTGAATTCTTTTTCTTGTCATTAAATAAGTTCATAGCATCTGAGGGCCCGGAGTACCTTTTTAGTGGGGGTTTTGCCATGATTCTGTTTCTGTCAAGACTGTAGCAAAATGGATGACGTTACGGTGATCATCATATTTTTATCAAAGACTTTGTCTCCAAAGCTAACAAAGCCTGACTTAGATTCCTGTGCTAACAATGTGTCATCAGAGGACATTACTGTATTTAAGGCTGGCATTAATTGCCTGAATTTGGAGCGATGGCGTAACTTTCTCATGGAGTGAAGCTCATTTGACCTGTTTCCCTGCACTCTGTATGTGCGACTCTCATACTCCAGATGGATTGCTGTTTAGGATACTCTGCGGTCTTGCGAATCCATCCCATTTTCAAAAGGAGCCCAATGCTTTCCCAGTACACCACCTAGCTGCCTTGCACTCATAATTACATATAGTTATCTAGTGCATAATTGCTGGTGTCTCCTCCTCCTGTGTTTCTTCGTCACCCAGGGCGATTGGTCACGTGCTGTCCTGTCATAAAGCTAGAGCAGGATGTCATCTGACATGAGGGACAATCAGTTGCCTAGCAAGCACTAAGATGCATTTATCATGGTATTGAAATGGGTTGATGGGTACACAGGGCGCCCAGCTGAAGACCTAGATGATGAGATTAATGAAAATGGTGCATTATTTGAGACTTGTGCATCTGTTTGAAGATGCGGTTAATCACAATGTTTTCAACTTCTCTATAACTTAACTGATAGGGATGTACTAAGCTGAAGATGTTAAGATGTCGTTCATAGTTATGATTCCCACTAACTTGTAGCGTAAACCTTCCTCCCTGAACTAATCGGATCACTTAATTGCTATTGGCGTATCATGACCTAAAAGCATTGCACTGAGAAGGTGACGCCGTCACTTGGCTGGCAATCGCACCTTTTTATCTAGGTACTGATGTAGGTGCTAGAGTTGTGTAGAGAGTGGTAGCAAATGGGCATAGGATTGAGAGATGTACACCAGGTTGAACATGAAAACTGATATTTTAATTTTTAGTAAGCTGTGGATTTTCCCAATATTACTGACATCATAGTACTTATTATCAAGGCTTAGAAAATCTGTTTTTTATTGCTGTGCATACATTAGAAAATATTCAAGTTCTAAAGGACTAACAGTGGACTTTTCCATCTGCAGAATATACTGAATGACCAGAGGTGGCAGTGTTGCGGAAGAGAATTTGTCTGCGTTGCTGAGACCGCCCCCCAAAAAAAAAGATGCCATTCCTCAGCACTCTGCCTTCCTTCATCAATTTACATGGTAAGTCAAACTCACGTTGAATTCTTTTTCTTGTCATTAAATAAGTTCATAGCATCTGAGGGCCCGGAGTACCTTTTTAGTGGGGGTTTTGCCATGATTCTGTTTCTGTCAAGACTGTAGCAAAATGGATGACGTTACGGTGATCATCATATTTTTATCAAAGACTTTGTCTCCAAAGCTGACAAAGCCTGACTTAGATTCCTGTGCTAACAATGTGTCATCAGAGGACATTACTGTATTTAAGGCGGGCATTAATTGCCTTAATTTGGAGCGATGGCGTTACTTTCTCATGGAGTGAAGCTCATTTGACCTGTTTCCCTGCACTCTGTATGTGCGACTCTGATACTCCAGATGGATTGCTGTTTAGGATACTCTGCGGTCTTGCGAATCGATCCCATTTTCAAAAGGAGCCCAATGCTTTCCCAGTACACCACCTAGCTGCCTTGCACTCATAATTACATATAGTTATCTAGTGCATAATTGCTGGTGTCTCCTCCTCCTGTGTTTCTTCGTCACCCAGGGCGATTGGTCACGTGCTGTCCTGTCATAAAGCTAGAGCAGGATGTCATCTGACATGAGGGACAATCAGTTGCCCAGCAAGCACTAAGATGCATTTATCATGGTATTGAAATGGGTTGCAGGGTACACAGGGCGCCCAGCTGAAGACCTAGATGATGAGATTAATGAAAATGGTGCATTATTTGAGACTTGTGCATCTGTTTGAAGATGCGGTTAATCACAATGTTCTCAACTTCTCTATAACTTAACTGATAGGGATGTACTAAGCTGAAGATGTTAAGATGTCGTTCATAGTTATGATTCCCACTAACTTGTAGTGTAAACCTTCCTCCCTGAACTAATCGGATCACTTAATTGCTATTGGCGTATCATGACCTAAAAGCATTGCACTGAGAAGGTGACGCCGTCACTTGGCTGGCAATCGCACCTTTTTATCTTGGTACTGATGTAGGTGCTAGAGTTGTGTAGAGAGTGGTAGCAAATGGGCATAGGATTGAGAGATGTACACCAGGTTGAACATGAAAACTGATATTTTAATTTTTAGTAAGCTGTGGATTTTCCCAATATTACTGACATCATAGTACTTATTATCAAGGCTTAGAAAATCTGTTTTTTATTGCTGTGCATACATTAGAAAATATTCAAGTTCTAAAGGACTAACAGTGGACTTTTCCATCTGCAGAATATACTGAATGACCAGAGGTGGCAGTGATGCGGAAGAGAATTTGTCTGCGTTGCTGAGACGGCCCCCCCCCCCAAAAAAAGATGCCATTCCTCAGCACTCTGCCTTCCTTCATCAATTTACATGGTAAGTCAAACTCACGTTGAATTCTTTTTCTTGTCATTAAATAAGTTCATAGCATCTGAGGGCCCGGAGTACCTTTTTAGTGGGGGTTTTGCCATGATTCTGTTTCTGTCAAGACTGTAGCAAAATGGATGACGTTACGGTGATCATCATATTTTTATCAAAGACTTTGTCTCCAAAGCTAACAAAGCCTGACTTAGATTCCTGTGCTAACAATGTGTCATCAGAGGACATTACTGTATTTAAGGCTGGCATTAATTGCCTGAATTTGGAGCGATGGCGTAACTTTCTCATGGAGTGAAGCTCATTTGACCTGTTTCCCTGCACTCTGTATGTGTGACTCTCATACTCCAGATGGATTGCTGTTTAGGATACTCTGCGGTCTTGCGAATCCATCCCATTTTCAAAAGGAGCCCAATGCTTTCCCAGTACACCACCTAGCTGCCTTGCACTCATAATTACATATAGTTATCTAGTGCATAATTGCTGGTGTCTCCTCCTCCTGTGTTTCTTCGTCACCCAGGGCGATTGGTCACGTGCTGTCCTGTCATAAAGCTAGAGCAGGATGTCATCTGACATGAGGGACAATCAGTTGCCTAGCAAGCACTAAGATGCATTTATCATGGTATTGAAATGGGTTGATGGGTACACAGGGCGCCCAGCTGAAGACCTAGATGATGAGATTAATGAAAATGGTGCATTATTTGAGACTTGTGCATCTGTTTGAAGATGCGGTTAATCACAATGTTTTCAACTTCTCTATAACTTAACTGATAGGGATGTACTAAGCTGAAGATGTTAAGATGTCGTTCATAGTTATGATTCCCACTAACTTGTAGCGTAAACCTTCCTCCCTGAACTAATCGGATCACTTAATTGCTATTGGCGTATCATGACCTAAAAGCATTGCACTGAGAAGGTGACGCCGTCACTTGGCTGGCAATCGCACCTTTTTATCTAGGTACTGATGTAGGTGCTAGAGTTGTGTAGAGAGTGGTAGCAAATGGGCATAGGATTGAGAGATGTACACCAGGTTGAACATGAAAACTGATATTTTAATTTTTAGTAAGCTGTGGATTTTCCCAATATTACTGACATCATAGTACTTATTATCAAGGCTTAGAAAATCTGTTTTTTATTGCTGTGCATACATTAGAAAATATTCAAGTTCTAAAGGACTAACAGTGGACTTTTCCATCTGCAGAATATACTGAATGACCAGAGGTGGCAGTGATGCGGAAGAGAATTTGTCTGCGTTGCTGAGACGGCCCCCCCCCCCGAAAAAAGATGCCATTCCTCAGCACTCTGCCTTCCTTCATCAATTTACATGGTAAGTCAAACTCACGTTGAATTCTTTTTCTTGTCATTAAATAAGTTCATAGCATCTGAGGGCCCGGAGTACCTTTTTAGTGGGGGTTTTGCCATGATTCTGTTTCTGTCAAGACTGTAGCAAAATGGATGACGTTACGGTGATCATCATATTTTTATCAAAGACTTTGTCTCCAAAGCTAACAAAGCCTGACTTAGATTCCTGTGCTAACAATGTGTCATCAGAGGACATTACTGTATTTAAGGCTGGCATTAATTGCCTGAATTTGGAGCGATGGCGTAACTTTCTCATGGAGTGAAGCTCATTTGACCTGTTTCCCTGCACTCTGTATGTGCGACTCTCATACTCCAGATGGATTGCTGTTTAGGATACTCTGCGGTCTTGCGAATCCATCCCATTTTCAAAAGGAGCCCAATGCTTTCCCAGTACACCACCTAGCTGCCTTGCACTCATAATTACATATAGTTATCTAGTGCATAATTGCTGGTGTCTCCTCCTCCTGTGTTTCTTCGTCACCCAGGGCGATTGGTCACGTGCTGTCCTGTCATAAAGCTAGAGCAGGATGTCATCTGACATGAGGGACAATCAGTTGCCTAGCAAGCACTAAGATGCATTTATCATGGTATTGAAATGGGTTGATGGGTACACAGGGCGCCCAGCTGAAGACCTAGATGATGAGATTAATGAAAATGGTGCATTATTTGAGACTTGTGCATCTGTTTGAAGATGCGGTTAATCACAATGTTTTCAACTTCTCTATAACTTAACTGATAGGGATGTACTAAGCTGAAGATGTTAAGATGTCGTTCATAGTTATTATTCCCACTAACTTGTAGCGTAAACCTTCCTCCCTGAACTAATCGGATCACTTAATTGCTATTGGCGTATCATGACCTAAAAGCATTGCACTGAGAAGGTGACTCCGTCACTTGGCTGGCAATCGCACCTTTTTATCTAGGTACTGATGTAGGTGCTAGAGTTGTGTAGAGAGTGGTAGCAAATGGGCATAGGATTGAGAGATGTACACCAGGTTGCACATGAAAACTGATATTTGAATTTTTAGTAAGCTGTGGATTTTCCCAATATTACTGACATCATAGTACTTATTATCAAGGCTTAGAAAATCTGTTTTTTATTGCTGTGCATACATTAGAAAATATTCAAGTTCTAAAGGACTAACAGTGGACTTTTCCATCTGCAGAATATACTGAATGACCAGAGGTGGCAGTGTTGCGGAAGAGAATTTGTCTGCGTTGCTGAGACCGCCCCCCCCCCCCCCCAAAAAGGATGCCATTCCTCAGCACTCTGCCTTCCTTCATCAATTTACATGGTAAGTCAAACTCACGTTGAATTCTTTTTCTTGTCATTAAATAAGTTCATAGCATCTGAGGGCCCGGAGTACCTTTTTAGTGGGGGTTTTGCCATGATTCTGTTTCTGTCAAGACTGTAGCAAAATGGATGACGTTACAGTGATCATCATATTTTTATCAAAGACTTTGTCTCCAAAGCTGACAAAGCCTGAATTAGATTCCTGTGCTAACAATGTGTCATCAGAGGACATTACTGTATTTAAGGCTGGCATTAATTGCCTTAATTTGGAGCGATGGCGTTACTTTCTCATGGAGTGAAGCTCATTTGACCTGTTTCCCTGCACTCTGTATGTGCGACTCTGATACTCCAGATGGATTGCTGTTTAGGATACTCTGCGGTCTTGTGAATCCTTCCCATTTTCAAAAGGAGCCCAATGCTTTCCCAGTACACCACCTAGCTGCCTTGCACTCATAATTACATATAGTTACCTAGTGCATAATTGCTGGTGTCTCCTCCTCCTGTGTTTCTTCGTCACCCAGGGCGATTGGTCACGTGCTGTCCTGTCATAAAGCTAGAGCAGGATGTCATCTGACATGAGGGACAATCAGTTGCCTAGCAAGCACTAAGATGCATTTATCATGGTATTGAAATGGGTTGCAGGGTACACAGGGCGCCCAGCTGAAGACCTAGATGATGAGATTAATGAAAATGGTGCATTATTTGAGACTTGTACATCTGTTTGAAGATGCGGTTAATCACAATGTTCTCAACTTCTCTATAACTTAACTGATAGGGATGTACTAAGCTGAAGATGTTAAGATGTCGTTTATAGTTATTATTCCCACTAACTTGTAGCGTAAACCTTCCTCCCTGAACTAATCGGATCACCTAATTGCTATTGGCGTATCATGACCTAAAAGCATTGCACTGAGAAGGTGACGCCGTCACTTGGCTGGCAATCGCACCTTTTTATCTAGGTACTGATGTAGGTGCTAGAGTTGTGTAGAGAGTGGTAGCAAATGGGCATAGGATTGAGAGATGTACACCAGGTTGCACATGAAAACTGATATTTGAATTTTTAGTAAGCTGTGGATTTTCCCAATATTACTGACATCATAGTACTTATTATCAAGGCTTAGAAAATCTGTTTTTTATTGCTGTGCATACATTAGAAAATATTCAAGTTCTAAAGGACTAACTGTGGACTTTTCCATCTGCAGAATATACTGAATGACCAGAGGTGGCAGTGTTGCGGAAGAGAATTTGTCTGCGTTGCTGAGACCGCCCCCCCCCCCCCCCCCAAAAAAAAAAGATGCCATTCCTCAGCACTCTGCCTTCCTTCATCAATTTACATGGTAAGTCAAACTCACGTTGAATTCTTTTTCTTGTCATTAAATAAGTTCATAGCATCTGAGGGCCCGGAGTACCTTTTTAGTGGGGGTTTTGCCATGATTCTGCTTCTGTCAAGACTGTAGCAAAATGGATGACGTTACGGTGATCATCATATTTTTATCAAAGACTTTGTCTCCAAAGCTGACAAAGCCTGACTTAGATTCCTGTGCTAACAATGTGTCATCAGAGGACATTACTGTATTTAAGGCTGGCATTAATTGCCTTAATTTGGAGCGATGGCGTTACTTTCTCATGGAGTGAAGCTAATTTGACCTGTTTCCCTGCACTCTGTATGTGCGACTCTGATACTCCAGATGGATTGCTGTTTAGGATACTCTGCGGTCTTGCGAATCCATCCCATTTTCAAAAGGAGCCCAATGCTTTCCCAGTACACCACCTAGCTGCCTTGCACTCATAATTACATATAGTTATCTAGTGCATAATTGCTGGTGTCTCCTCCTCCTGTGTTTCTTCGTCACCCAGGGCGATTGGTCACGTGCTGTCCTGTCATAAAGCTAGAGCGGGATGTCATCTGACATGAGGGACAATCAGTTGCCCAGCAAGCACTAAGATGCATTTATCATGGTATTGAAATGGGTTGCAGGGTACACAGGGCGCCCAGCTGAAGACCTAGATGATGAGATTAATGAAAATGGTGCATTATTTGAGACTTGTGCATCTGTTTGAAGATGCGGTTAATCACAATGTTCTCAACTTCTCTATAACTTAACTGATAGGGATGTACTAAGCTGAAGATGTTAAGATGTCGTTCATAGTTATGATTCCCACTAACTTGTAGTGTAAACCTTCCTCCCTGAACTAATCGGATCACTTAATTGCTATTGGCGTATCATGACCTAAAAGCATTGCACTGAGAAGGTGACGCCGTCACTTGGCTGGCAATCGCACCTTTTTATCTAGGTACTGATGTAGGTGCTAGAGTTGTGTAGAGAGTGGTAGCAAATGGGCATAGGATTGAGAGATGTACACCAGGTTGAACATGAAAACTGATATTTTAAATTTTAGTAAGCTGTGGATTTTCCCAATATTACTGACATCATAGTACTTATTATCAAGGCTTAGAAAATCTGTTTTTTATTGCTGTGCATACATTAGAAAATATTCAAGTTCTAAAGGACTAACAGTGGACTTTTCCATCTGCAGAATATACTGAATGACCAGAGGTGGCAGTGATGCGGAAGAGAATTTGTCTGCGTTGCTGAGACGGCCCCCCCCCCCAAAAAAAGATGCCATTCCTCAGCACTCTGCCTTCCTTCATCAATTTACATGGTAAGTCAAACTCACGTTGAATTCTTTTTCTTGTCATTAAATAAGTTCATAGCATCTGAGGGCCCGGAGTACCTTTTTAGTGGGGGTTTTGCCATGATTCTGTTTCTGTCAAGACTGTAGCAAAATGGATGACGTTACGGTGATCATCATATTTTTATCAAAGACTTTGTCTCCAAAGCTAACAAAGCCTGACTTAGATTCCTGTGCTAACAATGTGTCATCAGAGGACATTACTGTATTTAAGGCTGGCATTAATTGCCTGAATTTGGAGCGATGGCGTAACTTTCTCATGGAGTGAAGCTCATTTGACCTGTTTCCCTGCACTCTGTATGTGCGACTCTCATACTCCAGATGGATTGCTGTTTAGGATACTCTGCGGTCTTGTGAATCCTTCCTATTTTCAAAAGGAGCCCAATGCTTTCCCAGTACACCACCTAGCTGCCTTGCACTCATAATTACATATAGTTACCTAGTGCATAATTGCTGGTGTCTCCTCCTCCTGTGTTTCTTCGTCACCCAGGGCGATTGGTCACGTGCTGTCCTGACATAAAGCTAGAGCAGGATGTCATCTGACATGAGGGACAGCCAGTTGCCTAGCAAGCACTAAGATGCATTTATCATGGTATTGAAATGGGTTGCAGGGTACACAGGGCGCCCAGCTGAAGACCTAGATGATGAGATTAATGAAAATGGTGCATTATTTGAGACTTGTGCATCTGTTTGAAGATGCGGTTAATCACAATGTTTTCAACTTCTCTATAACTTAACTGATAGGGATGTACTAAGCTGAAGATGTTAAGATGTCGTTCATAGTTATTATTCCCACTAACTTGTAGCGTAAACCTTCCTCCCTGAACTAATCGGATCACTTAATTGCTATTGGCGTATCATGACCTAAAAGCATTGCACTGAGAAGGTGACTCCGTCACTTGGCTGGCAATCGCACCTTTTTATCTAGGTACTGATGTAGGTGCTAGAGTTGTGTAGAGAGTGGTAGCAAATGGGCATAGGATTGAGAGATGTACACCAGGTTGCACATGAAAACTGATATTTGAATTTTTAGTAAGCTGTGGATTTTCCCAATATTACTGACATCATAGTACTTATTATCAAGGCTTAGAAAATCTGTTTTTAATTGCTGTGCATACATTAGAAAATATTCAAGTTCTAAAGGACTAACAGTGGACTTTTCCATCTGCAGAATATACTGAATGACCAGAGGTGGCAGTGTTGCGGAAGAGAATTTGTCTGCGTTGCTGAGACCGCCCCCCCCCCCCCCAAAAAGGATGCCATTCCTCAGCACTCTGCCTTCCTTCATCAATTTACATGGTAAGTCAAACTCACGTTGAATTCTTTTTCTTGTCATTAAATAAGTTCATAGCATCTGAGGGCCCGGAGTACCTTTTTAGTGGGGGTTTTGCCATGATTCTGTTTCTGTCAAGACTGTAGCAAAATGGATGACGTTACAGTGATCATCATATTTTTATCAAAGACTTTGTCTCCAAAGCTGACAAAGCCTGAATTAGATTCCTGTGCTAACAATGTGTCATCAGAGGACATTACTGTATTTAAGGCTGGCATTAATTGCCTTAATTTGGAGCGATGGCGTTACTTTCTCATGGAGTGAAGCTCATTTGACCTGTTTCCCTGCACTCTGTATGTGCGACTCTGATACTCCAGATGGATTGCTGTTTAGGATACTCTGCGGTCTTGTGAATCCTTCCCATTTTCAAAAGGAGCCCAATGCTTTCCCAGTACACCACCTAGCTGCCTTGCACTCATAATTACATATAGTTACCTAGTGCATAATTGCTGGTGTCTCCTCCTCCTGTGTTTCTTCGTCACCCAGGGCGATTGGTCACGTGCTGTCCTGTCATAAAGCTAGAGCAGGATGTCATCTGACATGAGGGACAATCAGTTGCCTAGCAAGCACTAAGATGCATTTATCATGGTATTGAAATGGGTTGCAGGGTACACAGGGCGCCCAGCTGAAGACCTAGATGATGAGATTAATGAAAATGGTGCATTATTTGAGACTTGTACATCTGTTTGAAGATGCGGTTAATCACAATGTTCTCAACTTCTCTATAACTTAACTGATAGGGATGTACTAAGCTGAAGATGTTAAGATGTCGTTTATAGTTATTATTCCCACTAACTTGTAGCGTAAACCTTCCTCCCTGAACTAATCGGATCACCTAATTGCTATTGGCGTATCATGACCTAAAAGCATTGCACTGAGAAGGTGACGCCGTCACTTGGCTGGCAATCGCACCTTTTTATCTAGGTACTGATGTAGGTGCTAGAGTTGTGTAGAGAGTGGTAGCAAATGGGCATAGGATTGAGAGATGTACACCAGGTTGCACATGAAAACTGATATTTGAATTTTTAGTAAGCTGTGGATTTTCCCAATATTACTGACATCATAGTACTTATTATCAAGGCTTAGAAAATCTGTTTTTTATTGCTGTGCATACATTAGAAAATATTCAAGTTCTAAAGGACTAACCGTGGACTTTTCCATCTGCAGAATATACTGAATGACCAGAGGTGGCAGTGTTGCGGAAGAGAATTTGTCTGCGTTGCTGAGACCGCCCCCCCCCCCCCCCCCCAAAAAAAAAAAGATGCCATTCCTCAGCACTCTGCCTTCCTTCATCAATTTACATGGTAAGTCAAACTCACGTTGAATTCTTTTTCTTGTCATTAAATAAGTTCATAGCATCTGAGGGCCCGGAGTACCTTTTTAGTGGGGGTTTTGCCATGATTCTGCTTCTGTCAAGACTGTAGCAAAATGGATGACGTTACGGTGATCATCATATTTTTATCAAAGACTTTGTCTCCAAAGCTGACAAAGCCTGACTTAGATTCCTGTGCTAACAATGTGTCATCAGAGGACATTACTGTATTTAAGGCTGGCATTAATTGCCTTAATTTGGAGCGATGGCGTTACTTTCTCATGGAGTGAAGCTAATTTGACCTGTTTCCCTGCACTCTGTATGTGCGACTCTGATACTCCAGATGGATTGCTGTTTAGGATACTCTGCGGTCTTGCGAATCCATCCCATTTTCAAAAGGAGCCCAATGCTTTCCCAGTACACCACCTAGCTGCCTTGCACTCATAATTACATATAGTTATCTAGTGCATAATTGCTGGTGTCTCCTCCTCCTGTGTTTCTTCGTCACCCAGGGCGATTGGTCACGTGCTGTCCTGTCATAAAGCTAGAGCGGGATGTCATCTGACATGAGGGACAATCAGTTGCCCAGCAAGCACTAAGATGCATTTATCATGGTATTGAAATGGGTTGCAGGGTACACAGGGCGCCCAGCTGAAGACCTAGATGATGAGATTAATGAAAATGGTGCATTATTTGAGACTTGTGCATCTGTTTGAAGATGCGGTTAATCACAATGTTCTCAACTTCTCTATAACTTAACTGATAGGGATGTACTAAGCTGAAGATGTTAAGATGTCGTTCATAGTTATGATTCCCACTAACTTGTAGTGTAAACCTTCCTCCCTGAACTAATCGGATCACTTAATTGCTATTGGCGTATCATGACCTAAAAGCATTGCACTGAGAAGGTGACGCCGTCACTTGGCTGGCAATCGCACCTTTTTATCTAGGTACTGATGTAGGTGCTAGAGTTGTGTAGAGAGTGGTAGCAAATGGGCATAGGATTGAGAGATGTACACCAGGTTGAACATGAAAACTGATATTTTAAATTTTAGTAAGCTGTGGATTTTCCCAATATTACTGACATCATAGTACTTATTATCAAGGCTTAGAAAATCTGTTTTTTATTGCTGTGCATACATTAGAAAATATTCAAGTTCTAAAGGACTAACAGTGGACTTTTCCATCTGCAGAATATACTGAATGACCAGAGGTGGCAGTGATGCGGAAGAGAATTTGTCTGCGTTGCTGAGACGGCCCCCCCCCCCAAAAAAAGATGCCATTCCTCAGCACTCTGCCTTCCTTCATCAATTTACATGGTAAGTCAAACTCACGTTGAATTCTTTTTCTTGTCATTAAATAAGTTCATAGCATCTGAGGGCCCGGAGTACCTTTTTAGTGGGGGTTTTGCCATGATTCTGTTTCTGTCAAGACTGTAGCAAAATGGATGACGTTACGGTGATCATCATATTTTTATCAAAGACTTTGTCTCCAAAGCTAACAAAGCCTGACTTAGATTCCTGTGCTAACAATGTGTCATCAGAGGACATTACTGTATTTAAGGCTGGCATTAATTGCCTTAATTTGGAGCGATGGCGTTACTTTCTCATGGAGTGAAGCTCATTTGACCTGTTTCCCTGCACTCTGTATGTGCGACTCTCATACTCCAGATGGATTGCTGTTTAGGATACTCTGCGGTCTTGTGAATCCTTCCTATTTTCAAAAGGAGCCCAATGCTTTCCCAGTACACCACCTAGCTGCCTTGCACTCATAATTACATATAGTTACCTAGTGCATAATTGCTGGTGTCTCCTCCTCCTGTGTTTCTTCGTCACCCAGGGCGATTGGTCACGTGCTGTCCTGACATAAAGCTAGAGCAGGATGTCATCTGACATGAGGGACAGCCAGTTGCCTAGCAAGCACTAAGATGCATTTATCATGGTATTGAAATGGGTTGCAGGGTACACAGGGCGCCCAGCTGAAGACCTAGATGATGAGATTAATGAAAATGGTGCATTATTTGAGACTTGTGCATCTGTTTGAAGATGCGGTTAATCACAATGTTCTCAACTTCACTATAACTTAACTGATAGAGATGTACTAAGCTGAAGATGTTAAGATGTCGTTCATAGTTATTATTCCCACTAACTTGTAGCGTAAACCTTCCTCCCTGAACTTATCGGATCACTTAATTGCTATTGGCGTATCATGAACTAAAAGCATTGCACTGAGAAGGTGACGCCGTCACTTGGCTGGCAATCGCACCTTTTTATCTAGGTACTGATGTAGGTGCTAGAGTTGTGTAGAGAGTGGTAGCAAATGGGCATAGGATTGAGAGATGTACACCAGGTTGAACATGAAAACTGATATTTTAATTTTTAGTAAGCTGTGGATTTTCCCAATATTACTGACATCATAGTACTTATTATCAAGGCTTAGAAAATCTGCTTTTTATTGCTGTGCATACATTAGAAAATATTCAAGTTCTAAAGGACTAACAGTGGACTTTTCCATCTGCAGAATATACTGAATGACCAGAGGTGGCAGTGTTGCAGAAGAGAATTTGTCTGCGTTGCTGAGACCGCCCCCCCCCCCCCCAAAAAAAAGATGCCATTCCTCAGCACTCTGCCTTCCTTCATCAATTTACATGGTAAGTCAAACTCACGTTGAATTCTTTTTCTTGTCATTAAATAAGTTCATAGCATCTGAGGGCCCGGAGTACCTTTTTAGTGGGGGTTTTGCCATGATTCTGTTTCTGTCAAGACTGTAGCAAAATGGATTACGTTACGGTGATCATCATATTTTTATCAAAGACTTTGTCTCCAAAGCTGACAAAGCCTGACTTAGATTCCTGTGCTAACAATGTGTCATCAGAGGACATTACTGTATTTAAGGCTGGCATTAATTGCCTTAATTTGGAGCGATGGCGTAACTTTCTCATGGAGTGAAGCTCATTTGACCTGTTTCCCTGCACTCTGTATGTGCGACTCTCATACTCCAGATGGATTGCTGTTTAGGATACTCTGCGGTCTTGCGAATCCATCCCATTTTCAAAAGGAGCCCAATGCTTTCCCAGTACACCACCTAGCTGCCTTGCACTCATAATTACATATAGTTATCTAGTGCATAATTGCTGGTGTCTCCTCCTCCTGTGTTTCTTCGTCACCCAGGGCGATTGGTCACGTGCTGTCCTGTCATAAAGCTAGAGCAGGATGTCATCTGACATGAGGGACAATCAGTTGCCTAGCAAGCACTAAGATGCATTTATCATGGTATTGAAATGGGTTGATGGGTACACAGGGCGCCCAGCTGAAGACCTAGATGATGAGATTAATGAAAATGGTGCATTATTTGAGACTTGTGCATCTGTTTGAAGATGCGGTTAATCACAATGTTTTCAACTTCTCTATAACTTAACTGATAGGGATGTACTAAGCTGAAGATGTTAAGATGTCGTTCATAGTTATTATTCCCACTAACTTGTAGCGTAAACCTTCCTCCCTGAACTAATCGGATCACTTAATTGCTATTGGCGTATCATGACCTAAAAGCATTGCACTGAGAAGGTGACGCCGTCACTTGGCTGGCAATCGCACCTTTTTATCTTGGTACTGATGTAGGTGCTAGAGTTGTGTAGAGAGTGGTAGCAAATGGGCATAGGATTGAGAGATGTACACCAGGTTGAACATGAAAACTGATATTTAAATTTTTAGTAAGCTGTGGATTTTCCCAATATTACTGACATCATAGTACTTATTATCAAGGCTTAGAAAATCAGTTTTTTATTGCTGTGCATACATTAGAAAATATTCAAGTTCTAAAGGACTAACAGTGGACTTTTCCATCTGCAGAATATACTGAATGACCAGAGGTGGCAGTGTTGCGGAAGAGAATTTGTCTGCGTTGCTGAGACCGCCCCCCCCCCCCCCCCAAAAAAAGATGCCATTCCTCAGCACTCTGCCTTCCTTCATCAATTTACATGGTAAGTCAAACTCACGTTGAATTCTTTTTCTTGTCATTAACCACTTGGCTGCTAAGGGGTGTGCGAGGGGTTCCATTGACTTTCCATTGAAATCAATGGAAAGTCCATGACGAGTTACCCTTGTCATTAGCGCTGAAGGGGTTAAATAAGTTCATAGCATCTGAGGGCCCGGAGTACCTTTTTAGTGGGGGTTTTGCCATGATTCTGTTTCTGTCAAGACTGTAGCAAAATGGATGACGTTACGGTGATCATCATATTTTTATCAAAGACTTTGTCTCCAAAGCTAACAAAGCCTGACTTAGATTCCTGTGCTAACAATGTGTCATCAGAGGACATTACTGTATTTAAGGCTGGCATTAATTGCCTGAATTTGGAGCGATGGCGTAACTTTCTCATGGAGTGAAGCTCATTTGACCTGTTTCCCTGCACTCTGTATGTGCGACTCTCATACTCCAGATGGATTGCTGTTTAGGATACTCTGCGGTCTTGCGAATCCATCCCATTTTCAAAAGGAGCCCAATGCTTTCCCAGTACACCACCTAGCTGCCTTGCACTCATAATTACATATAGTTATCTAGTGCATAATTGCTGGTGTCTCCTCCTCCTGTGTTTCTTCGTCACCCAGGGCGATTGGTCACGTGCTGTCCTGTCATAAAGCTAGAGCAGGATGTCATCTGACATGAGGGACAATCAGTTGCCTAGCAAGCACTAAGATGCATTTATCATGGTATTGAAATGGGTTGATGGGTACACAGGGCGCCCAGCTGAAGACCTAGATGATGAGATTAATGAAAATGGTGCATTATTTGAGACTTGTGCATCTGTTTGAAGATGCGGTTAATCACAATGTTTTCAACTTCTCTATAACTTAACTGATAGGGATGTACTAAGCTGAAGATGTTAAGATGTCGTTCATAGTTATTATTCCCACTAACTTGTAGCGTAAACCTTCCTCCCTGAACTAATCGGATCACTTAATTGCTATTGGCGTATCATGACCTAAAAGCATTGCACTGAGAAGGTGACGCCGTCACTTGGCTGGCAATCGCACCTTTTTATCTAGGTACTGATGTAGGTGCTAGAGTTGTGTAGAGAGTGGTAGCAAATGGGCATAGGATTGAGAGATGTACACCAGGTTGAACATGAAAACTGATATTTTAATTTTTAGTAAGCTGTGGATTTTCCCAATATTACTGACATCATAGTACTTATTATCAAGGCTTAGAAAATCAGTTTTTTATTGCTGTGCATACATTAGAAAATATTCAAGTTCTAAAGGACTAACAGTGGACTTTTCCATCTGCAGAATATACTGAATGACCAGAGGTGGCAGTGTTGCGGAAGAGAATTTGTCTGCGTTGCTGAGACCGCCCCCCCCCCCCCCAAAAAAAAGATGCCATTCCTCAGCACTCTGCCTTCCTTCATCAATTTACATGGTAAGTCAAACTCACGTTGAATTCTTTTTCTTGTCATTAAATAAGTTCATAGCATCTGAGGGCCCGGAGTACCTTTTTAGTGGGGGTTTTGCCATGATTCTGTTTCTGTCAAGACTGTAGCAAAATGGATGACGTTACAGTGATCATCATATTTTTATCAAAGACTTTGTCTCCAAAGCTGACAAAGCCTGAATTAGATTCCTGTGCTAACAATGTGTCATCAGAGGACATTACTGTATTTAAGGCTGGCATTAATTGCCTTAATTTGGAGCGATGGCGTTACTTTCTCATGGAGTGAAGCTCATTTGACCTGTTTCCCTGCACTCTGTATGTGCGACTCTGATACTCCAGATGGATTGCTGTTTAGGATACTCTGCGGTCTTGTGAATCCTTCCCATTTTCAAAAGGAGCCCAATGCTTTCCCAGTACACCACCTAGCTGCCTTGCACTCATAATTACATATAGTTACCTAGTGCATAATTGCTGGTGTCTCCTCCTCCTGTGTTTCTTCGTCACCCAGGGCGATTGGTCACGTGCTGTCCTGTCATAAAGCTAGAGCAGGATGTCATCTGACATGAGGGACAATCAGTTGCCTAGCAAGCACTAAGATGCATTTATCATGGTATTGAAATGGGTTGCAGGGTACACAGGGCGCCCAGCTGAAGACCTAGATGATGAGATTAATGAAAATGGTGCATTATTTGAGACTTGTACATCTGTTTGAAGATGCGGTTAATCACAATGTTCTCAACTTCTCTATAACTTAACTGATAGGGATGTACTAAGCTGAAGATGTTAAGATGTCGTTTATAGTTATTATTCCCACTAACTTGTAGCGTAAACCTTCCTCCCTGAACTAATCGGATCACCTAATTGCTATTGGCGTATCATGACCTAAAAGCATTGCACTGAGAAGGTGACGCCGTCACTTGGCTGGCAATCGCACCTTTTTATCTAGGTACTGATGTAGGTGCTAGAGTTGTGTAGAGAGTGGTAGCAAATGGGCATAGGATTGAGAGATGTACACCAGGTTGCACATGAAAACTGATATTTGAATTTTTAGTAAGCTGTGGATTTTCCCAATATTACTGACATCATAGTACTTATTATCAAGGCTTAGAAAATCTGTTTTTTATTGCTGTGCATACATTAGAAAATATTCAAGTTCTAAAGGACTAACCGTGGACTTTTCCATCTGCAGAATATACTGAATGACCAGAGGTGGCAGTGTTGCGGAAGAGAATTTGTCTGCGTTGCTGAGACCGCCCCCCAAAAAAAAAGATGCCATTCCTCAGCACTCTGCCTTCCTTCATCAATTTACATGGTAAGTCAAACTCACGTTGAATTCTTTTTCTTGTCATTAAATAAGTTCATAGCATCTGAGGGCCCGGAGTACCTTTTTAGTGGGGGTTTTGCCATGATTCTGTTTCTGTCAAGACTGTAGCAAAATGGATTACGTTACGGTGATCATCATATTTTTATCAAAGACTTTGTCTCCAAAGCTGACAAAGCCTGACTTAGATTCCTGTGCTAACAATGTGTCATCAGAGGACATTACTGTATTTAAGGCTGGCATTAATTGCCTTAATTTGGAGCGATGGCGTAACTTTCTCATGGAGTGAAGCTCATTTGACCTGTTTCCCTGCACTCTGTATGTGCGACTCTGATACTCCAGATGGATTGCTGTTTAGGATACTCTGCGGTCCTGCGAATCCATCCCATTTTCAAAAGGAGCCCAATGCTTTCCCAGTACACCACCTAGCTGCCTTGCACTCATAATTACATATAGTTTTCTAGTGCATAATTGCTGGTGTCTCCTCCTCCTGTGTTTCTTCGTCACCCAGGGCGATTGGTCACGTGCTGTCCTGTCATAAAGCTAGAGCAGGATGTCATCTGACATGAGGGACAATCAGTTGCCTAGCAAGCACTAAGATGCATTTATCATGGTATTGAAATGGGTTGCAGGGTACACAGGGCGCCCAGCTGAAGACCTAGATGATGAGATTAATGAAAATGGTGCATTATTTGAGACTTGTGCATCTGTTTGAAGATGCGGTTAATCACAATGTTCTCAACTTCTCTAACTTAACTGATAGGGATGTACTAAGCTGAAGATGTTAAGATGTCGTTCATAGTTATTATTCCCACTAACTTGTAGCGTAAACCTTCCTCCCTGAACTAATCGGATCACTTAATTGCTATTGGCGTATCATGACCTAAAAGCATTGCACTGAGAAGGTGACGCCGTCACTTGGCTGGCAATCGCACCTTTTTATCTAGGTACTGATGTAGGTGCTAGAGTTGTGTAGAGAGTGGTAGCAAATGGGCATAGGATTGAGAGATGTACACCAGGTTGAACATGAAAACTGATATTTTAATTTTTAGTAAGCTGTGGATTTTCCCAATATTACTGACATCATAGTACTTATTATCAAGGCTTAGAAAATCTGTTTTTTATTGCTGTGCATACATTAGAAAATATTCAAGTTCTAAAGGACTAACAGTGGACTTTTCCATCTGCAGAATATACTGAATGACCAGAGGTGGCAGTGATGCGGAAGAGAATTTGTTTGCGTTGCTGAGACGGCCCCCCCCAAAAAAGATGCCATTCCTCAGCACTCTGCCTTCCTTCATCAATTTACATGGTAAGTCAAACTCACGTTGAATTCTTTTTCTTGTCATTAAATAAGTTCATAGCATCTGAGGGCCCGGAGTACCTTTTTAGTGGGGGTTTTGCCATGATTCTGTTTCTGTCAAGACTGTAGCAAAATGGATGACGTTACAGTGATCATCATATTTTTATCAAAGACTTTGTCTCCAAAGCTAACAAAGCCTGACTTAGATTCCTGTGCTAACAATGTGTCATCAGAGGACATTACTGTATTTAAGGCTGGCATTAATTGCCTGAATTTGGAGCGATGGCGTTACTTTCTCATGGAGTGAAGCTCATTTGACCTGTTTCCCTGCACTCTGTATGTGCGACTCTGATACTCCAGATGGATTGCTGTTTAGGATACTCTGCGGTCTTGTGAATCCTTCCTATTTTCAAAAGGAGCCCAATGCTTTCCCAGTACACCACCTAGCTGCCTTGCACTCATAATTACATATAGTTACCTAGTGCATAATTGCTGGTGTCTCCTCCTCCTGTGTTTCTTCGTCACCCAGGGCGATTGGTCACGTGCTGTCCTGACATAAAGCTAGAGCAGGATGTCATCTGACATGAGGGACAGCCAGTTGCCTAGCAAGCACTAAGATGCATTTATCATGGTATTGAAATGGGTTGCAGGGTACACAGGGCGCCCAGCTGAAGACCTAGATGATGAGATTAATGAAAATGGTGCATTATTTGAGACTTGTGCATCTGTTTGAAGATGCGGTTAATCACAATGTTCTCAACTTCTCTATAACTTAACTGATAGAGATGTACTAAGCTGAAGATGTTAAGATGTCGTTCATAGTTATTATTCCCACTAACTTGTAGCGTAAACCTTCCTCCCTGAACTTATCGGATCACTTAATTGCTATTGGCGTATCATGAACTAAAAGCATTGCACTGAGAAGGTGACGCCGTCACTTGGCTGGCAATCGCACCTTTTTATCTAGGTACTGATGTAGGTGCTAGAGTTGTGTAGAGAGTGGTAGCAAATGGGCATAGGATTGAGAGATGTACACCAGGTTGAACATGAAAACTGATATTTTAATTTTTAGTAAGCTGTGGATTTTCCCAATATTACTGACATCATAGTACTTATTATCAAGGCTTAGAAAATCTGCTTTTTATTGCTGTGCATACATTAGAAAATATTCAAGTTCTAAAGGACTAACAGTGGACTTTTCCATCTGCAGAATATACTGAATGACCAGAGGTGGCAGTGTTGCAGAAGAGAATTTGTCTGCGTTGCTGAGACCGCCCCCCCCCCCCAAAAAAAAAGATGCCATTCCTCAGCACTCTGCCTTCCTTCATCAATTTACATGGTAAGTCAAACTCACGTTGAATTCTTTTTCTTGTCATTAAATAAGTTCATAGCATCTGAGGGCCCGGAGTACCTTTTTAGTGGGGGTTTTGCCATGATTCTGTTTCTGTCAAGACTGTAGCAAAATGGATTACGTTACGGTGATCATCATATTTTTATCAAAGACTTTGTCTCCAAAGCTGACAAAGCCTGACTTAGATTCCTGTGCTAACAATGTGTCATCAGAGGACATTACTGTATTTAAGGCTGGCATTAATTGCCTTAATTTGGAGCGATGGCGTAACTTTCTCATGGAGTGAAGCTCATTTGACCTGTTTCCCTGCACTCTGTATGTGCGACTCTCATACTCCAGATGGATTGCTGTTTAGGATACTCTGCGGTCTTGCGAATCCATCCCATTTTCAAAAGGAGCCCAATGCTTTCCCAGTACACCACCTAGCTGCCTTGCACTCATAATTACATATAGTTATCTAGTGCATAATTGCTGGTGTCTCCTCCTCCTGTGTTTCTTCGTCACCCAGGGCGATTGGTCACGTGCTGTCCTGTCATAAAGCTAGAGCAGGATGTCATCTGACATGAGGGACAATCAGTTGCCTAGCAAGCACTAAGATGCATTTATCATGGTATTGAAATGGGTTGATGGGTACACAGGGCGCCCAGCTGAAGACCTAGATGATGAGATTAATGAAAATGGTGCATTATTTGAGACTTGTGCATCTGTTTGAAGATGCGGTTAATCACAATGTTTTCAACTTCTCTATAACTTAACTGATAGGGATGTACTAAGCTGAAGATGTTAAGATGTCGTTCATAGTTATTATTCCCACTAACTTGTAGCGTAAACCTTCCTCCCTGAACTAATCGGATCACTTAATTGCTATTGGCGTATCATGACCTAAAAGCATTGCACTGAGAAGGTGACGCCGTCACTTGGCTGGCAATCGCACCTTTTTATCTTGGTACTGATGTAGGTGCTAGAGTTGTGTAGAGAGTGGTAGCAAATGGGCATAGGATTGAGAGATGTACACCAGGTTGAACATGAAAACTGATATTTAAATTTTTAGTAAGCTGTGGATTTTCCCAATATTACTGACATCATAGTACTTATTATCAAGGCTTAGAAAATCAGTTTTTTATTGCTGTGCATACATTAGAAAATATTCAAGTTCTAAAGGACTAACAGTGGACTTTTCCATCTGCAGAATATACTGAATGACCAGAGGTGGCAGTGTTGCGGAAGAGAATTTGTCTGCGTTGCTGAGACCGCCCCCCCCCCCCCCCCCAAAAAAAGATGCCATTCCTCAGCACTCTGCCTTCCTTCATCAATTTACATGGTAAGTCAAACTCACGTTGAATTCTTTTTCTTGTCATTAACCACTTGGCTGCTAAGGGGTGTGCGAGGGGTTCCATTGACTTTCCATTGAAATCAATGGAAAGTCCATGACGAGTTACCCTTGTCATTAGCGCTGAAGGGGTTAAATAAGTTCATAGCATCTGAGGGCCCGGAGTACCTTTTTAGTGGGGGTTTTGCCATGATTCTGTTTCTGTCAAGACTGTAGCAAAATGGATGACGTTACGGTGATCATCATATTTTTATCAAAGACTTTGTCTCCAAAGCTAACAAAGCCTGACTTAGATTCCTGTGCTAACAATGTGTCATCAGAGGACATTACTGTATTTAAGGCTGGCATTAATTGCCTGAATTTGGAGCGATGGCGTAACTTTCTCATGGAGTGAAGCTCATTTGACCTGTTTCCCTGCACTCTGTATGTGCGACTCTCATACTCCAGATGGATTGCTGTTTAGGATACTCTGCGGTCTTGCGAATCCATCCCATTTTCAAAAGGAGCCCAATGCTTTCCCAGTACACCACCTAGCTGCCTTGCACTCATAATTACATATAGTTATCTAGTGCATAATTGCTGGTGTCTCCTCCTCCTGTGTTTCTTCGTCACCCAGGGCGATTGGTCACGTGCTGTCCTGTCATAAAGCTAGAGCAGGATGTCATCTGACATGAGGGACAATCAGTTGCCTAGCAAGCACTAAGATGCATTTATCATGGTATTGAAATGGGTTGATGGGTACACAGGGCGCCCAGCTGAAGACCTAGATGATGAGATTAATGAAAATGGTGCATTATTTGAGACTTGTGCATCTGTTTGAAGATGCGGTTAATCACAATGTTTTCAACTTCTCTATAACTTAACTGATAGGGATGTACTAAGCTGAAGATGTTAAGATGTCGTTCATAGTTATTATTCCCACTAACTTGTAGCGTAAACCTTCCTCCCTGAACTAATCGGATCACTTAATTGCTATTGGCGTATCATGACCTAAAAGCATTGCACTGAGAAGGTGACTCCGTCACTTGGCTGGCAATCGCACCTTTTTATCTAGGTACTGATGTAGGTGCTAGAGTTGTGTAGAGAGTGGTAGCAAATGGGCATAGGATTGAGAGATGTACACCAGGTTGCACATGAAAACTGATATTTGAATTTTTAGTAAGCTGTGGATTTTCCCAATATTACTGACATCATAGTACTTATTATCAAGGCTTAGAAAATCTGTTTTTTATTGCTGTGCATACATTAGAAAATATTCAAGTTCTAAAGGACTAACAGTGGACTTTTCCATCTGCAGAATATACTGAATGACCAGAGGTGGCAGTGTTGCGGAAGAGAATTTGTCTGCGTTGCTGAGACCGCCCCCCCCCCCCCCAAAAAGGATGCCATTCCTCAGCACTCTGCCTTCCTTCATCAATTTACATGGTAAGTCAAACTCACGTTGAATTCTTTTTCTTGTCATTAAATAAGTTCATAGCATCTGAGGGCCCGGAGTACCTTTTTAGTGGGGGTTTTGCCATGATTCTGTTTCTGTCAAGACTGTAGCAAAATGGATGACGTTACAGTGATCATCATATTTTTATCAAAGACTTTGTCTCCAAAGCTGACAAAGCCTGAATTAGATTCCTGTGCTAACAATGTGTCATCAGAGGACATTACTGTATTTAAGGCTGGCATTAATTGCCTTAATTTGGAGCGATGGCGTTACTTTCTCATGGAGTGAAGCTCATTTGACCTGTTTCCCTGCACTCTGTATGTGCGACTCTGATACTCCAGATGGATTGCTGTTTAGGATACTCTGCGGTCTTGTGAATCCTTCCCATTTTCAAAAGGAGCCCAATGCTTTCCCAGTACACCACCTAGCTGCCTTGCACTCATAATTACATATAGTTACCTAGTGCATAATTGCTGGTGTCTCCTCCTCCTGTGTTTCTTCGTCACCCAGGGCGATTGGTCACGTGCTGTCCTGTCATAAAGCTAGAGCAGGATGTCATCTGACATGAGGGACAATCAGTTGCCTAGCAAGCACTAAGATGCATTTATCATGGTATTGAAATGGGTTGCAGGGTACACAGGGCGCCCAGCTGAAGACCTAGATGATGAGATTAATGAAAATGGTGCATTATTTGAGACTTGTACATCTGTTTGAAGATGCGGTTAATCACAATGTTCTCAACTTCTCTATAACTTAACTGATAGGGATGTACTAAGCTGAAGATGTTAAGATGTCGTTTATAGTTATTATTCCCACTAACTTGTAGCGTAAACCTTCCTCCCTGAACTAATCGGATCACCTAATTGCTATTGGCGTATCATGACCTAAAAGCATTGCACTGAGAAGGTGACGCCGTCACTTGGCTGGCAATCGCACCTTTTTATCTAGGTACTGATGTAGGTGCTAGAGTTGTGTAGAGAGTGGTAGCAAATGGGCATAGGATTGAGAGATGTACACCAGGTTGCACATGAAAACTGATATTTGAATTTTTAGTAAGCTGTGGATTTTCCCAATATTACTGACATCATAGTACTTATTATCAAGGCTTAGAAAATCTGTTTTTTATTGCTGTGCATACATTAGAAAATATTCAAGTTCTAAAGGACTAACTGTGGACTTTTCCATCTGCAGAATATACTGAATGACCAGAGGTGGCAGTGTTGCGGAAGAGAATTTGTCTGCGTTGCTGAGACCGCCCCCCCCCCCCCCCCCAAAAAAAAAAAGATGCCATTCCTCAGCACTCTGCCTTCCTTCATCAATTTACATGGTAAGTCAAACTCACGTTGAATTCTTTTTCTTGTCATTAAATAAGTTCATAGCATCTGAGGGCCCGGAGTACCTTTTTAGTGGGGGTTTTGCCATGATTCTGCTTCTGTCAAGACTGTAGCAAAATGGATGACGTTACGGTGATCATCATATTTTTATCAAAGACTTTGTCTCCAAAGCTGACAAAGCCTGACTTAGATTCCTGTGCTAACAATGTGTCATCAGAGGACATTACTGTATTTAAGGCTGGCATTAATTGCCTTAATTTGGAGCGATGGCGTTACTTTCTCATGGAGTGAAGCTAATTTGACCTGTTTCCCTGCACTCTGTATGTGCGACTCTGATACTCCAGATGGATTGCTGTTTAGGATACTCTGCGGTCTTGCGAATCCATCCCATTTTCAAAAGGAGCCCAATGCTTTCCCAGTACACCACCTAGCTGCCTTGCACTCATAATTACATATAGTTATCTAGTGCATAATTGCTGGTGTCTCCTCCTCCTGTGTTTCTTCGTCACCCAGGGCGATTGGTCACGTGCTGTCCTGTCATAAAGCTAGAGCGGGATGTCATCTGACATGAGGGACAATCAGTTGCCCAGCAAGCACTAAGATGCATTTATCATGGTATTGAAATGGGTTGCAGGGTACACAGGGCGCCCAGCTGAAGACCTAGATGATGAGATTAATGAAAATGGTGCATTATTTGAGACTTGTGCATCTGTTTGAAGATGCGGTTAATCACAATGTTCTCAACTTCTCTATAACTTAACTGATAGGGATGTACTAAGCTGAAGATGTTAAGATGTCGTTCATAGTTATGATTCCCACTAACTTGTAGTGTAAACCTTCCTCCCTGAACTAATCGGATCACTTAATTGCTATTGGCGTATCATGACCTAAAAGCATTGCACTGAGAAGGTGACGCCGTCACTTGGCTGGCAATCGCACCTTTTTATCTAGGTACTGATGTAGGTGCTAGAGTTGTGTAGAGAGTGGTAGCAAATGGGCATAGGATTGAGAGATGTACACCAGGTTGAACATGAAAACTGATATTTTAAATTTTAGTAAGCTGTGGATTTTCCCAATATTACTGACATCATAGTACTTATTATCAAGGCTTAGAAAATCTGTTTTTTATTGCTGTGCATACATTAGAAAATATTCAAGTTCTAAAGGACTAACAGTGGACTTTTCCATCTGCAGAATATACTGAATGACCAGAGGTGGCAGTGATGCGGAAGAGAATTTGTCTGCGTTGCTGAGACGGCCCCCCCCCCCAAAAAAAGATGCCATTCCTCAGCACTCTGCCTTCCTTCATCAATTTACATGGTAAGTCAAACTCACGTTGAATTCTTTTTCTTGTCATTAAATAAGTTCATAGCATCTGAGGGCCCGGAGTACCTTTTTAGTGGGGGTTTTGCCATGATTCTGTTTCTGTCAAGACTGTAGCAAAATGGATGACGTTACGGTGATCATCATATTTTTATCAAAGACTTTGTCTCCAAAGCTAACAAAGCCTGACTTAGATTCCTGTGCTAACAATGTGTCATCAGAGGACATTACTGTATTTAAGGCTGGCATTAATTGCCTGAATTTGGAGCGATGGCGTAACTTTCTCATGGAGTGAAGCTCATTTGACCTGTTTCCCTGCACTCTGTATGTGCGACTCTCATACTCCAGATGGATTGCTGTTTAGGATACTCTGCGGTCTTGTGAATCCTTCCTATTTTCAAAAGGAGCCCAATGCTTTCCCAGTACACCACCTAGCTGCCTTGCACTCATAATTACATATAGTTACCTAGTGCATAATTGCTGGTGTCTCCTCCTCCTGTGTTTCTTCGTCACCCAGGGCGATTGGTCACGTGCTGTCCTGACATAAAGCTAGAGCAGGATGTCATCTGACATGAGGGACAGCCAGTTGCCTAGCAAGCACTAAGATGCATTTATCATGGTATTGAAATGGGTTGCAGGGTACACAGGGCGCCCAGCTGAAGACCTAGATGATGAGATTAATGAAAATGGTGCATTATTTGAGACTTGTGCATCTGTTTGAAGATGCGGTTAATCACAATGTTTTCAACTTCTCTATAACTTAACTGATAGGGATGTACTAAGCTGAAGATGTTAAGATGTCGTTCATAGTTATTATTCCCACTAACTTGTAGCGTAAACCTTCCTCCCTGAACTAATCGGATCACTTAATTGCTATTGGCGTATCATGACCTAAAAGCATTGCACTGAGAAGGTGACTCCGTCACTTGGCTGGCAATCGCACCTTTTTATCTAGGTACTGATGTAGGTGCTAGAGTTGTGTAGAGAGTGGTAGCAAATGGGCATAGGATTGAGAGATGTACACCAGGTTGCACATGAAAACTGATATTTGAATTTTTAGTAAGCTGTGGATTTTCCCAATATTACTGACATCATAGTACTTATTATCAAGGCTTAGAAAATCTGTTTTTAATTGCTGTGCATACATTAGAAAATATTCAAGTTCTAAAGGACTAACAGTGGACTTTTCCATCTGCAGAATATACTGAATGACCAGAGGTGGCAGTGTTGCGGAAGAGAATTTGTCTGCGTTGCTGAGACCGCCCCCCCCCCCCCCCAAAAAGGATGCCATTCCTCAGCACTCTGCCTTCCTTCATCAATTTACATGGTAAGTCAAACTCACGTTGAATTCTTTTTCTTGTCATTAAATAAGTTCATAGCATCTGAGGGCCCGGAGTACCTTTTTAGTGGGGGTTTTGCCATGATTCTGTTTCTGTCAAGACTGTAGCAAAATGGATGACGTTACAGTGATCATCATATTTTTATCAAAGACTTTGTCTCCAAAGCTGACAAAGCCTGAATTAGATTCCTGTGCTAACAATGTGTCATCAGAGGACATTACTGTATTTAAGGCTGGCATTAATTGCCTTAATTTGGAGCGATGGCGTTACTTTCTCATGGAGTGAAGCTCATTTGACCTGTTTCCCTGCACTCTGTATGTGCGACTCTGATACTCCAGATGGATTGCTGTTTAGGATACTCTGCGGTCTTGTGAATCCTTCCCATTTTCAAAAGGAGCCCAATGCTTTCCCAGTACACCACCTAGCTGCCTTGCACTCATAATTACATATAGTTACCTAGTGCATAATTGCTGGTGTCTCCTCCTCCTGTGTTTCTTCGTCACCCAGGGCGATTGGTCACGTGCTGTCCTGTCATAAAGCTAGAGCAGGATGTCATCTGACATGAGGGACAATCAGTTGCCTAGCAAGCACTAAGATGCATTTATCATGGTATTGAAATGGGTTGCAGGGTACACAGGGCGCCCAGCTGAAGACCTAGATGATGAGATTAATGAAAATGGTGCATTATTTGAGACTTGTACATCTGTTTGAAGATGCGGTTAATCACAATGTTCTCAACTTCTCTATAACTTAACTGATAGGGATGTACTAAGCTGAAGATGTTAAGATGTCGTTTATAGTTATTATTCCCACTAACTTGTAGCGTAAACCTTCCTCCCTGAACTAATCGGATCACCTAATTGCTATTGGCGTATCATGACCTAAAAGCATTGCACTGAGAAGGTGACGCCGTCACTTGGCTGGCAATCGCACCTTTTTATCTAGGTACTGATGTAGGTGCTAGAGTTGTGTAGAGAGTGGTAGCAAATGGGCATAGGATTGAGAGATGTACACCAGGTTGCACATGAAAACTGATATTTGAATTTTTAGTAAGCTGTGGATTTTCCCAATATTACTGACATCATAGTACTTATTATCAAGGCTTAGAAAATCTGTTTTTTATTGCTGTGCATACATTAGAAAATATTCAAGTTCTAAAGGACTAACCGTGGACTTTTCCATCTGCAGAATATACTGAATGACCAGAGGTGGCAGTGTTGCGGAAGAGAATTTGTCTGCGTTGCTGAGACCGCCCCCCCCCCCCCAAAAAAAAGATGCCATTCCTCAGCACTCTGCCTTCCTTCATCAATTTACATGGTAAGTCAAACTCACGTTGAATTCTTTTTCTTGTCATTAAATAAGTTCATAGCATCTGAGGGCCCGGAGTACCTTTTTAGTGGGGGTTTTGCCATGATTCTGTTTCTGTCAAGACTGTAGCAAAATGGATTACGTTACGGTGATCATCATATTTTTATCAAAGACTTTGTCTCCAAAGCTGACAAAGCCTGACTTAGATTCCTGTGCTAACAATGTGTCATCAGAGGACATTACTGTATTTAAGGCTGGCATTAATTGCCTTAATTTGGAGCGATGGCGTAACTTTCTCATGGAGTGAAGCTCATTTGACCTGTTTCCCTGCACTCTGTATGTGCGACTCTCATACTCCAGATGGATTGCTGTTTAGGATACTCTGCGGTCTTGCGAATCCATCCCATTTTCAAAAGGAGCCCAATGCTTTCCCAGTACACCACCTAGCTGCCTTGCACTCATAATTACATATAGTTATCTAGTGCATAATTGCTGGTGTCTCCTCCTCCTGTGTTTCTTCGTCACCCAGGGCGATTGGTCACGTGCTGTCCTGTCATAAAGCTAGAGCAGGATGTCATCTGACATGAGGGACAATCAGTTGCCTAGCAAGCACTAAGATGCATTTATCATGGTATTGAAATGGGTTGATGGGTACACAGGGCGCCCAGCTGAAGACCTAGATGATGAGATTAATGAAAATGGTGCATTATTTGAGACTTGTGCATCTGTTTGAAGATGCGGTTAATCACAATGTTTTCAACTTCTCTATAACTTAACTGATAGGGATGTACTAAGCTGAAGATGTTAAGATGTCGTTCATAGTTATTATTCCCACTAACTTGTAGCGTAAACCTTCCTCCCTGAACTAATCGGATCACTTAATTGCTATTGGCGTATCATGACCTAAAAGCATTGCACTGAGAAGGTGACGCCGTCACTTGGCTGGCAATCGCACCTTTTTATCTTGGTACTGATGTAGGTGCTAGAGTTGTGTAGAGAGTGGTAGCAAATGGGCATAGGATTGAGAGATGTACACCAGGTTGAACATGAAAACTGATATTTAAATTTTTAGTAAGCTGTGGATTTTCCCAATATTACTGACATCATAGTACTTATTATCAAGGCTTAGAAAATCAGTTTTTTATTGCTGTGCATACATTAGAAAATATTCAAGTTCTAAAGGACTAACAGTGGACTTTTCCATCTGCAGAATATACTGAATGACCAGAGGTGGCAGTGTTGCGGAAGAGAATTTGTCTGCGTTGCTGAGACCGCCCCCCCCCCCCCCCCCAAAAAAAGATGCCATTCCTCAGCACTCTGCCTTCCTTCATCAATTTACATGGTAAGTCAAACTCACGTTGAATTCTTTTTCTTGTCATTAACCACTTGGCTGCTAAGGGGTGTGCGAGGGGTTCCATTGACTTTCCATTGAAATCAATGGAAAGTCCATGACGAGTTACCCTTGTCATTAGCGCTGAAGGGGTTAAATAAGTTCATAGCATCTGAGGGCCCGGAGTACCTTTTTAGTGGGGGTTTTGCCATGATTCTGTTTCTGTCAAGACTGTAGCAAAATGGATGACGTTACGGTGATCATCATATTTTTATCAAAGACTTTGTCTCCAAAGCTAACAAAGCCTGACTTAGATTCCTGTGCTAACAATGTGTCATCAGAGGACATTACTGTATTTAAGGCTGGCATTAATTGCCTGAATTTGGAGCGATGGCGTAACTTTCTCATGGAGTGAAGCTCATTTGACCTGTTTCCCTGCACTCTGTATGTGCGACTCTCATACTCCAGATGGATTGCTGTTTAGGATACTCTGCGGTCTTGCGAATCCATCCCATTTTCAAAAGGAGCCCAATGCTTTCCCAGTACACCACCTAGCTGCCTTGCACTCATAATTACATATAGTTATCTAGTGCATAATTGCTGGTGTCTCCTCCTCCTGTGTTTCTTCGTCACCCAGGGCGATTGGTCACGTGCTGTCCTGTCATAAAGCTAGAGCAGGATGTCATCTGACATGAGGGACAATCAGTTGCCTAGCAAGCACTAAGATGCATTTATCATGGTATTGAAATGGGTTGATGGGTACACAGGGCGCCCAGCTGAAGACCTAGATGATGAGATTAATGAAAATGGTGCATTATTTGAGACTTGTGCATCTGTTTGAAGATGCGGTTAATCACAATGTTTTCAACTTCTCTATAACTTAACTGATAGGGATGTACTAAGCTGAAGATGTTAAGATGTCGTTCATAGTTATTATTCCCACTAACTTGTAGCGTAAACCTTCCTCCCTGAACTAATCGGATCACTTAATTGCTATTGGCGTATCATGACCTAAAAGCATTGCACTGAGAAGGTGACGCCGTCACTTGGCTGGCAATCGCACCTTTTTATCTAGGTACTGATGTAGGTGCTAGAGTTGTGTAGAGAGTGGTAGCAAATGGGCATAGGATTGAGAGATGTACACCAGGTTGAACATGAAAACTGATATTTTAATTTTTAGTAAGCTGTGGATTTTCCCAATATTACTGACATCATAGTACTTATTATCAAGGCTTAGAAAATCAGTTTTTTATTGCTGTGCATACATTAGAAAATATTCAAGTTCTAAAGGACTAACAGTGGACTTTTCCATCTGCAGAATATACTGAATGACCAGAGGTGGCAGTGTTGCGGAAGAGAATTTGTCTGCGTTGCTGAGACCGCCCCCCCCCCCCCCAAAAAAAAGATGCCATTCCTCAGCACTCTGCCTTCCTTCATCAATTTACATGGTAAGTCAAACTCACGTTGAATTCTTTTTCTTGTCATTAAATAAGTTCATAGCATCTGAGGGCCCGGAGTACCTTTTTAGTGGGGGTTTTGCCATGATTCTGTTTCTGTCAAGACTGTAGCAAAATGGATGACGTTACAGTGATCATCATATTTTTATCAAAGACTTTGTCTCCAAAGCTGACAAAGCCTGAATTAGATTCCTGTGCTAACAATGTGTCATCAGAGGACATTACTGTATTTAAGGCTGGCATTAATTGCCTTAATTTGGAGCGATGGCGTTACTTTCTCATGGAGTGAAGCTCATTTGACCTGTTTCCCTGCACTCTGTATGTGCGACTCTGATACTCCAGATGGATTGCTGTTTAGGATACTCTGCGGTCTTGTGAATCCTTCCCATTTTCAAAAGGAGCCCAATGCTTTCCCAGTACACCACCTAGCTGCCTTGCACTCATAATTACATATAGTTACCTAGTGCATAATTGCTGGTGTCTCCTCCTCCTGTGTTTCTTCGTCACCCAGGGCGATTGGTCACGTGCTGTCCTGTCATAAAGCTAGAGCAGGATGTCATCTGACATGAGGGACAATCAGTTGCCTAGCAAGCACTAAGATGCATTTATCATGGTATTGAAATGGGTTGCAGGGTACACAGGGCGCCCAGCTGAAGACCTAGATGATGAGATTAATGAAAATGGTGCATTATTTGAGACTTGTACATCTGTTTGAAGATGCGGTTAATCACAATGTTCTCAACTTCTCTATAACTTAACTGATAGGGATGTACTAAGCTGAAGATGTTAAGATGTCGTTTATAGTTATTATTCCCACTAACTTGTAGCGTAAACCTTCCTCCCTGAACTAATCGGATCACCTAATTGCTATTGGCGTATCATGACCTAAAAGCATTGCACTGAGAAGGTGACGCCGTCACTTGGCTGGCAATCGCACCTTTTTATCTAGGTACTGATGTAGGTGCTAGAGTTGTGTAGAGAGTGGTAGCAAATGGGCATAGGATTGAGAGATGTACACCAGGTTGCACATGAAAACTGATATTTGAATTTTTAGTAAGCTGTGGATTTTCCCAATATTACTGACATCATAGTACTTATTATCAAGGCTTAGAAAATCTGTTTTTTATTGCTGTGCATACATTAGAAAATATTCAAGTTCTAAAGGACTAACCGTGGACTTTTCCATCTGCAGAATATACTGAATGACCAGAGGTGGCAGTGTTGCGGAAGAGAATTTGTCTGCGTTGCTGAGACCGCCCCCCAAAAAAAAAGATGCCATTCCTCAGCACTCTGCCTTCCTTCATCAATTTACATGGTAAGTCAAACTCACGTTGAATTCTTTTTCTTGTCATTAAATAAGTTCATAGCATCTGAGGGCCCGGAGTACCTTTTTAGTGGGGGTTTTGCCATGATTCTGTTTCTGTCAAGACTGTAGCAAAATGGATTACGTTACGGTGATCATCATATTTTTATCAAAGACTTTGTCTCCAAAGCTGACAAAGCCTGACTTAGATTCCTGTGCTAACAATGTGTCATCAGAGGACATTACTGTATTTAAGGCTGGCATTAATTGCCTTAATTTGGAGCGATGGCGTAACTTTCTCATGGAGTGAAGCTCATTTGACCTGTTTCCCTGCACTCTGTATGTGCGACTCTGATACTCCAGATGGATTGCTGTTTAGGATACTCTGCGGTCCTGCGAATCCATCCCATTTTCAAAAGGAGCCCAATGCTTTCCCAGTACACCACCTAGCTGCCTTGCACTCATAATTACATATAGTTTTCTAGTGCATAATTGCTGGTGTCTCCTCCTCCTGTGTTTCTTCGTCACCCAGGGCGATTGGTCACGTGCTGTCCTGTCATAAAGCTAGAGCAGGATGTCATCTGACATGAGGGACAATCAGTTGCCTAGCAAGCACTAAGATGCATTTATCATGGTATTGAAATGGGTTGCAGGGTACACAGGGCGCCCAGCTGAAGACCTAGATGATGAGATTAATGAAAATGGTGCATTATTTGAGACTTGTGCATCTGTTTGAAGATGCGGTTAATCACAATGTTCTCAACTTCTCTAACTTAACTGATAGGGATGTACTAAGCTGAAGATGTTAAGATGTCGTTCATAGTTATTATTCCCACTAACTTGTAGCGTAAACCTTCCTCCCTGAACTAATCGGATCACTTAATTGCTATTGGCGTATCATGACCTAAAAGCATTGCACTGAGAAGGTGACGCCGTCACTTGGCTGGCAATCGCACCTTTTTATCTAGGTACTGATGTAGGTGCTAGAGTTGTGTAGAGAGTGGTAGCAAATGGGCATAGGATTGAGAGATGTACACCAGGTTGAACATGAAAACTGATATTTTAATTTTTAGTAAGCTGTGGATTTTCCCAATATTACTGACATCATAGTACTTATTATCAAGGCTTAGAAAATCTGTTTTTTATTGCTGTGCATACATTAGAAAATATTCAAGTTCTAAAGGACTAACAGTGGACTTTTCCATCTGCAGAATATACTGAATGACCAGAGGTGGCAGTGATGCGGAAGAGAATTTGTTTGCGTTGCTGAGACGGCCCCCCCCAAAAAAGATGCCATTCCTCAGCACTCTGCCTTCCTTCATCAATTTACATGGTAAGTCAAACTCACGTTGAATTCTTTTTCTTGTCATTAAATAAGTTCATAGCATCTGAGGGCCCGGAGTACCTTTTTAGTGGGGGTTTTGCCATGATTCTGTTTCTGTCAAGACTGTAGCAAAATGGATGACGTTACAGTGATCATCATATTTTTATCAAAGACTTTGTCTCCAAAGCTAACAAAGCCTGACTTAGATTCCTGTGCTAACAATGTGTCATCAGAGGACATTACTGTATTTAAGGCTGGCATTAATTGCCTGAATTTGGAGCGATGGCGTTACTTTCTCATGGAGTGAAGCTCATTTGACCTGTTTCCCTGCACTCTGTATGTGCGACTCTGATACTCCAGATGGATTGCTGTTTAGGATACTCTGCGGTCTTGTGAATCCTTCCTATTTTCAAAAGGAGCCCAATGCTTTCCCAGTACACCACCTAGCTGCCTTGCACTCATAATTACATATAGTTACCTAGTGCATAATTGCTGGTGTCTCCTCCTCCTGTGTTTCTTCGTCACCCAGGGCGATTGGTCACGTGCTGTCCTGACATAAAGCTAGAGCAGGATGTCATCTGACATGAGGGACAGCCAGTTGCCTAGCAAGCACTAAGATGCATTTATCATGGTATTGAAATGGGTTGCAGGGTACACAGGGCGCCCAGCTGAAGACCTAGATGATGAGATTAATGAAAATGGTGCATTATTTGAGACTTGTGCATCTGTTTGAAGATGCGGTTAATCACAATGTTCTCAACTTCTCTATAACTTAACTGATAGAGATGTACTAAGCTGAAGATGTTAAGATGTCGTTCATAGTTATTATTCCCACTAACTTGTAGCGTAAACCTTCCTCCCTGAACTTATCGGATCACTTAATTGCTATTGGCGTATCATGAACTAAAAGCATTGCACTGAGAAGGTGACGCCGTCACTTGGCTGGCAATCGCACCTTTTTATCTAGGTACTGATGTAGGTGCTAGAGTTGTGTAGAGAGTGGTAGCAAATGGGCATAGGATTGAGAGATGTACACCAGGTTGAACATGAAAACTGATATTTTAATTTTTAGTAAGCTGTGGATTTTCCCAATATTACTGACATCATAGTACTTATTATCAAGGCTTAGAAAATCTGCTTTTTATTGCTGTGCATACATTAGAAAATATTCAAGTTCTAAAGGACTAACAGTGGACTTTTCCATCTGCAGAATATACTGAATGACCAGAGGTGGCAGTGTTGCAGAAGAGAATTTGTCTGCGTTGCTGAGACCGCCCCCCCCCCCCCCAAAAAAAAGATGCCATTCCTCAGCACTCTGCCTTCCTTCATCAATTTACATGGTAAGTCAAACTCACGTTGAATTCTTTTTCTTGTCATTAAATAAGTTCATAGCATCTGAGGGCCCGGAGTACCTTTTTAGTGGGGGTTTTGCCATGATTCTGTTTCTGTCAAGACTGTAGCAAAATGGATTACGTTACGGTGATCATCATATTTTTATCAAAGACTTTGTCTCCAAAGCTGACAAAGCCTGACTTAGATTCCTGTGCTAACAATGTGTCATCAGAGGACATTACTGTATTTAAGGCTGGCATTAATTGCCTTAATTTGGAGCGATGGCGTAACTTTCTCATGGAGTGAAGCTCATTTGACCTGTTTCCCTGCACTCTGTATGTGCGACTCTCATACTCCAGATGGATTGCTGTTTAGGATACTCTGCGGTCTTGCGAATCCATCCCATTTTCAAAAGGAGCCCAATGCTTTCCCAGTACACCACCTAGCTGCCTTGCACTCATAATTACATATAGTTATCTAGTGCATAATTGCTGGTGTCTCCTCCTCCTGTGTTTCTTCGTCACCCAGGGCGATTGGTCACGTGCTGTCCTGTCATAAAGCTAGAGCAGGATGTCATCTGACATGAGGGACAATCAGTTGCCTAGCAAGCACTAAGATGCATTTATCATGGTATTGAAATGGGTTGATGGGTACACAGGGCGCCCAGCTGAAGACCTAGATGATGAGATTAATGAAAATGGTGCATTATTTGAGACTTGTGCATCTGTTTGAAGATGCGGTTAATCACAATGTTTTCAACTTCTCTATAACTTAACTGATAGGGATGTACTAAGCTGAAGATGTTAAGATGTCGTTCATAGTTATTATTCCCACTAACTTGTAGCGTAAACCTTCCTCCCTGAACTAATCGGATCACTTAATTGCTATTGGCGTATCATGACCTAAAAGCATTGCACTGAGAAGGTGACGCCGTCACTTGGCTGGCAATCGCACCTTTTTATCTTGGTACTGATGTAGGTGCTAGAGTTGTGTAGAGAGTGGTAGCAAATGGGCATAGGATTGAGAGATGTACACCAGGTTGAACATGAAAACTGATATTTAAATTTTTAGTAAGCTGTGGATTTTCCCAATATTACTGACATCATAGTACTTATTATCAAGGCTTAGAAAATCAGTTTTTTATTGCTGTGCATACATTAGAAAATATTCAAGTTCTAAAGGACTAACAGTGGACTTTTCCATCTGCAGAATATACTGAATGACCAGAGGTGGCAGTGTTGCGGAAGAGAATTTGTCTGCGTTGCTGAGACCGCCCCCCCCCCCCCCCAAAAAAAAGATGCCATTCCTCAGCACTCTGCCTTCCTTCATCAATTTACATGGTAAGTCAAACTCACGTTGAATTCTTTTTCTTGTCATTAACCACTTGGCTGCTAAGGGGTGTGCGAGGGGTTCCATTGACTTTCCATTGAAATCAATGGAAAGTCCATGACGAGTTACCCTTGTCATTAGCGCTGAAGGGGTTAAATAAGTTCATAGCATCTGAGGGCCCGGAGTACCTTTTTAGTGGGGGTTTTGCCATGATTCTGTTTCTGTCAAGACTGTAGCAAAATGGATGACGTTACGGTGATCATCATATTTTTATCAAAGACTTTGTCTCCAAAGCTAACAAAGCCTGACTTAGATTCCTGTGCTAACAATGTGTCATCAGAGGACATTACTGTATTTAAGGCTGGCATTAATTGCCTGAATTTGGAGCGATGGCGTAACTTTCTCATGGAGTGAAGCTCATTTGACCTGTTTCCCTGCACTCTGTATGTGCGACTCTCATACTCCAGATGGATTGCTGTTTAGGATACTCTGCGGTCTTGCGAATCCATCCCATTTTCAAAAGGAGCCCAATGCTTTCCCAGTACACCACCTAGCTGCCTTGCACTCATAATTACATATAGTTATCTAGTGCATAATTGCTGGTGTCTCCTCCTCCTGTGTTTCTTCGTCACCCAGGGCGATTGGTCACGTGCTGTCCTGTCATAAAGCTAGAGCAGGATGTCATCTGACATGAGGGACAATCAGTTGCCTAGCAAGCACTAAGATGCATTTATCATGGTATTGAAATGGGTTGATGGGTACACAGGGCGCCCAGCTGAAGACCTAGATGATGAGATTAATGAAAATGGTGCATTATTTGAGACTTGTGCATCTGTTTGAAGATGCGGTTAATCACAATGTTTTCAACTTCTCTATAACTTAACTGATAGGGATGTACTAAGCTGAAGATGTTAAGATGTCGTTCATAGTTATTATTCCCACTAACTTGTAGCGTAAACCTTCCTCCCTGAACTAATCGGATCACTTAATTGCTATTGGCGTATCATGACCTAAAAGCATTGCACTGAGAAGGTGACGCCGTCACTTGGCTGGCAATCGCACCTTTTTATCTAGGTACTGATGTAGGTGCTAGAGTTGTGTAGAGAGTGGTAGCAAATGGGCATAGGATTGAGAGATGTACACCAGGTTGAACATGAAAACTGATATTTTAATTTTTAGTAAGCTGTGGATTTTCCCAATATTACTGACATCATAGTACTTATTATCAAGGCTTAGAAAATCAGTTTTTTATTGCTGTGCATACATTAGAAAATATTCAAGTTCTAAAGGACTAACAGTGGACTTTTCCATCTGCAGAATATACTGAATGACCAGAGGTGGCAGTGTTGCGGAAGAGAATTTGTCTGCGTTGCTGAGACCGCCCCCCCCCCCCCCAAAAAAAAGATGCCATTCCTCAGCACTCTGCCTTCCTTCATCAATTTACATGGTAAGTCAAACTCACGTTGAATTCTTTTTCTTGTCATTAAATAAGTTCATAGCATCTGAGGGCCCGGAGTACCTTTTTAGTGGGGGTTTTGCCATGATTCTGTTTCTGTCAAGACTGTAGCAAAATGGATGACGTTACAGTGATCATCATATTTTTATCAAAGACTTTGTCTCCAAAGCTGACAAAGCCTGAATTAGATTCCTGTGCTAACAATGTGTCATCAGAGGACATTACTGTATTTAAGGCTGGCATTAATTGCCTTAATTTGGAGCGATGGCGTTACTTTCTCATGGAGTGAAGCTCATTTGACCTGTTTCCCTGCACTCTGTATGTGCGACTCTGATACTCCAGATGGATTGCTGTTTAGGATACTCTGCGGTCTTGTGAATCCTTCCCATTTTCAAAAGGAGCCCAATGCTTTCCCAGTACACCACCTAGCTGCCTTGCACTCATAATTACATATAGTTACCTAGTGCATAATTGCTGGTGTCTCCTCCTCCTGTGTTTCTTCGTCACCCAGGGCGATTGGTCACGTGCTGTCCTGTCATAAAGCTAGAGCAGGATGTCATCTGACATGAGGGACAATCAGTTGCCTAGCAAGCACTAAGATGCATTTATCATGGTATTGAAATGGGTTGCAGGGTACACAGGGCGCCCAGCTGAAGACCTAGATGATGAGATTAATGAAAATGGTGCATTATTTGAGACTTGTACATCTGTTTGAAGATGCGGTTAATCACAATGTTCTCAACTTCTCTATAACTTAACTGATAGGGATGTACTAAGCTGAAGATGTTAAGATGTCGTTTATAGTTATTATTCCCACTAACTTGTAGCGTAAACCTTCCTCCCTGAACTAATCGGATCACCTAATTGCTATTGGCGTATCATGACCTAAAGGCATTGCACTGAGAAGGTGACGCCGTCACTTGGCTGGCAATCGCACCTTTTTATCTAGGTACTGATGTAGGTGCTAGAGTTGTGTAGAGAGTGGTAGCAAATGGGCATAGGATTGAGAGATGTACACCAGGTTGCACATGAAAACTGATATTTGAATTTTTAGTAAGCTGTGGATTTTCCCAATATTACTGACATCATAGTACTTATTATCAAGGCTTAGAAAATCTGTTTTTTATTGCTGTGCATACATTAGAAAATATTCAAGTTCTAAAGGACTAACCGTGGACTTTTCCATCTGCAGAATATACTGAATGACCAGAGGTGGCAGTGTTGCGGAAGAGAATTTGTCTGCGTTGCTGAGACCGCCCCCCAAAAAAAAAGATGCCATTCCTCAGCACTCTGCCTTCCTTCATCAATTTACATGGTAAGTCAAACTCACGTTGAATTCTTTTTCTTGTCATTAAATAAGTTCATAGCATCTGAGGGCCCGGAGTACCTTTTTAGTGGGGGTTTTGCCATGATTCTGTTTCTGTCAAGACTGTAGCAAAATGGATTACGTTACGGTGATCATCATATTTTTATCAAAGACTTTGTCTCCAAAGCTGACAAAGCCTGACTTAGATTCCTGTGCTAACAATGTGTCATCAGAGGACATTACTGTATTTAAGGCTGGCATTAATTGCCTTAATTTGGAGCGATGGCGTAACTTTCTCATGGAGTGAAGCTCATTTGACCTGTTTCCCTGCACTCTGTATGTGCGACTCTGATACTCCAGATGGATTGCTGTTTAGGATACTCTGCGGTCCTGCGAATCCATCCCATTTTCAAAAGGAGCCCAATGCTTTCCCAGTACACCACCTAGCTGCCTTGCACTCATAATTACATATAGTTTTCTAGTGCATAATTGCTGGTGTCTCCTCCTCCTGTGTTTCTTCGTCACCCAGGGCGATTGGTCACGTGCTGTCCTGTCATAAAGCTAGAGCAGGATGTCATCTGACATGAGGGACAATCAGTTGCCTAGCAAGCACTAAGATGCATTTATCATGGTATTGAAATGGGTTGCAGGGTACACAGGGCGCCCAGCTGAAGACCTAGATGATGAGATTAATGAAAATGGTGCATTATTTGAGACTTGTGCATCTGTTTGAAGATGCGGTTAATCACAATGTTCTCAACTTCTCTAACTTAACTGATAGGGATGTACTAAGCTGAAGATGTTAAGATGTCGTTCATAGTTATTATTCCCACTAACTTGTAGCGTAAACCTTCCTCCCTGAACTAATCGGATCACTTAATTGCTATTGGCGTATCATGACCTAAAAGCATTGCACTGAGAAGGTGACGCCGTCACTTGGCTGGCAATCGCACCTTTTTATCTAGGTACTGATGTAGGTGCTAGAGTTGTGTAGAGAGTGGTAGCAAATGGGCATAGGATTGAGAGATGTACACCAGGTTGAACATGAAAACTGATATTTTAATTTTTAGTAAGCTGTGGATTTTCCCAATATTACTGACATCATAGTACTTATTATCAAGGCTTAGAAAATCTGTTTTTTATTGCTGTGCATACATTAGAAAATATTCAAGTTCTAAAGGACTAACAGTGGACTTTTCCATCTGCAGAATATACTGAATGACCAGAGGTGGCAGTGATGCGGAAGAGAATTTGTTTGCGTTGCTGAGACGGCCCCCCCCAAAAAAGATGCCATTCCTCAGCACTCTGCCTTCCTTCATCAATTTACATGGTAAGTCAAACTCACGTTGAATTCTTTTTCTTGTCATTAAATAAGTTCATAGCATCTGAGGGCCCGGAGTACCTTTTTAGTGGGGGTTTTGCCATGATTCTGTTTCTGTCAAGACTGTAGCAAAATGGATGACGTTACAGTGATCATCATATTTTTATCAAAGACTTTGTCTCCAAAGCTAACAAAGCCTGACTTAGATTCCTGTGCTAACAATGTGTCATCAGAGGACATTACTGTATTTAAGGCTGGCATTAATTGCCTGAATTTGGAGCGATGGCGTTACTTTCTCATGGAGTGAAGCTCATTTGACCTGTTTCCCTGCACTCTGTATGTGCGACTCTGATACTCCAGATGGATTGCTGTTTAGGATACTCTGCGGTCTTGTGAATCCTTCCTATTTTCAAAAGGAGCCCAATGCTTTCCCAGTACACCACCTAGCTGCCTTGCACTCATAATTACATATAGTTACCTAGTGCATAATTGCTGGTGTCTCCTCCTCCTGTGTTTCTTCGTCACCCAGGGCGATTGGTCACGTGCTGTCCTGACATAAAGCTAGAGCAGGATGTCATCTGACATGAGGGACAGCCAGTTGCCTAGCAAGCACTAAGATGCATTTATCATGGTATTGAAATGGGTTGCAGGGTACACAGGGCGCCCAGCTGAAGACCTAGATGATGAGATTAATGAAAATGGTGCATTATTTGAGACTTGTGCATCTGTTTGAAGATGCGGTTAATCACAATGTTCTCAACTTCTCTATAACTTAACTGATAGAGATGTACTAAGCTGAAGATGTTAAGATGTCGTTCATAGTTATTATTCCCACTAACTTGTAGCGTAAACCTTCCTCCCTGAACTTATCGGATCACTTAATTGCTATTGGCGTATCATGAACTAAAAGCATTGCACTGAGAAGGTGACGCCGTCACTTGGCTGGCAATCGCACCTTTTTATCTAGGTACTGATGTAGGTGCTAGAGTTGTGTAGAGAGTGGTAGCAAATGGGCATAGGATTGAGAGATGTACACCAGGTTGAACATGAAAACTGATATTTTAATTTTTAGTAAGCTGTGGATTTTCCCAATATTACTGACATCATAGTACTTATTATCAAGGCTTAGAAAATCTGCTTTTTATTGCTGTGCATACATTAGAAAATATTCAAGTTCTAAAGGACTAACAGTGGACTTTTCCATCTGCAGAATATACTGAATGACCAGAGGTGGCAGTGTTGCAGAAGAGAATTTGTCTGCGTTGCTGAGACCGCCCCCCCCCCCCCAAAAAAAAAGATGCCATTCCTCAGCACTCTGCCTTCCTTCATCAATTTACATGGTAAGTCAAACTCACGTTGAATTCTTTTTCTTGTCATTAAATAAGTTCATAGCATCTGAGGGCCCGGAGTACCTTTTTAGTGGGGGTTTTGCCATGATTCTGTTTCTGTCAAGACTGTAGCAAAATGGATTACGTTACGGTGATCATCATATTTTTATCAAAGACTTTGTCTCCAAAGCTGACAAAGCCTGACTTAGATTCCTGTGCTAACAATGTGTCATCAGAGGACATTACTGTATTTAAGGCTGGCATTAATTGCCTTAATTTGGAGCGATGGCGTAACTTTCTCATGGAGTGAAGCTCATTTGACCTGTTTCCCTGCACTCTGTATGTGCGACTCTCATACTCCAGATGGATTGCTGTTTAGGATACTCTGCGGTCTTGCGAATCCATCCCATTTTCAAAAGGAGCCCAATGCTTTCCCAGTACACCACCTAGCTGCCTTGCACTCATAATTACATATAGTTATCTAGTGCATAATTGCTGGTGTCTCCTCCTCCTGTGTTTCTTCGTCACCCAGGGCGATTGGTCACGTGCTGTCCTGTCATAAAGCTAGAGCAGGATGTCATCTGACATGAGGGACAATCAGTTGCCTAGCAAGCACTAAGATGCATTTATCATGGTATTGAAATGGGTTGATGGGTACACAGGGCGCCCAGCTGAAGACCTAGATGATGAGATTAATGAAAATGGTGCATTATTTGAGACTTGTGCATCTGTTTGAAGATGCGGTTAATCACAATGTTTTCAACTTCTCTATAACTTAACTGATAGGGATGTACTAAGCTGAAGATGTTAAGATGTCGTTCATAGTTATTATTCCCACTAACTTGTAGCGTAAACCTTCCTCCCTGAACTAATCGGATCACTTAATTGCTATTGGCGTATCATGACCTAAAAGCATTGCACTGAGAAGGTGACGCCGTCACTTGGCTGGCAATCGCACCTTTTTATCTTGGTACTGATGTAGGTGCTAGAGTTGTGTAGAGAGTGGTAGCAAATGGGCATAGGATTGAGAGATGTACACCAGGTTGAACATGAAAACTGATATTTTAATTTTTAGTAAGCTGTGGATTTTCCCAATATTACTGACATCATAGTACTTATTATCAAGGCTTAGAAAATCAGTTTTTTATTGCTGTGCATACATTAGAAAATATTCAAGTTCTAAAGGACTAACAGTGGACTTTTCCATCTGCAGAATATACTGAATGACCAGAGGTGGCAGTGTTGCGGAAGAGAATTTGTCTGCGTTGCTGAGACCGCCCCCCCCCCCAAAAAAAGATGCCATTCCTCAGCACTCTGCCTTCCTTCATCAATTTACATGGTAAGTCAAACTCACGTTGAATTCTTTTTCTTGTCATTAAATAAGTTCATAGCATCTGAGGGCCCGGAGTACCTTTTTAGTGGGGGTTTTGCCATGATTCTGTTTCTGTCAAGACTGTAGCAAAATGGATGACGTTACGGTGATCATCATATTTTTATCAAAGACTTTGTCTCCAAAGCTAACAAAGCCTGACTTAGATTCCTGTGCTAACAATGTGTCATCAGAGGACATTACTGTATTTAAGGCTGGCATTAATTGCCTGAATTTGGAGCGATGGCGTAACTTTCTCATGGAGTGAAGCTCATTTGACCTGTTTCCCTGCACTCTGTATGTGCGACTCTCATACTCCAGATGGATTGCTGTTTAGGATACTCTGCGGTCTTGCGAATCCATCCCATTTTCAAAAGGAGCCCAATGCTTTCCCAGTACACCACCTAGCTGCCTTGCACTCATAATTACATATAGTTATCTAGTGCATAATTGCTGGTGTCTCCTCCTCCTGTGTTTCTTCGTCACCCAGGGCGATTGGTCACGTGCTGTCCTGTCATAAAGCTAGAGCAGGATGTCATCTGACATGAGGGACAATCAGTTGCCTAGCAAGCACTAAGATGCATTTATCATGGTATTGAAATGGGTTGATGGGTACACAGGGCGCCCAGCTGAAGACCTAGATGATGAGATTAATGAAAATGGTGCATTATTTGAGACTTGTGCATCTGTTTGAAGATGCGGTTAATCACAATGTTTTCAACTTCTCTATAACTTAACTGATAGGGATGTACTAAGCTGAAGATGTTAAGATGTCGTTCATAGTTATTATTCCCACTAACTTGTAGCGTAAACCTTCCTCCCTGAACTAATCGGATCACTTAATTGCTATTGGCGTATCATGACCTAAAAGCATTGCACTGAGAAGGTGACGCCGTCACTTGGCTGGCAATCGCACCTTTTTATCTAGGTACTGATGTAGGTGCTAGAGTTGTGTAGAGAGTGGTAGCAAATGGGCATAGGATTGAGAGATGTACACCAGGTTGAACATGAAAACTGATATTTTAATTTTTAGTAAGCTGTGGATTTTCCCAATATTACTGACATCATAGTACTTATTATCAAGGCTTAGAAAATCAGTTTTTTATTGCTGTGCATACATTAGAAAATATTCAAGTTCTAAAGGACTAACAGTGGACTTTTCCATCTGCAGAATATACTGAATGACCAGAGGTGGCAGTGTTGCGGAAGAGAATTTGTCTGCGTTGCTGAGACCGCCCCCCCCCCCCCCAAAAAAAAGATGCCATTCCTCAGCACTCTGCCTTCCTTCATCAATTTACATGGTAAGTCAAACTCACGTTGAATTCTTTTTCTTGTCATTAAATAAGTTCATAGCATCTGAGGGCCCGGAGTACCTTTTTAGTGGGGGTTTTGCCATGATTCTGTTTCTGTCAAGACTGTAGCAAAATGGATGACGTTACAGTGATCATCATATTTTTATCAAAGACTTTGTCTCCAAAGCTGACAAAGCCTGAATTAGATTCCTGTGCTAACAATGTGTCATCAGAGGACATTACTGTATTTAAGGCTGGCATTAATTGCCTTAATTTGGAGCGATGGCGTTACTTTCTCATGGAGTGAAGCTCATTTGACCTGTTTCCCTGCACTCTGTATGTGCGACTCTGATACTCCAGATGGATTGCTGTTTAGGATACTCTGCGGTCTTGTGAATCCTTCCCATTTTCAAAAGGAGCCCAATGCTTTCCCAGTACACCACCTAGCTGCCTTGCACTCATAATTACATATAGTTACCTAGTGCATAATTGCTGGTGTCTCCTCCTCCTGTGTTTCTTCGTCACCCAGGGCGATTGGTCACGTGCTGTCCTGTCATAAAGCTAGAGCAGGATGTCATCTGACATGAGGGACAATCAGTTGCCTAGCAAGCACTAAGATGCATTTATCATGGTATTGAAATGGGTTGCAGGGTACACAGGGCGCCCAGCTGAAGACCTAGATGATGAGATTAATGAAAATGGTGCATTATTTGAGACTTGTACATCTGTTTGAAGATGCGGTTAATCACAATGTTCTCAACTTCTCTATAACTTAACTGATAGGGATGTACTAAGCTGAAGATGTTAAGATGTCGTTTATAGTTATTATTCCCACTAACTTGTAGCGTAAACCTTCCTCCCTGAACTAATCGGATCACCTAATTGCTATTGGCGTATCATGACCTAAAAGCATTGCACTGAGAAGGTGACGCCGTCACTTGGCTGGCAATCGCACCTTTTTATCTAGGTACTGATGTAGGTGCTAGAGTTGTGTAGAGAGTGGTAGCAAATGGGCATAGGATTGAGAGATGTACACCAGGTTGCACATGAAAACTGATATTTGAATTTTTAGTAAGCTGTGGATTTTCCCAATATTACTGACATCATAGTACTTATTATCAAGGCTTAGAAAATCTGTTTTTTATTGCTGTGCATACATTAGAAAATATTCAAGTTCTAAAGGACTAACTGTGGACTTTTCCATCTGCAGAATATACTGAATGACCAGAGGTGGCAGTGTTGCGGAAGAGAATTTGTCTGCGTTGCTGAGACCGCCCCCCCCCCCCCCCCCAAAAAAAAAAAGATGCCATTCCTCAGCACTCTGCCTTCCTTCATCAATTTACATGGTAAGTCAAACTCACGTTGAATTCTTTTTCTTGTCATTAAATAAGTTCATAGCATCTGAGGGCCCGGAGTACCTTTTTAGTGGGGGTTTTGCCATGATTCTGCTTCTGTCAAGACTGTAGCAAAATGGATGACGTTACGGTGATCATCATATTTTTATCAAAGACTTTGTCTCCAAAGCTGACAAAGCCTGACTTAGATTCCTGTGCTAACAATGTGTCATCAGAGGACATTACTGTATTTAAGGCTGGCATTAATTGCCTTAATTTGGAGCGATGGCGTTACTTTCTCATGGAGTGAAGCTAATTTGACCTGTTTCCCTGCACTCTGTATGTGCGACTCTGATACTCCAGATGGATTGCTGTTTAGGATACTCTGCGGTCTTGCGAATCCATCCCATTTTCAAAAGGAGCCCAATGCTTTCCCAGTACACCACCTAGCTGCCTTGCACTCATAATTACATATAGTTATCTAGTGCATAATTGCTGGTGTCTCCTCCTCCTGTGTTTCTTCGTCACCCAGGGCGATTGGTCACGTGCTGTCCTGTCATAAAGCTAGAGCGGGATGTCATCTGACATGAGGGACAATCAGTTGCCCAGCAAGCACTAAGATGCATTTATCATGGTATTGAAATGGGTTGCAGGGTACACAGGGCGCCCAGCTGAAGACCTAGATGATGAGATTAATGAAAATGGTGCATTATTTGAGACTTGTGCATCTGTTTGAAGATGCGGTTAATCACAATGTTCTCAACTTCTCTATAACTTAACTGATAGGGATGTACTAAGCTGAAGATGTTAAGATGTCGTTCATAGTTATGATTCCCACTAACTTGTAGTGTAAACCTTCCTCCCTGAACTAATCGGATCACTTAATTGCTATTGGCGTATCATGACCTAAAAGCATTGCACTGAGAAGGTGACGCCGTCACTTGGCTGGCAATCGCACCTTTTTATCTAGGTACTGATGTAGGTGCTAGAGTTGTGTAGAGAGTGGTAGCAAATGGGCATAGGATTGAGAGATGTACACCAGGTTGAACATGAAAACTGATATTTTAAATTTTAGTAAGCTGTGGATTTTCCCAATATTACTGACATCATAGTACTTATTATCAAGGCTTAGAAAATCTGTTTTTTATTGCTGTGCATACATTAGAAAATATTCAAGTTCTAAAGGACTAACAGTGGACTTTTCCATCTGCAGAATATACTGAATGACCAGAGGTGGCAGTGATGCGGAAGAGAATTTGTCTGCGTTGCTGAGACGGCCCCCCCCCCCAAAAAAAGATGCCATTCCTCAGCACTCTGCCTTCCTTCATCAATTTACATGGTAAGTCAAACTCACGTTGAATTCTTTTTCTTGTCATTAAATAAGTTCATAGCATCTGAGGGCCCGGAGTACCTTTTTAGTGGGGGTTTTGCCATGATTCTGTTTCTGTCAAGACTGTAGCAAAATGGATGACGTTACGGTGATCATCATATTTTTATCAAAGACTTTGTCTCCAAAGCTAACAAAGCCTGACTTAGATTCCTGTGCTAACAATGTGTCATCAGAGGACATTACTGTATTTAAGGCTGGCATTAATTGCCTGAATTTGGAGCGATGGCGTAACTTTCTCATGGAGTGAAGCTCATTTGACCTGTTTCCCTGCACTCTGTATGTGCGACTCTCATACTCCAGATGGATTGCTGTTTAGGATACTCTGCGGTCTTGTGAATCCTTCCTATTTTCAAAAGGAGCCCAATGCTTTCCCAGTACACCACCTAGCTGCCTTGCACTCATAATTACATATAGTTACCTAGTGCATAATTGCTGGTGTCTCCTCCTCCTGTGTTTCTTCGTCACCCAGGGCGATTGGTCACGTGCTGTCCTGACATAAAGCTAGAGCAGGATGTCATCTGACATGAGGGACAGCCAGTTGCCTAGCAAGCACTAAGATGCATTTATCATGGTATTGAAATGGGTTGCAGGGTACACAGGGCGCCCAGCTGAAGACCTAGATGATGAGATTAATGAAAATGGTGCATTATTTGAGACTTGTGCATCTGTTTGAAGATGCGGTTAATCACAATGTTTTCAACTTCTCTATAACTTAACTGATAGGGATGTACTAAGCTGAAGATGTTAAGATGTCGTTCATAGTTATTATTCCCACTAACTTGTAGCGTAAACCTTCCTCCCTGAACTAATCGGATCACTTAATTGCTATTGGCGTATCATGACCTAAAAGCATTGCACTGAGAAGGTGACTCCGTCACTTGGCTGGCAATCGCACCTTTTTATCTAGGTACTGATGTAGGTGCTAGAGTTGTGTAGAGAGTGGTAGCAAATGGGCATAGGATTGAGAGATGTACACCAGGTTGCACATGAAAACTGATATTTGAATTTTTAGTAAGCTGTGGATTTTCCCAATATTACTGACATCATAGTACTTATTATCAAGGCTTAGAAAATCTGTTTTTAATTGCTGTGCATACATTAGAAAATATTCAAGTTCTAAAGGACTAACAGTGGACTTTTCCATCTGCAGAATATACTGAATGACCAGAGGTGGCAGTGTTGCGGAAGAGAATTTGTCTGCGTTGCTGAGACCGCCCCCCCCCCCCCCCAAAAAGGATGCCATTCCTCAGCACTCTGCCTTCCTTCATCAATTTACATGGTAAGTCAAACTCACGTTGAATTCTTTTTCTTGTCATTAAATAAGTTCATAGCATCTGAGGGCCCGGAGTACCTTTTTAGTGGGGGTTTTGCCATGATTCTGTTTCTGTCAAGACTGTAGCAAAATGGATGACGTTACAGTGATCATCATATTTTTATCAAAGACTTTGTCTCCAAAGCTGACAAAGCCTGAATTAGATTCCTGTGCTAACAATGTGTCATCAGAGGACATTACTGTATTTAAGGCTGGCATTAATTGCCTTAATTTGGAGCGATGGCGTTACTTTCTCATGGAGTGAAGCTCATTTGACCTGTTTCCCTGCACTCTGTATGTGCGACTCTGATACTCCAGATGGATTGCTGTTTAGGATACTCTGCGGTCTTGTGAATCCTTCCCATTTTCAAAAGGAGCCCAATGCTTTCCCAGTACACCACCTAGCTGCCTTGCACTCATAATTACATATAGTTACCTAGTGCATAATTGCTGGTGTCTCCTCCTCCTGTGTTTCTTCGTCACCCAGGGCGATTGGTCACGTGCTGTCCTGTCATAAAGCTAGAGCAGGATGTCATCTGACATGAGGGACAATCAGTTGCCTAGCAAGCACTAAGATGCATTTATCATGGTATTGAAATGGGTTGCAGGGTACACAGGGCGCCCAGCTGAAGACCTAGATGATGAGATTAATGAAAATGGTGCATTATTTGAGACTTGTACATCTGTTTGAAGATGCGGTTAATCACAATGTTCTCAACTTCTCTATAACTTAACTGATAGGGATGTACTAAGCTGAAGATGTTAAGATGTCGTTTATAGTTATTATTCCCACTAACTTGTAGCGTAAACCTTCCTCCCTGAACTAATCGGATCACCTAATTGCTATTGGCGTATCATGACCTAAAAGCATTGCACTGAGAAGGTGACGCCGTCACTTGGCTGGCAATCGCACCTTTTTATCTAGGTACTGATGTAGGTGCTAGAGTTGTGTAGAGAGTGGTAGCAAATGGGCATAGGATTGAGAGATGTACACCAGGTTGCACATGAAAACTGATATTTGAATTTTTAGTAAGCTGTGGATTTTCCCAATATTACTGACATCATAGTACTTATTATCAAGGCTTAGAAAATCTGTTTTTTATTGCTGTGCATACATTAGAAAATATTCAAGTTCTAAAGGACTAACCGTGGACTTTTCCATCTGCAGAATATACTGAATGACCAGAGGTGGCAGTGTTGCGGAAGAGAATTTGTCTGCGTTGCTGAGACCGCCCCCCCCCCCCCCCCCAAAAAAAAAAAGATGCCATTCCTCAGCACTCTGCCTTCCTTCATCAATTTACATGGTAAGTCAAACTCACGTTGAATTCTTTTTCTTGTCATTAAATAAGTTCATAGCATCTGAGGGCCCGGAGTACCTTTTTAGTGGGGGTTTTGCCATGATTCTGCTTCTGTCAAGACTGTAGCAAAATGGATGACGTTACGGTGATCATCATATTTTTATCAAAGACTTTGTCTCCAAAGCTGACAAAGCCTGACTTAGATTCCTGTGCTAACAATGTGTCATCAGAGGACATTACTGTATTTAAGGCTGGCATTAATTGCCTTAATTTGGAGCGATGGCGTTACTTTCTCATGGAGTGAAGCTAATTTGACCTGTTTCCCTGCACTCTGTATGTGCGACTCTGATACTCCAGATGGATTGCTGTTTAGGATACTCTGCGGTCTTGCGAATCCATCCCATTTTCAAAAGGAGCCCAATGCTTTCCCAGTACACCACCTAGCTGCCTTGCACTCATAATTACATATAGTTATCTAGTGCATAATTGCTGGTGTCTCCTCCTCCTGTGTTTCTTCGTCACCCAGGGCGATTGGTCACGTGCTGTCCTGTCATAAAGCTAGAGCGGGATGTCATCTGACATGAGGGACAATCAGTTGCCCAGCAAGCACTAAGATGCATTTATCATGGTATTGAAATGGGTTGCAGGGTACACAGGGCGCCCAGCTGATACCTAGATGATGAGATTAATGAAAATGGTGCATTATTTGAGACTTGTGCATCTGTTTGAAGATGCGGTTAATCACAATGTTCTCAACTTCTCTATAACTTAACTGATAGGGATGTACTAAGCTGAAGATGTTAAGATGTCGTTCATAGTTATGATTCCCACTAACTTGTAGTGTAAACCTTCCTCCCTGAACTAATCGGATCACTTAATTGCTATTGGCGTATCATGACCTAAAAGCATTGCACTGAGAAGGTGACGCCGTCACTTGGCTGGCAATCGCACCTTTTTATCTAGGTACTGATGTAGGTGCTAGAGTTGTGTAGAGAGTGGTAGCAAATGGGCATAGGATTGAGAGATGTACACCAGGTTGAACATGAAAACTGATATTTTAAATTTTAGTAAGCTGTGGATTTTCCCAATATTACTGACATCATAGTACTTATTATCAAGGCTTAGAAAATCTGTTTTTTATTGCTGTGCATACATTAGAAAATATTCAAGTTCTAAAGGACTAACAGTGGACTTTTCCATCTGCAGAATATACTGAATGACCAGAGGTGGCAGTGATGCGGAAGAGAATTTGTCTGCGTTGCTGAGACGGCCCCCCCCCCCAAAAAAAGATGCCATTCCTCAGCACTCTGCCTTCCTTCATCAATTTACATGGTAAGTCAAACTCACGTTGAATTCTTTTTCTTGTCATTAAATAAGTTCATAGCATCTGAGGGCCCGGAGTACCTTTTTAGTGGGGGTTTTGCCATGATTCTGTTTCTGTCAAGACTGTAGCAAAATGGATTACGTTACGGTGATCATCATATTTTTATCAAAGACTTTGTCTCCAAAGCTGACAAAGCCTGACTTAGATTCCTGTGCTAACAATGTGTCATCAGAGGACATTACTGTATTTAAGGCTGGCATTAATTGCCTTAATTTGGAGCGATGGCGTAACTTTCTCATGGAGTGAAGCTCATTTGACCTGTTTCCCTGCACTCTGTATGTGCGACTCTCATACTCCAGATGGATTGCTGTTTAGGATACTCTGCGGTCTTGCGAATCCATCCCATTTTCAAAAGGAGCCCAATGCTTTCCCAGTACACCACCTAGCTGCCTTGCACTCATAATTACATATAGTTATCTAGTGCATAATTGCTGGTGTCTCCTCCTCCTGTGTTTCTTCGTCACCCAGGGCGATTGGTCACGTGCTGTCCTGTCATAAAGCTAGAGCAGGATGTCATCTGACATGAGGGACAATCAGTTGCCTAGCAAGCACTAAGATGCATTTATCATGGTATTGAAATGGGTTGATGGGTACACAGGGCGCCCAGCTGAAGACCTAGATGATGAGATTAATGAAAATGGTGCATTATTTGAGACTTGTGCATCTGTTTGAAGATGCGGTTAATCACAATGTTTTCAACTTCTCTATAACTTAACTGATAGGGATGTACTAAGCTGAAGATGTTAAGATGTCGTTCATAGTTATTATTCCCACTAACTTGTAGCGTAAACCTTCCTCCCTGAACTAATCGGATCACTTAATTGCTATTGGCGTATCATGACCTAAAAGCATTGCACTGAGAAGGTGACGCCGTCACTTGGCTGGCAATCGCACCTTTTTATCTTGGTACTGATGTAGGTGCTAGAGTTGTGTAGAGAGTGGTAGCAAATGGGCATAGGATTGAGAGATGTACACCAGGTTGAACATGAAAACTGATATTTTAATTTTTAGTAAGCTGTGGATTTTCCCAATATTACTGACATCATAGTACTTATTATCAAGGCTTAGAAAATCAGTTTTTTATTGCTGTGCATACATTAGAAAATATTCAAGTTCTAAAGGACTAACAGTGGACTTTTCCATCTGCAGAATATACTGAATGACCAGAGGTGGCAGTGTTGCGGAAGAGAATTTGTCTGCGTTGCTGAGACCGCCCCCCCCCCCAAAAAAAGATGCCATTCCTCAGCACTCTGCCTTCCTTCATCAATTTACATGGTAAGTCAAACTCACGTTGAATTCTTTTTCTTGTCATTAAATAAGTTCATAGCATCTGAGGGCCCGGAGTACCTTTTTAGTGGGGGTTTTGCCATGATTCTGTTTCTGTCAAGACTGTAGCAAAATGGATGACGTTACGGTGATCATCATATTTTTATCAAAGACTTTGTCTCCAAAGCTAACAAAGCCTGACTTAGATTCCTGTGCTAACAATGTGTCATCAGAGGACATTACTGTATTTAAGGCTGGCATTAATTGCCTGAATTTGGAGCGATGGCGTAACTTTCTCATGGAGTGAAGCTCATTTGACCTGTTTCCCTGCACTCTGTATGTGCGACTCTCATACTCCAGATGGATTGCTGTTTAGGATACTCTGCGGTCTTGCGAATCCATCCCATTTTCAAAAGGAGCCCAATGCTTTCCCAGTACACCACCTAGCTGCCTTGCACTCATAATTACATATAGTTATCTAGTGCATAATTGCTGGTGTCTCCTCCTCCTGTGTTTCTTCGTCACCCAGGGCGATTGGTCACGTGCTGTCCTGTCATAAAGCTAGAGCAGGATGTCATCTGACATGAGGGACAATCAGTTGCCTAGCAAGCACTAAGATGCATTTATCATGGTATTGAAATGGGTTGATGGGTACACAGGGCGCCCAGCTGAAGACCTAGATGATGAGATTAATGAAAATGGTGCATTATTTGAGACTTGTGCATCTGTTTGAAGATGCGGTTAATCACAATGTTTTCAACTTCTCTATAACTTAACTGATAGGGATGTACTAAGCTGAAGATGTTAAGATGTCGTTCATAGTTATTATTCCCACTAACTTGTAGCGTAAACCTTCCTCCCTGAACTAATCGGATCACTTAATTGCTATTGGCGTATCATGACCTAAAAGCATTGCACTGAGAAGGTGACGCCGTCACTTGGCTGGCAATCGCACCTTTTTATCTAGGTACTGATGTAGGTGCTAGAGTTGTGTAGAGAGTGGTAGCAAATGGGCATAGGATTGAGAGATGTACACCAGGTTGAACATGAAAACTGATATTTTAATTTTTAGTAAGCTGTGGATTTTCCCAATATTACTGACATCATAGTACTTATTATCAAGGCTTAGAAAATCAGTTTTTTATTGCTGTGCATACATTAGAAAATATTCAAGTTCTAAAGGACTAACAGTGGACTTTTCCATCTGCAGAATATACTGAATGACCAGAGGTGGCAGTGTTGCGGAAGAGAATTTGTCTGCGTTGCTGAGACCGCCCCCCCCCCCCCCAAAAAAAAGATGCCATTCCTCAGCACTCTGCCTTCCTTCATCAATTTACATGGTAAGTCAAACTCACGTTGAATTCTTTTTCTTGTCATTAAATAAGTTCATAGCATCTGAGGGCCCGGAGTACCTTTTTAGTGGGGGTTTTGCCATGATTCTGTTTCTGTCAAGACTGTAGCAAAATGGATGACGTTACAGTGATCATCATATTTTTATCAAAGACTTTGTCTCCAAAGCTGACAAAGCCTGAATTAGATTCCTGTGCTAACAATGTGTCATCAGAGGACATTACTGTATTTAAGGCTGGCATTAATTGCCTTAATTTGGAGCGATGGCGTTACTTTCTCATGGAGTGAAGCTCATTTGACCTGTTTCCCTGCACTCTGTATGTGCGACTCTGATACTCCAGATGGATTGCTGTTTAGGATACTCTGCGGTCTTGTGAATCCTTCCCATTTTCAAAAGGAGCCCAATGCTTTCCCAGTACACCACCTAGCTGCCTTGCACTCATAATTACATATAGTTACCTAGTGCATAATTGCTGGTGTCTCCTCCTCCTGTGTTTCTTCGTCACCCAGGGCGATTGGTCACGTGCTGTCCTGTCATAAAGCTAGAGCAGGATGTCATCTGACATGAGGGACAATCAGTTGCCTAGCAAGCACTAAGATGCATTTATCATGGTATTGAAATGGGTTGCAGGGTACACAGGGCGCCCAGCTGAAGACCTAGATGATGAGATTAATGAAAATGGTGCATTATTTGAGACTTGTACATCTGTTTGAAGATGCGGTTAATCACAATGTTCTCAACTTCTCTATAACTTAACTGATAGGGATGTACTAAGCTGAAGATGTTAAGATGTCGTTTATAGTTATTATTCCCACTAACTTGTAGCGTAAACCTTCCTCCCTGAACTAATCGGATCACCTAATTGCTATTGGCGTATCATGACCTAAAAGCATTGCACTGAGAAGGTGACGCCGTCACTTGGCTGGCAATCGCACCTTTTTATCTAGGTACTGATGTAGGTGCTAGAGTTGTGTAGAGAGTGGTAGCAAATGGGCATAGGATTGAGAGATGTACACCAGGTTGCACATGAAAACTGATATTTGAATTTTTAGTAAGCTGTGGATTTTCCCAATATTACTGACATCATAGTACTTATTATCAAGGCTTAGAAAATCTGTTTTTTATTGCTGTGCATACATTAGAAAATATTCAAGTTCTAAAGGACTAACTGTGGACTTTTCCATCTGCAGAATATACTGAATGACCAGAGGTGGCAGTGTTGCGGAAGAGAATTTGTCTGCGTTGCTGAGACCGCCCCCCCCCCCCCCCCCAAAAAAAAAAAGATGCCATTCCTCAGCACTCTGCCTTCCTTCATCAATTTACATGGTAAGTCAAACTCACGTTGAATTCTTTTTCTTGTCATTAAATAAGTTCATAGCATCTGAGGGCCCGGAGTACCTTTTTAGTGGGGGTTTTGCCATGATTCTGCTTCTGTCAAGACTGTAGCAAAATGGATGACGTTACGGTGATCATCATATTTTTATCAAAGACTTTGTCTCCAAAGCTGACAAAGCCTGACTTAGATTCCTGTGCTAACAATGTGTCATCAGAGGACATTACTGTATTTAAGGCTGGCATTAATTGCCTTAATTTGGAGCGATGGCGTTACTTTCTCATGGAGTGAAGCTAATTTGACCTGTTTCCCTGCACTCTGTATGTGCGACTCTGATACTCCAGATGGATTGCTGTTTAGGATACTCTGCGGTCTTGCGAATCCATCCCATTTTCAAAAGGAGCCCAATGCTTTCCCAGTACACCACCTAGCTGCCTTGCACTCATAATTACATATAGTTATCTAGTGCATAATTGCTGGTGTCTCCTCCTCCTGTGTTTCTTCGTCACCCAGGGCGATTGGTCACGTGCTGTCCTGTCATAAAGCTAGAGCGGGATGTCATCTGACATGAGGGACAATCAGTTGCCCAGCAAGCACTAAGATGCATTTATCATGGTATTGAAATGGGTTGCAGGGTACACAGGGCGCCCAGCTGAAGACCTAGATGATGAGATTAATGAAAATGGTGCATTATTTGAGACTTGTGCATCTGTTTGAAGATGCGGTTAATCACAATGTTCTCAACTTCTCTATAACTTAACTGATAGGGATGTACTAAGCTGAAGATGTTAAGATGTCGTTCATAGTTATGATTCCCACTAACTTGTAGTGTAAACCTTCCTCCCTGAACTAATCGGATCACTTAATTGCTATTGGCGTATCATGACCTAAAAGCATTGCACTGAGAAGGTGACGCCGTCACTTGGCTGGCAATCGCACCTTTTTATCTAGGTACTGATGTAGGTGCTAGAGTTGTGTAGAGAGTGGTAGCAAATGGGCATAGGATTGAGAGATGTACACCAGGTTGAACATGAAAACTGATATTTTAAATTTTAGTAAGCTGTGGATTTTCCCAATATTACTGACATCATAGTACTTATTATCAAGGCTTAGAAAATCTGTTTTTTATTGCTGTGCATACATTAGAAAATATTCAAGTTCTAAAGGACTAACAGTGGACTTTTCCATCTGCAGAATATACTGAATGACCAGAGGTGGCAGTGATGCGGAAGAGAATTTGTCTGCGTTGCTGAGACGGCCCCCCCCCCCAAAAAAAGATGCCATTCCTCAGCACTCTGCCTTCCTTCATCAATTTACATGGTAAGTCAAACTCACGTTGAATTCTTTTTCTTGTCATTAAATAAGTTCATAGCATCTGAGGGCCCGGAGTACCTTTTTAGTGGGGGTTTTGCCATGATTCTGTTTCTGTCAAGACTGTAGCAAAATGGATGACGTTACGGTGATCATCATATTTTTATCAAAGACTTTGTCTCCAAAGCTAACAAAGCCTGACTTAGATTCCTGTGCTAACAATGTGTCATCAGAGGACATTACTGTATTTAAGGCTGGCATTAATTGCCTGAATTTGGAGCGATGGCGTAACTTTCTCATGGAGTGAAGCTCATTTGACCTGTTTCCCTGCACTCTGTATGTGCGACTCTCATACTCCAGATGGATTGCTGTTTAGGATACTCTGCGGTCTTGTGAATCCTTCCTATTTTCAAAAGGAGCCCAATGCTTTCCCAGTACACCACCTAGCTGCCTTGCACTCATAATTACATATAGTTACCTAGTGCATAATTGCTGGTGTCTCCTCCTCCTGTGTTTCTTCGTCACCCAGGGCGATTGGTCACGTGCTGTCCTGACATAAAGCTAGAGCAGGATGTCATCTGACATGAGGGACAGCCAGTTGCCTAGCAAGCACTAAGATGCATTTATCATGGTATTGAAATGGGTTGCAGGGTACACAGGGCGCCCAGCTGAAGACCTAGATGATGAGATTAATGAAAATGGTGCATTATTTGAGACTTGTGCATCTGTTTGAAGATGCGGTTAATCACAATGTTTTCAACTTCTCTATAACTTAACTGATAGGGATGTACTAAGCTGAAGATGTTAAGATGTCGTTCATAGTTATTATTCCCACTAACTTGTAGCGTAAACCTTCCTCCCTGAACTAATCGGATCACTTAATTGCTATTGGCGTATCATGACCTAAAAGCATTGCACTGAGAAGGTGACTCCGTCACTTGGCTGGCAATCGCACCTTTTTATCTAGGTACTGATGTAGGTGCTAGAGTTGTGTAGAGAGTGGTAGCAAATGGGCATAGGATTGAGAGATGTACACCAGGTTGCACATGAAAACTGATATTTGAATTTTTAGTAAGCTGTGGATTTTCCCAATATTACTGACATCATAGTACTTATTATCAAGGCTTAGAAAATCTGTTTTTAATTGCTGTGCATACATTAGAAAATATTCAAGTTCTAAAGGACTAACAGTGGACTTTTCCATCTGCAGAATATACTGAATGACCAGAGGTGGCAGTGTTGCGGAAGAGAATTTGTCTGCGTTGCTGAGACCGCCCCCCCCCCCCCCCAAAAAGGATGCCATTCCTCAGCACTCTGCCTTCCTTCATCAATTTACATGGTAAGTCAAACTCACGTTGAATTCTTTTTCTTGTCATTAAATAAGTTCATAGCATCTGAGGGCCCGGAGTACCTTTTTAGTGGGGGTTTTGCCATGATTCTGTTTCTGTCAAGACTGTAGCAAAATGGATGACGTTACAGTGATCATCATATTTTTATCAAAGACTTTGTCTCCAAAGCTGACAAAGCCTGAATTAGATTCCTGTGCTAACAATGTGTCATCAGAGGACATTACTGTATTTAAGGCTGGCATTAATTGCCTTAATTTGGAGCGATGGCGTTACTTTCTCATGGAGTGAAGCTCATTTGACCTGTTTCCCTGCACTCTGTATGTGCGACTCTGATACTCCAGATGGATTGCTGTTTAGGATACTCTGCGGTCTTGTGAATCCTTCCCATTTTCAAAAGGAGCCCAATGCTTTCCCAGTACACCACCTAGCTGCCTTGCACTCATAATTACATATAGTTACCTAGTGCATAATTGCTGGTGTCTCCTCCTCCTGTGTTTCTTCGTCACCCAGGGCGATTGGTCACGTGCTGTCCTGTCATAAAGCTAGAGCAGGATGTCATCTGACATGAGGGACAATCAGTTGCCTAGCAAGCACTAAGATGCATTTATCATGGTATTGAAATGGGTTGCAGGGTACACAGGGCGCCCAGCTGAAGACCTAGATGATGAGATTAATGAAAATGGTGCATTATTTGAGACTTGTACATCTGTTTGAAGATGCGGTTAATCACAATGTTCTCAACTTCTCTATAACTTAACTGATAGGGATGTACTAAGCTGAAGATGTTAAGATGTCGTTTATAGTTATTATTCCCACTAACTTGTAGCGTAAACCTTCCTCCCTGAACTAATCGGATCACCTAATTGCTATTGGCGTATCATGACCTAAAAGCATTGCACTGAGAAGGTGACGCCGTCACTTGGCTGGCAATCGCACCTTTTTATCTAGGTACTGATGTAGGTGCTAGAGTTGTGTAGAGAGTGGTAGCAAATGGGCATAGGATTGAGAGATGTACACCAGGTTGCACATGAAAACTGATATTTGAATTTTTAGTAAGCTGTGGATTTTCCCAATATTACTGACATCATAGTACTTATTATCAAGGCTTAGAAAATCTGTTTTTTATTGCTGTGCATACATTAGAAAATATTCAAGTTCTAAAGGACTAACCGTGGACTTTTCCATCTGCAGAATATACTGAATGACCAGAGGTGGCAGTGTTGCGGAAGAGAATTTGTCTGCGTTGCTGAGACCGCCCCCCCCCCCCCCCCCAAAAAAAAAAAGATGCCATTCCTCAGCACTCTGCCTTCCTTCATCAATTTACATGGTAAGTCAAACTCACGTTGAATTCTTTTTCTTGTCATTAAATAAGTTCATAGCATCTGAGGGCCCGGAGTACCTTTTTAGTGGGGGTTTTGCCATGATTCTGCTTCTGTCAAGACTGTAGCAAAATGGATGACGTTACGGTGATCATCATATTTTTATCAAAGACTTTGTCTCCAAAGCTGACAAAGCCTGACTTAGATTCCTGTGCTAACAATGTGTCATCAGAGGACATTACTGTATTTAAGGCTGGCATTAATTGCCTTAATTTGGAGCGATGGCGTTACTTTCTCATGGAGTGAAGCTAATTTGACCTGTTTCCCTGCACTCTGTATGTGCGACTCTGATACTCCAGATGGATTGCTGTTTAGGATACTCTGCGGTCTTGCGAATCCATCCCATTTTCAAAAGGAGCCCAATGCTTTCCCAGTACACCACCTAGCTGCCTTGCACTCATAATTACATATAGTTATCTAGTGCATAATTGCTGGTGTCTCCTCCTCCTGTGTTTCTTCGTCACCCAGGGCGATTGGTCACGTGCTGTCCTGTCATAAAGCTAGAGCGGGATGTCATCTGACATGAGGGACAATCAGTTGCCCAGCAAGCACTAAGATGCATTTATCATGGTATTGAAATGGGTTGCAGGGTACACAGGGCGCCCAGCTGATACCTAGATGATGAGATTAATGAAAATGGTGCATTATTTGAGACTTGTGCATCTGTTTGAAGATGCGGTTAATCACAATGTTCTCAACTTCTCTATAACTTAACTGATAGGGATGTACTAAGCTGAAGATGTTAAGATGTCGTTCATAGTTATGATTCCCACTAACTTGTAGTGTAAACCTTCCTCCCTGAACTAATCGGATCACTTAATTGCTATTGGCGTATCATGACCTAAAAGCATTGCACTGAGAAGGTGACGCCGTCACTTGGCTGGCAATCGCACCTTTTTATCTAGGTACTGATGTAGGTGCTAGAGTTGTGTAGAGAGTGGTAGCAAATGGGCATAGGATTGAGAGATGTACACCAGGTTGAACATGAAAACTGATATTTTAAATTTTAGTAAGCTGTGGATTTTCCCAATATTACTGACATCATAGTACTTATTATCAAGGCTTAGAAAATCTGTTTTTTATTGCTGTGCATACATTAGAAAATATTCAAGTTCTAAAGGACTAACAGTGGACTTTTCCATCTGCAGAATATACTGAATGACCAGAGGTGGCAGTGATGCGGAAGAGAATTTGTCTGCGTTGCTGAGACGGCCCCCCCCCCCAAAAAAAGATGCCATTCCTCAGCACTCTGCCTTCCTTCATCAATTTACATGGTAAGTCAAACTCACGTTGAATTCTTTTTCTTGTCATTAAATAAGTTCATAGCATCTGAGGGCCCGGAGTACCTTTTTAGTGGGGGTTTTGCCATGATTCTGTTTCTGTCAAGACTGTAGCAAAATGGATTACGTTACGGTGATCATCATATTTTTATCAAAGACTTTGTCTCCAAAGCTGACAAAGCCTGACTTAGATTCCTGTGCTAACAATGTGTCATCAGAGGACATTACTGTATTTAAGGCTGGCATTAATTGCCTTAATTTGGAGCGATGGCGTAACTTTCTCATGGAGTGAAGCTCATTTGACCTGTTTCCCTGCACTCTGTATGTGCGACTCTCATACTCCAGATGGATTGCTGTTTAGGATACTCTGCGGTCTTGCGAATCCATCCCATTTTCAAAAGGAGCCCAATGCTTTCCCAGTACACCACCTAGCTGCCTTGCACTCATAATTACATATAGTTATCTAGTGCATAATTGCTGGTGTCTCCTCCTCCTGTGTTTCTTCGTCACCCAGGGCGATTGGTCACGTGCTGTCCTGTCATAAAGCTAGAGCAGGATGTCATCTGACATGAGGGACAATCAGTTGCCTAGCAAGCACTAAGATGCATTTATCATGGTATTGAAATGGGTTGATGGGTACACAGGGCGCCCAGCTGAAGACCTAGATGATGAGATTAATGAAAATGGTGCATTATTTGAGACTTGTGCATCTGTTTGAAGATGCGGTTAATCACAATGTTTTCAACTTCTCTATAACTTAACTGATAGGGATGTACTAAGCTGAAGATGTTAAGATGTCGTTCATAGTTATTATTCCCACTAACTTGTAGCGTAAACCTTCCTCCCTGAACTAATCGGATCACTTAATTGCTATTGGCGTATCATGACCTAAAAGCATTGCACTGAGAAGGTGACGCCGTCACTTGGCTGGCAATCGCACCTTTTTATCTTGGTACTGATGTAGGTGCTAGAGTTGTGTAGAGAGTGGTAGCAAATGGGCATAGGATTGAGAGATGTACACCAGGTTGAACATGAAAACTGATATTTAAATTTTTAGTAAGCTGTGGATTTTCCCAATATTACTGACATCATAGTACTTATTATCAAGGCTTAGAAAATCAGTTTTTTATTGCTGTGCATACATTAGAAAATATTCAAGTTCTAAAGGACTAACAGTGGACTTTTCCATCTGCAGAATATACTGAATGACCAGAGGTGGCAGTGTTGCGGAAGAGAATTTGTCTGCGTTGCTGAGACCGCCCCCCCCCCCCCCCCAAAAAAAGATGCCATTCCTCAGCACTCTGCCTTCCTTCATCAATTTACATGGTAAGTCAAACTCACGTTGAATTCTTTTTCTTGTCATTAACCACTTGGCTGCTAAGGGGTGTGCGAGGGGTTCCATTGACTTTCCATTGAAATCAATGGAAAGTCCATGACGAGTTACCCTTGTCATTAGCGCTGAAGGGGTTAAATAAGTTCATAGCATCTGAGGGCCCGGAGTACCTTTTTAGTGGGGGTTTTGCCATGATTCTGTTTCTGTCAAGACTGTAGCAAAATGGATGACGTTACGGTGATCATCATATTTTTATCAAAGACTTTGTCTCCAAAGCTAACAAAGCCTGACTTAGATTCCTGTGCTAACAATGTGTCATCAGAGGACATTACTGTATTTAAGGCTGGCATTAATTGCCTGAATTTGGAGCGATGGCGTAACTTTCTCATGGAGTGAAGCTCATTTGACCTGTTTCCCTGCACTCTGTATGTGCGACTCTCATACTCCAGATGGATTGCTGTTTAGGATACTCTGCGGTCTTGCGAATCCATCCCATTTTCAAAAGGAGCCCAATGCTTTCCCAGTACACCACCTAGCTGCCTTGCACTCATAATTACATATAGTTATCTAGTGCATAATTGCTGGTGTCTCCTCCTCCTGTGTTTCTTCGTCACCCAGGGCGATTGGTCACGTGCTGTCCTGTCATAAAGCTAGAGCAGGATGTCATCTGACATGAGGGACAATCAGTTGCCTAGCAAGCACTAAGATGCATTTATCATGGTATTGAAATGGGTTGATGGGTACACAGGGCGCCCAGCTGAAGACCTAGATGATGAGATTAATGAAAATGGTGCATTATTTGAGACTTGTGCATCTGTTTGAAGATGCGGTTAATCACAATGTTTTCAACTTCTCTATAACTTAACTGATAGGGATGTACTAAGCTGAAGATGTTAAGATGTCGTTCATAGTTATTATTCCCACTAACTTGTAGCGTAAACCTTCCTCCCTGAACTAATCGGATCACTTAATTGCTATTGGCGTATCATGACCTAAAAGCATTGCACTGAGAAGGTGACGCCGTCACTTGGCTGGCAATCGCACCTTTTTATCTAGGTACTGATGTAGGTGCTAGAGTTGTGTAGAGAGTGGTAGCAAATGGGCATAGGATTGAGAGATGTACACCAGGTTGAACATGAAAACTGATATTTTAATTTTTAGTAAGCTGTGGATTTTCCCAATATTACTGACATCATAGTACTTATTATCAAGGCTTAGAAAATCAGTTTTTTATTGCTGTGCATACATTAGAAAATATTCAAGTTCTAAAGGACTAACAGTGGACTTTTCCATCTGCAGAATATACTGAATGACCAGAGGTGGCAGTGTTGCGGAAGAGAATTTGTCTGCGTTGCTGAGACCGCCCCCCCCCCCCCCAAAAAAAAGATGCCATTCCTCAGCACTCTGCCTTCCTTCATCAATTTACATGGTAAGTCAAACTCACGTTGAATTCTTTTTCTTGTCATTAAATAAGTTCATAGCATCTGAGGGCCCGGAGTACCTTTTTAGTGGGGGTTTTGCCATGATTCTGTTTCTGTCAAGACTGTAGCAAAATGGATGACGTTACAGTGATCATCATATTTTTATCAAAGACTTTGTCTCCAAAGCTGACAAAGCCTGAATTAGATTCCTGTGCTAACAATGTGTCATCAGAGGACATTACTGTATTTAAGGCTGGCATTAATTGCCTTAATTTGGAGCGATGGCGTTACTTTCTCATGGAGTGAAGCTCATTTGACCTGTTTCCCTGCACTCTGTATGTGCGACTCTGATACTCCAGATGGATTGCTGTTTAGGATACTCTGCGGTCTTGTGAATCCTTCCCATTTTCAAAAGGAGCCCAATGCTTTCCCAGTACACCACCTAGCTGCCTTGCACTCATAATTACATATAGTTACCTAGTGCATAATTGCTGGTGTCTCCTCCTCCTGTGTTTCTTCGTCACCCAGGGCGATTGGTCACGTGCTGTCCTGTCATAAAGCTAGAGCAGGATGTCATCTGACATGAGGGACAATCAGTTGCCTAGCAAGCACTAAGATGCATTTATCATGGTATTGAAATGGGTTGCAGGGTACACAGGGCGCCCAGCTGAAGACCTAGATGATGAGATTAATGAAAATGGTGCATTATTTGAGACTTGTACATCTGTTTGAAGATGCGGTTAATCACAATGTTCTCAACTTCTCTATAACTTAACTGATAGGGATGTACTAAGCTGAAGATGTTAAGATGTCGTTTATAGTTATTATTCCCACTAACTTGTAGCGTAAACCTTCCTCCCTGAACTAATCGGATCACCTAATTGCTATTGGCGTATCATGACCTAAAAGCATTGCACTGAGAAGGTGACGCCGTCACTTGGCTGGCAATCGCACCTTTTTATCTAGGTACTGATGTAGGTGCTAGAGTTGTGTAGAGAGTGGTAGCAAATGGGCATAGGATTGAGAGATGTACACCAGGTTGCACATGAAAACTGATATTTGAATTTTTAGTAAGCTGTGGATTTTCCCAATATTACTGACATCATAGTACTTATTATCAAGGCTTAGAAAATCTGTTTTTTATTGCTGTGCATACATTAGAAAATATTCAAGTTCTAAAGGACTAACCGTGGACTTTTCCATCTGCAGAATATACTGAATGACCAGAGGTGGCAGTGTTGCGGAAGAGAATTTGTCTGCGTTGCTGAGACCGCCCCCCAAAAAAAAAGATGCCATTCCTCAGCACTCTGCCTTCCTTCATCAATTTACATGGTAAGTCAAACTCACGTTGAATTCTTTTTCTTGTCATTAAATAAGTTCATAGCATCTGAGGGCCCGGAGTACCTTTTTAGTGGGGGTTTTGCCATGATTCTGTTTCTGTCAAGACTGTAGCAAAATGGATTACGTTACGGTGATCATCATATTTTTATCAAAGACTTTGTCTCCAAAGCTGACAAAGCCTGACTTAGATTCCTGTGCTAACAATGTGTCATCAGAGGACATTACTGTATTTAAGGCTGGCATTAATTGCCTTAATTTGGAGCGATGGCGTAACTTTCTCATGGAGTGAAGCTCATTTGACCTGTTTCCCTGCACTCTGTATGTGCGACTCTGATACTCCAGATGGATTGCTGTTTAGGATACTCTGCGGTCCTGCGAATCCATCCCATTTTCAAAAGGAGCCCAATGCTTTCCCAGTACACCACCTAGCTGCCTTGCACTCATAATTACATATAGTTTTCTAGTGCATAATTGCTGGTGTCTCCTCCTCCTGTGTTTCTTCGTCACCCAGGGCGATTGGTCACGTGCTGTCCTGTCATAAAGCTAGAGCAGGATGTCATCTGACATGAGGGACAATCAGTTGCCTAGCAAGCACTAAGATGCATTTATCATGGTATTGAAATGGGTTGCAGGGTACACAGGGCGCCCAGCTGAAGACCTAGATGATGAGATTAATGAAAATGGTGCATTATTTGAGACTTGTGCATCTGTTTGAAGATGCGGTTAATCACAATGTTCTCAACTTCTCTAACTTAACTGATAGGGATGTACTAAGCTGAAGATGTTAAGATGTCGTTCATAGTTATTATTCCCACTAACTTGTAGCGTAAACCTTCCTCCCTGAACTAATCGGATCACTTAATTGCTATTGGCGTATCATGACCTAAAAGCATTGCACTGAGAAGGTGACGCCGTCACTTGGCTGGCAATCGCACCTTTTTATCTAGGTACTGATGTAGGTGCTAGAGTTGTGTAGAGAGTGGTAGCAAATGGGCATAGGATTGAGAGATGTACACCAGGTTGAACATGAAAACTGATATTTTAATTTTTAGTAAGCTGTGGATTTTCCCAATATTACTGACATCATAGTACTTATTATCAAGGCTTAGAAAATCTGTTTTTTATTGCTGTGCATACATTAGAAAATATTCAAGTTCTAAAGGACTAACAGTGGACTTTTCCATCTGCAGAATATACTGAATGACCAGAGGTGGCAGTGATGCGGAAGAGAATTTGTTTGCGTTGCTGAGACGGCCCCCCCCAAAAAAGATGCCATTCCTCAGCACTCTGCCTTCCTTCATCAATTTACATGGTAAGTCAAACTCACGTTGAATTCTTTTTCTTGTCATTAAATAAGTTCATAGCATCTGAGGGCCCGGAGTACCTTTTTAGTGGGGGTTTTGCCATGATTCTGTTTCTGTCAAGACTGTAGCAAAATGGATGACGTTACAGTGATCATCATATTTTTATCAAAGACTTTGTCTCCAAAGCTAACAAAGCCTGACTTAGATTCCTGTGCTAACAATGTGTCATCAGAGGACATTACTGTATTTAAGGCTGGCATTAATTGCCTGAATTTGGAGCGATGGCGTTACTTTCTCATGGAGTGAAGCTCATTTGACCTGTTTCCCTGCACTCTGTATGTGCGACTCTGATACTCCAGATGGATTGCTGTTTAGGATACTCTGCGGTCTTGTGAATCCTTCCTATTTTCAAAAGGAGCCCAATGCTTTCCCAGTACACCACCTAGCTGCCTTGCACTCATAATTACATATAGTTACCTAGTGCATAATTGCTGGTGTCTCCTCCTCCTGTGTTTCTTCGTCACCCAGGGCGATTGGTCACGTGCTGTCCTGACATAAAGCTAGAGCAGGATGTCATCTGACATGAGGGACAGCCAGTTGCCTAGCAAGCACTAAGATGCATTTATCATGGTATTGAAATGGGTTGCAGGGTACACAGGGCGCCCAGCTGAAGACCTAGATGATGAGATTAATGAAAATGGTGCATTATTTGAGACTTGTGCATCTGTTTGAAGATGCGGTTAATCACAATGTTCTCAACTTCTCTATAACTTAACTGATAGAGATGTACTAAGCTGAAGATGTTAAGATGTCGTTCATAGTTATTATTCCCACTAACTTGTAGCGTAAACCTTCCTCCCTGAACTTATCGGATCACTTAATTGCTATTGGCGTATCATGAACTAAAAGCATTGCACTGAGAAGGTGACGCCGTCACTTGGCTGGCAATCGCACCTTTTTATCTAGGTACTGATGTAGGTGCTAGAGTTGTGTAGAGAGTGGTAGCAAATGGGCATAGGATTGAGAGATGTACACCAGGTTGAACATGAAAACTGATATTTTAATTTTTAGTAAGCTGTGGATTTTCCCAATATTACTGACATCATAGTACTTATTATCAAGGCTTAGAAAATCTGCTTTTTATTGCTGTGCATACATTAGAAAATATTCAAGTTCTAAAGGACTAACAGTGGACTTTTCCATCTGCAGAATATACTGAATGACCAGAGGTGGCAGTGTTGCAGAAGAGAATTTGTCTGCGTTGCTGAGACCGCCCCCCCCCCCCCCAAAAAAAAGATGCCATTCCTCAGCACTCTGCCTTCCTTCATCAATTTACATGGTAAGTCAAACTCACGTTGAATTCTTTTTCTTGTCATTAAATAAGTTCATAGCATCTGAGGGCCCGGAGTACCTTTTTAGTGGGGGTTTTGCCATGATTCTGTTTCTGTCAAGACTGTAGCAAAATGGATTACGTTACGGTGATCATCATATTTTTATCAAAGACTTTGTCTCCAAAGCTGACAAAGCCTGACTTAGATTCCTGTGCTAACAATGTGTCATCAGAGGACATTACTGTATTTAAGGCTGGCATTAATTGCCTTAATTTGGAGCGATGGCGTAACTTTCTCATGGAGTGAAGCTCATTTGACCTGTTTCCCTGCACTCTGTATGTGCGACTCTCATACTCCAGATGGATTGCTGTTTAGGATACTCTGCGGTCTTGCGAATCCATCCCATTTTCAAAAGGAGCCCAATGCTTTCCCAGTACACCACCTAGCTGCCTTGCACTCATAATTACATATAGTTATCTAGTGCATAATTGCTGGTGTCTCCTCCTCCTGTGTTTCTTCGTCACCCAGGGCGATTGGTCACGTGCTGTCCTGTCATAAAGCTAGAGCAGGATGTCATCTGACATGAGGGACAATCAGTTGCCTAGCAAGCACTAAGATGCATTTATCATGGTATTGAAATGGGTTGATGGGTACACAGGGCGCCCAGCTGAAGACCTAGATGATGAGATTAATGAAAATGGTGCATTATTTGAGACTTGTGCATCTGTTTGAAGATGCGGTTAATCACAATGTTTTCAACTTCTCTATAACTTAACTGATAGGGATGTACTAAGCTGAAGATGTTAAGATGTCGTTCATAGTTATTATTCCCACTAACTTGTAGCGTAAACCTTCCTCCCTGAACTAATCGGATCACTTAATTGCTATTGGCGTATCATGACCTAAAAGCATTGCACTGAGAAGGTGACGCCGTCACTTGGCTGGCAATCGCACCTTTTTATCTTGGTACTGATGTAGGTGCTAGAGTTGTGTAGAGAGTGGTAGCAAATGGGCATAGGATTGAGAGATGTACACCAGGTTGAACATGAAAACTGATATTTAAATTTTTAGTAAGCTGTGGATTTTCCCAATATTACTGACATCATAGTACTTATTATCAAGGCTTAGAAAATCAGTTTTTTATTGCTGTGCATACATTAGAAAATATTCAAGTTCTAAAGGACTAACAGTGGACTTTTCCATCTGCAGAATATACTGAATGACCAGAGGTGGCAGTGTTGCGGAAGAGAATTTGTCTGCGTTGCTGAGACCGCCCCCCCCCCCCCCCAAAAAAAAGATGCCATTCCTCAGCACTCTGCCTTCCTTCATCAATTTACATGGTAAGTCAAACTCACGTTGAATTCTTTTTCTTGTCATTAACCACTTGGCTGCTAAGGGGTGTGCGAGGGGTTCCATTGACTTTCCATTGAAATCAATGGAAAGTCCATGACGAGTTACCCTTGTCATTAGCGCTGAAGGGGTTAAATAAGTTCATAGCATCTGAGGGCCCGGAGTACCTTTTTAGTGGGGGTTTTGCCATGATTCTGTTTCTGTCAAGACTGTAGCAAAATGGATGACGTTACGGTGATCATCATATTTTTATCAAAGACTTTGTCTCCAAAGCTAACAAAGCCTGACTTAGATTCCTGTGCTAACAATGTGTCATCAGAGGACATTACTGTATTTAAGGCTGGCATTAATTGCCTGAATTTGGAGCGATGGCGTAACTTTCTCATGGAGTGAAGCTCATTTGACCTGTTTCCCTGCACTCTGTATGTGCGACTCTCATACTCCAGATGGATTGCTGTTTAGGATACTCTGCGGTCTTGCGAATCCATCCCATTTTCAAAAGGAGCCCAATGCTTTCCCAGTACACCACCTAGCTGCCTTGCACTCATAATTACATATAGTTATCTAGTGCATAATTGCTGGTGTCTCCTCCTCCTGTGTTTCTTCGTCACCCAGGGCGATTGGTCACGTGCTGTCCTGTCATAAAGCTAGAGCAGGATGTCATCTGACATGAGGGACAATCAGTTGCCTAGCAAGCACTAAGATGCATTTATCATGGTATTGAAATGGGTTGATGGGTACACAGGGCGCCCAGCTGAAGACCTAGATGATGAGATTAATGAAAATGGTGCATTATTTGAGACTTGTGCATCTGTTTGAAGATGCGGTTAATCACAATGTTTTCAACTTCTCTATAACTTAACTGATAGGGATGTACTAAGCTGAAGATGTTAAGATGTCGTTCATAGTTATTATTCCCACTAACTTGTAGCGTAAACCTTCCTCCCTGAACTAATCGGATCACTTAATTGCTATTGGCGTATCATGACCTAAAAGCATTGCACTGAGAAGGTGACGCCGTCACTTGGCTGGCAATCGCACCTTTTTATCTAGGTACTGATGTAGGTGCTAGAGTTGTGTAGAGAGTGGTAGCAAATGGGCATAGGATTGAGAGATGTACACCAGGTTGAACATGAAAACTGATATTTTAATTTTTAGTAAGCTGTGGATTTTCCCAATATTACTGACATCATAGTACTTATTATCAAGGCTTAGAAAATCAGTTTTTTATTGCTGTGCATACATTAGAAAATATTCAAGTTCTAAAGGACTAACAGTGGACTTTTCCATCTGCAGAATATACTGAATGACCAGAGGTGGCAGTGTTGCGGAAGAGAATTTGTCTGCGTTGCTGAGACCGCCCCCCCCCCCCCCAAAAAAAAGATGCCATTCCTCAGCACTCTGCCTTCCTTCATCAATTTACATGGTAAGTCAAACTCACGTTGAATTCTTTTTCTTGTCATTAAATAAGTTCATAGCATCTGAGGGCCCGGAGTACCTTTTTAGTGGGGGTTTTGCCATGATTCTGTTTCTGTCAAGACTGTAGCAAAATGGATGACGTTACAGTGATCATCATATTTTTATCAAAGACTTTGTCTCCAAAGCTGACAAAGCCTGAATTAGATTCCTGTGCTAACAATGTGTCATCAGAGGACATTACTGTATTTAAGGCTGGCATTAATTGCCTTAATTTGGAGCGATGGCGTTACTTTCTCATGGAGTGAAGCTCATTTGACCTGTTTCCCTGCACTCTGTATGTGCGACTCTGATACTCCAGATGGATTGCTGTTTAGGATACTCTGCGGTCTTGTGAATCCTTCCCATTTTCAAAAGGAGCCCAATGCTTTCCCAGTACACCACCTAGCTGCCTTGCACTCATAATTACATATAGTTACCTAGTGCATAATTGCTGGTGTCTCCTCCTCCTGTGTTTCTTCGTCACCCAGGGCGATTGGTCACGTGCTGTCCTGTCATAAAGCTAGAGCAGGATGTCATCTGACATGAGGGACAATCAGTTGCCTAGCAAGCACTAAGATGCATTTATCATGGTATTGAAATGGGTTGCAGGGTACACAGGGCGCCCAGCTGAAGACCTAGATGATGAGATTAATGAAAATGGTGCATTATTTGAGACTTGTACATCTGTTTGAAGATGCGGTTAATCACAATGTTCTCAACTTCTCTATAACTTAACTGATAGGGATGTACTAAGCTGAAGATGTTAAGATGTCGTTTATAGTTATTATTCCCACTAACTTGTAGCGTAAACCTTCCTCCCTGAACTAATCGGATCACCTAATTGCTATTGGCGTATCATGACCTAAAGGCATTGCACTGAGAAGGTGACGCCGTCACTTGGCTGGCAATCGCACCTTTTTATCTAGGTACTGATGTAGGTGCTAGAGTTGTGTAGAGAGTGGTAGCAAATGGGCATAGGATTGAGAGATGTACACCAGGTTGCACATGAAAACTGATATTTGAATTTTTAGTAAGCTGTGGATTTTCCCAATATTACTGACATCATAGTACTTATTATCAAGGCTTAGAAAATCTGTTTTTTATTGCTGTGCATACATTAGAAAATATTCAAGTTCTAAAGGACTAACCGTGGACTTTTCCATCTGCAGAATATACTGAATGACCAGAGGTGGCAGTGTTGCGGAAGAGAATTTGTCTGCGTTGCTGAGACCGCCCCCCAAAAAAAAAGATGCCATTCCTCAGCACTCTGCCTTCCTTCATCAATTTACATGGTAAGTCAAACTCACGTTGAATTCTTTTTCTTGTCATTAAATAAGTTCATAGCATCTGAGGGCCCGGAGTACCTTTTTAGTGGGGGTTTTGCCATGATTCTGTTTCTGTCAAGACTGTAGCAAAATGGATTACGTTACGGTGATCATCATATTTTTATCAAAGACTTTGTCTCCAAAGCTGACAAAGCCTGACTTAGATTCCTGTGCTAACAATGTGTCATCAGAGGACATTACTGTATTTAAGGCTGGCATTAATTGCCTTAATTTGGAGCGATGGCGTAACTTTCTCATGGAGTGAAGCTCATTTGACCTGTTTCCCTGCACTCTGTATGTGCGACTCTGATACTCCAGATGGATTGCTGTTTAGGATACTCTGCGGTCCTGCGAATCCATCCCATTTTCAAAAGGAGCCCAATGCTTTCCCAGTACACCACCTAGCTGCCTTGCACTCATAATTACATATAGTTTTCTAGTGCATAATTGCTGGTGTCTCCTCCTCCTGTGTTTCTTCGTCACCCAGGGCGATTGGTCACGTGCTGTCCTGTCATAAAGCTAGAGCAGGATGTCATCTGACATGAGGGACAATCAGTTGCCTAGCAAGCACTAAGATGCATTTATCATGGTATTGAAATGGGTTGCAGGGTACACAGGGCGCCCAGCTGAAGACCTAGATGATGAGATTAATGAAAATGGTGCATTATTTGAGACTTGTGCATCTGTTTGAAGATGCGGTTAATCACAATGTTCTCAACTTCTCTAACTTAACTGATAGGGATGTACTAAGCTGAAGATGTTAAGATGTCGTTCATAGTTATTATTCCCACTAACTTGTAGCGTAAACCTTCCTCCCTGAACTAATCGGATCACTTAATTGCTATTGGCGTATCATGACCTAAAAGCATTGCACTGAGAAGGTGACGCCGTCACTTGGCTGGCAATCGCACCTTTTTATCTAGGTACTGATGTAGGTGCTAGAGTTGTGTAGAGAGTGGTAGCAAATGGGCATAGGATTGAGAGATGTACACCAGGTTGAACATGAAAACTGATATTTTAATTTTTAGTAAGCTGTGGATTTTCCCAATATTACTGACATCATAGTACTTATTATCAAGGCTTAGAAAATCTGTTTTTTATTGCTGTGCATACATTAGAAAATATTCAAGTTCTAAAGGACTAACAGTGGACTTTTCCATCTGCAGAATATACTGAATGACCAGAGGTGGCAGTGATGCGGAAGAGAATTTGTTTGCGTTGCTGAGACGGCCCCCCCCAAAAAAGATGCCATTCCTCAGCACTCTGCCTTCCTTCATCAATTTACATGGTAAGTCAAACTCACGTTGAATTCTTTTTCTTGTCATTAAATAAGTTCATAGCATCTGAGGGCCCGGAGTACCTTTTTAGTGGGGGTTTTGCCATGATTCTGTTTCTGTCAAGACTGTAGCAAAATGGATGACGTTACAGTGATCATCATATTTTTATCAAAGACTTTGTCTCCAAAGCTAACAAAGCCTGACTTAGATTCCTGTGCTAACAATGTGTCATCAGAGGACATTACTGTATTTAAGGCTGGCATTAATTGCCTGAATTTGGAGCGATGGCGTTACTTTCTCATGGAGTGAAGCTCATTTGACCTGTTTCCCTGCACTCTGTATGTGCGACTCTGATACTCCAGATGGATTGCTGTTTAGGATACTCTGCGGTCTTGTGAATCCTTCCTATTTTCAAAAGGAGCCCAATGCTTTCCCAGTACACCACCTAGCTGCCTTGCACTCATAATTACATATAGTTACCTAGTGCATAATTGCTGGTGTCTCCTCCTCCTGTGTTTCTTCGTCACCCAGGGCGATTGGTCACGTGCTGTCCTGACATAAAGCTAGAGCAGGATGTCATCTGACATGAGGGACAGCCAGTTGCCTAGCAAGCACTAAGATGCATTTATCATGGTATTGAAATGGGTTGCAGGGTACACAGGGCGCCCAGCTGAAGACCTAGATGATGAGATTAATGAAAATGGTGCATTATTTGAGACTTGTGCATCTGTTTGAAGATGCGGTTAATCACAATGTTCTCAACTTCTCTATAACTTAACTGATAGAGATGTACTAAGCTGAAGATGTTAAGATGTCGTTCATAGTTATTATTCCCACTAACTTGTAGCGTAAACCTTCCTCCCTGAACTTATCGGATCACTTAATTGCTATTGGCGTATCATGAACTAAAAGCATTGCACTGAGAAGGTGACGCCGTCACTTGGCTGGCAATCGCACCTTTTTATCTAGGTACTGATGTAGGTGCTAGAGTTGTGTAGAGAGTGGTAGCAAATGGGCATAGGATTGAGAGATGTACACCAGGTTGAACATGAAAACTGATATTTTAATTTTTAGTAAGCTGTGGATTTTCCCAATATTACTGACATCATAGTACTTATTATCAAGGCTTAGAAAATCTGCTTTTTATTGCTGTGCATACATTAGAAAATATTCAAGTTCTAAAGGACTAACAGTGGACTTTTCCATCTGCAGAATATACTGAATGACCAGAGGTGGCAGTGTTGCAGAAGAGAATTTGTCTGCGTTGCTGAGACCGCCCCCCCCCCCCCAAAAAAAAAGATGCCATTCCTCAGCACTCTGCCTTCCTTCATCAATTTACATGGTAAGTCAAACTCACGTTGAATTCTTTTTCTTGTCATTAAATAAGTTCATAGCATCTGAGGGCCCGGAGTACCTTTTTAGTGGGGGTTTTGCCATGATTCTGTTTCTGTCAAGACTGTAGCAAAATGGATTACGTTACGGTGATCATCATATTTTTATCAAAGACTTTGTCTCCAAAGCTGACAAAGCCTGACTTAGATTCCTGTGCTAACAATGTGTCATCAGAGGACATTACTGTATTTAAGGCTGGCATTAATTGCCTTAATTTGGAGCGATGGCGTAACTTTCTCATGGAGTGAAGCTCATTTGACCTGTTTCCCTGCACTCTGTATGTGCGACTCTCATACTCCAGATGGATTGCTGTTTAGGATACTCTGCGGTCTTGCGAATCCATCCCATTTTCAAAAGGAGCCCAATGCTTTCCCAGTACACCACCTAGCTGCCTTGCACTCATAATTACATATAGTTATCTAGTGCATAATTGCTGGTGTCTCCTCCTCCTGTGTTTCTTCGTCACCCAGGGCGATTGGTCACGTGCTGTCCTGTCATAAAGCTAGAGCAGGATGTCATCTGACATGAGGGACAATCAGTTGCCTAGCAAGCACTAAGATGCATTTATCATGGTATTGAAATGGGTTGATGGGTACACAGGGCGCCCAGCTGAAGACCTAGATGATGAGATTAATGAAAATGGTGCATTATTTGAGACTTGTGCATCTGTTTGAAGATGCGGTTAATCACAATGTTTTCAACTTCTCTATAACTTAACTGATAGGGATGTACTAAGCTGAAGATGTTAAGATGTCGTTCATAGTTATTATTCCCACTAACTTGTAGCGTAAACCTTCCTCCCTGAACTAATCGGATCACTTAATTGCTATTGGCGTATCATGACCTAAAAGCATTGCACTGAGAAGGTGACGCCGTCACTTGGCTGGCAATCGCACCTTTTTATCTTGGTACTGATGTAGGTGCTAGAGTTGTGTAGAGAGTGGTAGCAAATGGGCATAGGATTGAGAGATGTACACCAGGTTGAACATGAAAACTGATATTTTAATTTTTAGTAAGCTGTGGATTTTCCCAATATTACTGACATCATAGTACTTATTATCAAGGCTTAGAAAATCAGTTTTTTATTGCTGTGCATACATTAGAAAATATTCAAGTTCTAAAGGACTAACAGTGGACTTTTCCATCTGCAGAATATACTGAATGACCAGAGGTGGCAGTGTTGCGGAAGAGAATTTGTCTGCGTTGCTGAGACCGCCCCCCCCCCCAAAAAAAGATGCCATTCCTCAGCACTCTGCCTTCCTTCATCAATTTACATGGTAAGTCAAACTCACGTTGAATTCTTTTTCTTGTCATTAAATAAGTTCATAGCATCTGAGGGCCCGGAGTACCTTTTTAGTGGGGGTTTTGCCATGATTCTGTTTCTGTCAAGACTGTAGCAAAATGGATGACGTTACGGTGATCATCATATTTTTATCAAAGACTTTGTCTCCAAAGCTAACAAAGCCTGACTTAGATTCCTGTGCTAACAATGTGTCATCAGAGGACATTACTGTATTTAAGGCTGGCATTAATTGCCTGAATTTGGAGCGATGGCGTAACTTTCTCATGGAGTGAAGCTCATTTGACCTGTTTCCCTGCACTCTGTATGTGCGACTCTCATACTCCAGATGGATTGCTGTTTAGGATACTCTGCGGTCTTGCGAATCCATCCCATTTTCAAAAGGAGCCCAATGCTTTCCCAGTACACCACCTAGCTGCCTTGCACTCATAATTACATATAGTTATCTAGTGCATAATTGCTGGTGTCTCCTCCTCCTGTGTTTCTTCGTCACCCAGGGCGATTGGTCACGTGCTGTCCTGTCATAAAGCTAGAGCAGGATGTCATCTGACATGAGGGACAATCAGTTGCCTAGCAAGCACTAAGATGCATTTATCATGGTATTGAAATGGGTTGATGGGTACACAGGGCGCCCAGCTGAAGACCTAGATGATGAGATTAATGAAAATGGTGCATTATTTGAGACTTGTGCATCTGTTTGAAGATGCGGTTAATCACAATGTTTTCAACTTCTCTATAACTTAACTGATAGGGATGTACTAAGCTGAAGATGTTAAGATGTCGTTCATAGTTATTATTCCCACTAACTTGTAGCGTAAACCTTCCTCCCTGAACTAATCGGATCACTTAATTGCTATTGGCGTATCATGACCTAAAAGCATTGCACTGAGAAGGTGACGCCGTCACTTGGCTGGCAATCGCACCTTTTTATCTAGGTACTGATGTAGGTGCTAGAGTTGTGTAGAGAGTGGTAGCAAATGGGCATAGGATTGAGAGATGTACACCAGGTTGAACATGAAAACTGATATTTTAATTTTTAGTAAGCTGTGGATTTTCCCAATATTACTGACATCATAGTACTTATTATCAAGGCTTAGAAAATCAGTTTTTTATTGCTGTGCATACATTAGAAAATATTCAAGTTCTAAAGGACTAACAGTGGACTTTTCCATCTGCAGAATATACTGAATGACCAGAGGTGGCAGTGTTGCGGAAGAGAATTTGTCTGCGTTGCTGAGACCGCCCCCCCCCCCCCCCAAAAAAAAGATGCCATTCCTCAGCACTCTGCCTTCCTTCATCAATTTACATGGTAAGTCAAACTCACGTTGAATTCTTTTTCTTGTCATTAAATAAGTTCATAGCATCTGAGGGCCCGGAGTACCTTTTTAGTGGGGGTTTTGCCATGATTCTGTTTCTGTCAAGACTGTAGCAAAATGGATGACGTTACAGTGATCATCATATTTTTATCAAAGACTTTGTCTCCAAAGCTGACAAAGCCTGAATTAGATTCCTGTGCTAACAATGTGTCATCAGAGGACATTACTGTATTTAAGGCTGGCATTAATTGCCTTAATTTGGAGCGATGGCGTTACTTTCTCATGGAGTGAAGCTCATTTGACCTGTTTCCCTGCACTCTGTATGTGCGACTCTGATACTCCAGATGGATTGCTGTTTAGGATACTCTGCGGTCTTGTGAATCCTTCCCATTTTCAAAAGGAGCCCAATGCTTTCCCAGTACACCACCTAGCTGCCTTGCACTCATAATTACATATAGTTACCTAGTGCATAATTGCTGGTGTCTCCTCCTCCTGTGTTTCTTCGTCACCCAGGGCGATTGGTCACGTGCTGTCCTGTCATAAAGCTAGAGCAGGATGTCATCTGACATGAGGGACAATCAGTTGCCTAGCAAGCACTAAGATGCATTTATCATGGTATTGAAATGGGTTGCAGGGTACACAGGGCGCCCAGCTGAAGACCTAGATGATGAGATTAATGAAAATGGTGCATTATTTGAGACTTGTACATCTGTTTGAAGATGCGGTTAATCACAATGTTCTCAACTTCTCTATAACTTAACTGATAGGGATGTACTAAGCTGAAGATGTTAAGATGTCGTTTATAGTTATTATTCCCACTAACTTGTAGCGTAAACCTTCCTCCCTGAACTAATCGGATCACCTAATTGCTATTGGCGTATCATGACCTAAAAGCATTGCACTGAGAAGGTGACGCCGTCACTTGGCTGGCAATCGCACCTTTTTATCTAGGTACTGATGTAGGTGCTAGAGTTGTGTAGAGAGTGGTAGCAAATGGGCATAGGATTGAGAGATGTACACCAGGTTGCACATGAAAACTGATATTTGAATTTTTAGTAAGCTGTGGATTTTCCCAATATTACTGACATCATAGTACTTATTATCAAGGCTTAGAAAATCTGTTTTTTATTGCTGTGCATACATTAGAAAATATTCAAGTTCTAAAGGACTAACCGTGGACTTTTCCATCTGCAGAATATACTGAATGACCAGAGGTGGCAGTGTTGCGGAAGAGAATTTGTCTGCGTTGCTGAGACCGCCCCCCAAAAAAAAAGATGCCATTCCTCAGCACTCTGCCTTCCTTCATCAATTTACATGGTAAGTCAAACTCACGTTGAATTCTTTTTCTTGTCATTAAATAAGTTCATAGCATCTGAGGGCCCGGAGTACCTTTTTAGTGGGGGTTTTGCCATGATTCTGTTTCTGTCAAGACTGTAGCAAAATGGATTACGTTACGGTGATCATCATATTTTTATCAAAGACTTTGTCTCCAAAGCTGACAAAGCCTGACTTAGATTCCTGTGCTAACAATGTGTCATCAGAGGACATTACTGTATTTAAGGCTGGCATTAATTGCCTTAATTTGGAGCGATGGCGTAACTTTCTCATGGAGTGAAGCTCATTTGACCTGTTTCCCTGCACTCTGTATGTGCGACTCTGATACTCCAGATGGATTGCTGTTTAGGATACTCTGCGGTCCTGCGAATCCATCCCATTTTCAAAAGGAGCCCAATGCTTTCCCAGTACACCACCTAGCTGCCTTGCACTCATAATTACATATAGTTTTCTAGTGCATAATTGCTGGTGTCTCCTCCTCCTGTGTTTCTTCGTCACCCAGGGCGATTGGTCACGTGCTGTCCTGTCATAAAGCTAGAGCAGGATGTCATCTGACATGAGGGACAATCAGTTGCCTAGCAAGCACTAAGATGCATTTATCATGGTATTGAAATGGGTTGCAGGGTACACAGGGCGCCCAGCTGAAGACCTAGATGATGAGATTAATGAAAATGGTGCATTATTTGAGACTTGTGCATCTGTTTGAAGATGCGGTTAATCACAATGTTCTCAACTTCTCTAACTTAACTGATAGGGATGTACTAAGCTGAAGATGTTAAGATGTCGTTCATAGTTATTATTCCCACTAACTTGTAGCGTAAACCTTCCTCCCTGAACTAATCGGATCACTTAATTGCTATTGGCGTATCATGACCTAAAAGCATTGCACTGAGAAGGTGACGCCGTCACTTGGCTGGCAATCGCACCTTTTTATCTAGGTACTGATGTAGGTGCTAGAGTTGTGTAGAGAGTGGTAGCAAATGGGCATAGGATTGAGAGATGTACACCAGGTTGAACATGAAAACTGATATTTTAATTTTTAGTAAGCTGTGGATTTTCCCAATATTACTGACATCATAGTACTTATTATCAAGGCTTAGAAAATCTGTTTTTTATTGCTGTGCATACATTAGAAAATATTCAAGTTCTAAAGGACTAACAGTGGACTTTTCCATCTGCAGAATATACTGAATGACCAGAGGTGGCAGTGATGCGGAAGAGAATTTGTTTGCGTTGCTGAGACGGCCCCCCCCAAAAAAGATGCCATTCCTCAGCACTCTGCCTTCCTTCATCAATTTACATGGTAAGTCAAACTCACGTTGAATTCTTTTTCTTGTCATTAAATAAGTTCATAGCATCTGAGGGCCCGGAGTACCTTTTTAGTGGGGGTTTTGCCATGATTCTGTTTCTGTCAAGACTGTAGCAAAATGGATGACGTTACAGTGATCATCATATTTTTATCAAAGACTTTGTCTCCAAAGCTAACAAAGCCTGACTTAGATTCCTGTGCTAACAATGTGTCATCAGAGGACATTACTGTATTTAAGGCTGGCATTAATTGCCTGAATTTGGAGCGATGGCGTTACTTTCTCATGGAGTGAAGCTCATTTGACCTGTTTCCCTGCACTCTGTATGTGCGACTCTGATACTCCAGATGGATTGCTGTTTAGGATACTCTGCGGTCTTGTGAATCCTTCCTATTTTCAAAAGGAGCCCAATGCTTTCCCAGTACACCACCTAGCTGCCTTGCACTCATAATTACATATAGTTACCTAGTGCATAATTGCTGGTGTCTCCTCCTCCTGTGTTTCTTCGTCACCCAGGGCGATTGGTCACGTGCTGTCCTGACATAAAGCTAGAGCAGGATGTCATCTGACATGAGGGACAGCCAGTTGCCTAGCAAGCACTAAGATGCATTTATCATGGTATTGAAATGGGTTGCAGGGTACACAGGGCGCCCAGCTGAAGACCTAGATGATGAGATTAATGAAAATGGTGCATTATTTGAGACTTGTGCATCTGTTTGAAGATGCGGTTAATCACAATGTTCTCAACTTCTCTATAACTTAACTGATAGAGATGTACTAAGCTGAAGATGTTAAGATGTCGTTCATAGTTATTATTCCCACTAACTTGTAGCGTAAACCTTCCTCCCTGAACTTATCGGATCACTTAATTGCTATTGGCGTATCATGAACTAAAAGCATTGCACTGAGAAGGTGACGCCGTCACTTGGCTGGCAATCGCACCTTTTTATCTAGGTACTGATGTAGGTGCTAGAGTTGTGTAGAGAGTGGTAGCAAATGGGCATAGGATTGAGAGATGTACACCAGGTTGAACATGAAAACTGATATTTTAATTTTTAGTAAGCTGTGGATTTTCCCAATATTACTGACATCATAGTACTTATTATCAAGGCTTAGAAAATCTGCTTTTTATTGCTGTGCATACATTAGAAAATATTCAAGTTCTAAAGGACTAACAGTGGACTTTTCCATCTGCAGAATATACTGAATGACCAGAGGTGGCAGTGTTGCAGAAGAGAATTTGTCTGCGTTGCTGAGACCGCCCCCCCCCCCCCAAAAAAAAAGATGCCATTCCTCAGCACTCTGCCTTCCTTCATCAATTTACATGGTAAGTCAAACTCACGTTGAATTCTTTTTCTTGTCATTAAATAAGTTCATAGCATCTGAGGGCCCGGAGTACCTTTTTAGTGGGGGTTTTGCCATGATTCTGTTTCTGTCAAGACTGTAGCAAAATGGATTACGTTACGGTGATCATCATATTTTTATCAAAGACTTTGTCTCCAAAGCTGACAAAGCCTGACTTAGATTCCTGTGCTAACAATGTGTCATCAGAGGACATTACTGTATTTAAGGCTGGCATTAATTGCCTTAATTTGGAGCGATGGCGTAACTTTCTCATGGAGTGAAGCTCATTTGACCTGTTTCCCTGCACTCTGTATGTGCGACTCTCATACTCCAGATGGATTGCTGTTTAGGATACTCTGCGGTCTTGCGAATCCATCCCATTTTCAAAAGGAGCCCAATGCTTTCCCAGTACACCACCTAGCTGCCTTGCACTCATAATTACATATAGTTATCTAGTGCATAATTGCTGGTGTCTCCTCCTCCTGTGTTTCTTCGTCACCCAGGGCGATTGGTCACGTGCTGTCCTGTCATAAAGCTAGAGCAGGATGTCATCTGACATGAGGGACAATCAGTTGCCTAGCAAGCACTAAGATGCATTTATCATGGTATTGAAATGGGTTGATGGGTACACAGGGCGCCCAGCTGAAGACCTAGATGATGAGATTAATGAAAATGGTGCATTATTTGAGACTTGTGCATCTGTTTGAAGATGCGGTTAATCACAATGTTTTCAACTTCTCTATAACTTAACTGATAGGGATGTACTAAGCTGAAGATGTTAAGATGTCGTTCATAGTTATTATTCCCACTAACTTGTAGCGTAAACCTTCCTCCCTGAACTAATCGGATCACTTAATTGCTATTGGCGTATCATGACCTAAAAGCATTGCACTGAGAAGGTGACGCCGTCACTTGGCTGGCAATCGCACCTTTTTATCTTGGTACTGATGTAGGTGCTAGAGTTGTGTAGAGAGTGGTAGCAAATGGGCATAGGATTGAGAGATGTACACCAGGTTGAACATGAAAACTGATATTTTAATTTTTAGTAAGCTGTGGATTTTCCCAATATTACTGACATCATAGTACTTATTATCAAGGCTTAGAAAATCAGTTTTTTATTGCTGTGCATACATTAGAAAATATTCAAGTTCTAAAGGACTAACAGTGGACTTTTCCATCTGCAGAATATACTGAATGACCAGAGGTGGCAGTGTTGCGGAAGAGAATTTGTCTGCGTTGCTGAGACCGCCCCCCCCCCCAAAAAAAGATGCCATTCCTCAGCACTCTGCCTTCCTTCATCAATTTACATGGTAAGTCAAACTCACGTTGAATTCTTTTTCTTGTCATTAAATAAGTTCATAGCATCTGAGGGCCCGGAGTACCTTTTTAGTGGGGGTTTTGCCATGATTCTGTTTCTGTCAAGACTGTAGCAAAATGGATGACGTTACGGTGATCATCATATTTTTATCAAAGACTTTGTCTCCAAAGCTAACAAAGCCTGACTTAGATTCCTGTGCTAACAATGTGTCATCAGAGGACATTACTGTATTTAAGGCTGGCATTAATTGCCTGAATTTGGAGCGATGGCGTAACTTTCTCATGGAGTGAAGCTCATTTGACCTGTTTCCCTGCACTCTGTATGTGCGACTCTCATACTCCAGATGGATTGCTGTTTAGGATACTCTGCGGTCTTGCGAATCCATCCCATTTTCAAAAGGAGCCCAATGCTTTCCCAGTACACCACCTAGCTGCCTTGCACTCATAATTACATATAGTTATCTAGTGCATAATTGCTGGTGTCTCCTCCTCCTGTGTTTCTTCGTCACCCAGGGCGATTGGTCACGTGCTGTCCTGTCATAAAGCTAGAGCAGGATGTCATCTGACATGAGGGACAATCAGTTGCCTAGCAAGCACTAAGATGCATTTATCATGGTATTGAAATGGGTTGATGGGTACACAGGGCGCCCAGCTGAAGACCTAGATGATGAGATTAATGAAAATGGTGCATTATTTGAGACTTGTGCATCTGTTTGAAGATGCGGTTAATCACAATGTTTTCAACTTCTCTATAACTTAACTGATAGGGATGTACTAAGCTGAAGATGTTAAGATGTCGTTCATAGTTATTATTCCCACTAACTTGTAGCGTAAACCTTCCTCCCTGAACTAATCGGATCACTTAATTGCTATTGGCGTATCATGACCTAAAAGCATTGCACTGAGAAGGTGACGCCGTCACTTGGCTGGCAATCGCACCTTTTTATCTAGGTACTGATGTAGGTGCTAGAGTTGTGTAGAGAGTGGTAGCAAATGGGCATAGGATTGAGAGATGTACACCAGGTTGAACATGAAAACTGATATTTTAATTTTTAGTAAGCTGTGGATTTTCCCAATATTACTGACATCATAGTACTTATTATCAAGGCTTAGAAAATCAGTTTTTTATTGCTGTGCATACATTAGAAAATATTCAAGTTCTAAAGGACTAACAGTGGACTTTTCCATCTGCAGAATATACTGAATGACCAGAGGTGGCAGTGTTGCGGAAGAGAATTTGTCTGCGTTGCTGAGACCGCCCCCCCCCCCCCAAAAAAAAGATGCCATTCCTCAGCACTCTGCCTTCCTTCATCAATTTACATGGTAAGTCAAACTCACGTTGAATTCTTTTTCTTGTCATTAAATAAGTTCATAGCATCTGAGGGCCCGGAGTACCTTTTTAGTGGGGGTTTTGCCATGATTCTGTTTCTGTCAAGACTGTAGCAAAATGGATGACGTTACAGTGATCATCATATTTTTATCAAAGACTTTGTCTCCAAAGCTGACAAAGCCTGAATTAGATTCCTGTGCTAACAATGTGTCATCAGAGGACATTACTGTATTTAAGGCTGGCATTAATTGCCTTAATTTGGAGCGATGGCGTTACTTTCTCATGGAGTGAAGCTCATTTGACCTGTTTCCCTGCACTCTGTATGTGCGACTCTGATACTCCAGATGGATTGCTGTTTAGGATACTCTGCGGTCTTGTGAATCCTTCCCATTTTCAAAAGGAGCCCAATGCTTTCCCAGTACACCACCTAGCTGCCTTGCACTCATAATTACATATAGTTACCTAGTGCATAATTGCTGGTGTCTCCTCCTCCTGTGTTTCTTCGTCACCCAGGGCGATTGGTCACGTGCTGTCCTGTCATAAAGCTAGAGCAGGATGTCATCTGACATGAGGGACAATCAGTTGCCTAGCAAGCACTAAGATGCATTTATCATGGTATTGAAATGGGTTGCAGGGTACACAGGGCGCCCAGCTGAAGACCTAGATGATGAGATTAATGAAAATGGTGCATTATTTGAGACTTGTACATCTGTTTGAAGATGCGGTTAATCACAATGTTCTCAACTTCTCTATAACTTAACTGATAGGGATGTACTAAGCTGAAGATGTTAAGATGTCGTTTATAGTTATTATTCCCACTAACTTGTAGCGTAAACCTTCCTCCCTGAACTAATCGGATCACCTAATTGCTATTGGCGTATCATGACCTAAAAGCATTGCACTGAGAAGGTGACGCCGTCACTTGGCTGGCAATCGCACCTTTTTATCTAGGTACTGATGTAGGTGCTAGAGTTGTGTAGAGAGTGGTAGCAAATGGGCATAGGATTGAGAGATGTACACCAGGTTGCACATGAAAACTGATATTTGAATTTTTAGTAAGCTGTGGATTTTCCCAATATTACTGACATCATAGTACTTATTATCAAGGCTTAGAAAATCTGTTTTTTATTGCTGTGCATACATTAGAAAATATTCAAGTTCTAAAGGACTAACCGTGGACTTTTCCATCTGCAGAATATACTGAATGACCAGAGGTGGCAGTGTTGCGGAAGAGAATTTGTCTGCGTTGCTGAGACCGCCCCCCCCCCCCCCCAAAAAAAAAAAGATGCCATTCCTCAGCACTCTGCCTTCCTTCATCAATTTACATGGTAAGTCAAACTCACGTTGAATTCTTTTTCTTGTCATTAAATAAGTTCATAGCATCTGAGGGCCCGGAGTACCTTTTTAGTGGGGGTTTTGCCATGATTCTGTTTCTGTCAAGACTGTAGCAAAATGGATGACGTTACGGTGATCATCATATTTTTATCAAAGACTTTGTCTCCAAAGCTGACAAAGCCTGACTTAGATTCCTGTGCTAACAATGTGTCATCAGAGGACATTACTGTATTTAAGGCTGGCATTAATTGCCTTAATTTGGAGCGATGGCGTTACTTTCTCATGGAGTGAAGCTAATTTGACCTGTTTCCCTGCACTCTGTATGTGCGACTCTGATACTCCAGATGGATTGCTGTTTAGGATACTCTGCGGTCTTGCGAATCCATCCCATTTTCAAAAGGAGCCCAATGCTTTCCCAGTACACCACCTAGCTGCCTTGCACTCATAATTACATATAGTTATCTAGTGCATAATTGCTGGTGTCTCCTCCTCCTGTGTTTCTTCGTCACCCAGGGCGATTGGTCACGTGCTGTCCTGTCATAAAGCTAGAGCAGGATGTCATCTGACATGAGGGACAATCAGTTGCCCAGCAAGCACTAAGATGCATTTATCATGGTATTGAAATGGGTTGCAGGGTACACAGGGCGCCCAGCTGAAGACCTAGATGATGAGATTAATGAAAATGGTGCATTATTTGAGACTTGTGCATCTGTTTGAAGATGCGGTTAATCACAATGTTCTCAACTTCTCTATAACTTAACTGATAGGGATGTACTAAGCTGAAGATGTTAAGATGTCGTTCATAGTTATGATTCCCACTAACTTGTAGTGTAAACCTTCCTCCCTGAACTAATCGGATCACTTAATTGCTATTGGCGTATCATGACCTAAAAGCATTGCACTGAGAAGGTGACGCCGTCACTTGGCTGGCAATCGCACCTTTTTATCTAGGTACTGATGTAGGTGCTAGAGTTGTGTAGAGAGTGGTAGCAAATGGGCATAGGATTGAGAGATGTACACCAGGTTGCACATGAAAACTGATATTTGAATTTTTAGTAAGCTGTGGATTTTCCCAATATTACTGACATCATAGTACTTATTATCAAGGCTTAGAAAATCTGTTTTTTATTGCTGTGCATACATTAGAAAATATTCAAGTTCTAAAGGACTAACAGTGGACTTTTCCATCTGCAGAATATACTGAATGACCAGAGGTGGCAGTGTTGCGGAAGAGAATTTGTCTGCGTTGCTGAGACCGCCCCCCAAAAAAAAAGATGCCATTCCTCAGCACTCTGCCTTCCTTCATCAATTTACATGGTAAGTCAAACTCACGTTGAATTCTTTTTCTTGTCATTAAATAAGTTCATAGCATCTGAGGGCCCGGAGTACCTTTTTAGTGGGGGTTTTGCCATGATTCTGTTTCTGTCAAGACTGTAGCAAAATGGATTACGTTACGGTGATCATCATATTTTTATCAAAGACTTTGTCTCCAAAGCTGACAAAGCCTGACTTAGATTCCTGTGCTAACAATGTGTCATCAGAGGACATTACTGTATTTAAGGCTGGCATTAATTGCCTTAATTTGGAGCGATGGCGTAACTTTCTCATGGAGTGAAGCTCATTTGACCTGTTTCCCTGCACTCTGTATGTGCGACTCTGATACTCCAGATGGATTGCTGTTTAGGATACTCTGCGGTCCTGCGAATCCATCCCATTTTCAAAAGGAGCCCAATGCTTTCCCAGTACACCACCTAGCTGCCTTGCACTCATAATTACATATAGTTTTCTAGTGCATAATTGCTGGTGTCTCCTCCTCCTGTGTTTCTTCGTCACCCAGGGCGATTGGTCACGTGCTGTCCTGTCATAAAGCTAGAGCAGGATGTCATCTGACATGAGGGACAATCAGTTGCCTAGCAAGCACTAAGATGCATTTATCATGGTATTGAAATGGGTTGCAGGGTACACAGGGCGCCCAGCTGAAGACCTAGATGATGAGATTAATGAAAATGGTGCATTATTTGAGACTTGTGCATCTGTTTGAAGATGCGGTTAATCACAATGTTCTCAACTTCTCTAACTTAACTGATAGGGATGTACTAAGCTGAAGATGTTAAGATGTCGTTCATAGTTATTATTCCCACTAACTTGTAGCGTAAACCTTCCTCCCTGAACTTATCGGATCACTTAATTGCTATTGGCGTATCATGAACTAAAAGCATTGCACTGAGAAGGTGACGCCGTCACTTGGCTGGCAATCGCACCTTTTTATCTAGGTACTGATGTAGGTGCTAGAGTTGTGTAGAGAGTGGTAGCAAATGGGCATAGGATTGAGAGATGTACACCAGGTTGAACATGAAAACTGATATTTTAATTTTTAGTAAGCTGTGGATTTTCCCAATATTACTGACATCATAGTACTTATTATCAAGGCTTAGAAAATCTGCTTTTTATTGCTGTGCATACATTAGAAAATATTCAAGTTCTAAAGGACTAACAGTGGACTTTTCCATCTGCAGAATATACTGAATGACCAGAGGTGGCAGTGTTGCGGAAGAGAATTTGTCTGCGTTGCTGAGACCGCCCCCCCCCCCCCCAAAAAAAAAAAAGATGCCATTCCTCAGCACTCTGCCTTCCTTCATCAATTTACATGGTAAGTCAAACTCACGTTGAATTCTTTTTCTTGTCATTAAATAAGTTCATAGCATCTGAGGGCCCGGAGTACCTTTTTAGTGGGGGTTTTGCCATGATTCTGTTTCTGTCAAGACTGTAGCAAAATGGATGACGTTACGGTGATCATCATATTTTTATCAAAGACTTTGTCTCCAAAGCTGACAAAGCCTGACTTAGATTCCTGTGCTAACAATGTGTCATCAGAGGACATTACTGTATTTAAGGCTGGCATTAATTGCCTTAATTTGGAGCGATGGCGTTACTTTCTCATGGAGTGAAGCTAATTTGACCTGTTTCCCTGCACTCTGTATGTGCGACTCTGATACTCCAGATGGATTGCTGTTTAGGATACTCTGCGGTCTTGCGAATCCATCCCATTTTCAAAAGGAGCCCAATGCTTTCCCAGTACACCACCTAGCTGCCTTGCACTCATAATTACATATAGTTATCTAGTGCATAATTGCTGGTGTCTCCTCCTCCTGTGTTTCTTCGTCACCCAGGGCGATTGGTCACGTGCTGTCCTGTCATAAAGCTAGAGCAGGATGTCATCTGACATGAGGGACAATCAGTTGCCTAGCAAGCACTAAGATGCATTTATCATGGTATTGAAATGGGTTGATGGGTACACAGGGCGCCCAGCTGAAGACCTAGATGATGAGATTAATGAAAATGGTGCATTATTTGAGACTTGTGCATCTGTTTGAAGATGCGGTTAATCACAATGTTTTCAACTTCTCTATAACTTAACTGATAGGGATGTACTAAGCTGAAGATGTTAAGATGTCGTTCATAGTTATTATTCCCACTAACTTGTAGCGTAAACCTTCCTCCCTGAACTAATCGGATCACTTAATTGCTATTGGCGTATCATGACCTAAAAGCATTGCACTGAGAAGGTGACGCCGTCACTTGGCTGGCAATCGCACCTTTTTATCTTGGTACTGATGTAGGTGCTAGAGTTGTGTAGAGAGTGGTAGCAAATGGGCATAGGATTGAGAGATGTACACCAGGTTGAACATGAAAACTGATATTTTAATTTTTAGTAAGCTGTGGATTTTCCCAATATTACTGACATCATAGTACTTATTATCAAGGCTTAGAAAATCAGTTTTTTATTGCTGTGCATACATTAGAAAATATTCAAGTTCTAAAGGACTAACAGTGGACTTTTCCATCTGCAGAATATACTGAATGACCAGAGGTGGCAGTGTTGCGGAAGAGAATTTGTCTGCGTTGCTGAGACCGCCCCCCCCCCCCCCCAAAAAAGATGCCATTCCTCAGCACTCTGCCTTCCTTCATCAATTTACATGGTAAGTCAAACTCACGTTGAATTCTTTTTCTTGTCATTAAATAAGTTCATAGCATCTGAGGGCCCGGAGTACCTTTTTAGTGGGGGTTTTGCCATGATTCTGTTTCTGTCAAGACTGTAGCAAAATGGATGACGTTACAGTGATCATCATATTTTTATCAAAGACTTTGTCTCCAAAGCTGACAAAGCCTGAATTAGATTCCTGTGCTAACAATGTGTCATCAGAGGACATTACTGTATTTAAGGCTGGCATTAATTGCCTTAATTTGGAGCGATGGCGTTACTTTCTCATGGAGTGAAGCTCATTTGACCTGTTTCCCTGCACTCTGTATGTGCGACTCTGATACTCCAGATGGATTGCTGTTTAGGATACTCTGCGGTCTTGTGAATCCTTCCCATTTTCAAAAGGAGCCCAATGCTTTCCCAGTACACCACCTAGCTGCCTTGCACTCATAATTACATATAGTTACCTAGTGCATAATTGCTGGTGTCTCCTCCTCCTGTGTTTCTTCGTCACCCAGGGCGATTGGTCACGTGCTGTCCTGACATAAAGCTAGAGCAGGATGTCATCTGACATGAGGGACAACCAGTTGCCTAGCAAGCACTAAGATGCATTTATCATGGTATTGAAATGGGTTGCAGGGTACACAGGGCGCCCAGCTGAAGACCTAGATGATGAGATTAATGAAAATGGTGCATTATTTGAGACTTGTGCATCTGTTTGAAGATGCGGTTAATCACAATGTTCTCAACTTCTCTATAACTTAACTGATAGGGATGTACTAAGCTGAAGATGTTAAGATGTCGTTCATAGTTATTATTCCCACTAACTTGTAGCGTAAACCTTCCTCCCTGAACTAATCGGATCACTTAATTGCTATTGGCGTATCATGACCTAAAAGCATTGCACTGAGAAGGTGACGCCGTCACTTGGCTGGCAATCGCACCTTTTTATCTAGGTACTGATGTAAGTGCTAGAGTTGTGTAGAGAGTGGTAGCAAATGGGCATAGGATTGAGAGATGTACACCAGGTTGAACATGAAAACTGATATTTTAATTTTTAGTAAGCTGTGGATTTTCCCAATATTACTGACATCATAGTACTTATTATCAAGGCTTAGAAAATCTGTTTTTTATTGCTGTGCATACATTAGAAAATATTCAAGTTCTAAAGGACTAACAGTGGACTTTTCCATCTGCAGAATATACTGAATGACCAGAGGTGGCAGTGTTGCGGAAGAGAATTTGTCTGCGTTGCTGAGACCGCCCCCCCCCCCCCCCCAAAAAAAAAGATGCCATTCCTCAGCACTCTGCCTTCCTTCATCAATTTACATGGTAAGTCAAACTCACGTTGAATTCTTTTTCTTGTCATTAAATAAGTTCATAGCATCTGAGGGCCCGGAGTACCTTTTTAGTGGGGGTTTTGCCATGATTCTGTTTCTGTCAAGACTGTAGCAAAATGGATGACGTTACAGTGATCATCATATTTTTATCAAAGACTTTGTCTCCAAAGCTGACAAAGCCTGACTTAGATTCCTGTGCTAACAATGTGTCATCAGAGGACATTACTGTATTTAAGGCTGGCATTAATTGCCTTAATTTGGAGCGATGGCGTAACTTTCTCATGGAGTGAAGCTCATTTGACCTGTTTCCCTGCACTCTGTATGTGCGACTCTGATACTCCAGATGGATTGCTGTTTAGGATACTCTGCGGTCTTGTGAATCCTTCCCATTTTCAAAAGGAGCCCAATGCTTTCCCAGTACACCACCTAGCTGCCTTGCACTCATAATTACATATAGTTACCTAGTGCATAATTGCTGGTGTCTCCTCCTCCTGTGTTTCTTCGTCACCCAGGGCGATTGGTCACGTGCTGTCCTGACATAAAGCTAGAGCAGGATGTCATCTGACATGAGGGACAACCAGTTGCCTAGCAAGCACTAAGATGCATTTATCATGGTATTGAAATGGGTTGCAGGGTACACAGGGCGCCCAGCTGAAGACCTAGATGATGAGATTAATGAAAATGGTGCATTATTTGAGACTTGTGCATCTGTTTGAAGATGCGGTTAATCACAATGTTCTCAACTTCTCTATAACTTAACTGATAGGGATGTACTAAGCTGAAGATGTTAAGATGTCGTTCATAGTTATGATTCCCACTAACTTGTAGCGTAAACCTTCCTCCCTGAACTAATCGGATCACTTAATTGCTATTGGCGTATCATGACCTAAAAGCATTGCACTGAGAAGGTGACGCCGTCACTTGGCTGGCAATCGCACCTTTTTATCTAGGTACTGATGTAGGTGCTAGAGTTGTGTAGAGAGTGGTAGCAAATGGGCATAGGATTGAGAGATGTACACCAGGTTGAACATGAAAACTGATATTTTAATTTTTAGTAAGCTGTGGATTTTCCCAATATTACTGACATCATAGTACTTATTATCAAGGCTTAGAAAATCAGTTTTTTATTGCTGTGCATACATTAGAAAATATTCAAGTTCTAAAGGACTAACAGTGGACTTTTCCATCTGCAGAATATACTGAATGACCAGAGGTGGCAGTGTTGCGGAAGGTAATTTGTCTGCGTTGCTGAGACCGCCCCCCCCCCCCCCCAAAAAAAAGATGCCATTCCTCAGCACTCTGCCTTCCTTCATCAATTTACATGGTAAGTCAAACTCACGTTGAATTCTTTTTCTTGTCATTAAATAAGTTCATAGCATCTGAGGGCCCGGAGTACCTTTTTAGTGGGGGTTTTGCCATGATTCTGTTTCTGTCAAGACTGTAGCAAAATGGATGACGTTACAGTGATCATCATATTTTTATCAAAGACTTTGTCTCCAAAGCTGACAAAGCCTGAATTAGATTCCTGTGCTAACAATGTGTCATCAGAGGACATTACTGTATTTAAGGCTGGCATTAATTGCCTTAATTTGGAGCGATGGCGTTACTTTCTCATGGAGTGAAGCTCATTTGACCTGTTTCCCTGCACTCTGTATGTGCGACTCTGATACTCCAGATGGATTGCTGTTTAGGATACTCTGCGGTCTTGCGAATCCATCCCATTTTCAAAAGGAGCCCAATGCTTTCCCAGTACACCACCTAGCTGCCTTGCACTCATAATTACATATAGTTATCTAGTGCATAATTGCTGGTGTCTCCTCCTCCTGTGTTTCTTCGTCACCCAGGGCGATTGGTCACGTGCTGTCCTGTCATAAAGCTAGAGCAGGATGTCATCTGACATGAGGGACAATCAGTTGCCCAGCAAGCACTAAGATGCATTTATCATGGTATTGAAATGGGTTGCAGGGTACACAGGGCGCCCAGCTGAAGACCTAGATGATGAGATTAATGAAAATGGTGCATTATTTGAGACTTGTGCATCTGTTTGAAGATGCGGTTAATCACAATGTTCTCAACTTCTCTATAACTTAACTGATAGGGATGTACTAAGCTGAAGATGTTAAGATGTCGTTCATAGTTATGATTCCCACTAACTTGTAGTGTAAACCTTCCTCCCTGAACTAATCGGATCACTTAATTGCTATTGGCGTATCATGACCTAAAAGCATTGCACTGAGAAGGTGACGCCGTCACTTGGCTGGCAATCGCACCTTTGTATCTAGGTACTGATGTAGGTGCTAGAGTTGTGTAGAGAGTGGTAGCAAATGGGCATAGGATTGAGAGATGTACACCAGGTTGCACATGAAAACTGATATTTGAATTTTTAGTAAGCTGTGGATTTTCCCAATATTACTGACATCATAGTACTTATTATCAAGGCTTAGAAAATCTGTTTTTTATTGCTGTGCATACATTAGAAAATATTCAAGTTCTAAAGGACTAACAGTGGACTTTTCCATCTGCAGAATATACTGAATGACCAGAGGTGGCAGTGATGCGGAAGAGAATTTGTTTGCGTTGCTGAGACGGCCCCCCCCCCCCCCAAAAAAAGATGCCATTCCTCAGCACTCTGCCTTCCTTCATCAATTTACATGGTAAGTCAAACTCACGTTGAATTCTTTTTCTTGTCATTAAATAAGTTCATAGCATCTGAGGGCCCGGAGTACCTTTTTAGTGGGGGTTTTGCCATGATTCTGTTTCTGTCAAGACTGTAGCAAAATGGATGACGTTACAGTGATCATCATATTTTTATCAAAGACTTTGTCTCCAAAGCTAACAAAGCCTGACTTAGATTCCTGTGCTAACAATGTGTCATCAGAGGACATTACTGTATTTAAGGCTGGCATTAATTGCCTGAATTTGGAGCGATGGCGTTACTTTCTCATGGAGTGAAGCTCATTTGACCTGTTTCCCTGCACTCTGTATGTGCGACTCTGATACTCCAGATGGATTGCTGTTTAGGATACTCTGCGGTCTTGTGAATCCTTCCTATTTTCAAAAGGAGCCCAATGCTTTCCCAGTACACCACCTAGCTGCCTTGCACTCATAATTACATATAGTTACCTAGTGCATAATTGCTGGTGTCTCCTCCTCCTGTGTTTCTTCGTCACCCAGGGCGATTGGTCACGTGCTGTCGTGACATAAAGCTAGAGCAGGATGTCATCTGACATGAGGGACAGCCAGTTGCCTAGCAAGCACTAAGATGCATTTATCATGGTATTGAAATGGGTTGCAGGGTACACAGGGCGCCCAGCTGAAGACCTAGATGATGAGATTAATGAAAATGGTGCATTATTTGAGACTTGTGCATCTGTTTGAAGATGCGGTTAATCACAATGTTCTCAACTTCTCTATAACTTAACTGATAGAGATGTACTAAGCTGAAGATGTTAAGATGTCGTTCATAGTTATTATTCCCACTAACTTGTAGCGTAAACCTTCCTCCCTGAACTTATCGGATCACTTAATTGCTATTGGCGTATCATGAACTAAAAGCATTGCACTGAGAAGGTGACGCCGTCACTTGGCTGGCAATCGCACCTTTTTATCTAGGTACTGATGTAGGTGCTAGAGTTGTGTAGAGAGTGGTAGCAAATGGGCATAGGATTGAGAGATGTACACCAGGTTGAACATGAAAACTGATATTTTAATTTTTAGTAAGCTGTGGATTTTCCCAATATTACTGACATCATAGTACTTATTATCAAGGCTTAGAAAATCTGTTTTTTATTGCTGTGCATACATTAGAAAATATTCAAGTTCTAAAGGACTAACAGTGGACTTTTCCATCTGCAGAATATACTGAATGACCAGAGGTGGCAGTGTTGCGGAAGAGAATTTGTCTGCGTTGCTGAGACCGCCCCCCCCCCCCCCCCCCAAAAAAAGATGCCATTCCTCAGCACTCTGCCTTCCTTCATCAATTTACATGGTAAGTCAAACTCACGTTGAATTCTTTTTCTTGTCATTAAATAAGTTCATAGCATCTGAGGGCCCGGAGTACCTTTTTAGTGGGGGTTTTGCCATGATTCTGTTTCTGTCAAGACTGTAGCAAAATGGATGACGTTACAGTGATCATCATATTTTTATCAAAGACTTTGTCTCCAAAGCTGACAAAGCCTGAATTAGATTCCTGTGCTAACAATGTGTCATCAGAGGACATTACTGTATTTAAGGCTGGCATTAATTGCCTTAATTTGGAGCGATGGCGTTACTTTCTCATGGAGTGAAGCTCATTTGACCTGTTTCCCTGCACTCTGTATGTGCGACTCTGATACTCCAGATGGATTGCTGTTTAGGATACTCTGCGGTCTTGTGAATCCTTCCCATTTTCAAAAGGAGCCCAATGCTTTCCCAGTACACCACCTAGCTGCCTTGCACTCATAATTACATATAGTTACCTAGTGCATAATTGCTGGTGTCTCCTCCTCCTGTGTTTCTTCGTCACCCAGGGCGATTGGTCACGTGCTGTCCTGTCATAAAGCTAGAGCAGGATGTCATCTGACATGAGGGACAATCAGTTGCCTAGCAAGCACTAAGATGCATTTATCATGGTATTGAAATGGGTTGCAGGGTACACAGGGCGCCCAGCTGAAGACCTAGATGATGAGATTAATGAAAATGGTGCATTATTTGAGACTTGTGCATCTGTTTGAAGATGCGGTTAATCACAATGTTCTCAACTTCTCTATAACTTAACTGATAGGGATGTACTAAGCTGAAGATGTTAAGATGTCGTTTATAGTTATTATTCCCACTAACTTGTAGCGTAAACCTTCCTCCCTGAACTAATCGGATCACTTAATTGCTATTGGCGTATCATGACCTAAAAGCATTGCACTGAGAAGGTGACGCCGTCACTTGGCTGGCAATCGCACCTTTTTATCTAGGTACTGATGTAGGTGCTAGAGTTGTGTAGAGAGTGGTAGCAAATGGGCATAGGATTGAGAGATGTACACCAGGTTGCACATGAAAACTGATATTTTAATTTTTAGTAAGCTGTGGATTTTCCCAATATTACTGACATCATAGTACTTATTATCAAGGCTTAGAAAATCTGTTTTTTATTGCTGTGCATACATTAGAAAATATTCAAGTTCTAAAGGACTAACCGTGGACTTTTCCATCTGCAGAATATACTGAATGACCAGAGGTGGCAGTGTTGCGGAAGAGAATTTGTCTGCGTTGCTGAGACCGCCCCCCCCCCCCCCCAAAAAAAAGATGCCATTCCTCAGCACTCTGCCTTCCTTCATCAATTTACATGGTAAGTCAAACTCACGTTGAATTCTTTTTCTTGTCATTAAATAAGTTCATAGCATCTGAGGGCCCGGAGTACCTTTTTAGTGGGGGTTTTGCCATGATTCTGTTTCTGTCAAGACTGTAGCAAAATGGATGACGTTACGGTGATCATCATATTTTTATCAAAGAATTTGTCTCCAAAGCTGACAAAGCCTGACTTAGATTCCTGTGCTAACAATGTGTCATCAGAGGACATTACTGTATTTAAGGCTGGCATTAATTGCCTTAATTTGGAGCGATGGCGTAACTTTCTCATGGAGTGAAGCTCATTTGACCTGTTTCCCTGCACTCTGTATGTGCGACTCTGATACTCCAGATGGATTGCTGTTTAGGATACTCTGCGGTCTTGTGAATCCTTCCCATTTTCAAAAGGAGCCCAATGCTTTCCCAGTACACCACCTAGCTGCCTTGCACTCATAATTACATATAGTTACCTAGTGCATAATTGCTGGTGTCTCCTCCTCCTGTGTTTCTTCGTCACCCAGGGCGATTGGTCACGTGCTGTCCTGACATAAAGCTAGAGCAGGATGTCATCTGACATGAGGGACAACCAGTTGCCTAGCAAGCACTAAGATGCATTTATCATGGTATTGAAATGGGTTGCAGGGTACACAGGGCGCCCAGCTGAAGACCTAGATGATGAGATTAATGAAAATGGTGCATTATTTGAGACTTGTGCATCTGTTTGAAGATGCGGTTAATCACAATGTTCTCAACTTCTCTATAACTTAACTGATAGGGATGTACTAAGCTGAAGATGTTAAGATGTCGTTTATAGTTATTATTCCCACTAACTTGTAGCGTAAACCTTCCTCCCTGAACTAATCGGATCACTTAATTGCTATTGGCGTATCATGACCTAAAAGCATTGCACTGAGAAGGTGACGCCGTCACTTGGCTGGCAATCGCACCTTTTTATCTAGGTACTGATGTAGGTGCTAGAGTTGTGTAGAGAGTGGTAGCAAATGGGCATAGGATTGAGAGATGTACACCAGGTTGCACATGAAAACTGATATTTTAATTTTTAGTAAGCTGTGGATTTTCCCAATATTACTGACATCATAGTACTTATTATCAAGGCTTAGAAAATCTGTTTTTTATTGCTGTGCATACATTAGAAAATATTCAAGTTCTAAAGGACTAACCGTGGACTTTTCCATCTGCAGAATATACTGAATGACCAGAGGTGGCAGTGTTGCGGAAGAGAATTTGTCTGCGTTGCTGAGACCGCCCCCCCCCCCCCCCCAAAAAAAAGATGCCATTCCTCAGCACTCTGCCTTCCTTCATCAATTTACATGGTAAGTCAAACTCACGTTGAATTCTTTTTCTTGTCATTAAATAAGTTCATAGCATCTGAGGGCCCGGAGTACCTTTTTAGTGGGGGTTTTGCCATGATTCTGTTTCTGTCAAGACTGTAGCAAAATGGATGACGTTACGGTGATCATCATATTTTTATCAAAGACTTTGTCTCCAAAGCTGACAAAGCCTGACTTAGATTCCTGTGCTAACAATGTGTCATCAGAGGACATTACTGTATTTAAGGCTGGCATTAATTGCCTTAATTTGGAGCGATGGCGTAACTTTCTCATGGAGTGAAGCTCATTTGACCTGTTTCCCTGCACTCTGTATGTGCGACTCTGATACTCCAGATGGATTGCTGTTTAGGATACTCTGCGGTCTTGTGAATCCTTCCCATTTTCAAAAGGAGCCCAATGCTTTCCCAGTACACCACCTAGCTGCCTTGCACTCATAATTACATATAGTTACCTAGTGCATAATTGCTGGTGTCTACTCCTCCTGTGTTTCTTCGTCACCCAGGGCGATTGGTCACGTGCTGTCCTGACATAAAGCTAGAGCAGGATGTCATCTGACATGAGGGACAACCAGTTGCCTAGCAAGCACTAAGATGCATTTATCATGGTATTGAAATGGGTTGCAGGGTACACAGGGCGCCCAGCTGAAGACCTAGATGATGAGATTAATGAAAATGGTGCATTATTTGAGACTTGTGCATCTGTTTGAAGATGCGGTTAATCACAATGTTCTCAACTTCTCTATAACTTAACTGATAGGGATGTACTAAGCTGAAGATGTTAAGATGTCGTTTATAGTTATTATTCCCACTAACTTGTAGCGTAAACCTTCCTCCCTGAACTAATCGGATCACCTAATTGCTATTGGCGTATCATGACCTAAAAGCATTGCACTGAGAAGGTGACGCCGTCACTTGGCTGGCAATCGCACCTTTTTATCTAGGTACTGATGTAGGTGCTAGAGTTGTGTAGAGAGTGGTAGCAAATGGGCATAGGATTGAGAGATGTACACCAGGTTGCACATGAAAACTGATATTTGAATTTTTAGTAAGCTGTGGATTTTCCCAATATTACTGACATCATAGTACTTATTATCAAGGCTTAGAAAATCTGTTTTTTATTGCTGTGCATACATTAGAAAATATTCAAGTTCTAAAGGACTAACCGTGGACTTTTCCATCTGCAGAATATACTGAATGACCAGAGGTGGCAGTGTTGCGGAAGAGAATTTGTCTGCGTTGCTGAGACCGCCCCCCAAAAAAAAAAGATGCCATTCCTCAGCACTCTGCCTTCCTTCATCAATTTACATGGTAAGTCAAACTCACGTTGAATTCTTTTTCTTGTCATTAAATAAGTTCATAGCATCTGAGGGCCCGGAGTACCTTTTTAGTGGGGGTTTTGCCATGATTCTGTTTCTGTCAAGACTGTAGCAAAATGGATTACGTTACGGTGATCATCATATTTTTATCAAAGACTTTGTCTCCAAAGCTGACAAAGCCTGACTTAGATTCCTGTGCTAACAATGTGTCATCAGAGGACATTACTGTATTTAAGGCTGGCATTAATTGCCTTAATTTGGAGCGATGGCGTAACTTTCTCATGGAGTGAAGCTCATTTGACCTGTTTCCCTGCACTCTGTATGTGCGACTCTGATACTCCAGATGGATTGCTGTTTAGGATACTCTGCGGTCCTGCGAATCCATCCCATTTTCAAAAGGAGCCCAATGCTTTCCCAGTACACCACCTAGCTGCCTTGCACTCATAATTACATATAGTTTTCTAGTGCATAATTGCTGGTGTCTCCTCCTCCTGTGTTTCTTCGTCACCCAGGGCGATTGGTCACGTGCTGTCCTGTCATAAAGCTAGAGCAGGATGTCATCTGACATGAGGGACAATCAGTTGCCTAGCAAGCACTAAGATGCATTTATCATGGTATTGAAATGGGTTGCAGGGTACACAGGGCGCCCAGCTGAAGACCTAGATGATGAGATTAATGAAAATGGTGCATTATTTGAGACTTGTGCATCTGTTTGAAGATGCGGTTAATCACAATGTTCTCAACTTCTCTATAACTTAACTGATAGGGATGTACTAAGCTGAAGATGTTAAGATGTCGTTCATAGTTATTATTCCCACTAACTTGTAGCGTAAACCTTCCTCCCTGAACTAATCGGATCACTTAATTGCTATTGGCGTATCATGACCTAAAAGCATTGCACTGAGAAGGTGACGCCGTCACTTGGCTGGCAATCGCACCTTTTTATCTAGGTACTGATGTAGGTGCTAGAGTTGTGTAGAGAGTGGTAGCAAATGGGCATAGGATTGAGAGATGTACACCAGGTTGAACATGAAAACTGATATTTTAATTTTTAGTAAGCTGTGGATTTTCCCAATATTACTGACATCATAGTACTTATTATCAAGGCTTAGAAAATCAGTTTTTTATTGCTGTGCATACATTAGAAAATATTCAAGTTCTAAAGGACTAACAGTGGACTTTTCCATCTGCAGAATATACTGAATGACCAGAGGTGGCAGTGTTGCGGAAGGTAATTTGTCTGCGTTGCTGAGACCGCCCCCCCCCCCCCCAAAAAAAAAGATGCCATTCCTCAGCACTCTGCCTTCCTTCATCAATTTACATGGTAAGTCAAACTCACGTTGAATTCTTTTTCTTGTCATTAAATAAGTTCATAGCATCTGAGGGCCCGGAGTACCTTTTTAGTGGGGGTTTTGCCATGATTCTGTTTCTGTCAAGACTGTAGCAAAATGGATGACGTTACAGTGATCATCATATTTTTATCAAAGACTTTGTCTCCAAAGCTGACAAAGCCTGAATTAGATTCCTGTGCTAACAATGTGTCATCAGAGGACATTACTGTATTTAAGGCTGGCATTAATTGCCTTAATTTGGAGCGATGGCGTTACTTTCTCATGGAGTGAAGCTCATTTGACCTGTTTCCCTGCACTCTGTATGTGCGACTCTGATACTCCAGATGGATTGCTGTTTAGGATACTCTGCGGTCTTGCGAATCCATCCCATTTTCAAAAGGAGCCCAATGCTTTCCCAGTACACCACCTAGCTGCCTTGCACTCATAATTACATATAGTTATCTAGTGCATAATTGCTGGTGTCTCCTCCTCCTGTGTTTCTTCGTCACCCAGGGCGATTGGTCACGTGCTGTCCTGTCATAAAGCTAGAGCAGGATGTCATCTGACATGAGGGACAATCAGTTGCCCAGCAAGCACTAAGATGCATTTATCATGGTATTGAAATGGGTTGCAGGGTACACAGGGCGCCCAGCTGAAGACCTAGATGATGAGATTAATGAAAATGGTGCATTATTTGAGACTTGTGCATCTGTTTGAAGATGCGGTTAATCACAATGTTCTCAACTTCTCTATAACTTAACTGATAGGGATGTACTAAGCTGAAGATGTTAAGATGTCGTTCATAGTTATGATTCCCACTAACTTGTAGTGTAAACCTTCCTCCCTGAACTAATCGGATCACTTAATTGCTATTGGCGTATCATGACCTAAAAGCATTGCACTGAGAAGGTGACGCCGTCACTTGGCTGGCAATCGCACCTTTTTATCTAGGTACTGATGTAGGTGCTAGAGTTGTGTAGAGAGTGGTAGCAAATGGGCATAGGATTGAGAGATGTACACCAGGTTGCACATGAAAACTGATATTTGAATTTTTAGTAAGCTGTGGATTTTCCCAATATTACTGACATCATAGTACTTATTATCAAGGCTTAGAAAATCTGTTTTTTATTGCTGTGCATACATTAGAAAATATTCAAGTTCTAAAGGACTAACAGTGGACTTTTCCATCTGCAGAATATACTGAATGACCAGAGGTGGCAGTGATGCGGAAGAGAATTTGTTTGCGTTGCTGAGACGGCCCCCCCCCCCCAAAAAAAGATGCCATTCCTCAGCACTCTGCCTTCCTTCATCAATTTACATGGTAAGTCAAACTCACGTTGAATTCTTTTTCTTGTCATTAAATAAGTTCATAGCATCTGAGGGCCCGGAGTACCTTTTTAGTGGGGGTTTTGCCATGATTCTGTTTCTGTCAAGACTGTAGCAAAATGGATGACGTTACAGTGATCATCATATTTTTATCAAAGACTTTGTCTCCAAAGCTAACAAAGCCTGACTTAGATTCCTGTGCTAACAATGTGTCATCAGAGGACATTACTGTATTTAAGGCTGGCATTAATTGCCTGAATTTGGAGCGATGGCGTTACTTTCTCATGGAGTGAAGCTCATTTGACCTGTTTCCCTGCACTCTGTATGTGCGACTCTGATACTCCAGATGGATTGCTGTTTAGGATACTCTGCGGTCTTGTGAATCCTTCCTATTTTCAAAAGGAGCCCAATGCTTTCCCAGTACACCACCTAGCTGCCTTGCACTCATAATTACATATAGTTACCTAGTGCATAATTGCTGGTGTCTCCTCCTCCTGTGTTTCTTCGTCACCCAGGGCGATTGGTCACGTGCTGTCGTGACATAAAGCTAGAGCAGGATGTCATCTGACATGAGGGACAGCCAGTTGCCTAGCAAGCACTAAGATGCATTTATCATGGTATTGAAATGGGTTGCAGGGTACACAGGGCGCCCAGCTGAAGACCTAGATGATGAGATTAATGAAAATGGTGCATTATTTGAGACTTGTGCATCTGTTTGAAGATGCGGTTAATCACAATGTTCTCAACTTCTCTATAACTTAACTGATAGAGATGTACTAAGCTGAAGATGTTAAGATGTCGTTCATAGTTATTATTCCCACTAACTTGTAGCGTAAACCTTCCTCCCTGAACTTATCGGATCACTTAATTGCTATTGGCGTATCATGAACTAAAAGCATTGCACTGAGAAGGTGACGCCGTCACTTGGCTGGCAATCGCACCTTTTTATCTAGGTACTGATGTAGGTGCTAGAGTTGTGTAGAGAGTGGTAGCAAATGGGCATAGGATTGAGAGATGTACACCAGGTTGAACATGAAAACTGATATTTTAATTTTTAGTAAGCTGTGGATTTTCCCAATATTACTGACATCATAGTACTTATTATCAAGGCTTAGAAAATCTGTTTTTTATTGCTGTGCATACATTAGAAAATATTCAAGTTCTAAAGGACTAACAGTGGACTTTTCCATCTGCAGAATATACTGAATGACCAGAGGTGGCAGTGTTGCGGAAGAGAATTTGTCTGCGTTGCTGAGACCGCCCCCCCCCCCCCCCCAAAAAAAAAGATGCCATTCCTCAGCACTCTGCCTTCCTTCATCAATTTACATGGTAAGTCAAACTCACGTTGAATTCTTTTTCTTGTCATTAAATAAGTTCATAGCATCTGAGGGCCCGGAGTACCTTTTTAGTGGGGGTTTTGCCATGATTCTGTTTCTGTCAAGACTGTAGCAAAATGGATGACGTTACAGTGATCATCATATTTTTATCAAAGACTTTGTCTCCAAAGCTGACAAAGCCTGAATTAGATTCCTGTGCTAACAATGTGTCATCAGAGGACATTACTGTATTTAAGGCTGGCATTAATTGCCTTAATTTGGAGCGATGGCGTTACTTTCTCATGGAGTGAAGCTCATTTGACCTGTTTCCCTGCACTCTGTATGTGCGACTCTGATACTCCAGATGGATTGCTGTTTAGGATACTCTGCGGTCTTGTGAATCCTTCCCATTTTCAAAAGGAGCCCAATGCTTTCCCAGTACACCACCTAGCTGCCTTGCACTCATAATTACATATAGTTACCTAGTGCATAATTGCTGGTGTCTCCTCCTCCTGTGTTTCTTCGTCACCCAGGGCGATTGGTCACGTGCTGTCCTGTCATAAAGCTAGAGCAGGATGTCATCTGACATGAGGGACAATCAGTTGCCTAGCAAGCACTAAGATGCATTTATCATGGTATTGAAATGGGTTGCAGGGTACACAGGGCGCCCAGCTGAAGACCTAGATGATGAGATTAATGAAAATGGTGCATTATTTGAGACTTGTGCATCTGTTTGAAGATGCGGTTAATCACAATGTTCTCAACTTCTCTATAACTTAACTGATAGGGATGTACTAAGCTGAAGATGTTAAGATGTCGTTTATAGTTATTATTCCCACTAACTTGTAGCGTAAACCTTCCTCCCTGAACTAATCGGATCACTTAATTGCTATTGGCGTATCATGACCTAAAAGCATTGCACTGAGAAGGTGACGCCGTCACTTGGCTGGCAATCGCACCTTTTTATCTAGGTACTGATGTAGGTGCTAGAGTTGTGTAGAGAGTGGTAGCAAATGGGCATAGGATTGAGAGATGTACACCAGGTTGCACATGAAAACTGATATTTTAATTTTTAGTAAGCTGTGGATTTTCCCAATATTACTGACATCATAGTACTTATTATCAAGGCTTAGAAAATCTGTTTTTTATTGCTGTGCATACATTAGAAAATATTCAAGTTCTAAAGGACTAACCGTGGACTTTTCCATCTGCAGAATATACTGAATGACCAGAGGTGGCAGTGTTGCGGAAGAGAATTTGTCTGCGTTGCTGAGACCGCCCCCTCCCCCCCCCAAAAAAAAAGATGCCATTCCTCAGCACTCTGCCTTCCTTCATCAATTTACATGGTAAGTCAAACTCACGTTGAATTCTTTTTCTTGTCATTAAATAAGTTCATAGCATCTGAGGGCCCGGAGTACCTTTTTAGTGGGGGTTTTGCCATGATTCTGTTTCTGTCAAGACTGTAGCAAAATGGATGACGTTACGGTGATCATCATATTTTTATCAAAGAATTTGTCTCCAAAGCTGACAAAGCCTGACTTAGATTCCTGTGCTAACAATGTGTCATCAGAGGACATTACTGTATTTAAGGCTGGCATTAATTGCCTTAATTTGGAGCGATGGCGTAACTTTCTCATGGAGTGAAGCTCATTTGACCTGTTTCCCTGCACTCTGTATGTGCGACTCTGATACTCCAGATGGATTGCTGTTTAGGATACTCTGCGGTCTTGTGAATCCTTCCCATTTTCAAAAGGAGCCCAATGCTTTCCCAGTACACCACCTAGCTGCCTTGCACTCATAATTACATATAGTTACCTAGTGCATAATTGCTGGTGTCTCCTCCTCCTGTGTTTCTTCGTCACCCAGGGCGATTGGTCACGTGCTGTCCTGTCATAAAGCTAGAGCAGGATGTCATCTGACATGAGGGACAATCAGTTGCCTAGCAAGCACTAAGATGCATTTATCATGGTATTGAAATGGGTTGCAGGGTACACAGGGCGCCCAGCTGAAGACCTAGATGATGAGATTAATGAAAATGGTGCATTATTTGAGACTTGTGCATCTGTTTGAAGATGCGGTTAATCACAATGTTCTCAACTTCTCTAACTTAACTGATAGGGATGTACTAAGCTGAAGATGTTAAGATGTCGTTCATAGTTATTATTCCCACTAACTTGTAGCGTAAACCTTCCTCCCTGAACTAATCGGATCACTTAATTGCTATTGGCGTATCATGACCTAAAAGCATTGCACTGAGAAGGTGACGCCGTCACTTGGCTGGCAATCGCACCTTTTTATCTAGGTACTGATGTAGGTGCTAGAGTTGTGTAGAGAGTGGTAGCAAATGGGCATAGGATTGAGAGATGTACACCAGGTTGAACATGAAAACTGATATTTTAATTTTTAGTAAGCTGTGGATTTTCCCAATATTACTGACATCATAGTACTTATTATCAAGGCTTAGAAAATCTGTTTTTTATTGCTGTGCATACATTAGAAAATATTCAAGTTCTAAAGGACTAACAGTGGACTTTTCCATCTGCAGAATATACTGAATGACCAGAGGTGGCAGTGATGCGGAAGAGAATTTGTTTGCGTTGCTGAGACGGCCCCCCCCCCCAAAAAAAAGATGCCATTCCTCAGCACTCTGCCTTCCTTCATCAATTTACATGGTAAGTCAAACTCACGTTGAATTCTTTTTCTTGTCATTAAATAAGTTCATAGCATCTGAGGGCCCGGAGTACCTTTTTAGTGGGGGTTTTGCCATGATTCTGTTTCTGTCAAGACTGTAGCAAAATGGATGACGTTACAGTGATCATCATATTTTTATCAAAGACTTTGTCTCCAAAGCTAACAAAGCCTGACTTAGATTCCTGTGCTAACAATGTGTCATCAGAGGACATTACTGTATTTAAGGCTGGCATTAATTGCCTGAATTTGGAGCGATGGCGTTACTTTCTCATGGAGTGAAGCTCATTTGACCTGTTTCCCTGCACTCTGTATGTGCGACTCTGATACTCCAGATGGATTGCTGTTTAGGATACTCTGCGGTCTTGTGAATCCTTCCTATTTTCAAAAGGAGCCCAATGCTTTCCCAGTACACCACCTAGCTGCCTTGCACTCATAATTACATATAGTTACCTAGTGCATAATTGCTGGTGTCTCCTCCTCCTGTGTTTCTTCGTCACCCAGGGCGATTGGTCACGTGCTGTCCTGACATAAAGCTAGAGCAGGATGTCATCTGACATGAGGGACAGCCAGTTGCCTAGCAAGCACTAAGATGCATTTATCATGGTATTGAAATGGGTTGCAGGGTACACAGGGCGCCCAGCTGAAGACCTAGATGATGAGATTAATGAAAATGGTGCATTATTTGAGACTTGTGCATCTGTTTGAAGATGCGGTTAATCACAATGTTCTCAACTTCTCTATAACTTAACTGATAGAGATGTACTAAGCTGAAGATGTTAAGATGTCGTTCATAGTTATTATTCCCACTAACTTGTAGCGTAAACCTTCCTCCCTGAACTTATCGGATCACTTAATTGCTATTGGCGTATCATGAACTAAAAGCATTGCACTGAGAAGGTGACGCCGTCACTTGGCTGGCAATCGCACCTTTTTATCTAGGTACTGATGTAGGTGCTAGAGTTGTGTAGAGAGTGGTAGCAAATGGGCATAGGATTGAGAGATGTACACCAGGTTGAACATGAAAACTGATATTTTAATTTTTAGTAAGCTGTGGATTTTCCCAATATTACTGACATCATAGTACTTATTATCAAGGCTTAGAAAATCTGCTTTTTATTGCTGTGCATACATTAGAAAATATTCAAGTTCTAAAGGACTAACAGTGGACTTTTCCATCTGCAGAATATACTGAATGACCAGAGGTGGCAGTGTTGCGGAAGAGAATTTGTCTGCGTTGCTGAGACCGCCCCCCCCCCCCCCCCCCCAAAAAAAAAAAAGATGCCATTCCTCAGCACTCTGCCTTCCTTCATCAATTTACATGGTAAGTCAAACTCACGTTGAATTCTTTTTCTTGTCATTAAATAAGTTCATAGCATCTGAGGGCCCGGAGTACCTTTTTAGTGGGGGTTTTGCCATGATTCTGTTTCTGTCAAGACTGTAGCAAAATGGATGACGTTACGGTGATCATCATATTTTTATCAAAGACTTTGTCTCCAAAGCTGACAAAGCCTGACTTAGATTCCTGTGCTAACAATGTGTCATCAGAGGACATTACTGTATTTAAGGCTGGCATTAATTGCCTTAATTTGGAGCGATGGCGTTACTTTCTCATGGAGTGAAGCTAATTTGACCTGTTTCCCTGCACTCTGTATGTGCGACTCTGATACTCCAGATGGATTGCTGTTTAGGATACTCTGCGGTCTTGCGAATCCATCCCATTTTCAAAAGGAGCCCAATGCTTTCCCAGTACACCACCTAGCTGCCTTGCACTCATAATTACATATAGTTATCTAGTGCATAATTGCTGGTGTCTCCTCCTCCTGTGTTTCTTCGTCACCCAGGGCGATTGGTCACGTGCTGTCCTGTCATAAAGCTAGAGCAGGATGTCATCTGACATGAGGGACAATCAGTTGCCTAGCAAGCACTAAGATGCATTTATCATGGTATTGAAATGGGTTGATGGGTACACAGGGCGCCCAGCTGAAGACCTAGATGATGAGATTAATGAAAATGGTGCATTATTTGAGACTTGTGCATCTGTTTGAAGATGCGGTTAATCACAATGTTTTCAACTTCTCTATAACTTAACTGATAGGGATGTACTAAGCTGAAGATGTTAAGATGTCGTTCATAGTTATTATTCCCACTAACTTGTAGCGTAAACCTTCCTCCCTGAACTAATCGGATCACTTAATTGCTATTGGCGTATCATGACCTAAAAGCATTGCACTGAGAAGGTGACGCCGTCACTTGGCTGGCAATCGCACCTTTTTATCTTGGTACTGATGTAGGTGCTAGAGTTGTGTAGAGAGTGGTAGCAAATGGGCATAGGATTGAGAGATGTACACCAGGTTGAACATGAAAACTGATATTTTAATTTTTAGTAAGCTGTGGATTTTCCCAATATTACTGACATCATAGTACTTATTATCAAGGCTTAGAAAATCAGTTTTTTATTGCTGTGCATACATTAGAAAATATTCAAGTTCTAAAGGACTAACAGTGGACTTTTCCATCTGCAGAATATACTGAATGACCAGAGGTGGCAGTGTTGCGGAAGAGAATTTGTCTGCGTTGCTGAGACCGCCCCCCCCCCCCCCCAAAAAAGATGCCATTCCTCAGCACTCTGCCTTCCTTCATCAATTTACATGGTAAGTCAAACTCACGTTGAATTCTTTTTCTTGTCATTAAATAAGTTCATAGCATCTGAGGGCCCGGAGTACCTTTTTAGTGGGGGTTTTGCCATGATTCTGTTTCTGTCAAGACTGTAGCAAAATGGATGACGTTACAGTGATCATCATATTTTTATCAAAGACTTTGTCTCCAAAGCTGACAAAGCCTGAATTAGATTCCTGTGCTAACAATGTGTCATCAGAGGACATTACTGTATTTAAGGCTGGCATTAATTGCCTTAATTTGGAGCGATGGCGTTACTTTCTCATGGAGTGAAGCTCATTTGACCTGTTTCCCTGCACTCTGTATGTGCGACTCTGATACTCCAGATGGATTGCTGTTTAGGATACTCTGCGGTCTTGTGAATCCTTCCCATTTTCAAAAGGAGCCCAATGCTTTCCCAGTACACCACCTAGCTGCCTTGCACTCATAATTACATATAGTTACCTAGTGCATAATTGCTGGTGTCTCCTCCTCCTGTGTTTCTTCGTCACCCAGGGCGATTGGTCACGTGCTGTCCTGACATAAAGCTAGAGCAGGATGTCATCTGACATGAGGGACAACCAGTTGCCTAGCAAGCACTAAGATGCATTTATCATGGTATTGAAATGGGTTGCAGGGTACACAGGGCGCCCAGCTGAAGACCTAGATGATGAGATTAATGAAAATGGTGCATTATTTGAGACTTGTGCATCTGTTTGAAGATGCGGTTAATCACAATGTTCTCAACTTCTCTATAACTTAACTGATAGGGATGTACTAAGCTGAAGATGTTAAGATGTCGTTCATAGTTATTATTCCCACTAACTTGTAGCGTAAACCTTCCTCCCTGAACTAATCGGATCACTTAATTGCTATTGGCGTATCATGACCTAAAAGCATTGCACTGAGAAGGTGACGCCGTCACTTGGCTGGCAATCGCACCTTTTTATCTAGGTACTGATGTAAGTGCTAGAGTTGTGTAGAGAGTGGTAGCAAATGGGCATAGGATTGAGAGATGTACACCAGGTTGAACATGAAAACTGATATTTTAATTTTTAGTAAGCTGTGGATTTTCCCAATATTACTGACATCATAGTACTTATTATCAAGGCTTAGAAAATCTGTTTTTTATTGCTGTGCATACATTAGAAAATATTCAAGTTCTAAAGGACTAACAGTGGACTTTTCCATCTGCAGAATATACTGAATGACCAGAGGTGGCAGTGTTGCGGAAGAGAATTTGTCTGCGTTGCTGAGACCGCCCCCCCCCCCCCCCCAAAAAAAAAGATGCCATTCCTCAGCACTCTGCCTTCCTTCATCAATTTACATGGTAAGTCAAACTCACGTTGAATTCTTTTTCTTGTCATTAAATAAGTTCATAGCATCTGAGGGCCCGGAGTACCTTTTTAGTGGGGGTTTTGCCATGATTCTGTTTCTGTCAAGACTGTAGCAAAATGGATGACGTTACAGTGATCATCATATTTTTATCAAAGACTTTGTCTCCAAAGCTGACAAAGCCTGACTTAGATTCCTGTGCTAACAATGTGTCATCAGAGGACATTACTGTATTTAAGGCTGGCATTAATTGCCTTAATTTGGAGCGATGGCGTAACTTTCTCATGGAGTGAAGCTCATTTGACCTGTTTCCCTGCACTCTGTATGTGCGACTCTGATACTCCAGATGGATTGCTGTTTAGGATACTCTGCGGTCTTGTGAATCCTTCCCATTTTCAAAAGGAGCCCAATGCTTTCCCAGTACACCACCTAGCTGCCTTGCACTCATAATTACATATAGTTACCTAGTGCATAATTGCTGGTGTCTCCTCCTCCTGTGTTTCTTCGTCACCCAGGGCGATTGGTCACGTGCTGTCCTGACATAAAGCTAGAGCAGGATGTCATCTGACATGAGGGACAACCAGTTGCCTAGCAAGCACTAAGATGCATTTATCATGGTATTGAAATGGGTTGCAGGGTACACAGGGCGCCCAGCTGAAGACCTAGATGATGAGATTAATGAAAATGGTGCATTATTTGAGACTTGTGCATCTGTTTGAAGATGCGGTTAATCACAATGTTCTCAACTTCTCTATAACTTAACTGATAGGGATGTACTAAGCTGAAGATGTTAAGATGTCGTTCATAGTTATGATTCCCACTAACTTGTAGCGTAAACCTTCCTCCCTGAACTAATCGGATCACTTAATTGCTATTGGCGTATCATGACCTAAAAGCATTGCACTGAGAAGGTGACGCCGTCACTTGGCTGGCAATCGCACCTTTTTATCTAGGTACTGATGTAGGTGCTAGAGTTGTGTAGAGAGTGGTAGCAAATGGGCATAGGATTGAGAGATGTACACCAGGTTGAACATGAAAACTGATATTTTAATTTTTAGTAAGCTGTGGATTTTCCCAATATTACTGACATCATAGTACTTATTATCAAGGCTTAGAAAATCAGTTTTTTATTGCTGTGCATACATTAGAAAATATTCAAGTTCTAAAGGACTAACAGTGGACTTTTCCATCTGCAGAATATACTGAATGACCAGAGGTGGCAGTGTTGCGGAAGGTAATTTGTCTGCGTTGCTGAGACCGCCCCCCCCCCCCCCCAAAAAAAAGATGCCATTCCTCAGCACTCTGCCTTCCTTCATCAATTTACATGGTAAGTCAAACTCACGTTGAATTCTTTTTCTTGTCATTAAATAAGTTCATAGCATCTGAGGGCCCGGAGTACCTTTTTAGTGGGGGTTTTGCCATGATTCTGTTTCTGTCAAGACTGTAGCAAAATGGATGACGTTACAGTGATCATCATATTTTTATCAAAGACTTTGTCTCCAAAGCTGACAAAGCCTGAATTAGATTCCTGTGCTAACAATGTGTCATCAGAGGACATTACTGTATTTAAGGCTGGCATTAATTGCCTTAATTTGGAGCGATGGCGTTACTTTCTCATGGAGTGAAGCTCATTTGACCTGTTTCCCTGCACTCTGTATGTGCGACTCTGATACTCCAGATGGATTGCTGTTTAGGATACTCTGCGGTCTTGCGAATCCATCCCATTTTCAAAAGGAGCCCAATGCTTTCCCAGTACACCACCTAGCTGCCTTGCACTCATAATTACATATAGTTATCTAGTGCATAATTGCTGGTGTCTCCTCCTCCTGTGTTTCTTCGTCACCCAGGGCGATTGGTCACGTGCTGTCCTGTCATAAAGCTAGAGCAGGATGTCATCTGACATGAGGGACAATCAGTTGCCCAGCAAGCACTAAGATGCATTTATCATGGTATTGAAATGGGTTGCAGGGTACACAGGGCGCCCAGCTGAAGACCTAGATGATGAGATTAATGAAAATGGTGCATTATTTGAGACTTGTGCATCTGTTTGAAGATGCGGTTAATCACAATGTTCTCAACTTCTCTATAACTTAACTGATAGGGATGTACTAAGCTGAAGATGTTAAGATGTCGTTCATAGTTATGATTCCCACTAACTTGTAGTGTAAACCTTCCTCCCTGAACTAATCGGATCACTTAATTGCTATTGGCGTATCATGACCTAAAAGCATTGCACTGAGAAGGTGACGCCGTCACTTGGCTGGCAATCGCACCTTTGTATCTAGGTACTGATGTAGGTGCTAGAGTTGTGTAGAGAGTGGTAGCAAATGGGCATAGGATTGAGAGATGTACACCAGGTTGCACATGAAAACTGATATTTGAATTTTTAGTAAGCTGTGGATTTTCCCAATATTACTGACATCATAGTACTTATTATCAAGGCTTAGAAAATCTGTTTTTTATTGCTGTGCATACATTAGAAAATATTCAAGTTCTAAAGGACTAACAGTGGACTTTTCCATCTGCAGAATATACTGAATGACCAGAGGTGGCAGTGATGCGGAAGAGAATTTGTTTGCGTTGCTGAGACGGCCCCCCCCCCCCCCAAAAAAAGATGCCATTCCTCAGCACTCTGCCTTCCTTCATCAATTTACATGGTAAGTCAAACTCACGTTGAATTCTTTTTCTTGTCATTAAATAAGTTCATAGCATCTGAGGGCCCGGAGTACCTTTTTAGTGGGGGTTTTGCCATGATTCTGTTTCTGTCAAGACTGTAGCAAAATGGATGACGTTACAGTGATCATCATATTTTTATCAAAGACTTTGTCTCCAAAGCTAACAAAGCCTGACTTAGATTCCTGTGCTAACAATGTGTCATCAGAGGACATTACTGTATTTAAGGCTGGCATTAATTGCCTGAATTTGGAGCGATGGCGTTACTTTCTCATGGAGTGAAGCTCATTTGACCTGTTTCCCTGCACTCTGTATGTGCGACTCTGATACTCCAGATGGATTGCTGTTTAGGATACTCTGCGGTCTTGTGAATCCTTCCTATTTTCAAAAGGAGCCCAATGCTTTCCCAGTACACCACCTAGCTGCCTTGCACTCATAATTACATATAGTTACCTAGTGCATAATTGCTGGTGTCTCCTCCTCCTGTGTTTCTTCGTCACCCAGGGCGATTGGTCACGTGCTGTCGTGACATAAAGCTAGAGCAGGATGTCATCTGACATGAGGGACAGCCAGTTGCCTAGCAAGCACTAAGATGCATTTATCATGGTATTGAAATGGGTTGCAGGGTACACAGGGCGCCCAGCTGAAGACCTAGATGATGAGATTAATGAAAATGGTGCATTATTTGAGACTTGTGCATCTGTTTGAAGATGCGGTTAATCACAATGTTCTCAACTTCTCTATAACTTAACTGATAGAGATGTACTAAGCTGAAGATGTTAAGATGTCGTTCATAGTTATTATTCCCACTAACTTGTAGCGTAAACCTTCCTCCCTGAACTTATCGGATCACTTAATTGCTATTGGCGTATCATGAACTAAAAGCATTGCACTGAGAAGGTGACGCCGTCACTTGGCTGGCAATCGCACCTTTTTATCTAGGTACTGATGTAGGTGCTAGAGTTGTGTAGAGAGTGGTAGCAAATGGGCATAGGATTGAGAGATGTACACCAGGTTGAACATGAAAACTGATATTTTAATTTTTAGTAAGCTGTGGATTTTCCCAATATTACTGACATCATAGTACTTATTATCAAGGCTTAGAAAATCTGTTTTTTATTGCTGTGCATACATTAGAAAATATTCAAGTTCTAAAGGACTAACAGTGGACTTTTCCATCTGCAGAATATACTGAATGACCAGAGGTGGCAGTGTTGCGGAAGAGAATTTGTCTGCGTTGCTGAGACCGCCCCCCCCCCCCCCCCCCAAAAAAAGATGCCATTCCTCAGCACTCTGCCTTCCTTCATCAATTTACATGGTAAGTCAAACTCACGTTGAATTCTTTTTCTTGTCATTAAATAAGTTCATAGCATCTGAGGGCCCGGAGTACCTTTTTAGTGGGGGTTTTGCCATGATTCTGTTTCTGTCAAGACTGTAGCAAAATGGATGACGTTACAGTGATCATCATATTTTTATCAAAGACTTTGTCTCCAAAGCTGACAAAGCCTGAATTAGATTCCTGTGCTAACAATGTGTCATCAGAGGACATTACTGTATTTAAGGCTGGCATTAATTGCCTTAATTTGGAGCGATGGCGTTACTTTCTCATGGAGTGAAGCTCATTTGACCTGTTTCCCTGCACTCTGTATGTGCGACTCTGATACTCCAGATGGATTGCTGTTTAGGATACTCTGCGGTCTTGTGAATCCTTCCCATTTTCAAAAGGAGCCCAATGCTTTCCCAGTACACCACCTAGCTGCCTTGCACTCATAATTACATATAGTTACCTAGTGCATAATTGCTGGTGTCTCCTCCTCCTGTGTTTCTTCGTCACCCAGGGCGATTGGTCACGTGCTGTCCTGTCATAAAGCTAGAGCAGGATGTCATCTGACATGAGGGACAATCAGTTGCCTAGCAAGCACTAAGATGCATTTATCATGGTATTGAAATGGGTTGCAGGGTACACAGGGCGCCCAGCTGAAGACCTAGATGATGAGATTAATGAAAATGGTGCATTATTTGAGACTTGTGCATCTGTTTGAAGATGCGGTTAATCACAATGTTCTCAACTTCTCTATAACTTAACTGATAGGGATGTACTAAGCTGAAGATGTTAAGATGTCGTTTATAGTTATTATTCCCACTAACTTGTAGCGTAAACCTTCCTCCCTGAACTAATCGGATCACTTAATTGCTATTGGCGTATCATGACCTAAAAGCATTGCACTGAGAAGGTGACGCCGTCACTTGGCTGGCAATCGCACCTTTTTATCTAGGTACTGATGTAGGTGCTAGAGTTGTGTAGAGAGTGGTAGCAAATGGGCATAGGATTGAGAGATGTACACCAGGTTGCACATGAAAACTGATATTTTAATTTTTAGTAAGCTGTGGATTTTCCCAATATTACTGACATCATAGTACTTATTATCAAGGCTTAGAAAATCTGTTTTTTATTGCTGTGCATACATTAGAAAATATTCAAGTTCTAAAGGACTAACCGTGGACTTTTCCATCTGCAGAATATACTGAATGACCAGAGGTGGCAGTGTTGCGGAAGAGAATTTGTCTGCGTTGCTGAGACCGCCCCCCCCCCCCCCCAAAAAAAAGATGCCATTCCTCAGCACTCTGCCTTCCTTCATCAATTTACATGGTAAGTCAAACTCACGTTGAATTCTTTTTCTTGTCATTAAATAAGTTCATAGCATCTGAGGGCCCGGAGTACCTTTTTAGTGGGGGTTTTGCCATGATTCTGTTTCTGTCAAGACTGTAGCAAAATGGATGACGTTACGGTGATCATCATATTTTTATCAAAGAATTTGTCTCCAAAGCTGACAAAGCCTGACTTAGATTCCTGTGCTAACAATGTGTCATCAGAGGACATTACTGTATTTAAGGCTGGCATTAATTGCCTTAATTTGGAGCGATGGCGTAACTTTCTCATGGAGTGAAGCTCATTTGACCTGTTTCCCTGCACTCTGTATGTGCGACTCTGATACTCCAGATGGATTGCTGTTTAGGATACTCTGCGGTCTTGTGAATCCTTCCCATTTTCAAAAGGAGCCCAATGCTTTCCCAGTACACCACCTAGCTGCCTTGCACTCATAATTACATATAGTTACCTAGTGCATAATTGCTGGTGTCTCCTCCTCCTGTGTTTCTTCGTCACCCAGGGCGATTGGTCACGTGCTGTCCTGACATAAAGCTAGAGCAGGATGTCATCTGACATGAGGGACAACCAGTTGCCTAGCAAGCACTAAGATGCATTTATCATGGTATTGAAATGGGTTGCAGGGTACACAGGGCGCCCAGCTGAAGACCTAGATGATGAGATTAATGAAAATGGTGCATTATTTGAGACTTGTGCATCTGTTTGAAGATGCGGTTAATCACAATGTTCTCAACTTCTCTATAACTTAACTGATAGGGATGTACTAAGCTGAAGATGTTAAGATGTCGTTTATAGTTATTATTCCCACTAACTTGTAGCGTAAACCTTCCTCCCTGAACTAATCGGATCACTTAATTGCTATTGGCGTATCATGACCTAAAAGCATTGCACTGAGAAGGTGACGCCGTCACTTGGCTGGCAATCGCACCTTTTTATCTAGGTACTGATGTAGGTGCTAGAGTTGTGTAGAGAGTGGTAGCAAATGGGCATAGGATTGAGAGATGTACACCAGGTTGCACATGAAAACTGATATTTTAATTTTTAGTAAGCTGTGGATTTTCCCAATATTACTGACATCATAGTACTTATTATCAAGGCTTAGAAAATCTGTTTTTTATTGCTGTGCATACATTAGAAAATATTCAAGTTCTAAAGGACTAACCGTGGACTTTTCCATCTGCAGAATATACTGAATGACCAGAGGTGGCAGTGTTGCGGAAGAGAATTTGTCTGCGTTGCTGAGACCGCCCCCCCCCCCCCCCCAAAAAAAAGATGCCATTCCTCAGCACTCTGCCTTCCTTCATCAATTTACATGGTAAGTCAAACTCACGTTGAATTCTTTTTCTTGTCATTAAATAAGTTCATAGCATCTGAGGGCCCGGAGTACCTTTTTAGTGGGGGTTTTGCCATGATTCTGTTTCTGTCAAGACTGTAGCAAAATGGATGACGTTACGGTGATCATCATATTTTTATCAAAGACTTTGTCTCCAAAGCTGACAAAGCCTGACTTAGATTCCTGTGCTAACAATGTGTCATCAGAGGACATTACTGTATTTAAGGCTGGCATTAATTGCCTTAATTTGGAGCGATGGCGTAACTTTCTCATGGAGTGAAGCTCATTTGACCTGTTTCCCTGCACTCTGTATGTGCGACTCTGATACTCCAGATGGATTGCTGTTTAGGATACTCTGCGGTCTTGTGAATCCTTCCCATTTTCAAAAGGAGCCCAATGCTTTCCCAGTACACCACCTAGCTGCCTTGCACTCATAATTACATATAGTTACCTAGTGCATAATTGCTGGTGTCTACTCCTCCTGTGTTTCTTCGTCACCCAGGGCGATTGGTCACGTGCTGTCCTGACATAAAGCTAGAGCAGGATGTCATCTGACATGAGGGACAACCAGTTGCCTAGCAAGCACTAAGATGCATTTATCATGGTATTGAAATGGGTTGCAGGGTACACAGGGCGCCCAGCTGAAGACCTAGATGATGAGATTAATGAAAATGGTGCATTATTTGAGACTTGTGCATCTGTTTGAAGATGCGGTTAATCACAATGTTCTCAACTTCTCTATAACTTAACTGATAGGGATGTACTAAGCTGAAGATGTTAAGATGTCGTTTATAGTTATTATTCCCACTAACTTGTAGCGTAAACCTTCCTCCCTGAACTAATCGGATCACCTAATTGCTATTGGCGTATCATGACCTAAAAGCATTGCACTGAGAAGGTGACGCCGTCACTTGGCTGGCAATCGCACCTTTTTATCTAGGTACTGATGTAGGTGCTAGAGTTGTGTAGAGAGTGGTAGCAAATGGGCATAGGATTGAGAGATGTACACCAGGTTGCACATGAAAACTGATATTTGAATTTTTAGTAAGCTGTGGATTTTCCCAATATTACTGACATCATAGTACTTATTATCAAGGCTTAGAAAATCTGTTTTTTATTGCTGTGCATACATTAGAAAATATTCAAGTTCTAAAGGACTAACCGTGGACTTTTCCATCTGCAGAATATACTGAATGACCAGAGGTGGCAGTGTTGCGGAAGAGAATTTGTCTGCGTTGCTGAGACCGCCCCCCAAAAAAAAAAGATGCCATTCCTCAGCACTCTGCCTTCCTTCATCAATTTACATGGTAAGTCAAACTCACGTTGAATTCTTTTTCTTGTCATTAAATAAGTTCATAGCATCTGAGGGCCCGGAGTACCTTTTTAGTGGGGGTTTTGCCATGATTCTGTTTCTGTCAAGACTGTAGCAAAATGGATTACGTTACGGTGATCATCATATTTTTATCAAAGACTTTGTCTCCAAAGCTGACAAAGCCTGACTTAGATTCCTGTGCTAACAATGTGTCATCAGAGGACATTACTGTATTTAAGGCTGGCATTAATTGCCTTAATTTGGAGCGATGGCGTAACTTTCTCATGGAGTGAAGCTCATTTGACCTGTTTCCCTGCACTCTGTATGTGCGACTCTGATACTCCAGATGGATTGCTGTTTAGGATACTCTGCGGTCCTGCGAATCCATCCCATTTTCAAAAGGAGCCCAATGCTTTCCCAGTACACCACCTAGCTGCCTTGCACTCATAATTACATATAGTTTTCTAGTGCATAATTGCTGGTGTCTCCTCCTCCTGTGTTTCTTCGTCACCCAGGGCGATTGGTCACGTGCTGTCCTGTCATAAAGCTAGAGCAGGATGTCATCTGACATGAGGGACAATCAGTTGCCTAGCAAGCACTAAGATGCATTTATCATGGTATTGAAATGGGTTGCAGGGTACACAGGGCGCCCAGCTGAAGACCTAGATGATGAGATTAATGAAAATGGTGCATTATTTGAGACTTGTGCATCTGTTTGAAGATGCGGTTAATCACAATGTTCTCAACTTCTCTATAACTTAACTGATAGGGATGTACTAAGCTGAAGATGTTAAGATGTCGTTCATAGTTATTATTCCCACTAACTTGTAGCGTAAACCTTCCTCCCTGAACTAATCGGATCACTTAATTGCTATTGGCGTATCATGACCTAAAAGCATTGCACTGAGAAGGTGACGCCGTCACTTGGCTGGCAATCGCACCTTTTTATCTAGGTACTGATGTAGGTGCTAGAGTTGTGTAGAGAGTGGTAGCAAATGGGCATAGGATTGAGAGATGTACACCAGGTTGAACATGAAAACTGATATTTTAATTTTTAGTAAGCTGTGGATTTTCCCAATATTACTGACATCATAGTACTTATTATCAAGGCTTAGAAAATCAGTTTTTTATTGCTGTGCATACATTAGAAAATATTCAAGTTCTAAAGGACTAACAGTGGACTTTTCCATCTGCAGAATATACTGAATGACCAGAGGTGGCAGTGTTGCGGAAGGTAATTTGTCTGCGTTGCTGAGACCGCCCCCCCCCCCCCCAAAAAAAAAGATGCCATTCCTCAGCACTCTGCCTTCCTTCATCAATTTACATGGTAAGTCAAACTCACGTTGAATTCTTTTTCTTGTCATTAAATAAGTTCATAGCATCTGAGGGCCCGGAGTACCTTTTTAGTGGGGGTTTTGCCATGATTCTGTTTCTGTCAAGACTGTAGCAAAATGGATGACGTTACAGTGATCATCATATTTTTATCAAAGACTTTGTCTCCAAAGCTGACAAAGCCTGAATTAGATTCCTGTGCTAACAATGTGTCATCAGAGGACATTACTGTATTTAAGGCTGGCATTAATTGCCTTAATTTGGAGCGATGGCGTTACTTTCTCATGGAGTGAAGCTCATTTGACCTGTTTCCCTGCACTCTGTATGTGCGACTCTGATACTCCAGATGGATTGCTGTTTAGGATACTCTGCGGTCTTGCGAATCCATCCCATTTTCAAAAGGAGCCCAATGCTTTCCCAGTACACCACCTAGCTGCCTTGCACTCATAATTACATATAGTTATCTAGTGCATAATTGCTGGTGTCTCCTCCTCCTGTGTTTCTTCGTCACCCAGGGCGATTGGTCACGTGCTGTCCTGTCATAAAGCTAGAGCAGGATGTCATCTGACATGAGGGACAATCAGTTGCCCAGCAAGCACTAAGATGCATTTATCATGGTATTGAAATGGGTTGCAGGGTACACAGGGCGCCCAGCTGAAGACCTAGATGATGAGATTAATGAAAATGGTGCATTATTTGAGACTTGTGCATCTGTTTGAAGATGCGGTTAATCACAATGTTCTCAACTTCTCTATAACTTAACTGATAGGGATGTACTAAGCTGAAGATGTTAAGATGTCGTTCATAGTTATGATTCCCACTAACTTGTAGTGTAAACCTTCCTCCCTGAACTAATCGGATCACTTAATTGCTATTGGCGTATCATGACCTAAAAGCATTGCACTGAGAAGGTGACGCCGTCACTTGGCTGGCAATCGCACCTTTTTATCTAGGTACTGATGTAGGTGCTAGAGTTGTGTAGAGAGTGGTAGCAAATGGGCATAGGATTGAGAGATGTACACCAGGTTGCACATGAAAACTGATATTTGAATTTTTAGTAAGCTGTGGATTTTCCCAATATTACTGACATCATAGTACTTATTATCAAGGCTTAGAAAATCTGTTTTTTATTGCTGTGCATACATTAGAAAATATTCAAGTTCTAAAGGACTAACAGTGGACTTTTCCATCTGCAGAATATACTGAATGACCAGAGGTGGCAGTGATGCGGAAGAGAATTTGTTTGCGTTGCTGAGACGGCCCCCCCCCCCCAAAAAAAGATGCCATTCCTCAGCACTCTGCCTTCCTTCATCAATTTACATGGTAAGTCAAACTCACGTTGAATTCTTTTTCTTGTCATTAAATAAGTTCATAGCATCTGAGGGCCCGGAGTACCTTTTTAGTGGGGGTTTTGCCATGATTCTGTTTCTGTCAAGACTGTAGCAAAATGGATGACGTTACAGTGATCATCATATTTTTATCAAAGACTTTGTCTCCAAAGCTAACAAAGCCTGACTTAGATTCCTGTGCTAACAATGTGTCATCAGAGGACATTACTGTATTTAAGGCTGGCATTAATTGCCTGAATTTGGAGCGATGGCGTTACTTTCTCATGGAGTGAAGCTCATTTGACCTGTTTCCCTGCACTCTGTATGTGCGACTCTGATACTCCAGATGGATTGCTGTTTAGGATACTCTGCGGTCTTGTGAATCCTTCCTATTTTCAAAAGGAGCCCAATGCTTTCCCAGTACACCACCTAGCTGCCTTGCACTCATAATTACATATAGTTACCTAGTGCATAATTGCTGGTGTCTCCTCCTCCTGTGTTTCTTCGTCACCCAGGGCGATTGGTCACGTGCTGTCGTGACATAAAGCTAGAGCAGGATGTCATCTGACATGAGGGACAGCCAGTTGCCTAGCAAGCACTAAGATGCATTTATCATGGTATTGAAATGGGTTGCAGGGTACACAGGGCGCCCAGCTGAAGACCTAGATGATGAGATTAATGAAAATGGTGCATTATTTGAGACTTGTGCATCTGTTTGAAGATGCGGTTAATCACAATGTTCTCAACTTCTCTATAACTTAACTGATAGAGATGTACTAAGCTGAAGATGTTAAGATGTCGTTCATAGTTATTATTCCCACTAACTTGTAGCGTAAACCTTCCTCCCTGAACTTATCGGATCACTTAATTGCTATTGGCGTATCATGAACTAAAAGCATTGCACTGAGAAGGTGACGCCGTCACTTGGCTGGCAATCGCACCTTTTTATCTAGGTACTGATGTAGGTGCTAGAGTTGTGTAGAGAGTGGTAGCAAATGGGCATAGGATTGAGAGATGTACACCAGGTTGAACATGAAAACTGATATTTTAATTTTTAGTAAGCTGTGGATTTTCCCAATATTACTGACATCATAGTACTTATTATCAAGGCTTAGAAAATCTGTTTTTTATTGCTGTGCATACATTAGAAAATATTCAAGTTCTAAAGGACTAACAGTGGACTTTTCCATCTGCAGAATATACTGAATGACCAGAGGTGGCAGTGTTGCGGAAGAGAATTTGTCTGCGTTGCTGAGACCGCCCCCCCCCCCCCCCCCAAAAAAAAAGATGCCATTCCTCAGCACTCTGCCTTCCTTCATCAATTTACATGGTAAGTCAAACTCACGTTGAATTCTTTTTCTTGTCATTAAATAAGTTCATAGCATCTGAGGGCCCGGAGTACCTTTTTAGTGGGGGTTTTGCCATGATTCTGTTTCTGTCAAGACTGTAGCAAAATGGATGACGTTACAGTGATCATCATATTTTTATCAAAGACTTTGTCTCCAAAGCTGACAAAGCCTGAATTAGATTCCTGTGCTAACAATGTGTCATCAGAGGACATTACTGTATTTAAGGCTGGCATTAATTGCCTTAATTTGGAGCGATGGCGTTACTTTCTCATGGAGTGAAGCTCATTTGACCTGTTTCCCTGCACTCTGTATGTGCGACTCTGATACTCCAGATGGATTGCTGTTTAGGATACTCTGCGGTCTTGTGAATCCTTCCCATTTTCAAAAGGAGCCCAATGCTTTCCCAGTACACCACCTAGCTGCCTTGCACTCATAATTACATATAGTTACCTAGTGCATAATTGCTGGTGTCTCCTCCTCCTGTGTTTCTTCGTCACCCAGGGCGATTGGTCACGTGCTGTCCTGTCATAAAGCTAGAGCAGGATGTCATCTGACATGAGGGACAATCAGTTGCCTAGCAAGCACTAAGATGCATTTATCATGGTATTGAAATGGGTTGCAGGGTACACAGGGCGCCCAGCTGAAGACCTAGATGATGAGATTAATGAAAATGGTGCATTATTTGAGACTTGTGCATCTGTTTGAAGATGCGGTTAATCACAATGTTCTCAACTTCTCTATAACTTAACTGATAGGGATGTACTAAGCTGAAGATGTTAAGATGTCGTTTATAGTTATTATTCCCACTAACTTGTAGCGTAAACCTTCCTCCCTGAACTAATCGGATCACTTAATTGCTATTGGCGTATCATGACCTAAAAGCATTGCACTGAGAAGGTGACGCCGTCACTTGGCTGGCAATCGCACCTTTTTATCTAGGTACTGATGTAGGTGCTAGAGTTGTGTAGAGAGTGGTAGCAAATGGGCATAGGATTGAGAGATGTACACCAGGTTGCACATGAAAACTGATATTTTAATTTTTAGTAAGCTGTGGATTTTCCCAATATTACTGACATCATAGTACTTATTATCAAGGCTTAGAAAATCTGTTTTTTATTGCTGTGCATACATTAGAAAATATTCAAGTTCTAAAGGACTAACCGTGGACTTTTCCATCTGCAGAATATACTGAATGACCAGAGGTGGCAGTGTTGCGGAAGAGAATTTGTCTGCGTTGCTGAGACCGCCCCCTCCCCCCCCCAAAAAAAAAGATGCCATTCCTCAGCACTCTGCCTTCCTTCATCAATTTACATGGTAAGTCAAACTCACGTTGAATTCTTTTTCTTGTCATTAAATAAGTTCATAGCATCTGAGGGCCCGGAGTACCTTTTTAGTGGGGGTTTTGCCATGATTCTGTTTCTGTCAAGACTGTAGCAAAATGGATGACGTTACGGTGATCATCATATTTTTATCAAAGAATTTGTCTCCAAAGCTGACAAAGCCTGACTTAGATTCCTGTGCTAACAATGTGTCATCAGAGGACATTACTGTATTTAAGGCTGGCATTAATTGCCTTAATTTGGAGCGATGGCGTAACTTTCTCATGGAGTGAAGCTCATTTGACCTGTTTCCCTGCACTCTGTATGTGCGACTCTGATACTCCAGATGGATTGCTGTTTAGGATACTCTGCGGTCTTGTGAATCCTTCCCATTTTCAAAAGGAGCCCAATGCTTTCCCAGTACACCACCTAGCTGCCTTGCACTCATAATTACATATAGTTACCTAGTGCATAATTGCTGGTGTCTCCTCCTCCTGTGTTTCTTCGTCACCCAGGGCGATTGGTCACGTGCTGTCCTGACATAAAGCTAGAGCAGGATGTCATCTGACATGAGGGACAACCAGTTGCCTAGCAAGCACTAAGATGCATTTATCATGGTATTGAAATGGGTTGCAGGGTACACAGGGCGCCCAGCTGAAGACCTAGATGATGAGATTAATGAAAATGGTGCATTATTTGAGACTTGTGCATCTGTTTGAAGATGCGGTTAATCACAATGTTCTCAACTTCTCTATAACTTAACTGATAGGGATGTACTAAGCTGAAGATGTTAAGATGTCGTTTATAGTTATTATTCCCACTAACTTGTAGCGTAAACCTTCCTCCCTGAACTAATCGGATCACTTAATTGCTATTGGCGTATCATGACCTAAAAGCATTGCACTGAGAAGGTGACGCCGTCACTTGGCTGGCAATCGCACCTTTTTATCTAGGTACTGATGTAGGTGCTAGAGTTGTGTAGAGAGTGGTAGCAAATGGGCATAGGATTGAGAGATGTACACCAGGTTGCACATGAAAACTGATATTTTAATTTTTAGTAAGCTGTGGATTTTCCCAATATTACTGACATCATAGTACTTATTATCAAGGCTTAGAAAATCTGTTTTTTATTGCTGTGCATACATTAGAAAATATTCAAGTTCTAAAGGACTAACCGTGGACTTTTCCATCTGCAGAATATACTGAATGACCAGAGGTGGCAGTGTTGCGGAAGAGAATTTGTCTGCGTTGCTGAGACCGCCCCCCCCCCCCCCCCCAAAAAAAAAGATGCCATTCCTCAGCACTCTGCCTTCCTTCATCAATTTACATGGTAAGTCAAACTCACGTTGAATTCTTTTTCTTGTCATTAAATAAGTTCATAGCATCTGAGGGCCCGGAGTACCTTTTTAGTGGGGGTTTTGCCATGATTCTGTTTCTGTCAAGACTGTAGCAAAATGGATGACGTTACGGTGATCATCATATTTTTATCAAAGACTTTGTCTCCAAAGCTGACAAAGCCTGACTTAGATTCCTGTGCTAACAATGTGTCATCAGAGGACATTACTGTATTTAAGGCTGGCATTAATTGCCTTAATTTGGAGCGATGGCGTAACTTTCTCATGGAGTGAAGCTCATTTGACCTGTTTCCCTGCACTCTGTATGTGCGACTCTGATACTCCAGATGGATTGCTGTTTAGGATACTCTGCGGTCTTGTGAATCCTTCCCATTTTCAAAAGGAGCCCAATGCTTTCCCAGTACACCACCTAGCTGCCTTGCACTCATAATTACATATAGTTACCTAGTGCATAATTGCTGGTGTCTACTCCTCCTGTGTTTCTTCGTCACCCAGGGCGATTGGTCACGTGCTGTCCTGACATAAAGCTAGAGCAGGATGTCATCTGACATGAGGGACAACCAGTTGCCTAGCAAGCACTAAGATGCATTTATCATGGTATTGAAATGGGTTGCAGGGTACACAGGGCGCCCAGCTGAAGACCTAGATGATGAGATTAATGAAAATGGTGCATTATTTGAGACTTGTGCATCTGTTTGAAGATGCGGTTAATCACAATGTTCTCAACTTCTCTATAACTTAACTGATAGGGATGTACTAAGCTGAAGATGTTAAGATGTCGTTTATAGTTATTATTCCCACTAACTTGTAGCGTAAACCTTCCTCCCTGAACTAATCGGATCACCTAATTGCTATTGGCGTATCATGACCTAAAAGCATTGCACTGAGAAGGTGACGCCGTCACTTGGCTGGCAATCGCACCTTTTTATCTAGGTACTGATGTAGGTGCTAGAGTTGTGTAGAGAGTGGTAGCAAATGGGCATAGGATTGAGAGATGTACACCAGGTTGCACATGAAAACTGATATTTGAATTTTTAGTAAGCTGTGGATTTTCCCAATATTACTGACATCATAGTACTTATTATCAAGGCTTAGAAAATCTGTTTTTTATTGCTGTGCATACATTAGAAAATATTCAAGTTCTAAAGGACTAACCGTGGACTTTTCCATCTGCAGAATATACTGAATGACCAGAGGTGGCAGTGTTGCGGAAGAGAATTTGTCTGCGTTGCTGAGACCGCCCCCCAAAAAAAAAGATGCCATTCCTCAGCACTCTGCCTTCCTTCATCAATTTACATGGTAAGTCAAACTCACGTTGAATTCTTTTTCTTGTCATTAAATAAGTTCATAGCATCTGAGGGCCCGGAGTACCTTTTTAGTGGGGGTTTTGCCATGATTCTGTTTCTGTCAAGACTGTAGCAAAATGGATTACGTTACGGTGATCATCATATTTTTATCAAAGACTTTGTCTCCAAAGCTGACAAAGCCTGACTTAGATTCCTGTGCTAACAATGTGTCATCAGAGGACATTACTGTATTTAAGGCTGGCATTAATTGCCTTAATTTGGAGCGATGGCGTAACTTTCTCATGGAGTGAAGCTCATTTGACCTGTTTCCCTGCACTCTGTATGTGCGACTCTGATACTCCAGATGGATTGCTGTTTAGGATACTCTGCGGTCCTGCGAATCCATCCCATTTTCAAAAGGAGCCCAATGCTTTCCCAGTACACCACCTAGCTGCCTTGCACTCATAATTACATATAGTTTTCTAGTGCATAATTGCTGGTGTCTCCTCCTCCTGTGTTTCTTCGTCACCCAGGGCGATTGGTCACGTGCTGTCCTGTCATAAAGCTAGAGCAGGATGTCATCTGACATGAGGGACAATCAGTTGCCTAGCAAGCACTAAGATGCATTTATCATGGTATTGAAATGGGTTGCAGGGTACACAGGGCGCCCAGCTGAAGACCTAGATGATGAGATTAATGAAAATGGTGCATTATTTGAGACTTGTGCATCTGTTTGAAGATGCGGTTAATCACAATGTTCTCAACTTCTCTATAACTTAACTGATAGGGATGTACTAAGCTGAAGATGTTAAGATGTCGTTCATAGTTATTATTCCCACTAACTTGTAGCGTAAACCTTCCTCCCTGAACTAATCGGATCACTTAATTGCTATTGGCGTATCATGACCTAAAAGCATTGCACTGAGAAGGTGACGCCGTCACTTGGCTGGCAATCGCACCTTTTTATCTAGGTACTGATGTAGGTGCTAGAGTTGTGTAGAGAGTGGTAGCAAATGGGCATAGGATTGAGAGATGTACACCAGGTTGAACATGAAAACTGATATTTTAATTTTTAGTAAGCTGTGGATTTTCCCAATATTACTGACATCATAGTACTTATTATCAAGGCTTAGAAAATCTGTTTTTTATTGCTGTGCATACATTAGAAAATATTCAAGTTCTAAAGGACTAACAGTGGACTTTTCCATCTGCAGAATATACTGAATGACCAGAGGTGGCAGTGATGCGGAAGAGAATTTGTCTGCGTTGCTGAGACGGCCCCCCCCCCCCAAAAAAAGATGCCATTCCTCAGCACTCTGCCTTCCTTCATCAATTTACATGGTAAGTCAAACTCACGTTGAATTCTTTTTCTTGTCATTAAATAAGTTCATAGCATCTGAGGGCCCGGAGTACCTTTTTAGTGGGGGTTTTGCCATGATTCTGTTTCTGTCAAGACTGTAGCAAAATGGATGACGTTACGGTGATCATCATATTTTTATCAAAGACTTTGTCTCCAAAGCTAACAAAGCCTGACTTAGATTCCTGTGCTAACAATGTGTCATCAGAGGACATTACTGTATTTAAGGCTGGCATTAATTGCCTGAATTTGGAGCGATGGCGTAACTTTCTCATGGAGTGAAGCTAATTTGACCTGTTTCCCTGCACTCTGTATGTGCGACTCTGATGCTCCAGATGGATTGCTGTTTAGGATACTCTGCGGTCTGGCGAATCCATCCCATTTTCAAAAGGAGCCCAATGCTTTCCCAGTACACCACCTAGCTGCCTTGCACTCATAATTACATATAGTTACCTAGTGCATAATTGCTGGTGTCTCCTCCTCCTGTGTTTCTTCGTCACCCAGGGCGATTGGTCACGTGCTGTCCTGACATAAAGCTAGAGCAGGATGTCATCTGACATGAGGGACAACCAGTTGCCTAGCAAGCACTAAGATGCATTTATCATGGTATTGAAATGGGTTGCAGGGTACACAGGGCGCCCAGCTGAAGACCTAGATGATGAGATTAATGAAAATGGTGCATTATTTGAGACTTGTGCATCTGTTTGAAGATGCGGTTAATCACAATGTTCTCAACTTCTCTATAACTTAACTGATAGGGATGTACTAAGCTGAAGATGTTAAGATGTCGTTCATAGTTATTATTCCCACTAACTTGTAGCGTAAACCTTCCTCCCTGAACTAATCGGATCACTTAATTGCTATTGGCGTATCATGACCTAAAAGCATTGCACTGAGAAGGTGACGCCGTCACTTGGCTGGCAATCGCACCTTTTTATCTAGGTACTGATGTAAGTGCTAGAGTTGTGTAGAGAGTGGTAGCAAATGGGCATAGGATTGAGAGATGTACACCAGGTTGAACATGAAAACTGATATTTTAATTTTTAGTAAGCTGTGGATTTTCCCAATATTACTGACATCATAGTACTTATTATCAAGGCTTAGAAAATCAGTTTTTTATTGCTGTGCATACATTAGAAAATATTCAAGTTCTAAAGGACTAACAGTGGACTTTTCCATCTGCAGAATATACTGAATGACCAGAGGTGGCAGTGTTGCGGAAGAGAATTTGTCTGCGTTGCTGAGACCGCCCCCCCCCCCCCCCAAAAAAAAAGATGCCATTCCTCAGCACTCTGCCTTCCTTCATCAATTTACATGGTAAGTCAAACTCACGTTGAATTCTTTTTCTTGTCATTAAATAAGTTCATAGCATCTGAGGGCCCGGAGTACCTTTTTAGTGGGGGTTTTGCCATGATTCTGTTTCTGTCAAGACTGTAGCAAAATGGATGACGTTACAGTGATCATCATATTTTTATCAAAGACTTTGTCTCCAAAGCTGACAAAGCCTGAATTAGATTCCTGTGCTAACAATGTGTCATCAGAGGACATTACTGTATTTAAGGCTGGCATTAATTGCCTTAATTTGGAGCGATGGCGTTACTTTCTCATGGAGTGAAGCTCATTTGACCTGTTTCCCTGCACTCTGTATGTGCGACTCTGATACTCCAGATGGATTGCTGTTTAGGATACTCTGCGGTCTTGCGAATCCATCCCATTTTCAAAAGGAGCCCAATGCTTTCCCAGTACACCACCTAGCTGCCTTGCACTCATAATTACATATAGTTATCTAGTGCATAATTGCTGGTGTCTCCTCCTCCTGTGTTTCTTCGTCACCCAGGGCGATTGGTCACGTGCTGTCCTGTCATAAAGCTAGAGCAGGATGTCATCTGACATGAGGGACAATCAGTTGCCTAGCAAGCACTAAGATGCATTTATCATGGTATTGAAATGGGTTGATGGGTACACAGGGCGCCCAGCTGAAGACCTAGATGATGAGATTAATGAAAATGGTGCATTATTTGAGACTTGTGCATCTGTTTGAAGATGCGGTTAATCACAATGTTTTCAACTTCTCTATAACTTAACTGATAGGGATGTACTAAGCTGAAGATGTTAAGATGTCGTTCATAGTTATTATTCCCACTAACTTGTAGCGTAAACCTTCCTCCCTGAACTAATCGGATCACTTAATTGCTATTGGCGTATCATGACCTAAAAGCATTGCACTGAGAAGGTGACGCCGTCACTTGGCTGGCAATCGCACCTTTTTATCTTGGTACTGATGTAGGTGCTAGAGTTGTGTAGAGAGTGGTAGCAAATGGGCATAGGATTGAGAGATGTACACCAGGTTGAACATGAAAACTGATATTTTAATTTTTAGTAAGCTGTGGATTTTCCCAATATTACTGACATCATAGTACTTATTATCAAGGCTTAGAAAATCAGTTTTTTATTGCTGTGCATACATTAGAAAATATTCAAGTTCTAAAGGACTAACAGTGGACTTTTCCATCTGCAGAATATACTGAATGACCAGAGGTGGCAGTGTTGCGGAAGAGAATTTGTCTGCGTTGCTGAGACCGCCCCCCCCCCCCCCCAAAAAAGATGCCATTCCTCAGCACTCTGCCTTCCTTCATCAATTTACATGGTAAGTCAAACTCACGTTGAATTCTTTTTCTTGTCATTAAATAAGTTCATAGCATCTGAGGGCCCGGAGTACCTTTTTAGTGGGGGTTTTGCCATGATTCTGTTTCTGTCAAGACTGTAGCAAAATGGATGACGTTACAGTGATCATCATATTTTTATCAAAGACTTTGTCTCCAAAGCTGACAAAGCCTGAATTAGATTCCTGTGCTAACAATGTGTCATCAGAGGACATTACTGTATTTAAGGCTGGCATTAATTGCCTTAATTTGGAGCGATGGCGTTACTTTCTCATGGAGTGAAGCTCATTTGACCTGTTTCCCTGCACTCTGTATGTGCGACTCTGATACTCCAGATGGATTGCTGTTTAGGATACTCTGCGGTCTTGTGAATCCTTCCCATTTTCAAAAGGAGCCCAATGCTTTCCCAGTACACCACCTAGCTGCCTTGCACTCATAATTACATATAGTTACCTAGTGCATAATTGCTGGTGTCTCCTCCTCCTGTGTTTCTTCGTCACCCAGGGCGATTGGTCACGTGCTGTCCTGACATAAAGCTAGAGCAGGATGTCATCTGACATGAGGGACAACCAGTTGCCTAGCAAGCACTAAGATGCATTTATCATGGTATTGAAATGGGTTGCAGGGTACACAGGGCGCCCAGCTGAAGACCTAGATGATGAGATTAATGAAAATGGTGCATTATTTGAGACTTGTGCATCTGTTTGAAGATGCGGTTAATCACAATGTTCTCAACTTCTCTATAACTTAACTGATAGGGATGTACTAAGCTGAAGATGTTAAGATGTCGTTCATAGTTATTATTCCCACTAACTTGTAGCGTAAACCTTCCTCCCTGAACTAATCGGATCACTTAATTGCTATTGGCGTATCATGACCTAAAAGCATTGCACTGAGAAGGTGACGCCGTCACTTGGCTGGCAATCGCACCTTTTTATCTAGGTACTGATGTAAGTGCTAGAGTTGTGTAGAGAGTGGTAGCAAATGGGCATAGGATTGAGAGATGTACACCAGGTTGAACATGAAAACTGATATTTTAATTTTTAGTAAGCTGTGGATTTTCCCAATATTACTGACATCATAGTACTTATTATCAAGGCTTAGAAAATCTGTTTTTTATTGCTGTGCATACATTAGAAAATATTCAAGTTCTAAAGGACTAACAGTGGACTTTTCCATCTGCAGAATATACTGAATGACCAGAGGTGGCAGTGTTGCGGAAGAGAATTTGTCTGCGTTGCTGAGACCGCCCCCCCCCCCCCCCCCAAAAAAAAAGATGCCATTCCTCAGCACTCTGCCTTCCTTCATCAATTTACATGGTAAGTCAAACTCACGTTGAATTCTTTTTCTTGTCATTAAATAAGTTCATAGCATCTGAGGGCCCGGAGTACCTTTTTAGTGGGGGTTTTGCCATGATTCTGTTTCTGTCAAGACTGTAGCAAAATGGATGACGTTACAGTGATCATCATATTTTTATCAAAGACTTTGTCTCCAAAGCTGACAAAGCCTGACTTAGATTCCTGTGCTAACAATGTGTCATCAGAGGACATTACTGTATTTAAGGCTGGCATTAATTGCCTTAATTTGGAGCGATGGCGTAACTTTCTCATGGAGTGAAGCTCATTTGACCTGTTTCCCTGCACTCTGTATGTGCGACTCTGATACTCCAGATGGATTGCTGTTTAGGATACTCTGCGGTCTTGTGAATCCTTCCCATTTTCAAAAGGAGCCCAATGCTTTCCCAGTACACCACCTAGCTGCCTTGCACTCATAATTACATATAGTTACCTAGTGCATAATTGCTGGTGTCTCCTCCTCCTGTGTTTCTTCGTCACCCAGGGCGATTGGTCACGTGCTGTCCTGACATAAAGCTAGAGCAGGATGTCATCTGACATGAGGGACAACCAGTTGCCTAGCAAGCACTAAGATGCATTTATCATGGTATTGAAATGGGTTGCAGGGTACACAGGGCGCCCAGCTGAAGACCTAGATGATGAGATTAATGAAAATGGTGCATTATTTGAGACTTGTGCATCTGTTTGAAGATGCGGTTAATCACAATGTTCTCAACTTCTCTATAACTTAACTGATAGGGATGTACTAAGCTGAAGATGTTAAGATGTCGTTCATAGTTATGATTCCCACTAACTTGTAGCGTAAACCTTCCTCCCTGAACTAATCGGATCACTTAATTGCTATTGGCGTATCATGACCTAAAAGCATTGCACTGAGAAGGTGACGCCGTCACTTGGCTGGCAATCGCACCTTTTTATCTAGGTACTGATGTAGGTGCTAGAGTTGTGTAGAGAGTGGTAGCAAATGGGCATAGGATTGAGAGATGTACACCAGGTTGAACATGAAAACTGATATTTTAATTTTTAGTAAGCTGTGGATTTTCCCAATATTACTGACATCATAGTACTTATTATCAAGGCTTAGAAAATCAGTTTTTTATTGCTGTGCATACATTAGAAAATATTCAAGTTCTAAAGGACTAACAGTGGACTTTTCCATCTGCAGAATATACTGAATGACCAGAGGTGGCAGTGTTGCGGAAGGTAATTTGTCTGCGTTGCTGAGACCGCCCCCCCCCCCCCCCAAAAAAAAGATGCCATTCCTCAGCACTCTGCCTTCCTTCATCAATTTACATGGTAAGTCAAACTCACGTTGAATTCTTTTTCTTGTCATTAAATAAGTTCATAGCATCTGAGGGCCCGGAGTACCTTTTTAGTGGGGGTTTTGCCATGATTCTGTTTCTGTCAAGACTGTAGCAAAATGGATGACGTTACAGTGATCATCATATTTTTATCAAAGACTTTGTCTCCAAAGCTGACAAAGCCTGAATTAGATTCCTGTGCTAACAATGTGTCATCAGAGGACATTACTGTATTTAAGGCTGGCATTAATTGCCTTAATTTGGAGCGATGGCGTTACTTTCTCATGGAGTGAAGCTCATTTGACCTGTTTCCCTGCACTCTGTATGTGCGACTCTGATACTCCAGATGGATTGCTGTTTAGGATACTCTGCGGTCTTGCGAATCCATCCCATTTTCAAAAGGAGCCCAATGCTTTCCCAGTACACCACCTAGCTGCCTTGCACTCATAATTACATATAGTTATCTAGTGCATAATTGCTGGTGTCTCCTCCTCCTGTGTTTCTTCGTCACCCAGGGCGATTGGTCACGTGCTGTCCTGTCATAAAGCTAGAGCAGGATGTCATCTGACATGAGGGACAATCAGTTGCCCAGCAAGCACTAAGATGCATTTATCATGGTATTGAAATGGGTTGCAGGGTACACAGGGCGCCCAGCTGAAGACCTAGATGATGAGATTAATGAAAATGGTGCATTATTTGAGACTTGTGCATCTGTTTGAAGATGCGGTTAATCACAATGTTCTCAACTTCTCTATAACTTAACTGATAGGGATGTACTAAGCTGAAGATGTTAAGATGTCGTTCATAGTTATGATTCCCACTAACTTGTAGTGTAAACCTTCCTCCCTGAACTAATCGGATCACTTAATTGCTATTGGCGTATCATGACCTAAAAGCATTGCACTGAGAAGGTGACGCCGTCACTTGGCTGGCAATCGCACCTTTGTATCTAGGTACTGATGTAGGTGCTAGAGTTGTGTAGAGAGTGGTAGCAAATGGGCATAGGATTGAGAGATGTACACCAGGTTGCACATGAAAACTGATATTTGAATTTTTAGTAAGCTGTGGATTTTCCCAATATTACTGACATCATAGTACTTATTATCAAGGCTTAGAAAATCTGTTTTTTATTGCTGTGCATACATTAGAAAATATTCAAGTTCTAAAGGACTAACAGTGGACTTTTCCATCTGCAGAATATACTGAATGACCAGAGGTGGCAGTGATGCGGAAGAGAATTTGTTTGCGTTGCTGAGACGGCCCCCCCCCCCCCCAAAAAAAGATGCCATTCCTCAGCACTCTGCCTTCCTTCATCAATTTACATGGTAAGTCAAACTCACGTTGAATTCTTTTTCTTGTCATTAAATAAGTTCATAGCATCTGAGGGCCCGGAGTACCTTTTTAGTGGGGGTTTTGCCATGATTCTGTTTCTGTCAAGACTGTAGCAAAATGGATGACGTTACAGTGATCATCATATTTTTATCAAAGACTTTGTCTCCAAAGCTAACAAAGCCTGACTTAGATTCCTGTGCTAACAATGTGTCATCAGAGGACATTACTGTATTTAAGGCTGGCATTAATTGCCTGAATTTGGAGCGATGGCGTTACTTTCTCATGGAGTGAAGCTCATTTGACCTGTTTCCCTGCACTCTGTATGTGCGACTCTGATACTCCAGATGGATTGCTGTTTAGGATACTCTGCGGTCTTGTGAATCCTTCCTATTTTCAAAAGGAGCCCAATGCTTTCCCAGTACACCACCTAGCTGCCTTGCACTCATAATTACATATAGTTACCTAGTGCATAATTGCTGGTGTCTCCTCCTCCTGTGTTTCTTCGTCACCCAGGGCGATTGGTCACGTGCTGTCGTGACATAAAGCTAGAGCAGGATGTCATCTGACATGAGGGACAGCCAGTTGCCTAGCAAGCACTAAGATGCATTTATCATGGTATTGAAATGGGTTGCAGGGTACACAGGGCGCCCAGCTGAAGACCTAGATGATGAGATTAATGAAAATGGTGCATTATTTGAGACTTGTGCATCTGTTTGAAGATGCGGTTAATCACAATGTTCTCAACTTCTCTATAACTTAACTGATAGAGATGTACTAAGCTGAAGATGTTAAGATGTCGTTCATAGTTATTATTCCCACTAACTTGTAGCGTAAACCTTCCTCCCTGAACTTATCGGATCACTTAATTGCTATTGGCGTATCATGAACTAAAAGCATTGCACTGAGAAGGTGACGCCGTCACTTGGCTGGCAATCGCACCTTTTTATCTAGGTACTGATGTAGGTGCTAGAGTTGTGTAGAGAGTGGTAGCAAATGGGCATAGGATTGAGAGATGTACACCAGGTTGAACATGAAAACTGATATTTTAATTTTTAGTAAGCTGTGGATTTTCCCAATATTACTGACATCATAGTACTTATTATCAAGGCTTAGAAAATCTGTTTTTTATTGCTGTGCATACATTAGAAAATATTCAAGTTCTAAAGGACTAACAGTGGACTTTTCCATCTGCAGAATATACTGAATGACCAGAGGTGGCAGTGTTGCGGAAGAGAATTTGTCTGCGTTGCTGAGACCGCCCCCCCCCCCCCCCCCCAAAAAAAGATGCCATTCCTCAGCACTCTGCCTTCCTTCATCAATTTACATGGTAAGTCAAACTCACGTTGAATTCTTTTTCTTGTCATTAAATAAGTTCATAGCATCTGAGGGCCCGGAGTACCTTTTTAGTGGGGGTTTTGCCATGATTCTGTTTCTGTCAAGACTGTAGCAAAATGGATGACGTTACAGTGATCATCATATTTTTATCAAAGACTTTGTCTCCAAAGCTGACAAAGCCTGAATTAGATTCCTGTGCTAACAATGTGTCATCAGAGGACATTACTGTATTTAAGGCTGGCATTAATTGCCTTAATTTGGAGCGATGGCGTTACTTTCTCATGGAGTGAAGCTCATTTGACCTGTTTCCCTGCACTCTGTATGTGCGACTCTGATACTCCAGATGGATTGCTGTTTAGGATACTCTGCGGTCTTGTGAATCCTTCCCATTTTCAAAAGGAGCCCAATGCTTTCCCAGTACACCACCTAGCTGCCTTGCACTCATAATTACATATAGTTACCTAGTGCATAATTGCTGGTGTCTCCTCCTCCTGTGTTTCTTCGTCACCCAGGGCGATTGGTCACGTGCTGTCCTGTCATAAAGCTAGAGCAGGATGTCATCTGACATGAGGGACAATCAGTTGCCTAGCAAGCACTAAGATGCATTTATCATGGTATTGAAATGGGTTGCAGGGTACACAGGGCGCCCAGCTGAAGACCTAGATGATGAGATTAATGAAAATGGTGCATTATTTGAGACTTGTGCATCTGTTTGAAGATGCGGTTAATCACAATGTTCTCAACTTCTCTATAACTTAACTGATAGGGATGTACTAAGCTGAAGATGTTAAGATGTCGTTTATAGTTATTATTCCCACTAACTTGTAGCGTAAACCTTCCTCCCTGAACTAATCGGATCACTTAATTGCTATTGGCGTATCATGACCTAAAAGCATTGCACTGAGAAGGTGACGCCGTCACTTGGCTGGCAATCGCACCTTTTTATCTAGGTACTGATGTAGGTGCTAGAGTTGTGTAGAGAGTGGTAGCAAATGGGCATAGGATTGAGAGATGTACACCAGGTTGCACATGAAAACTGATATTTTAATTTTTAGTAAGCTGTGGATTTTCCCAATATTACTGACATCATAGTACTTATTATCAAGGCTTAGAAAATCTGTTTTTTATTGCTGTGCATACATTAGAAAATATTCAAGTTCTAAAGGACTAACCGTGGACTTTTCCATCTGCAGAATATACTGAATGACCAGAGGTGGCAGTGTTGCGGAAGAGAATTTGTCTGCGTTGCTGAGACCGCCCCCCCCCCCCCCCAAAAAAAAGATGCCATTCCTCAGCACTCTGCCTTCCTTCATCAATTTACATGGTAAGTCAAACTCACGTTGAATTCTTTTTCTTGTCATTAAATAAGTTCATAGCATCTGAGGGCCCGGAGTACCTTTTTAGTGGGGGTTTTGCCATGATTCTGTTTCTGTCAAGACTGTAGCAAAATGGATGACGTTACGGTGATCATCATATTTTTATCAAAGAATTTGTCTCCAAAGCTGACAAAGCCTGACTTAGATTCCTGTGCTAACAATGTGTCATCAGAGGACATTACTGTATTTAAGGCTGGCATTAATTGCCTTAATTTGGAGCGATGGCGTAACTTTCTCATGGAGTGAAGCTCATTTGACCTGTTTCCCTGCACTCTGTATGTGCGACTCTGATACTCCAGATGGATTGCTGTTTAGGATACTCTGCGGTCTTGTGAATCCTTCCCATTTTCAAAAGGAGCCCAATGCTTTCCCAGTACACCACCTAGCTGCCTTGCACTCATAATTACATATAGTTACCTAGTGCATAATTGCTGGTGTCTCCTCCTCCTGTGTTTCTTCGTCACCCAGGGCGATTGGTCACGTGCTGTCCTGACATAAAGCTAGAGCAGGATGTCATCTGACATGAGGGACAACCAGTTGCCTAGCAAGCACTAAGATGCATTTATCATGGTATTGAAATGGGTTGCAGGGTACACAGGGCGCCCAGCTGAAGACCTAGATGATGAGATTAATGAAAATGGTGCATTATTTGAGACTTGTGCATCTGTTTGAAGATGCGGTTAATCACAATGTTCTCAACTTCTCTATAACTTAACTGATAGGGATGTACTAAGCTGAAGATGTTAAGATGTCGTTTATAGTTATTATTCCCACTAACTTGTAGCGTAAACCTTCCTCCCTGAACTAATCGGATCACTTAATTGCTATTGGCGTATCATGACCTAAAAGCATTGCACTGAGAAGGTGACGCCGTCACTTGGCTGGCAATCGCACCTTTTTATCTAGGTACTGATGTAGGTGCTAGAGTTGTGTAGAGAGTGGTAGCAAATGGGCATAGGATTGAGAGATGTACACCAGGTTGCACATGAAAACTGATATTTTAATTTTTAGTAAGCTGTGGATTTTCCCAATATTACTGACATCATAGTACTTATTATCAAGGCTTAGAAAATCTGTTTTTTATTGCTGTGCATACATTAGAAAATATTCAAGTTCTAAAGGACTAACCGTGGACTTTTCCATCTGCAGAATATACTGAATGACCAGAGGTGGCAGTGTTGCGGAAGAGAATTTGTCTGCGTTGCTGAGACCGCCCCCCCCCCCCCCAAAAAAAAGATGCCATTCCTCAGCACTCTGCCTTCCTTCATCAATTTACATGGTAAGTCAAACTCACGTTGAATTCTTTTTCTTGTCATTAAATAAGTTCATAGCATCTGAGGGCCCGGAGTACCTTTTTAGTGGGGGTTTTGCCATGATTCTGTTTCTGTCAAGACTGTAGCAAAATGGATGACGTTACGGTGATCATCATATTTTTATCAAAGAATTTGTCTCCAAAGCTGACAAAGCCTGACTTAGATTCCTGTGCTAACAATGTGTCATCAGAGGACATTACTGTATTTAAGGCTGGCATTAATTGCCTTAATTTGGAGCGATGGCGTAACTTTCTCATGGAGTGAAGCTCATTTGACCTGTTTCCCTGCACTCTGTATGTGCGACTCTGATACTCCAGATGGATTGCTGTTTAGGATACTCTGCGGTCTTGTGAATCCTTCCCATTTTCAAAAGGAGCCCAATGCTTTCCCAGTACACCACCTAGCTGCCTTGCACTCATAATTACATATAGTTACCTAGTGCATAATTGCTGGTGTCTCCTCCTCCTGTGTTTCTTCGTCACCCAGGGCGATTGGTCACGTGCTGTCCTGACATAAAGCTAGAGCAGGATGTCATCTGACATGAGGGACAACCAGTTGCCTAGCAAGCACTAAGATGCATTTATCATGGTATTGAAATGGGTTGCAGGGTACACAGGGCGCCCAGCTGAAGACCTAGATGATGAGATTAATGAAAATGGTGCATTATTTGAGACTTGTGCATCTGTTTGAAGATGCGGTTAATCACAATGTTCTCAACTTCTCTATAACTTAACTGATAGGGATGTACTAAGCTGAAGATGTTAAGATGTCGTTTATAGTTATTATTCCCACTAACTTGTAGCGTAAACCTTCCTCCCTGAACTAATCGGATCACTTAATTGCTATTGGCGTATCATGACCTAAAAGCATTGCACTGAGAAGGTGACGCCGTCACTTGGCTGGCAATCGCACCTTTTTATCTAGGTACTGATGTAGGTGCTAGAGTTGTGTAGAGAGTGGTAGCAAATGGGCATAGGATTGAGAGATGTACACCAGGTTGCACATGAAAACTGATATTTTAATTTTTAGTAAGCTGTGGATTTTCCCAATATTACTGACATCATAGTACTTATTATCAAGGCTTAGAAAATCTGTTTTTTATTGCTGTGCATACATTAGAAAATATTCAAGTTCTAAAGGACTAACCGTGGACTTTTCCATCTGCAGAATATACTGAATGACCAGAGGTGGCAGTGTTGCGGAAGAGAATTTGTCTGCGTTGCTGAGACCGCCCCCCCCCCCCCCCCAAAAAAAAGATGCCATTCCTCAGCACTCTGCCTTCCTTCATCAATTTACATGGTAAGTCAAACTCACGTTGAATTCTTTTTCTTGTCATTAAATAAGTTCATAGCATCTGAGGGCCCGGAGTACCTTTTTAGTGGGGGTTTTGCCATGATTCTGTTTCTGTCAAGACTGTAGCAAAATGGATGACGTTACGGTGATCATCATATTTTTATCAAAGACTTTGTCTCCAAAGCTGACAAAGCCTGACTTAGATTCCTGTGCTAACAATGTGTCATCAGAGGACATTACTGTATTTAAGGCTGGCATTAATTGCCTTAATTTGGAGCGATGGCGTAACTTTCTCATGGAGTGAAGCTCATTTGACCTGTTTCCCTGCACTCTGTATGTGCGACTCTGATACTCCAGATGGATTGCTGTTTAGGATACTCTGCGGTCTTGTGAATCCTTCCCATTTTCAAAAGGAGCCCAATGCTTTCCCAGTACACCACCTAGCTGCCTTGCACTCATAATTACATATAGTTACCTAGTGCATAATTGCTGGTGTCTACTCCTCCTGTGTTTCTTCGTCACCCAGGGCGATTGGTCACGTGCTGTCCTGACATAAAGCTAGAGCAGGATGTCATCTGACATGAGGGACAACCAGTTGCCTAGCAAGCACTAAGATGCATTTATCATGGTATTGAAATGGGTTGCAGGGTACACAGGGCGCCCAGCTGAAGACCTAGATGATGAGATTAATGAAAATGGTGCATTATTTGAGACTTGTGCATCTGTTTGAAGATGCGGTTAATCACAATGTTCTCAACTTCTCTATAACTTAACTGATAGGGATGTACTAAGCTGAAGATGTTAAGATGTCGTTTATAGTTATTATTCCCACTAACTTGTAGCGTAAACCTTCCTCCCTGAACTAATCGGATCACCTAATTGCTATTGGCGTATCATGACCTAAAAGCATTGCACTGAGAAGGTGACGCCGTCACTTGGCTGGCAATCGCACCTTTTTATCTAGGTACTGATGTAGGTGCTAGAGTTGTGTAGAGAGTGGTAGCAAATGGGCATAGGATTGAGAGATGTACACCAGGTTGCACATGAAAACTGATATTTGAATTTTTAGTAAGCTGTGGATTTTCCCAATATTACTGACATCATAGTACTTATTATCAAGGCTTAGAAAATCTGTTTTTTATTGCTGTGCATACATTAGAAAATATTCAAGTTCTAAAGGACTAACCGTGGACTTTTCCATCTGCAGAATATACTGAATGACCAGAGGTGGCAGTGTTGCGGAAGAGAATTTGTCTGCGTTGCTGAGACCGCCCCCCAAAAAAAAAAGATGCCATTCCTCAGCACTCTGCCTTCCTTCATCAATTTACATGGTAAGTCAAACTCACGTTGAATTCTTTTTCTTGTCATTAAATAAGTTCATAGCATCTGAGGGCCCGGAGTACCTTTTTAGTGGGGGTTTTGCCATGATTCTGTTTCTGTCAAGACTGTAGCAAAATGGATTACGTTACGGTGATCATCATATTTTTATCAAAGACTTTGTCTCCAAAGCTGACAAAGCCTGACTTAGATTCCTGTGCTAACAATGTGTCATCAGAGGACATTACTGTATTTAAGGCTGGCATTAATTGCCTTAATTTGGAGCGATGGCGTAACTTTCTCATGGAGTGAAGCTCATTTGACCTGTTTCCCTGCACTCTGTATGTGCGACTCTGATACTCCAGATGGATTGCTGTTTAGGATACTCTGCGGTCCTGCGAATCCATCCCATTTTCAAAAGGAGCCCAATGCTTTCCCAGTACACCACCTAGCTGCCTTGCACTCATAATTACATATAGTTTTCTAGTGCATAATTGCTGGTGTCTCCTCCTCCTGTGTTTCTTCGTCACCCAGGGCGATTGGTCACGTGCTGTCCTGTCATAAAGCTAGAGCAGGATGTCATCTGACATGAGGGACAATCAGTTGCCTAGCAAGCACTAAGATGCATTTATCATGGTATTGAAATGGGTTGCAGGGTACACAGGGCGCCCAGCTGAAGACCTAGATGATGAGATTAATGAAAATGGTGCATTATTTGAGACTTGTGCATCTGTTTGAAGATGCGGTTAATCACAATGTTCTCAACTTCTCTATAACTTAACTGATAGGGATGTACTAAGCTGAAGATGTTAAGATGTCGTTCATAGTTATTATTCCCACTAACTTGTAGCGTAAACCTTCCTCCCTGAACTAATCGGATCACTTAATTGCTATTGGCGTATCATGACCTAAAAGCATTGCACTGAGAAGGTGACGCCGTCACTTGGCTGGCAATCGCACCTTTTTATCTAGGTACTGATGTAGGTGCTAGAGTTGTGTAGAGAGTGGTAGCAAATGGGCATAGGATTGAGAGATGTACACCAGGTTGAACATGAAAACTGATATTTTAATTTTTAGTAAGCTGTGGATTTTCCCAATATTACTGACATCATAGTACTTATTATCAAGGCTTAGAAAATCAGTTTTTTATTGCTGTGCATACATTAGAAAATATTCAAGTTCTAAAGGACTAACAGTGGACTTTTCCATCTGCAGAATATACTGAATGACCAGAGGTGGCAGTGTTGCGGAAGGTAATTTGTCTGCGTTGCTGAGACCGCCCCCCCCCCCCCCAAAAAAAAAGATGCCATTCCTCAGCACTCTGCCTTCCTTCATCAATTTACATGGTAAGTCAAACTCACGTTGAATTCTTTTTCTTGTCATTAAATAAGTTCATAGCATCTGAGGGCCCGGAGTACCTTTTTAGTGGGGGTTTTGCCATGATTCTGTTTCTGTCAAGACTGTAGCAAAATGGATGACGTTACAGTGATCATCATATTTTTATCAAAGACTTTGTCTCCAAAGCTGACAAAGCCTGAATTAGATTCCTGTGCTAACAATGTGTCATCAGAGGACATTACTGTATTTAAGGCTGGCATTAATTGCCTTAATTTGGAGCGATGGCGTTACTTTCTCATGGAGTGAAGCTCATTTGACCTGTTTCCCTGCACTCTGTATGTGCGACTCTGATACTCCAGATGGATTGCTGTTTAGGATACTCTGCGGTCTTGCGAATCCATCCCATTTTCAAAAGGAGCCCAATGCTTTCCCAGTACACCACCTAGCTGCCTTGCACTCATAATTACATATAGTTATCTAGTGCATAATTGCTGGTGTCTCCTCCTCCTGTGTTTCTTCGTCACCCAGGGCGATTGGTCACGTGCTGTCCTGTCATAAAGCTAGAGCAGGATGTCATCTGACATGAGGGACAATCAGTTGCCCAGCAAGCACTAAGATGCATTTATCATGGTATTGAAATGGGTTGCAGGGTACACAGGGCGCCCAGCTGAAGACCTAGATGATGAGATTAATGAAAATGGTGCATTATTTGAGACTTGTGCATCTGTTTGAAGATGCGGTTAATCACAATGTTCTCAACTTCTCTATAACTTAACTGATAGGGATGTACTAAGCTGAAGATGTTAAGATGTCGTTCATAGTTATGATTCCCACTAACTTGTAGTGTAAACCTTCCTCCCTGAACTAATCGGATCACTTAATTGCTATTGGCGTATCATGACCTAAAAGCATTGCACTGAGAAGGTGACGCCGTCACTTGGCTGGCAATCGCACCTTTTTATCTAGGTACTGATGTAGGTGCTAGAGTTGTGTAGAGAGTGGTAGCAAATGGGCATAGGATTGAGAGATGTACACCAGGTTGCACATGAAAACTGATATTTGAATTTTTAGTAAGCTGTGGATTTTCCCAATATTACTGACATCATAGTACTTATTATCAAGGCTTAGAAAATCTGTTTTTTATTGCTGTGCATACATTAGAAAATATTCAAGTTCTAAAGGACTAACAGTGGACTTTTCCATCTGCAGAATATACTGAATGACCAGAGGTGGCAGTGATGCGGAAGAGAATTTGTTTGCGTTGCTGAGACGGCCCCCCCCCCCCAAAAAAAGATGCCATTCCTCAGCACTCTGCCTTCCTTCATCAATTTACATGGTAAGTCAAACTCACGTTGAATTCTTTTTCTTGTCATTAAATAAGTTCATAGCATCTGAGGGCCCGGAGTACCTTTTTAGTGGGGGTTTTGCCATGATTCTGTTTCTGTCAAGACTGTAGCAAAATGGATGACGTTACAGTGATCATCATATTTTTATCAAAGACTTTGTCTCCAAAGCTAACAAAGCCTGACTTAGATTCCTGTGCTAACAATGTGTCATCAGAGGACATTACTGTATTTAAGGCTGGCATTAATTGCCTGAATTTGGAGCGATGGCGTTACTTTCTCATGGAGTGAAGCTCATTTGACCTGTTTCCCTGCACTCTGTATGTGCGACTCTGATACTCCAGATGGATTGCTGTTTAGGATACTCTGCGGTCTTGTGAATCCTTCCTATTTTCAAAAGGAGCCCAATGCTTTCCCAGTACACCACCTAGCTGCCTTGCACTCATAATTACATATAGTTACCTAGTGCATAATTGCTGGTGTCTCCTCCTCCTGTGTTTCTTCGTCACCCAGGGCGATTGGTCACGTGCTGTCGTGACATAAAGCTAGAGCAGGATGTCATCTGACATGAGGGACAGCCAGTTGCCTAGCAAGCACTAAGATGCATTTATCATGGTATTGAAATGGGTTGCAGGGTACACAGGGCGCCCAGCTGAAGACCTAGATGATGAGATTAATGAAAATGGTGCATTATTTGAGACTTGTGCATCTGTTTGAAGATGCGGTTAATCACAATGTTCTCAACTTCTCTATAACTTAACTGATAGAGATGTACTAAGCTGAAGATGTTAAGATGTCGTTCATAGTTATTATTCCCACTAACTTGTAGCGTAAACCTTCCTCCCTGAACTTATCGGATCACTTAATTGCTATTGGCGTATCATGAACTAAAAGCATTGCACTGAGAAGGTGACGCCGTCACTTGGCTGGCAATCGCACCTTTTTATCTAGGTACTGATGTAGGTGCTAGAGTTGTGTAGAGAGTGGTAGCAAATGGGCATAGGATTGAGAGATGTACACCAGGTTGAACATGAAAACTGATATTTTAATTTTTAGTAAGCTGTGGATTTTCCCAATATTACTGACATCATAGTACTTATTATCAAGGCTTAGAAAATCTGTTTTTTATTGCTGTGCATACATTAGAAAATATTCAAGTTCTAAAGGACTAACAGTGGACTTTTCCATCTGCAGAATATACTGAATGACCAGAGGTGGCAGTGTTGCGGAAGAGAATTTGTCTGCGTTGCTGAGACCGCCCCCCCCCCCCCCCCAAAAAAAAAGATGCCATTCCTCAGCACTCTGCCTTCCTTCATCAATTTACATGGTAAGTCAAACTCACGTTGAATTCTTTTTCTTGTCATTAAATAAGTTCATAGCATCTGAGGGCCCGGAGTACCTTTTTAGTGGGGGTTTTGCCATGATTCTGTTTCTGTCAAGACTGTAGCAAAATGGATGACGTTACAGTGATCATCATATTTTTATCAAAGACTTTGTCTCCAAAGCTGACAAAGCCTGAATTAGATTCCTGTGCTAACAATGTGTCATCAGAGGACATTACTGTATTTAAGGCTGGCATTAATTGCCTTAATTTGGAGCGATGGCGTTACTTTCTCATGGAGTGAAGCTCATTTGACCTGTTTCCCTGCACTCTGTATGTGCGACTCTGATACTCCAGATGGATTGCTGTTTAGGATACTCTGCGGTCTTGTGAATCCTTCCCATTTTCAAAAGGAGCCCAATGCTTTCCCAGTACACCACCTAGCTGCCTTGCACTCATAATTACATATAGTTACCTAGTGCATAATTGCTGGTGTCTCCTCCTCCTGTGTTTCTTCGTCACCCAGGGCGATTGGTCACGTGCTGTCCTGTCATAAAGCTAGAGCAGGATGTCATCTGACATGAGGGACAATCAGTTGCCTAGCAAGCACTAAGATGCATTTATCATGGTATTGAAATGGGTTGCAGGGTACACAGGGCGCCCAGCTGAAGACCTAGATGATGAGATTAATGAAAATGGTGCATTATTTGAGACTTGTGCATCTGTTTGAAGATGCGGTTAATCACAATGTTCTCAACTTCTCTATAACTTAACTGATAGGGATGTACTAAGCTGAAGATGTTAAGATGTCGTTCATAGTTATGATTCCCACTAACTTGTAGTGTAAACCTTCCTCCCTGAACTAATCGGATCACTTAATTGCTATTGGCGTATCATGACCTAAAAGCATTGCACTGAGAAGGTGACGCCGTCACTTGGCTGGCAATCGCACCTTTTTATCTAGGTACTGATGTAGGTGCTAGAGTTGTGTAGAGAGTGGTAGCAAATGGGCATAGGATTGAGAGATGTACACCAGGTTGCACATGAAAACTGATATTTGAATTTTTAGTAAGCTGTGGATTTTCCCAATATTACTGACATCATAGTACTTATTATCAAGGCTTAGAAAATCTGTTTTTTATTGCTGTGCATACATTAGAAAATATTCAAGTTCTAAAGGACTAACAGTGGACTTTTCCATCTGCAGAATATACTGAATGACCAGAGGTGGCAGTGATGCGGAAGAGAATTTGTTTGCGTTGCTGAGACGGCCCCCCCCCCCCAAAAAAAGATGCCATTCCTCAGCACTCTGCCTTCCTTCATCAATTTACATGGTAAGTCAAACTCACGTTGAATTCTTTTTCTTGTCATTAAATAAGTTCATAGCATCTGAGGGCCCGGAGTACCTTTTTAGTGGGGGTTTTGCCATGATTCTGTTTCTGTCAAGACTGTAGCAAAATGGATGACGTTACAGTGATCATCATATTTTTATCAAAGACTTTGTCTCCAAAGCTAACAAAGCCTGACTTAGATTCCTGTGCTAACAATGTGTCATCAGAGGACATTACTGTATTTAAGGCTGGCATTAATTGCCTGAATTTGGAGCGATGGCGTTACTTTCTCATGGAGTGAAGCTCATTTGACCTGTTTCCCTGCACTCTGTATGTGCGACTCTGATACTCCAGATGGATTGCTGTTTAGGATACTCTGCGGTCTTGTGAATCCTTCCTATTTTCAAAAGGAGCCCAATGCTTTCCCAGTACACCACCTAGCTGCCTTGCACTCATAATTACATATAGTTACCTAGTGCATAATTGCTGGTGTCTCCTCCTCCTGTGTTTCTTCGTCACCCAGGGCGATTGGTCACGTGCTGTCGTGACATAAAGCTAGAGCAGGATGTCATCTGACATGAGGGACAGCCAGTTGCCTAGCAAGCACTAAGATGCATTTATCATGGTATTGAAATGGGTTGCAGGGTACACAGGGCGCCCAGCTGAAGACCTAGATGATGAGATTAATGAAAATGGTGCATTATTTGAGACTTGTGCATCTGTTTGAAGATGCGGTTAATCACAATGTTCTCAACTTCTCTATAACTTAACTGATAGAGATGTACTAAGCTGAAGATGTTAAGATGTCGTTCATAGTTATTATTCCCACTAACTTGTAGCGTAAACCTTCCTCCCTGAACTTATCGGATCACTTAATTGCTATTGGCGTATCATGAACTAAAAGCATTGCACTGAGAAGGTGACGCCGTCACTTGGCTGGCAATCGCACCTTTTTATCTAGGTACTGATGTAGGTGCTAGAGTTGTGTAGAGAGTGGTAGCAAATGGGCATAGGATTGAGAGATGTACACCAGGTTGAACATGAAAACTGATATTTTAATTTTTAGTAAGCTGTGGATTTTCCCAATATTACTGACATCATAGTACTTATTATCAAGGCTTAGAAAATCTGTTTTTTATTGCTGTGCATACATTAGAAAATATTCAAGTTCTAAAGGACTAACAGTGGACTTTTCCATCTGCAGAATATACTGAATGACCAGAGGTGGCAGTGTTGCGGAAGAGAATTTGTCTGCGTTGCTGAGACCGCCCCCCCCCCCCCCCCCAAAAAAAAAGATGCCATTCCTCAGCACTCTGCCTTCCTTCATCAATTTACATGGTAAGTCAAACTCACGTTGAATTCTTTTTCTTGTCATTAAATAAGTTCATAGCATCTGAGGGCCCGGAGTACCTTTTTAGTGGGGGTTTTGCCATGATTCTGTTTCTGTCAAGACTGTAGCAAAATGGATGACGTTACAGTGATCATCATATTTTTATCAAAGACTTTGTCTCCAAAGCTGACAAAGCCTGAATTAGATTCCTGTGCTAACAATGTGTCATCAGAGGACATTACTGTATTTAAGGCTGGCATTAATTGCCTTAATTTGGAGCGATGGCGTTACTTTCTCATGGAGTGAAGCTCATTTGACCTGTTTCCCTGCACTCTGTATGTGCGACTCTGATACTCCAGATGGATTGCTGTTTAGGATACTCTGCGGTCTTGTGAATCCTTCCCATTTTCAAAAGGAGCCCAATGCTTTCCCAGTACACCACCTAGCTGCCTTGCACTCATAATTACATATAGTTACCTAGTGCATAATTGCTGGTGTCTCCTCCTCCTGTGTTTCTTCGTCACCCAGGGCGATTGGTCACGTGCTGTCCTGTCATAAAGCTAGAGCAGGATGTCATCTGACATGAGGGACAATCAGTTGCCTAGCAAGCACTAAGATGCATTTATCATGGTATTGAAATGGGTTGCAGGGTACACAGGGCGCCCAGCTGAAGACCTAGATGATGAGATTAATGAAAATGGTGCATTATTTGAGACTTGTGCATCTGTTTGAAGATGCGGTTAATCACAATGTTCTCAACTTCTCTATAACTTAACTGATAGGGATGTACTAAGCTGAAGATGTTAAGATGTCGTTTATAGTTATTATTCCCACTAACTTGTAGCGTAAACCTTCCTCCCTGAACTAATCGGATCACTTAATTGCTATTGGCGTATCATGACCTAAAAGCATTGCACTGAGAAGGTGACGCCGTCACTTGGCTGGCAATCGCACCTTTTTATCTAGGTACTGATGTAGGTGCTAGAGTTGTGTAGAGAGTGGTAGCAAATGGGCATAGGATTGAGAGATGTACACCAGGTTGCACATGAAAACTGATATTTTAATTTTTAGTAAGCTGTGGATTTTCCCAATATTACTGACATCATAGTACTTATTATCAAGGCTTAGAAAATCTGTTTTTTATTGCTGTGCATACATTAGAAAATATTCAAGTTCTAAAGGACTAACCGTGGACTTTTCCATCTGCAGAATATACTGAATGACCAGAGGTGGCAGTGTTGCGGAAGAGAATTTGTCTGCGTTGCTGAGACCGCCCCCTCCCCCCCCCAAAAAAAAAGATGCCATTCCTCAGCACTCTGCCTTCCTTCATCAATTTACATGGTAAGTCAAACTCACGTTGAATTCTTTTTCTTGTCATTAAATAAGTTCATAGCATCTGAGGGCCCGGAGTACCTTTTTAGTGGGGGTTTTGCCATGATTCTGTTTCTGTCAAGACTGTAGCAAAATGGATGACGTTACGGTGATCATCATATTTTTATCAAAGAATTTGTCTCCAAAGCTGACAAAGCCTGACTTAGATTCCTGTGCTAACAATGTGTCATCAGAGGACATTACTGTATTTAAGGCTGGCATTAATTGCCTTAATTTGGAGCGATGGCGTAACTTTCTCATGGAGTGAAGCTCATTTGACCTGTTTCCCTGCACTCTGTATGTGCGACTCTGATACTCCAGATGGATTGCTGTTTAGGATACTCTGCGGTCTTGTGAATCCTTCCCATTTTCAAAAGGAGCCCAATGCTTTCCCAGTACACCACCTAGCTGCCTTGCACTCATAATTACATATAGTTACCTAGTGCATAATTGCTGGTGTCTCCTCCTCCTGTGTTTCTTCGTCACCCAGGGCGATTGGTCACGTGCTGTCCTGACATAAAGCTAGAGCAGGATGTCATCTGACATGAGGGACAACCAGTTGCCTAGCAAGCACTAAGATGCATTTATCATGGTATTGAAATGGGTTGCAGGGTACACAGGGCGCCCAGCTGAAGACCTAGATGATGAGATTAATGAAAATGGTGCATTATTTGAGACTTGTGCATCTGTTTGAAGATGCGGTTAATCACAATGTTCTCAACTTCTCTATAACTTAACTGATAGGGATGTACTAAGCTGAAGATGTTAAGATGTCGTTTATAGTTATTATTCCCACTAACTTGTAGCGTAAACCTTCCTCCCTGAACTAATCGGATCACTTAATTGCTATTGGCGTATCATGACCTAAAAGCATTGCACTGAGAAGGTGACGCCGTCACTTGGCTGGCAATCGCACCTTTTTATCTAGGTACTGATGTAGGTGCTAGAGTTGTGTAGAGAGTGGTAGCAAATGGGCATAGGATTGAGAGATGTACACCAGGTTGCACATGAAAACTGATATTTTAATTTTTAGTAAGCTGTGGATTTTCCCAATATTACTGACATCATAGTACTTATTATCAAGGCTTAGAAAATCTGTTTTTTATTGCTGTGCATACATTAGAAAATATTCAAGTTCTAAAGGACTAACCGTGGACTTTTCCATCTGCAGAATATACTGAATGACCAGAGGTGGCAGTGTTGCGGAAGAGAATTTGTCTGCGTTGCTGAGACCGCCCCCCCCCCCCCCCCCAAAAAAAAAGATGCCATTCCTCAGCACTCTGCCTTCCTTCATCAATTTACATGGTAAGTCAAACTCACGTTGAATTCTTTTTCTTGTCATTAAATAAGTTCATAGCATCTGAGGGCCCGGAGTACCTTTTTAGTGGGGGTTTTGCCATGATTCTGTTTCTGTCAAGACTGTAGCAAAATGGATGACGTTACGGTGATCATCATATTTTTATCAAAGACTTTGTCTCCAAAGCTGACAAAGCCTGACTTAGATTCCTGTGCTAACAATGTGTCATCAGAGGACATTACTGTATTTAAGGCTGGCATTAATTGCCTTAATTTGGAGCGATGGCGTAACTTTCTCATGGAGTGAAGCTCATTTGACCTGTTTCCCTGCACTCTGTATGTGCGACTCTGATACTCCAGATGGATTGCTGTTTAGGATACTCTGCGGTCTTGTGAATCCTTCCCATTTTCAAAAGGAGCCCAATGCTTTCCCAGTACACCACCTAGCTGCCTTGCACTCATAATTACATATAGTTACCTAGTGCATAATTGCTGGTGTCTACTCCTCCTGTGTTTCTTCGTCACCCAGGGCGATTGGTCACGTGCTGTCCTGACATAAAGCTAGAGCAGGATGTCATCTGACATGAGGGACAACCAGTTGCCTAGCAAGCACTAAGATGCATTTATCATGGTATTGAAATGGGTTGCAGGGTACACAGGGCGCCCAGCTGAAGACCTAGATGATGAGATTAATGAAAATGGTGCATTATTTGAGACTTGTGCATCTGTTTGAAGATGCGGTTAATCACAATGTTCTCAACTTCTCTATAACTTAACTGATAGGGATGTACTAAGCTGAAGATGTTAAGATGTCGTTTATAGTTATTATTCCCACTAACTTGTAGCGTAAACCTTCCTCCCTGAACTAATCGGATCACCTAATTGCTATTGGCGTATCATGACCTAAAAGCATTGCACTGAGAAGGTGACGCCGTCACTTGGCTGGCAATCGCACCTTTTTATCTAGGTACTGATGTAGGTGCTAGAGTTGTGTAGAGAGTGGTAGCAAATGGGCATAGGATTGAGAGATGTACACCAGGTTGCACATGAAAACTGATATTTGAATTTTTAGTAAGCTGTGGATTTTCCCAATATTACTGACATCATAGTACTTATTATCAAGGCTTAGAAAATCTGTTTTTTATTGCTGTGCATACATTAGAAAATATTCAAGTTCTAAAGGACTAACCGTGGACTTTTCCATCTGCAGAATATACTGAATGACCAGAGGTGGCAGTGTTGCGGAAGAGAATTTGTCTGCGTTGCTGAGACCGCCCCCCAAAAAAAAAGATGCCATTCCTCAGCACTCTGCCTTCCTTCATCAATTTACATGGTAAGTCAAACTCACGTTGAATTCTTTTTCTTGTCATTAAATAAGTTCATAGCATCTGAGGGCCCGGAGTACCTTTTTAGTGGGGGTTTTGCCATGATTCTGTTTCTGTCAAGACTGTAGCAAAATGGATTACGTTACGGTGATCATCATATTTTTATCAAAGACTTTGTCTCCAAAGCTGACAAAGCCTGACTTAGATTCCTGTGCTAACAATGTGTCATCAGAGGACATTACTGTATTTAAGGCTGGCATTAATTGCCTTAATTTGGAGCGATGGCGTAACTTTCTCATGGAGTGAAGCTCATTTGACCTGTTTCCCTGCACTCTGTATGTGCGACTCTGATACTCCAGATGGATTGCTGTTTAGGATACTCTGCGGTCCTGCGAATCCATCCCATTTTCAAAAGGAGCCCAATGCTTTCCCAGTACACCACCTAGCTGCCTTGCACTCATAATTACATATAGTTTTCTAGTGCATAATTGCTGGTGTCTCCTCCTCCTGTGTTTCTTCGTCACCCAGGGCGATTGGTCACGTGCTGTCCTGTCATAAAGCTAGAGCAGGATGTCATCTGACATGAGGGACAATCAGTTGCCTAGCAAGCACTAAGATGCATTTATCATGGTATTGAAATGGGTTGCAGGGTACACAGGGCGCCCAGCTGAAGACCTAGATGATGAGATTAATGAAAATGGTGCATTATTTGAGACTTGTGCATCTGTTTGAAGATGCGGTTAATCACAATGTTCTCAACTTCTCTATAACTTAACTGATAGGGATGTACTAAGCTGAAGATGTTAAGATGTCGTTCATAGTTATTATTCCCACTAACTTGTAGCGTAAACCTTCCTCCCTGAACTAATCGGATCACTTAATTGCTATTGGCGTATCATGACCTAAAAGCATTGCACTGAGAAGGTGACGCCGTCACTTGGCTGGCAATCGCACCTTTTTATCTAGGTACTGATGTAGGTGCTAGAGTTGTGTAGAGAGTGGTAGCAAATGGGCATAGGATTGAGAGATGTACACCAGGTTGAACATGAAAACTGATATTTTAATTTTTAGTAAGCTGTGGATTTTCCCAATATTACTGACATCATAGTACTTATTATCAAGGCTTAGAAAATCTGTTTTTTATTGCTGTGCATACATTAGAAAATATTCAAGTTCTAAAGGACTAACAGTGGACTTTTCCATCTGCAGAATATACTGAATGACCAGAGGTGGCAGTGATGCGGAAGAGAATTTGTCTGCGTTGCTGAGACGGCCCCCCCCCCCCAAAAAAAGATGCCATTCCTCAGCACTCTGCCTTCCTTCATCAATTTACATGGTAAGTCAAACTCACGTTGAATTCTTTTTCTTGTCATTAAATAAGTTCATAGCATCTGAGGGCCCGGAGTACCTTTTTAGTGGGGGTTTTGCCATGATTCTGTTTCTGTCAAGACTGTAGCAAAATGGATGACGTTACGGTGATCATCATATTTTTATCAAAGACTTTGTCTCCAAAGCTAACAAAGCCTGACTTAGATTCCTGTGCTAACAATGTGTCATCAGAGGACATTACTGTATTTAAGGCTGGCATTAATTGCCTGAATTTGGAGCGATGGCGTAACTTTCTCATGGAGTGAAGCTAATTTGACCTGTTTCCCTGCACTCTGTATGTGCGACTCTGATGCTCCAGATGGATTGCTGTTTAGGATACTCTGCGGTCTGGCGAATCCATCCCATTTTCAAAAGGAGCCCAATGCTTTCCCAGTACACCACCTAGCTGCCTTGCACTCATAATTACATATAGTTACCTAGTGCATAATTGCTGGTGTCTCCTCCTCCTGTGTTTCTTCGTCACCCAGGGCGATTGGTCACGTGCTGTCCTGACATAAAGCTAGAGCAGGATGTCATCTGACATGAGGGACAACCAGTTGCCTAGCAAGCACTAAGATGCATTTATCATGGTATTGAAATGGGTTGCAGGGTACACAGGGCGCCCAGCTGAAGACCTAGATGATGAGATTAATGAAAATGGTGCATTATTTGAGACTTGTGCATCTGTTTGAAGATGCGGTTAATCACAATGTTCTCAACTTCTCTATAACTTAACTGATAGGGATGTACTAAGCTGAAGATGTTAAGATGTCGTTCATAGTTATTATTCCCACTAACTTGTAGCGTAAACCTTCCTCCCTGAACTAATCGGATCACTTAATTGCTATTGGCGTATCATGACCTAAAAGCATTGCACTGAGAAGGTGACGCCGTCACTTGGCTGGCAATCGCACCTTTTTATCTAGGTACTGATGTAAGTGCTAGAGTTGTGTAGAGAGTGGTAGCAAATGGGCATAGGATTGAGAGATGTACACCAGGTTGAACATGAAAACTGATATTTTAATTTTTAGTAAGCTGTGGATTTTCCCAATATTACTGACATCATAGTACTTATTATCAAGGCTTAGAAAATCAGTTTTTTATTGCTGTGCATACATTAGAAAATATTCAAGTTCTAAAGGACTAACAGTGGACTTTTCCATCTGCAGAATATACTGAATGACCAGAGGTGGCAGTGTTGCGGAAGAGAATTTGTCTGCGTTGCTGAGACCGCCCCCCCCCCCCCCCAAAAAAAAAGATGCCATTCCTCAGCACTCTGCCTTCCTTCATCAATTTACATGGTAAGTCAAACTCACGTTGAATTCTTTTTCTTGTCATTAAATAAGTTCATAGCATCTGAGGGCCCGGAGTACCTTTTTAGTGGGGGTTTTGCCATGATTCTGTTTCTGTCAAGACTGTAGCAAAATGGATGACGTTACAGTGATCATCATATTTTTATCAAAGACTTTGTCTCCAAAGCTGACAAAGCCTGAATTAGATTCCTGTGCTAACAATGTGTCATCAGAGGACATTACTGTATTTAAGGCTGGCATTAATTGCCTTAATTTGGAGCGATGGCGTTACTTTCTCATGGAGTGAAGCTCATTTGACCTGTTTCCCTGCACTCTGTATGTGCGACTCTGATACTCCAGATGGATTGCTGTTTAGGATACTCTGCGGTCTTGCGAATCCATCCCATTTTCAAAAGGAGCCCAATGCTTTCCCAGTACACCACCTAGCTGCCTTGCACTCATAATTACATATAGTTATCTAGTGCATAATTGCTGGTGTCTCCTCCTCCTGTGTTTCTTCGTCACCCAGGGCGATTGGTCACGTGCTGTCCTGTCATAAAGCTAGAGCAGGATGTCATCTGACATGAGGGACAATCAGTTGCCTAGCAAGCACTAAGATGCATTTATCATGGTATTGAAATGGGTTGATGGGTACACAGGGCGCCCAGCTGAAGACCTAGATGATGAGATTAATGAAAATGGTGCATTATTTGAGACTTGTGCATCTGTTTGAAGATGCGGTTAATCACAATGTTTTCAACTTCTCTATAACTTAACTGATAGGGATGTACTAAGCTGAAGATGTTAAGATGTCGTTCATAGTTATTATTCCCACTAACTTGTAGCGTAAACCTTCCTCCCTGAACTAATCGGATCACTTAATTGCTATTGGCGTATCATGACCTAAAAGCATTGCACTGAGAAGGTGACGCCGTCACTTGGCTGGCAATCGCACCTTTTTATCTTGGTATTGATGTAGGTGCTAGAGTTGTGTAGAGAGTGGTAGCAAATGGGCATAGGATTGAGAGATGTACACCAGGTTGAACATGAAAACTGATATTTTAATTTTTAGTAAGCTGTGGATTTTCCCAATATTACTGACATCATAGTACTTATTATCAAGGCTTAGAAAATCAGTTTTTTATTGCTGTGCATACATTAGAAAATATTCAAGTTCTAAAGGACTAACAGTGGACTTTTCCATCTGCAGAATATACTGAATGACCAGAGGTGGCAGTGTTGCGGAAGAGAATTTGTCTGCGTTGCTGAGACCGCCCCCCCCCCCCCCCAAAAAAAAGATGCCATTCCTCAGCACTCTGCCTTCCTTCATCAATTTACATGGTAAGTCAAACTCACGTTGAATTCTTTTTCTTGTCATTAAATAAGTTCATAGCATCTGAGGGCCCGGAGTACCTTTTTAGTGGGGGTTTTGCCATGATTCTGTTTCTGTCAAGACTGTAGCAAAATGGATGACGTTACAGTGATCATCATATTTTTATCAAAGACTTTGTCTCCAAAGCTGACAAAGCCTGAATTAGATTCCTGTGCTAACAATGTGTCATCAGAGGACATTACTGTATTTAAGGCTGGCATTAATTGCCTTAATTTGGAGCGATGGCGTTACTTTCTCATGGAGTGAAGCTCATTTGACCTGTTTCCCTGCACTCTGTATGTGCGACTCTGATACTCCAGATGGATTGCTGTTTAGGATACTCTGCGGTCTTGTGAATCCTTCCCATTTTCAAAAGGAGCCCAATGCTTTCCCTGTACACCACCTAGCTGCCTTGCACTCATAATTACATATAGTTACCTAGTGCATAATTGCTGGTGTCTCCTCCTCCTGTGTTTCTTCGTCACCCAGGGCGATTGGTCACGTGCTGTCCTGACATAAAGCTAGAGCAGGATGTCATCTGACATGAGGGACAACCAGTTGCCTAGCAAGCACTAAGATGCATTTATCATGGTATTGAAATGGGTTGCAGGGTACACAGGGCGCCCAGCTGAAGACCTAGATGATGAGATTAATGAAAATGGTGCATTATTTGAGACTTGTGCATCTGTTTGAAGATGCGGTTAATCACAATGTTCTCAACTTCTCTATAACTTAACTGATAGGGATGTACTAAGCTGAAGATGTTAAGATGTCGTTCATAGTTATGATTCCCACTAACTTGTAGTGTAAACCTTCCTCCCTGAACTAATCGGATCACTTAATTGCTATTGGCGTATCATGACCTAAAAGCATTGCACTGAGAAGGTGACGCCGTCACTTGGCTGGCAATCGCACCTTTTTATCTAGGTACTGATGTAGGTGCTAGAGTTGTGTAGAGAGTGGTAGCAAATGGGCATAGGATTGAGAGATGTACACCAGGTTGCACATGAAAACTGATATTTGAATTTTTAGTAAGCTGTGGATTTTCCCAATATTACTGACATCATAGTACTTATTATCAAGGCTTAGAAAATCTGTTTTTTATTGCTGTGCATACATTAGAAAATATTCAAGTTCTAAAGGACTAACAGTGGACTTTTCCATCTGCAGAATATACTGAATGACCAGAGGTGGCAGTGTTGCGGAAGAGAATTTGTCTGCGTTGCTGAGACCGCCCCCCAAAAAAAAAGATGCCATTCCTCAGCACTCTGCCTTCCTTCATCAATTTACATGGTAAGTCAAACTCACGTTGAATTCTTTTTCTTGTCATTAAATAAGTTCATAGCATCTGAGGGCCCGGAGTACCTTTTTAGTGGGGGTTTTGCCATGATTCTGTTTCTGTCAAGACTGTAGCAAAATGGATTACGTTACGGTGATCATCATATTTTTATCAAAGACTTTGTCTCCAAAGCTGACAAAGCCTGACTTAGATTCCTGTGCTAACAATGTGTCATCAGAGGACATTACTGTATTTAAGGCTGGCATTAATTGCCTTAATTTGGAGCGATGGCGTAACTTTCTCATGGAGTGAAGCTCATTTGACCTGTTTCCCTGCACTCTGTATGTGCGACTCTGATACTCCAGATGGATTGCTGTTTAGGATACTCTGCGGTCCTGCGAATCCATCCCATTTTCAAAAGGAGCCCAATGCTTTCCCAGTACACCACCTAGCTGCCTTGCACTCATAATTACATATAGTTTTCTAGTGCATAATTGCTGGTGTCTCCTCCTCCTGTGTTTCTTCGTCACCCAGGGCGATTGGTCACGTGCTGTCCTGTCATAAAGCTAGAGCAGGATGTCATCTGACATGAGGGACAATCAGTTGCCTAGCAAGCACTAAGATGCATTTATCATGGTATTGAAATGGGTTGCAGGGTACACAGGGCGCCCAGCTGAAGACCTAGATGATGAGATTAATGAAAATGGTGCATTATTTGAGACTTGTGCATCTGTTTGAAGATGCGGTTAATCACAATGTTCTCAACTTCTCTAACTTAACTGATAGGGATGTACTAAGCTGAAGATGTTAAGATGTCGTTCATAGTTATTATTCCCACTAACTTGTAGCGTAAACCTTCCTCCCTGAACTAATCGGATCACTTAATTGCTATTGGCGTATCATGACCTAAAAGCATTGCACTGAGAAGGTGACGCCGTCACTTGGCTGGCAATCGCACCTTTTTATCTAGGTACTGATGTAGGTGCTAGAGTTGTGTAGAGAGTGGTAGCAAATGGGCATAGGATTGAGAGATGTACACCAGGTTGAACATGAAAACTGATATTTTAATTTTTAGTAAGCTGTGGATTTTCCCAATATTACTGACATCATAGTACTTATTATCAAGGCTTAGAAAATCTGTTTTTTATTGCTGTGCATACATTAGAAAATATTCAAGTTCTAAAGGACTAACAGTGGACTTTTCCATCTGCAGAATATACTGAATGACCAGAGGTGGCAGTGATGCGGAAGAGAATTTGTCTGCGTTGCTGAGACCGCCCCCCCCCCCAAAAAAAAGATGCCATTCCTCAGCACTCTGCCTTCCTTCATCAATTTACATGGTAAGTCAAACTCACGTTGAATTCTTTTTCTTGTCATTAAATAAGTTCATAGCATCTGAGGGCCCGGAGTACCTTTTTAGTGGGGGTTTTGCCATGATTCTGTTTCTGTCAAGACTGTAGCAAAATGGATGACGTTACAGTGATCATCATATTTTTATCAAAGACTTTGTCTCCAAAGCTAACAAAGCCTGACTTAGATTCCTGTGCTAACAATGTGTCATCAGAGGACATTACTGTATTTAAGGCTGGCATTAATTGCCTGAATTTGGAGCGATGGCGTTACTTTCTCATGGAGTGAAGCTCATTTGACCTGTTTCCCTGCACTCTGTATGTGCGACTCTGATACTCCAGATGGATTGCTGTTTAGGATACTCTGCGGTCTTGTGAATCCTTCCTATTTTCAAAAGGAGCCCAATGCTTTCCCAGTACACCACCTAGCTGCCTTGCACTCATAATTACATATAGTTATCTAGTGCATAATTGCTGGTGTCTCCTCCTCCTGTGTTTCTTCGTCACCCAGGGCGATTGGTCACGTGCTGTCCTGACATAAAGCTAGAGCAGGATGTCATCTGACATGAGGGACAGCCAGTTGCCTAGCAAGCACTAAGATGCATTTATCATGGTATTGAAATGGGTTGCAGGGTACACAGGGCGCCCAGCTGAAGACCTAGATGATGAGATTAATGAAAATGGTGCATTATTTGAGACTTGTGCATCTGTTTGAAGATGCGGTTAATCACAATGTTCTCAACTTCTCTATAACTTAACTGATAGAGATGTACTAAGCTGAAGATGTTAAGATGTCGTTCATAGTTATTATTCCCACTAACTTGTAGCGTAAACCTTCCTCCCTGAACTTATCGGATCACTTAATTGCTATTGGCGTATCATGAACTAAAAGCATTGCACTGAGAAGGTGACGCCGTCACTTGGTTGGCAATCGCACCTTTTTATCTAGGTACTGATGTAGGTGCTAGAGTTGTGTAGAGAGTGGTAGCAAATGGGCATAGGATTGAGAGATGTACACCAGGTTGAACATGAAAACTGATATTTTAATTTTTAGTAAGCTGTGGATTTTCCCAATATTACTGACATCATAGTACTTATTATCAAGGCTTAGAAAATCTGCTTTTTATTGCTGTGCATACATTAGAAAATATTCAAGTTCTAAAGGACTAACAGTGGACTTTTCCATCTGCAGAATATACTGAATGACCAGAGGTGGCAGTGTTGCAGAAGAGAATTTGTCTGCGTTGCTGAGACCGCCCCCCCCCCCCCCAAAAAAAGATGCCATTCCTCAGCACTCTGCCTTCCTTCATCAATTTACATGGTAAGTCAAACTCACGTTGAATTCTTTTTCTTGTCATTAAATAAGTTCATAGCATCTGAGGGCCCGGAGTACCTTTTTAGTGGGGGTTTTGCCATGATTCTGTTTCTGTCAAGACTGTAGCAAAATGGATTACGTTACGGTGATCATCATATTTTTATCAAAGACTTTGTCTCCAAAGCTGACAAAGCCTGACTTAGATTCCTGTGCTAACAATGTGTCATCAGAGGACATTACTGTATTTAAGGCTGGCATTAATTGCCTTAATTTGGAGCGATGGCGTAACTTTCTCATGGAGTGAAGCTCATTTGACCTGTTTCCCTGCACTCTGTATGTGCGACTCTGATACTCCAGATGGATTGCTGTTTAGGATACTCTGCGGTCTTGCGAATCCATCCCATTTTCAAAAGGAGCCCAATGCTTTCCCAGTACACCACCTAGCTGCCTTGCACTCATAATTACATATAGTTATCTAGTGCATAATTGCTGGTGTCTCCTCCTCCTGTGTTTCTTCGTCACCCAGGGCGATTGGTCACGTGCTGTCCTGTCATAAAGCTAGAGCAGGATGTCATCTGACATGAGGGACAATCAGTTGCCTAGCAAGCACTAAGATGCATTTATCATGGTATTGAAATGGGTTGATGGGTACACAGGGCGCCCAGCTGAAGACCTAGATGATGAGATTAATGAAAATGGTGCATTATTTGAGACTTGTGCATCTGTTTGAAGATGCGGTTAATCACAATGTTTTCAACTTCTCTATAACTTAACTGATAGGGATGTACTAAGCTGAAGATGTTAAGATGTCGTTCATAGTTATTATTCCCACTAACTTGTAGCGTAAACCTTCCTCCCTGAACTAATCGGATCACTTATTTGCTATTGGCGTATCATGACCTAAAAGCATTGCACTGAGAAGGTGACGCCGTCACTTGGCTGGCAATCGCACCTTTTTATCTTGGTACTGATGTAGGTGCTAGAGTTGTGTAGAGAGTGGTAGCAAATGGGCATAGGATTGAGAGATGTACACCAGGTTGAACATGAAAACTGATATTTTAATTTTTAGTAAGCTGTGGATTTTCCCAATATTACTGACATCATAGTACTTATTATCAAGGCTTAGAAAATCAGTTTTTTATTGCTGTGCATACATTAGAAAATATTCAAGTTCTAAAGGACTAACAGTGGACTTTTCCATCTGCAGAATATACTGAATGACCAGAGGTGGCAGTGTTGCGGAAGAGAATTTGTCTGCGTTGCTGAGACCGCCCCCACCCCCCCCAAAAAAAAGATGCCATTCCTCAGCACTCTGCCTTCCTTCATCAATTTACATGGTAAGTCAAACTCACGTTGAATTCTTTTTCTTGTCATTAAATAAGTTCATAGCATCTGAGGGCCCGGAGTACCTTTTTAGTGGGGGTTTTGCCATGATTCTGTTTCTGTCAAGACTGTAGCAAAATGGATGACGTTACAGTGATCATCATATTTTTATCAAAGACTTTGTCTCCAAAGCTGACAAAGCCTGAATTAGATTCCTGTGCTAACAATGTGTCATCAGAGGACATTACTGTATTTAAGGCTGGCATTAATTGCCTTAATTTGGAGCGATGGCGTTACTTTCTCATGGAGTGAAGCTCATTTGACCTGTTTCCCTGCACTCTGTATGTGCGACTCTGATAATCCAGATGGATTGCTGTTTAGGATACTCTGCGGTCTTGTGAATCCTTCCCATTTTCAAAAGGAGCCCAATGCTTTCCCAGTACACCACCTAGCTGCCTTGCACTCATAATTACATATAGTTACCTAGTGCATAATTGCTGGTGTCTCCTCCTCCTGTGTTTCTTCGTCACCCAGGGCGATTGGTCACGTGCTGTCCTGACATAAAGCTAGAGCAGGATGTCATCTGACATGAGGGACAACCAGTTGCCTAGCAAGCACTAAGATGCATTTATCATGGTATTGAAATGGGTTGCAGGGTACACAGGGCGCCCAGCTGAAGACCTAGATGATGAGATTAATGAAAATGGTGCATTATTTGAGACTTGTGCATCTGTTTGAAGATGCGGTTAATCACAATGTTCTCAACTTCTCTATAACTTAACTGATAGGGATGTACTAAGCTGAAGATGTTAAGATGTCGTTCATAGTTATTATTCCCACTAACTTGTAGCGTAAACCTTCCTCCCTGAACTAATCGGATCACCTAATTGCTATTGGCGTATCATGACCTAAAAGCATTGCACTGAGAAGGTGACGCCGTCACTTGGCTGGCAATCGCACCTTTTTATCTAGGTACTGATGTAGGTGCTAGAGTTGTGTAGAGAGTGGTAGCAAATGGGCATAGGATTGAGAGATGTACACCAGGTTGCACATGAAAACTGATATTTGAATTTTTAGTAAGCTGTGGATTTTACCAATATTACTGACATCATAGTACTTATTATCAAGGCTTAGAAAATCTGTTTTTTATTGCTGTGCATACATTAGAAAATATTCAAGTTCTAAAGGACTAACCGTGGACTTTTCCATCTGCAGAATATACTGAATGACCAGAGGTGGCAGTGTTGCGGAAGAGAATTTGTCTGCGTTGCTGAGACCGCCCCCCAAAAAAAAAGATGCCATTCCTCAGCACTCTGCCTTCCTTCATCAATTTACATGGTAAGTCAAACTCACGTTGAATTCTTTTTCTTGTCATTAAATAAGTTCATAGCATCTGAGGGCCCGGAGTACCTTTTTAGTGGGGGTTTTGCCATGATTCTGTTTCTGTCAAGACTGTAGCAAAATGGATTACGTTACGGTGATCATCATATTTTTATCAAAGACTTTGTCTCCAAAGCTGACAAAGCCTGACTTAGATTCCTGTGCTAACAATGTGTCATCAGAGGACATTACTGTATTTAAGGCTGGCATTAATTGCCTTAATTTGGAGCGATGGCGTAACTTTCTCATGGAGTGAAGCTCATTTGACCTGTTTCCCTGCACTCTGTATGTGCGACTCTGATACTCCAGATGGATTGCTGTTTAGGATACTCTGCGGTCCTGCGAATCCATCCCATTTTCAAAAGGAGCCCAATGCTTTCCCAGTACACCACCTAGCTGCCTTGCACTCATAATTACATATAGTTTTCTAGTGCATAATTGCTGGTGTCTCCTCCTCCTGTGTTTCTTCGTCACCCAGGGCGATTGGTCACGTGCTGTCCTGTCATAAAGCTAGAGCAGGATGTCATCTGACATGAGGGACAATCAGTTGCCTAGCAAGCACTAAGATGCATTTATCATGGTATTGAAATGGGTTGCAGGGTACACAGGGCGCCCAGCTGAAGACCTAGATGATGAGATTAATGAAAATGGTGCATTATTTGAGACTTGTGCATCTGTTTGAAGATGCGGTTAATCACAATGTTCTCAACTTCTCTATAACTTAACTGATAGGGATGTACTAAGCTGAAGATGTTAAGATGTCGTTCATAGTTATTATTCCCACTAACTTGTAGCGTAAACCTTCCTCCCTGAACTAATCGGATCACTTAATTGCTATTGGCGTATCATGACCTAAAAGCATTGCACTGAGAAGGTGACGCCGTCACTTGGCTGGCAATCGCACCTTTTTATCTAGGTACTGATGTAGGTGCTAGAGTTGTGTAGAGAGTGGTAGCAAATGGGCATAGGATTGAGAGATGTACACCAGGTTGAACATGAAAACTGATATTTTAATTTTTAGTAAGCTGTGGATTTTCCCAATATTACTGACATCATAGTACTTATTATCAAGGCTTAGAAAATCTGTTTTTTATTGCTGTGCATACATTAGAAAATATTCAAGTTCTAAAGGACTAACAGTGGACTTTTCCATCTGCAGAATATACTGAATGACCAGAGGTGGCAGTGATGCGGAAGAGAATTTGTCTGCGTTGCTGAGACGGCCCCCCCCCCCAAAAAAAGATGCCATTCCTCAGCACTCTGCCTTCCTTCATCAATTTACATGGTAAGTCAAACTCACGTTGAATTCTTTTTCTTGTCATTAAATAAGTTCATAGCATCTGAGGGCCCGGAGTACCTTTTTAGTGGGGGTTTTGCCATGATTCTGTTTCTGTCAAGACTGTAGCAAAATGGATGACGTTACGGTGATCATCATATTTTTATCAAAGACTTTGTCTCCAAAGCTGACAAAGCCTGACTTAGATTCCTGTGCTAACAATGTGTCATCAGAGGACATTACTGTATTTAAGGCTGGCATTAATTGCCTTAATTTGGAGCGATGGCGTTACTTTCTCATGGAGTGAAGCTAATTTGACCTGTTTCCCTGCACTCTGTATGTGCGACTCTGATACTCCAGATGGATTGCTGTTTAGGATACTCTGCGGTCTTGCGAATCCATCCCATTTTCAAAAGGAGCCCAATGCTTTCCCAGTACACCACCTAGCTGCCTTGCACTCATAATTACATATAGTTATCTAGTGCATAATTGCTGGTGTCTCCTCCTCCTGTGTTTCTTCGTCACCCAGGGCGATTGGTCACGTGCTGTCCTGTCATAAAGCTAGAGCAGGATGTCATCTGACATGAGGGACAATCAGTTGCCTAGCAAGCACTAAGATGCATTTATCATGGTATTGAAATGGGTTGATGGGTACACAGGGCGCCCAGCTGAAGACCTAGATGATGAGATTAATGAAAATGGTGCATTATTTGAGACTTGTGCATCTGTTTGAAGATGCGGTTAATCACAATGTTTTCAACTTCTCTATAACTTAACTGATAGGGATGTACTAAGCTGAAGATGTTAAGATGTCGTTCATAGTTATTATTCCCACTAACTTGTAGCGTAAACCTTCCTCCCTGAACTAATCGGATCACTTAATTGCTATTGGCGTATCATGACCTAAAAGCATTGCACTGAGAAGGTGACGCCGTCACTTGGCTGGCAATCGCACCTTTTTATCTAGGTACTGATGTAGGTGCTAGAGTTGTGTAGAGAGTGGTAGCAAATGGGCATAGGATTGAGAGATGTACACCAGGTTGAACATGAAAACTGATATTTTAATTTTTAGTAAGCTGTGGATTTTCCCAATATTACTGACATCATAGTACTTATTATCAAGGCTTAGAAAATCTGTTTTTTATTGCTGTGCATACATTAGAAAATATTCAAGTTCTAAAGGACTAACAGTGGACTTTTCCATCTGCAGAATATACTGAATGACCAGAGGTGGCAGTGATGCGGAAGAGAATTTGTTTGCGTTGCTGAGACGGCCCCCCCCCCCCCAAAAAAAGATGCCATTCCTCAGCACTCTGCCTTCCTTCATCAATTTACATGGTAAGTCAAACTCACGTTGAATTCTTTTTCTTGTCATTAAATAAGTTCATAGCATCTGAGGGCCCGGAGTACCTTTTTAGTGGGGGTTTTGCCATGATTCTGTTTCTGTCAAGACTGTAGCAAAATGGATGACGTTACAGTGATCATCATATTTTTATCAAAGACTTTGTCTCCAAAGCTAACAAAGCCTGACTTAGATTCCTGTGCTAACAATGTGTCATCAGAGGACATTACTGTATTTAAGGCTGGCATTAATTGCCTGAATTTGGAGCGATGGCGTTACTTTCTCATGGAGTGAAGCTCATTTGACCTGTTTCCCTGCACTCTGTATGTGCGACTCTGATACTCCAGATGGATTGCTGTTTAGGATACTCTGCGGTCTTGTGAATCCTTCCTATTTTCAAAAGGAGCCCAATGCTTTCCCAGTACACCACCTAGCTGCCTTGCACTCATAATTACATATAGTTATCTAGTGCATAATTGCTGGTGTCTCCTCCTCCTGTGTTTCTTCGTCACCCAGGGCGATTGGTCACGTGCTGTCCTGACATAAAGCTAGAGCAGGATGTCATCTGACATGAGGGACAGCCAGTTGCCTAGCAAGCACTAAGATGCATTTATCATGGTATTGAAATGGGTTGCAGGGTACACAGGGCACCCAGCTGAAGACCTAGATGATGAGATTAATGAAAATGGTGCATTATTTGAGACTTGTGCATCTGTTTGAAGATGCGGTTAATCACAATGTTTTCAACTTCTCTATAACTTAACTGATAGGGATGTACTAAGCTGAAGATGTTAAGATGTCGTTCATAGTTATTATTCCCACTAACTTGTAGCGTAAACCTTCCTCCCTGAACTAATCGGATCACTTAATTGCTATTGGCGTATCATGACCTAAAAGCATTGCACTGAGAAGGTGACGCCGTCACTTGGCTGGCAATCGCACCTTTTTATCTTGGTACTGATGTAGGTGCTAGAGTTGTGTAGAGAGTGGTAGCAAATGGGCATAGGATTGAGAGATGTACACCAGGTTGAACATGAAAACTGATATTTTAATTTTTAGTAAGCTGTGGATTTTCCCAATATTACTGACATCATAGTACTTATTATCAAGGCTTAGAAAATCAGTTTTTTATTGCTGTGCATACATTAGAAAATATTCAAGTTCTAAAGGACTAACAGTGGACTTTTCCATCTGCAGAATATACTGAATGACCAGAGGTGGCAGTGTTGCGGAAGAGAATTTGTCTGCGTTGCTGAGACCGCCCCCCCCCCCCCCCAAAAAAAAAGATGCCATTCCTCAGCACTCTGCCTTCCTTCATCAATTTACATGGTAAGTCAAACTCACGTTGAATTCTTTTTCTTGTCATTAAATAAGTTCATAGCATCTGAGGGCCCGGAGTACCTTTTTAGTGGGGGTTTTGCCATGATTCTGTTTCTGTCAAGACTGTAGCAAAATGGATGACGTTACAGTGATCATCATATTTTTATCAAAGACTTTGTCTCCAAAGCTGACAAAGCCTGAATTAGATTCCTGTGCTAACAATGTGTCATCAGAGGACATTACTGTATTTAAGGCTGGCATTAATTGCCTTAATTTGGAGCGATGGCGTTACTTTCTCATGGAGTGAAGCTCATTTGACCTGTTTCCCTGCACTCTGTATGTGCGACTCTGATAATCCAGATGGATTGCTGTTTAGGATACTCTGCGGTCTTGTGAATCCTTCCCATTTTCAAAAGGAGCCCAATGCTTTCCCAGTACACCACCTAGCTGCCTTGCACTCATAATTACATATAGTTACCTAGTGCATAATTGCTGGTGTCTCCTCCTCCTGTGTTTCTTCGTCACCCAGGGCGATTGGTCACGTGCTGTCCTGACATAAAGCTAGAGCAGGATGTCATCTGACATGAGGGACAACCAGTTGCCTAGCAAGCACTAAGATGCATTTATCATGGTATTGAAATGGGTTGCAGGGTACACAGGGCGCCCAGCTGAAGACCTAGATGATGAGATTAATGAAAATGGTGCATTATTTGAGACTTGTGCATCTGTTTGAAGATGCGGTTAATCACAATGTTCTCAACTTCTCTATAACTTAACTGATAGGGATGTACTAAGCTGAAGATGTTAAGATGTCGTTCATAGTTATTATTCCCACTAACTTGTAGCGTAAACCTTCCTCCCTGAACTAATCGGATCACCTAATTGCTATTGGCGTATCATGACCTAAAAGCATTGCACTGAGAAGGTGACGCCGTCACTTGGCTGGCAATCGCACCTTTTTATCTAGGTACTGATGTAGGTGCTAGAGTTGTGTAGAGAGTGGTAGCAAATGGGCATAGGATTGAGAGATGTACACCAGGTTGCACATGAAAACTGATATTTGAATTTTTAGTAAGCTGTGGTTTTTCCCAATATTACTGACATCATAGTACTTATTATCAAGGCTTAGAAAATCTGTTTTTTATTGCTGTGCATACATTAGAAAATATTCAAGTTCTAAAGGACTAACCGTGGACTTTTCCATCTGCAGAATATACTGAATGACCAGAGGTGGCAGTGTTGCGGAAGAGAATTTGTCTGCGTTGCTGAGACCGCCCCCCAAAAAAAAAGATGCCATTCCTCAGCACTCTGCCTTCCTTCATCAATTTACATGGTAAGTCAAACTCACGTTGAATTCTTTTTCTTGTCATTAAATAAGTTCATAGCATCTGAGGGCCCGGAGTACCTTTTTAGTGGGGGTTTTGCCATGATTCTGTTTCTGTCAAGACTGTAGCAAAATGGATTACGTTACGGTGATCATCATATTTTTATCAAAGACTTTGTCTCCAAAGCTGACAAAGCCTGACTTAGATTCCTGTGCTAACAATGTGTCATCAGAGGACATTACTGTATTTAAGGCTGGCATTAATTGCCTTAATTTGGAGCGATGGCGTACCTTTCTCATGGAGTGAAGCTCATTTGACCTGTTTCCCTGCACTCTGTATGTGCGACTCTGATACTCCAGATGGATTGCTGTTTAGGATACTCTGCGGTCCTGCGAATCCATCCCATTTTCAAAAGGAGCCCAATGCTTTCCCAGTACACCACCTAGCTGCCTTGCACTCATAATTACATATAGTTTTCTAGTGCATAATTGCTGGTGTCTCCTCCTCCTGTGTTTCTTCGTCACCCAGGGCGATTGGTCACGTGCTGTCCTGTCATAAAGCTAGAGCAGGATGTCATCTGACATGAGGGACAATCAGTTGCCTAGCAAGCACTAAGATGCATTTATCATGGTATTGAAATGGGTTGCAGGGTACACAGGGCGCCCAGCTGAAGACCTAGATGATGAGATTAATGAAAATGGTGCATTATTTGAGACTTGTGCATCTGTTTGAAGATGCGGTTAATCACAATGTTCTCAACTTCTCTATAACTTAACTGATAGGGATGTACTAAGCTGAAGATGTTAAGATGTCGTTCATAGTTATTATTCCCACTAACTTGTAGCGTAAACCTTCCTCCCTGAACTAATCGGATCACTTAATTGCTATTGGCGTATCATGACCTAAAAGCATTGCACTGAGAAGGTGATGCCGTCACTTGGCTGGCAATCGCACCTTTTTATCTAGGTACTGATGTAGGTGCTAGAGTTGTGTAGAGAGTGGTAGCAAATGGGCATAGGATTGAGAGATGTACACCAGGTTGAACATGAAAACTGATATTTTAATTTTTAGTAAGCTGTGGATTTTCCCAATATTACTGACATCATAGTACTTATTATCAAGGCTTAGAAAATCTGTTTTTTATTGCTGTGCATACATTAGAAAATATTCAAGTTCTAAAGGACTAACAGTGGACTTTTCCATCTGCAGAATATACTGAATGACCAGAGGTGGCAGTGATGCGGAAGAGAATTTGTCTGCGTTGCTGAGACGGCCCCCCCCCCCAAAAAAAGATGCCATTCCTCAGCACTCTGCCTTCCTTCATCAATTTACATGGTAAGTCAAACTCACGTTGAATTCTTTTTCTTGTCATTAAATAAGTTCATAGCATCTGAGGGCCCGGAGTACCTTTTTAGTGGGGGTTTTGCCATGATTCTGTTTCTGTCAAGACTGTAGCAAAATGGATGACGTTACGGTGATCATCATATTTTTATCAAAGACTTTGTCTCCAAAGCTGACAAAGCCTGACTTAGATTCCTGTGCTAACAATGTGTCATCAGAGGACATTACTGTATTTAAGGCTGGCATTAATTGCCTTAATTTGGAGCGATGGCGTTACTTTCTCATGGAGTGAAGCTAATTTGACCTGTTTCCCTGCACTCTGTATGTGCGACTCTGATACTCCAGATGGATTGCTGTTTAGGATACTCTGCGGTCTTGCGAATCCATCCCATTTTCAAAAGGAGCCCAATGCTTTCCCAGTACACCACCTAGCTGCCTTGCACTCATAATTACATATAGTTATCTAGTGCATAATTGCTGGTGTCTCCTCCTCCTGTGTTTCTTCGTCACCCAGGGCGATTGGTCACGTGCTGTCCTGTCATAAAGCTAGAGCAGGATGTCATCTGACATGAGGGACAATCAGTTGCCTAGCAAGCACTAAGATGCATTTATCATGGTATTGAAATGGGTTGATGGGTACACAGGGCGCCCAGCTGAAGACCTAGATGATGAGATTAATGAAAATGGTGCATTATTTGAGACTTGTGCATCTGTTTGAAGATGCGGTTAATCACAATGTTTTCAACTTCTCTATAACTTAACTGATAGGGATGTACTAAGCTGAAGATGTTAAGATGTCGTTCATAGTTATTATTCCCACTAACTTGTAGCGTAAACCTTCCTCCCTGAACTAATCGGATCACTTAATTGCTATTGGCGTATCATGACCTAAAAGCATTGCACTGAGAAGGTGACGCCGTCACTTGGCTGGCAATCGCACCTTTTTATCTAGGTACTGATGTAGGTGCTAGAGTTGTGTAGAGAGTGGTAGCAAATGGGCATAGGATTGAGAGATGTACACCAGGTTGAACATGAAAACTGATATTTTAATTTTTAGTAAGCTGTGGATTTTCCCAATATTACTGACATCATAGTACTTATTATCAAGGCTTAGAAAATCAGTTTTTTATTGCTGTGCATACATTAGAAAATATTCAAGTTCTAAAGGACTAACAGTGGACTTTTCCATCTGCAGAATATACTGAATGACCAGAGGTGGCAGTGTTGCGGAAGAGAATTTGTCTGCGTTGCTGAGACCGCCCCCCCCCCCCCCAAAAAAAAGATGCCATTCCTCAGCACTCTGCCTTCCTTCATCAATTTACATGGTAAGTCAAACTCACGTTGAATTCTTTTTCTTGTCATTAAATAAGTTCATAGCATCTGAGGGCCCGGAGTACCTTTTTAGTGGGGGTTTTGCCATGATTCTGTTTCTGTCAAGACTGTAGCAAAATGGATGACGTTACAGTGATCATCATATTTTTATCAAAGACTTTGTCTCCAAAGCTGACAAAGCCTGAATTAGATTCCTGTGCTAACAATGTGTCATCAGAGGACATTACTGTATTTAAGGCTGGCATTAATTGCCTTAATTTGGAGCGATGGCGTTACTTTCTCATGGAGTGAAGCTCATTTGACCTGTTTCCCTGCACTCTGTATGTGCGACTCTGATACTCCAGATGGATTGCTGTTTAGGATACTCTGCGGTCTTGCGAATCCATCCCATTTTCAAAAGGAGCCCAATGCTTTCCCAGTACACCACCTAGCTGCCTTGCACTCATAATTACATATAGTTATCTAGTGCATAATTGCTGGTGTCTCCTCCTCCTGTGTTTCTTCGTCACCCAGGGCGATTGGTCACGTGCTGTCCTGTCATAAAGCTAGAGCAGGATGTCATCTGACATGAGGGACAATCAGTTGCCTAGCAAGCACTAAGATGCATTTATCATGGTATTGAAATGGGTTGATGGGTACACAGGGCGCCCAGCTGAAGACCTAGATGATGAGATTAATGAAAATGGTGCATTATTTGAGACTTGTGCATCTGTTTGAAGATGCGGTTAATCACAATGTTTTCAACTTCTCTATAACTTAACTGATAGGGATGTACTAAGCTGAAGATGTTAAGATGTCGTTCATAGTTATTATTCCCACTAACTTGTAGCGTAAACCTTCCTCCCTGAACTAATCGGATCACTTAATTGCTATTGGCGTATCATGACCTAAAAGCATTGCACTGAGAAGGTGACGCCGTCACTTGGCTGGCAATCGCACCTTTTTATCTTGGTATTGATGTAGGTGCTAGAGTTGTGTAGAGAGTGGTAGCAAATGGGCATAGGATTGAGAGATGTACACCAGGTTGAACATGAAAACTGATATTTTAATTTTTAGTAAGCTGTGGATTTTCCCAATATTACTGACATCATAGTACTTATTATCAAGGCTTAGAAAATCAGTTTTTTATTGCTGTGCATACATTAGAAAATATTCAAGTTCTAAAGGACTAACAGTGGACTTTTCCATCTGCAGAATATACTGAATGACCAGAGGTGGCAGTGTTGCGGAAGAGAATTTGTCTGCGTTGCTGAGACCGCGCCCCCCCCCCCCCAAAAAAAGATGCCATTCCTCAGCACTCTGCCTTCCTTCATCAATTTACATGGTAAGTCAAACTCACGTTGAATTCTTTTTCTTGTCATTAAATAAGTTCATAGCATCTGAGGGCCCGGAGTACCTTTTTAGTGGGGGTTTTGCCATGATTCTGTTTCTGTCAAGACTGTAGCAAAATGGATGACGTTACAGTGATCATCATATTTTTATCAAAGACTTTGTCTCCAAAGCTGACAAAGCCTGAATTAGATTCCTGTGCTAACAATGTGTCATCAGAGGACATTACTGTATTTAAGGCTGGCATTAATGCCTTAATTTGGAGCGATGGCGTTACTTTCTCATGGAGTGAAGCTCATTTGACCTGTTTCCCTGCACTCTGTATGTGCGACTCTGATACTCCAGATGGATTGCTGTTTAGGATACTCTGCGGTCTTGTGAATCCTTCCCATTTTCAAAAGGAGCCCAATGCTTTCCCAGTACACCACCTAGCTGCCTTGCACTCATAATTACATATAGTTACCTAGTGCATAATTGCTGGTGTCTCCTCCTCCTGTGTTTCTTCGTCACCCAGGGCGATTGGTCACGTGCTGTCCTGACATAAAGCTAGAGCAGGATGTCATCTGACATGAGGGACAACCAGTTGCCTAGCAAGCACTAAGATGCATTTATCATGGTATTGAAATGGGTTGCAGGGTACACAGGGCGCCCAGCTGAAGACCTAGATGATGAGATTAATGAAAATGGTGCATTATTTGAGACTTGTGCATCTGTTTGAAGATGCGGTTAATCACAATGTTCTCAACTTCTCTATAACTTAACTGATAGGGATGTACTAAGCTGAAGATGTTAAGATGTCGTTCATAGTTATTATTCCCACTAACTTGTAGCGTAAACCTTCCTCCCTGAACTAATCGGATCACTTAATTGCTATTGGCGTATCATGACCTAAAAGCATTGCACTGAGAAGGTGACGCCGTCACTTGGCTGGCAATCGCACCTTTTTATCTAGGTACTGATGTAAGTGCTAGAGTTGTGTAGAGAGTGGTAGCAAATGGGCATAGGATTGAGAGATGTACACCAGGTTGAACATGAAAACTGATATTTTAATTTTTAGTAAGCTGTGGATTTTCCCAATATTACTGACATCATAGTACTTATTATCAAGGCTTAGAAAATCTGTTTTTTATTGCTGTGCATACATTAGAAAATATTCAAGTTCTAAAGGACTAACAGTGGACTTTTCCATCTGCAGAATATACTGAATGACCAGAGGTGGCAGTGATGCGGAAGAGAATTTGTCTGCGTTGCTGAGACGCCCCCCCCCCCCAAAAAAAGATGCCATTCCTCAGCACTCTGCCTTCCTTCATCAATTTACATGGTAAGTCAAACTCACGTTGAATTCTTTTTCTTGTCATTAAATAAGTTCATAGCATCTGAGGGCCCGGAGTACCTTTTTAGTGGGGGTTTTGCCATGATTCTGTTTCTGTCAAGACTGTAGCAAAATGGATGACGTTACGGTGATCATCATATTTTTATCAAAGACTTTGTCTCCAAAGCTGACAAAGCCTGACTTAGATTCCTGTGCTAACAATGTGTCATCAGAGGACATTACTGTATTTAAGGCTGGCATTAATTGCCTTAATTTGGAGCGATGGCGTTACTTTCTCATGGAGTGAAGCTAATTTGACCTGTTTCCCTGCACTCTGTATGTGCGACTCTGATACTCCAGATGGATTGCTGTTTAGGATACTCTGCGGTCTTGCGAATCCATCCCATTTTCAAAAGGAGCCCAATGCTTTCCCAGTACACCACCTAGCTGCCTTGCACTCATAATTACATATAGTTATCTAGTGCATAATTGCTGGTGTCTCCTCCTCCTGTGTTTCTTCGTCACCCAGGGCGATTGGTCACGTGCTGTCCTGACATAAAGCTAGAGCAGGATGTCATCTGACATGAGGGACAACCAGTTGCCTAGCAAGCACTAAGATGCATTTATCATGGTATTGAAATGGGTTGCAGGGTACACAGGGCGCCCAGCTGAAGACCTAGATGATGAGATTAATGAAAATGGTGCATTATTTGAGACTTGTGCATCTGTTTGAAGATGCGGTTAATCACAATGTTCTCAACTTCTCTATAACTTAACTGATAGGGATGTACTAAGCTGAAGATGTTAAGATGTCGTTCATAGTTATTATTCCCACTAACTTGTAGCGTAAACCTTCCTCCCTGAACTAATCGGATCACTTAATTGCTATTGGCGTATCATGACCTAAAAGCATTGCACTGAGAAGGTGACGCCGTCACTTGGCTGGCAATCGCACCTTTTTATCTAGGTACTGATGTAAGTGCTAGAGTTGTGTAGAGAGTGGTAGCAAATGGGCATAGGATTGAGAGATGTACACCAGGTTGAACATGAAAACTGATATTTTAATTTTTAGTAAGCTGTGGATTTTCCCAATATTACTGACATCATAGTACTTATTATCAAGGCTTAGAAAATCTGTTTTTTATTGCTGTGCATACATTAGAAAATATTCAAGTTCTAAAGGACTAACAGTGGACTTTTCCATCTGCAGAATATACTGAATGACCAGAGGTGGCAGTGTTGCGGAAGAGAATTTGTCTGCGTTGCTGAGACCGCCCCCCCCCAAAAAAAAGATGCCATTCCTCAGCACTCTGCCTTCCTTCATCAATTTACATGGTAAGTCAAACTCACGTTGAATTCTTTTTCTTGTCATTAAATAAGTTCATAGCATCTGAGGGCCCGGAGTACCTTTTTAGTGGGGGTTTTGCCATGATTCTGTTTCTGTCAAGACTGTAGCAAAATGGATGACGTTACAGTGATCATCATATTTTTATCAAAGACTTTGTCTCCAAAGCTGACAAAGCCTGACTTAGATTCCTGTGCTAACAATGTGTCATCAGAGGACATTACTGTATTTAAGGCTGGCATTAATTGCCTTAATTTGGAGCGATGGCGTTACTTTCTCATGGAGTGAAGCTCATTTGACCTGTTTCCCTGCACTCTGTATGTGCGACTCTGATACTCCAGATGGATTGCTGTTTAGGATACTCTGCGGTCTTGCGAATCCATCCCATTTTCAAAAGGAGCCCAATGCTTTCCCAGTACACCACCTAGCTGCCTTGCACTCATAATTACATATAGTTATCTAGTGCATAATTGCTGGTGTCTCCTCCTCCTGTGTTTCTTCGTCACCCAGGGCGATTGGTCACGTGCTGTCCTGTCATAAAGCTAGAGCAGGATGTCATCTGACATGAGGGACAATCAGTTGCCCAGCAAGCACTAAGATGCATTTATCATGGTATTGAAATGGGTTGCAGGGTACACAGGGCGCCCAGCTGAAGACCTAGATGATGAGATTAATGAAAATGGTGCATTATTTGAGACTTGTGCATCTGTTTGAAGATGCGGTTAATCACAATGTTCTCAACTTCTCTATAACTTAACTGATAGGGATGTACTAAGCTGAAGATGTTAAGATGTCGTTCATAGTTATGATTCCCACTAACTTGTAGTGTAAACCTTCCTCCCTGAACTAATCGGATCACTTAATTGCTATTGGCGTATCATGACCTAAAAGCATTGCACTGAGAAGGTGACGCCGTCACTTGGCTGGCAATCGCACCTTTTTATCTAGGTACTGATGTAGGTGCTAGAGTTGTGTAGAGAGTGGTAGCAAATGGGCATAGGATTGAGAGATGTACACCAGGTTGCACATGAAAACTGATATTTGAATTTTTAGTAAGCTGTGGATTTTCCCAATATTACTGACATCATAGTACTTATTATCAAGGCTTAGAAAATCTGTTTTTTATTGCTGTGCATACATTAGAAAATATTCAAGTTCTAAAGGACTAACAGTGGACTTTTCCATCTGCAGAATTTACTGAATGACCAGAGGTGGCAGTGTTGCGGAAGAGAATTTGTCTGCGTTGCTGAGACCGCCCCCCAAAAAAAAAGATGCCATTCCTCAGCACTCTGCCTTCCTTCATCAATTTACATGGTAAGTCAAACTCACGTTGAATTCTTTTTCTTGTCATTAAATAAGTTCATAGCATCTGAGGGCCCGGAGTACCTTTTTAGTGGGGGTTTTGCCATGATTCTGTTTCTGTCAAGACTGTAGCAAAATGGATTACGTTACGGTGATCATCATATTTTTATCAAAGACTTTGTCTCCAAAGCTGACAAAGCCTGACTTAGATTCCTGTGCTAACAATGTGTCATCAGAGGACATTACTGTATTTAAGGCTGGCATTAATTGCCTTAATTTGGAGCGATGGCGTAACTTTCTCATGGAGTGAAGCTCATTTGACCTGTTTCCCTGCACTCTGTATGTGCGACTCTGATACTCCAGATGGATTGCTGTTTAGGATACTCTGCGGTCCTGCGAATCCATCCCATTTTCAAAAGGAGCCCAATGCTTTCCCAGTACACCACCTAGCTGCCTTGCACTCATAATTACATATAGTTTTCTAGTGCATAATTGCTGGTGTCTCCTCCTCCTGTGTTTCTTCGTCACCCAGGGCGATTGGTCACGTGCTGTCCTGTCATAAAGCTAGAGCAGGATGTCATCTGACATGAGGGACAATCAGTTGCCTAGCAAGCACTAAGATGCATTTATCATGGTATTGAAATGGGTTGCAGGGTACACAGGGCGCCCAGCTGAAGACCTAGATGATGAGATTAATGAAAATGGTGCATTATTTGAGACTTGTGCATCTGTTTGAAGATGCGGTTAATCACAATGTTCTCAACTTCTCTAACTTAACTGATAGGGATGTACTAAGCTGAAGATGTTAAGATGTCGTTCATAGTTATTATTCCCACTAACTTGTAGCGTAAACCTTCCTCCCTGAACTAATCGGATCACTTAATTGCTATTGGCGTATCATGACCTAAAAGCATTGCACTGAGAAGGTGACGCCGTCACTTGGCTGGCAATCGCACCTTTTTATCTAGGTACTGATGTAGGTGCTAGAGTTGTGTAGAGAGTGGTAGCAAATGGGCATAGGATTGAGAGATGTACACCAGGTTGAACATGAAAACTGATATTTTAATTTTTAGTAAGCTGTGGATTTTCCCAATATTACTGACATCATAGTACTTATTATCAAGGCTTAGAAAATCTGTTTTTTATTGCTGTGCATACATTAGAAAATATTCAAGTTCTAAAGGACTAACAGTGGACTTTTCCATCTGCAGAATATACTGAATGACCAGAGGTGGCAGTGATGCGGAAGAGAATTTGTTTGCGTTGCTGAGACGGCCCCCCCCCCCAAAAAAAGATGCCATTCCTCAGCACTCTGCCTTCCTTCATCAATTTACATGGTAAGTCAAACTCACGTTGAATTCTTTTTCTTGTCATTAAATAAGTTCATAGCATCTGAGGGCCCGGAGTACCTTTTTAGTGGGGGTTTTGCCATGATTCTGTTTCTGTCAAGACTGTAGCAAAATGGATGACGTTACAGTGATCATCATATTTTTATCAAAGACTTTGTCTCCAAAGCTAACAAAGCCTGACTTAGATTCCTGTGCTAACAATGTGTCATCAGAGGACATTACTGTATTTAAGGCTGGCATTAATTGCCTTAATTTGGAGCGATGGCGTTACTTTCTCATGGAGTGAAGCTCATTTGACCTGTTTCCCTGCACTCTGTATGTGCGACTCTCATACTCCAGATGGATTGCTGTTTAGGATACTCTGCGGTCTTGCGAATCCATCCCATTTTCAAAAGGAGCCCAATGCTTTCCCAGTACACCACCTAGCTGCCTTGCACTCATAATTACATATAGTTATCTAGTGCATAATTGCTGGTGTCTCCTCCTCCTGTGTTTCTTCGTCACCCAGGGCGATTGGTCACGTGCTGTCCTGTCATAAAGCTAGAGCAGGATGTCATCTGACATGAGGGACAATCAGTTGCCTAGCAAGCACTAAGATGCATTTATCATGGTATTGAAATGGGTTGATGGGTACACAGGGCGCCCAGCTGAAGACCTAGATGATGAGATTAATGAAAATGGTGCATTATTTGAGACTTGTGCATCTGTTTGAAGATGCGGTTAATCACAATGTTTTCAACTTCTCTATAACTTAACTGATAGGGATGTACTAAGCTGAAGATGTTAAGATGTCGTTCATAGTTATTATTCCCACTAACTTGTAGCGTAAACCTTCCTCCCTGAACTAATCGGATCACTTAATTGCTATTGGCGTATCATGACCTAAAAGCATTGCACTGAGAAGGTGACGCCGTCACTTGGCTGGCAATCGCACCTTTTTATCTTGGTACTGATGTAGGTGCTAGAGTTGTGTAGAGAGTGGTAGCAAATGGGCATAGGATTGAGAGATGTACACCAGGTTGAACATGAAAACTGATATTTTAATTTTTAGTAAGCTGTGGATTTTCCCAATATTACTGACATCATAGTACTTATTATCAAGGCTTAGAAAATCAGTTTTTTATTGCTGTGCATACATTAGAAAATATTCAAGTTCTAAAGGACTAACAGTGGACTTTTCCATCTGCAGAATATACTGAATGACCAGAGGTGGCAGTGATGCGGAAGAGAATTTGTTTGCGTTGCTGAGACGGCCCCCCCCCCCCAAAAAAAGATGCCATTCCTCAGCACTCTGCCTTCCTTCATCAATTTACATGGTAAGTCAAACTCACGTTGAATTCTTTTTCTTGTCATTAAATAAGTTCATAGCATCTGAGGGCCCGGAGTACCTTTTTAGTGGGGGTTTTGCCATGATTCTGTTTCTGTCAAGACTGTAGCAAAATGGATGACGTTACAGTGATCATCATATTTTTATCAAAGACTTTGTCTCCAAAGCTGACAAAGCCTGAATTAGATTCCTGTGCTAACAATGTGTCATCAGAGGACATTACTGTATTTAAGGCTGGCATTAATTGCCTTAATTTGGAGCGATGGCGTTACTTTCTCATGGAGTGAAGCTCATTTGACCTGTTTCCCTGCACTCTGTATGTGCGACTCTGATACTCCAGATGGATTGCTGTTTAGGATACTCTGCGGTCCTGCGAATCCATCCCATTTTCAAAAGGAGCCCAATGCTTTCCCAGTACACCACCTAGCTGCCTTGCACTCATAATTACATATAGTTTTCTAGTGCATAATTGCTGGTGTCTCCTCCTCCTGTGTTTCTTCGTCACCCAGGGCGATTGGTCACGTGCTGTCCTGTCATAAAGCTAGAGCAGGATGTCATCTGACATGAGGGACAATCAGTTGCCTAGCAAGCACTAAGATGCATTTATCATGGTATTGAAATGGGTTGCAGGGTACACAGGGCGCCCAGCTGAAGACCTAGATGATGAGATTAATGAAAATGGTGCATTATTTGAGACTTGTGCATCTGTTTGAAGATGCGGTTAATCACAATGTTCTCAACTTCTCTATAACTTAACTGATAGGGATGTACTAAGCTGAAGATGTTAAGATGTCGTTCATAGTTATTATTCCCACTAACTTGTAGCGTAAACCTTCCTCCCTGAACTAATCGGATCACTTAATTGCTATTGGCGTATCATGACCTAAAAGCATTGCACTGAGAAGGTGACGCCGTCACTTGGCTGGCAATCGCACCTTTTTATCTAGGTACTGATGTAGGTGCTAGAGTTGTGTAGAGAGTGGTAGCAAATGGGCATAGGATTGAGAGATGTACACCAGGTTGAACATGAAAACTGATATTTTAATTTTTAGTAAGCTGTGGATTTTCCCAATATTACTGACATCATAGTACTTATTATCAAGGCTTAGAAAATCTGTTTTTTATTGCTGTGCATACATTAGAAAATATTCAAGTTCTAAAGGACTAACAGTGGACTTTTCCATCTGCAGAATATACTGAATGACCAGAGGTGGCAGTGATGCGGAAGAGAATTTGTCTGCGTTGCTGAGACGGCCCCCCCCCCCCCAAAAAAAGATGCCATTCCTCAGCACTCTGCCTTCCTTCATCAATTTACATGGTAAGTCAAACTCACGTTGAATTCTTTTTCTTGTCATTAAATAAGTTCATAGCATCTGAGGGCCCGGAGTACCTTTTTAGTGGGGGTTTTGCCATGATTCTGTTTCTGTCAAGACTGTAGCAAAATGGATGACGTTACGGTGATCATCATATTTTTATCAAAGACTTTGTCTCCAAAGCTGACAAAGCCTGACTTAGATTCCTGTGCTAACAATGTGTCATCAGAGGACATTACTGTATTTAAGGCTGGCATTAATTGCCTTAATTTGGAGCGATGGCGTTACTTTCTCATGGAGTGAAGCTCATTTGACCTGTTTCCCTGCACTCTGTATGTGCGACTCTGATACTCCAGATGGATTGCTGTTTAGGATACTCTGCGGTCTTGCGAATCCATCCCATTTTCAAAAGGAGCCCAATGCTTTCCCAGTACACCACCTAGCTGCCTTGCACTCATAATTACATATAGTTACCTAGTGCATAATTGCTGGTGTCTCCTCCTCCTGTGTTTCTTCGTCACCCAGGGCGATTGGTCACGTGCTGTCCTGACATAAAGCTAGAGCAGGATGTCATCTGACATGAGGGACAACCAGTTGCCTAGCAAGCACTAAGATGCATTTATCATGGTATTGAAATGGGTTGCAGGGTACACAGGGCGCCCAGCTGAAGACCTAGATGATGAGATTAATGAAAATGGTGCATTATTTGAGACTTGTGCATCTGTTTGAAGATGCGGTTAATCACAATGTTCTCAACTTCTCTATAACTTAACTGATAGGGATGTACTAAGCTGAAGATGTTAAGATGTCGTTCATAGTTATGATTCCCACTAACTTGTAGCGTAAACCTTCCTCCCTGAACTAATCGGATCACTTAATTGCTATTGCCGTATCATGACCTAAAAGCATTGCACTGAGAAGGTGACGCCGTCACTTGGCTGGCAATCGCACCTTTTTATCTAGGTACTGATGTAGGTGCTAGAGTTGTGTAGAGAGTGGTAGCAAATGGGCATAGGATTGAGAGATGTACACCAGGTTGAACATGAAAACTGATATTTGAATTTTTAGTAAGCTGTGGATTTTCCCAATATTACTGACATCATAGTACTTATTATCAAGGCTTAGAAAATCAGTTTTTTATTGCTGTGCATACATTAGAAAATATTCAAGTTCTAAAGGACTAACAGTGGACTTTTCCATCTGCAGAATATACTGAATGACCAGAGGTGGCAGTGATGCGGAAGAGAATTTGTCTGCGTTGCTGAGACGGCCCCCCCCCCCAAAAAAAGATGCCATTCCTCAGCACTCTGCCTTCCTTCATCAATTTACATGGTAAGTCAAACTCACGTTGAATTCTTTTTCTTGTCATTAAATAAGTTCATAGCATCTGAGGGCCCGGAGTACCTTTTTAGTGGGGGTTTTGCCATGATTCTGTTTCTGTCAAGACTGTAGCAAAATGGATGACGTTACGGTGATCATCATATTTTTATCAAAGACTTTGTCTCCAAAGCTGACAAAGCCTGACTTAGATTCCTGTGCTAACAATGTGTCATCAGAGGACATTACTGTATTTAAGGCTGGCATTAATTGCCTTAATTTGGAGCGATGGCGTTACTTTCTCATGGAGTGAAGCTAATTTGACCTGTTTCCCTGCACTCTGTATGTGCGACTCTGATACTCCAGATGGATTGCTGTTTAGGATACTCTGCGGTCTTGCGAATCCATCCCATTTTCAAAAGGAGCCCAATGCTTTCCCAGTACACCACCTAGCTGCCTTGCACTCATAATTACATATAGTTATCTAGTGCATAATTGCTGGTGTCTCCTCCTCCTGTGTTTCTTCGTCACCCAGGGCGATTGGTCACGTGCTGTCCTGTCATAAAGCTAGAGCAGGATGTCATCTGACATGAGGGACAATCAGTTGCCTAGCAAGCACTAAGATGCATTTATCATGGTATTGAAATGGGTTGATGGGTACACAGGGCGCCCAGCTGAAGACCTAGATGATGAGATTAATGAAAATGGTGCATTATTTGAGACTTGTGCATCTGTTTGAAGATGCGGTTAATCACAATGTTTTCAACTTCTCTATAACTTAACTGATAGGGATGTACTAAGCTGAAGATGTTAAGATGTCGTTCATAGTTATTATTCCCACTAACTTGTAGCGTAAACCTTCCTCCCTGAACTAATCGGATCACTTAATTGCTATTGGCGTATCATGACCTAAAAGCATTGCACTGAGAAGGTGACGCCGTCACTTGGCTGGCAATCGCACCTTTTTATCTAGGTACTGATGTAGGTGCTAGAGTTGTGTAGAGAGTGGTAGCAAATGGGCATAGGATTGAGAGATGTACACCAGGTTGAACATGAAAACTGATATTTTAATTTTTAGTAAGCTGTGGATTTTCCCAATATTACTGACATCATAGTACTTATTATCAAGGCTTAGAAAATCTGTTTTTTATTGCTGTGCATACATTAGAAAATATTCAAGTTCTAAAGGACTAACAGTGGACTTTTCCATCTGCAGAATATACTGAATGACCAGAGGTGGCAGTGATGCGGAAGAGAATTTGTTTGCGTTGCTGAGACGGCCCCCCCCCCCCCAAAAAAAGATGCCATTCCTCAGCACTCTGCCTTCCTTCATCAATTTACATGGTAAGTCAAACTCACGTTGAATTCTTTTTCTTGTCATTAAATAAGTTCATAGCATCTGAGGGCCCGGAGTACCTTTTTAGTGGGGGTTTTGCCATGATTCTGTTTCTGTCAAGACTGTAGCAAAATGGATGACGTTACAGTGATCATCATATTTTTATCAAAGACTTTGTCTCCAAAGCTAACAAAGCCTGACTTAGATTCCTGTGCTAACAATGTGTCATCAGAGGACATTACTGTATTTAAGGCTGGCATTAATTGCCTGAATTTGGAGCGATGGCGTTACTTTCTCATGGAGTGAAGCTCATTTGACCTGTTTCCCTGCACTCTGTATGTGCGACTCTGATACTCCAGATGGATTGCTGTTTAGGATACTCTGCGGTCTTGTGAATCCTTCCTATTTTCAAAAGGAGCCCAATGCTTTCCCAGTACACCACCTAGCTGCCTTGCACTCATAATTACATATAGTTATCTAGTGCATAATTGCTGGTGTCTCCTCCTCCTGTGTTTCTTCGTCACCCAGGGCGATTGGTCACGTGCTGTCCTGACATAAAGCTAGAGCAGGATGTCATCTGACATGAGGGACAGCCAGTTGCCTAGCAAGCACTAAGATGCATTTATCATGGTATTGAAATGGGTTGCAGGGTACACAGGGCACCCAGCTGAAGACCTAGATGATGAGATTAATGAAAATGGTGCATTATTTGAGACTTGTGCATCTGTTTGAAGATGCGGTTAATCACAATGTTTTCAACTTCTCTATAACTTAACTGATAGGGATGTACTAAGCTGAAGATGTTAAGATGTCGTTCATAGTTATTATTCCCACTAACTTGTAGCGTAAACCTTCCTCCCTGAACTAATCGGATCACTTAATTGCTATTGGCGTATCATGACCTAAAAGCATTGCACTGAGAAGGTGACGCCGTCACTTGGCTGGCAATCGCACCTTTTTATCTTGGTACTGATGTAGGTGCTAGAGTTGTGTAGAGAGTGGTAGCAAATGGGCATAGGATTGAGAGATGTACACCAGGTTGAACATGAAAACTGATATTTTAATTTTTAGTAAGCTGTGGATTTTCCCAATATTACTGACATCATAGTACTTATTATCAAGGCTTAGAAAATCAGTTTTTTATTGCTGTGCATACATTAGAAAATATTCAAGTTCTAAAGGACTAACAGTGGACTTTTCCATCTGCAGAATATACTGAATGACCAGAGGTGGCAGTGTTGCGGAAGAGAATTTGTCTGCGTTGCTGAGACCGCCCCCCCCCCCCCCCAAAAAAAAAGATGCCATTCCTCAGCACTCTGCCTTCCTTCATCAATTTACATGGTAAGTCAAACTCACGTTGAATTCTTTTTCTTGTCATTAAATAAGTTCATAGCATCTGAGGGCCCGGAGTACCTTTTTAGTGGGGGTTTTGCCATGATTCTGTTTCTGTCAAGACTGTAGCAAAATGGATGACGTTACAGTGATCATCATATTTTTATCAAAGACTTTGTCTCCAAAGCTGACAAAGCCTGAATTAGATTCCTGTGCTAACAATGTGTCATCAGAGGACATTACTGTATTTAAGGCTGGCATTAATTGCCTTAATTTGGAGCGATGGCGTTACTTTCTCATGGAGTGAAGCTCATTTGACCTGTTTCCCTGCACTCTGTATGTGCGACTCTGATAATCCAGATGGATTGCTGTTTAGGATACTCTGCGGTCTTGTGAATCCTTCCCATTTTCAAAAGGAGCCCAATGCTTTCCCAGTACACCACCTAGCTGCCTTGCACTCATAATTACATATAGTTACCTAGTGCATAATTGCTGGTGTCTCCTCCTCCTGTGTTTCTTCGTCACCCAGGGCGATTGGTCACGTGCTGTCCTGACATAAAGCTAGAGCAGGATGTCATCTGACATGAGGGACAACCAGTTGCCTAGCAAGCACTAAGATGCATTTATCATGGTATTGAAATGGGTTGCAGGGTACACAGGGCGCCCAGCTGAAGACCTAGATGATGAGATTAATGAAAATGGTGCATTATTTGAGACTTGTGCATCTGTTTGAAGATGCGGTTAATCACAATGTTCTCAACTTCTCTATAACTTAACTGATAGGGATGTACTAAGCTGAAGATGTTAAGATGTCGTTCATAGTTATTATTCCCACTAACTTGTAGCGTAAACCTTCCTCCCTGAACTAATCGGATCACCTAATTGCTATTGGCGTATCATGACCTAAAAGCATTGCACTGAGAAGGTGACGCCGTCACTTGGCTGGCAATCGCACCTTTTTATCTAGGTACTGATGTAGGTGCTAGAGTTGTGTAGAGAGTGGTAGCAAATGGGCATAGGATTGAGAGATGTACACCAGGTTGCACATGAAAACTGATATTTGAATTTTTAGTAAGCTGTGGTTTTTCCCAATATTACTGACATCATAGTACTTATTATCAAGGCTTAGAAAATCTGTTTTTTATTGCTGTGCATACATTAGAAAATATTCAAGTTCTAAAGGACTAACCGTGGACTTTTCCATCTGCAGAATATACTGAATGACCAGAGGTGGCAGTGTTGCGGAAGAGAATTTGTCTGCGTTGCTGAGACCGCCCCCCAAAAAAAAAGATGCCATTCCTCAGCACTCTGCCTTCCTTCATCAATTTACATGGTAAGTCAAACTCACGTTGAATTCTTTTTCTTGTCATTAAATAAGTTCATAGCATCTGAGGGCCCGGAGTACCTTTTTAGTGGGGGTTTTGCCATGATTCTGTTTCTGTCAAGACTGTAGCAAAATGGATTACGTTACGGTGATCATCATATTTTTATCAAAGACTTTGTCTCCAAAGCTGACAAAGCCTGACTTAGATTCCTGTGCTAACAATGTGTCATCAGAGGACATTACTGTATTTAAGGCTGGCATTAATTGCCTTAATTTGGAGCGATGGCGTACCTTTCTCATGGAGTGAAGCTCATTTGACCTGTTTCCCTGCACTCTGTATGTGCGACTCTGATACTCCAGATGGATTGCTGTTTAGGATACTCTGCGGTCCTGCGAATCCATCCCATTTTCAAAAGGAGCCCAATGCTTTCCCAGTACACCACCTAGCTGCCTTGCACTCATAATTACATATAGTTTTCTAGTGCATAATTGCTGGTGTCTCCTCCTCCTGTGTTTCTTCGTCACCCAGGGCGATTGGTCACGTGCTGTCCTGTCATAAAGCTAGAGCAGGATGTCATCTGACATGAGGGACAATCAGTTGCCTAGCAAGCACTAAGATGCATTTATCATGGTATTGAAATGGGTTGCAGGGTACACAGGGCGCCCAGCTGAAGACCTAGATGATGAGATTAATGAAAATGGTGCATTATTTGAGACTTGTGCATCTGTTTGAAGATGCGGTTAATCACAATGTTCTCAACTTCTCTATAACTTAACTGATAGGGATGTACTAAGCTGAAGATGTTAAGATGTCGTTCATAGTTATTATTCCCACTAACTTGTAGCGTAAACCTTCCTCCCTGAACTAATCGGATCACTTAATTGCTATTGGCGTATCATGACCTAAAAGCATTGCACTGAGAAGGTGATGCCGTCACTTGGCTGGCAATCGCACCTTTTTATCTAGGTACTGATGTAGGTGCTAGAGTTGTGTAGAGAGTGGTAGCAAATGGGCATAGGATTGAGAGATGTACACCAGGTTGAACATGAAAACTGATATTTTAATTTTTAGTAAGCTGTGGATTTTCCCAATATTACTGACATCATAGTACTTATTATCAAGGCTTAGAAAATCTGTTTTTTATTGCTGTGCATACATTAGAAAATATTCAAGTTCTAAAGGACTAACAGTGGACTTTTCCATCTGCAGAATATACTGAATGACCAGAGGTGGCAGTGATGCGGAAGAGAATTTGTCTGCGTTGCTGAGACGGCCCCCCCCCCCAAAAAAAGATGCCATTCCTCAGCACTCTGCCTTCCTTCATCAATTTACATGGTAAGTCAAACTCACGTTGAATTCTTTTTCTTGTCATTAAATAAGTTCATAGCATCTGAGGGCCCGGAGTACCTTTTTAGTGGGGGTTTTGCCATGATTCTGTTTCTGTCAAGACTGTAGCAAAATGGATGACGTTACGGTGATCATCATATTTTTATCAAAGACTTTGTCTCCAAAGCTGACAAAGCCTGACTTAGATTCCTGTGCTAACAATGTGTCATCAGAGGACATTACTGTATTTAAGGCTGGCATTAATTGCCTTAATTTGGAGCGATGGCGTTACTTTCTCATGGAGTGAAGCTAATTTGACCTGTTTCCCTGCACTCTGTATGTGCGACTCTGATACTCCAGATGGATTGCTGTTTAGGATACTCTGCGGTCTTGCGAATCCATCCCATTTTCAAAAGGAGCCCAATGCTTTCCCAGTACACCACCTAGCTGCCTTGCACTCATAATTACATATAGTTATCTAGTGCATAATTGCTGGTGTCTCCTCCTCCTGTGTTTCTTCGTCACCCAGGGCGATTGGTCACGTGCTGTCCTGTCATAAAGCTAGAGCAGGATGTCATCTGACATGAGGGACAATCAGTTGCCTAGCAAGCACTAAGATGCATTTATCATGGTATTGAAATGGGTTGATGGGTACACAGGGCGCCCAGCTGAAGACCTAGATGATGAGATTAATGAAAATGGTGCATTATTTGAGACTTGTGCATCTGTTTGAAGATGCGGTTAATCACAATGTTTTCAACTTCTCTATAACTTAACTGATAGGGATGTACTAAGCTGAAGATGTTAAGATGTCGTTCATAGTTATTATTCCCACTAACTTGTAGCGTAAACCTTCCTCCCTGAACTAATCGGATCACTTAATTGCTATTGGCGTATCATGACCTAAAAGCATTGCACTGAGAAGGTGACGCCGTCACTTGGCTGGCAATCGCACCTTTTTATCTAGGTACTGATGTAGGTGCTAGAGTTGTGTAGAGAGTGGTAGCAAATGGGCATAGGATTGAGAGATGTACACCAGGTTGAACATGAAAACTGATATTTTAATTTTTAGTAAGCTGTGGATTTTCCCAATATTACTGACATCATAGTACTTATTATCAAGGCTTAGAAAATCAGTTTTTTATTGCTGTGCATACATTAGAAAATATTCAAGTTCTAAAGGACTAACAGTGGACTTTTCCATCTGCAGAATATACTGAATGACCAGAGGTGGCAGTGTTGCGGAAGAGAATTTGTCTGCGTTGCTGAGACCGCCCCCCCCCCCCCCAAAAAAAAGATGCCATTCCTCAGCACTCTGCCTTCCTTCATCAATTTACATGGTAAGTCAAACTCACGTTGAATTCTTTTTCTTGTCATTAAATAAGTTCATAGCATCTGAGGGCCCGGAGTACCTTTTTAGTGGGGGTTTTGCCATGATTCTGTTTCTGTCAAGACTGTAGCAAAATGGATGACGTTACAGTGATCATCATATTTTTATCAAAGACTTTGTCTCCAAAGCTGACAAAGCCTGAATTAGATTCCTGTGCTAACAATGTGTCATCAGAGGACATTACTGTATTTAAGGCTGGCATTAATTGCCTTAATTTGGAGCGATGGCGTTACTTTCTCATGGAGTGAAGCTCATTTGACCTGTTTCCCTGCACTCTGTATGTGCGACTCTGATACTCCAGATGGATTGCTGTTTAGGATACTCTGCGGTCTTGCGAATCCATCCCATTTTCAAAAGGAGCCCAATGCTTTCCCAGTACACCACCTAGCTGCCTTGCACTCATAATTACATATAGTTATCTAGTGCATAATTGCTGGTGTCTCCTCCTCCTGTGTTTCTTCGTCACCCAGGGCGATTGGTCACGTGCTGTCCTGTCATAAAGCTAGAGCAGGATGTCATCTGACATGAGGGACAATCAGTTGCCTAGCAAGCACTAAGATGCATTTATCATGGTATTGAAATGGGTTGATGGGTACACAGGGCGCCCAGCTGAAGACCTAGATGATGAGATTAATGAAAATGGTGCATTATTTGAGACTTGTGCATCTGTTTGAAGATGCGGTTAATCACAATGTTTTCAACTTCTCTATAACTTAACTGATAGGGATGTACTAAGCTGAAGATGTTAAGATGTCGTTCATAGTTATTATTCCCACTAACTTGTAGCGTAAACCTTCCTCCCTGAACTAATCGGATCACTTAATTGCTATTGGCGTATCATGACCTAAAAGCATTGCACTGAGAAGGTGACGCCGTCACTTGGCTGGCAATCGCACCTTTTTATCTTGGTATTGATGTAGGTGCTAGAGTTGTGTAGAGAGTGGTAGCAAATGGGCATAGGATTGAGAGATGTACACCAGGTTGAACATGAAAACTGATATTTTAATTTTTAGTAAGCTGTGGATTTTCCCAATATTACTGACATCATAGTACTTATTATCAAGGCTTAGAAAATCAGTTTTTTATTGCTGTGCATACATTAGAAAATATTCAAGTTCTAAAGGACTAACAGTGGACTTTTCCATCTGCAGAATATACTGAATGACCAGAGGTGGCAGTGTTGCGGAAGAGAATTTGTCTGCGTTGCTGAGACCGCGCCCCCCCCCCCCCAAAAAAAGATGCCATTCCTCAGCACTCTGCCTTCCTTCATCAATTTACATGGTAAGTCAAACTCACGTTGAATTCTTTTTCTTGTCATTAAATAAGTTCATAGCATCTGAGGGCCCGGAGTACCTTTTTAGTGGGGGTTTTGCCATGATTCTGTTTCTGTCAAGACTGTAGCAAAATGGATGACGTTACAGTGATCATCATATTTTTATCAAAGACTTTGTCTCCAAAGCTGACAAAGCCTGAATTAGATTCCTGTGCTAACAATGTGTCATCAGAGGACATTACTGTATTTAAGGCTGGCATTAATGCCTTAATTTGGAGCGATGGCGTTACTTTCTCATGGAGTGAAGCTCATTTGACCTGTTTCCCTGCACTCTGTATGTGCGACTCTGATACTCCAGATGGATTGCTGTTTAGGATACTCTGCGGTCTTGTGAATCCTTCCCATTTTCAAAAGGAGCCCAATGCTTTCCCAGTACACCACCTAGCTGCCTTGCACTCATAATTACATATAGTTACCTAGTGCATAATTGCTGGTGTCTCCTCCTCCTGTGTTTCTTCGTCACCCAGGGCGATTGGTCACGTGCTGTCCTGACATAAAGCTAGAGCAGGATGTCATCTGACATGAGGGACAACCAGTTGCCTAGCAAGCACTAAGATGCATTTATCATGGTATTGAAATGGGTTGCAGGGTACACAGGGCGCCCAGCTGAAGACCTAGATGATGAGATTAATGAAAATGGTGCATTATTTGAGACTTGTGCATCTGTTTGAAGATGCGGTTAATCACAATGTTCTCAACTTCTCTATAACTTAACTGATAGGGATGTACTAAGCTGAAGATGTTAAGATGTCGTTCATAGTTATTATTCCCACTAACTTGTAGCGTAAACCTTCCTCCCTGAACTAATCGGATCACTTAATTGCTATTGGCGTATCATGACCTAAAAGCATTGCACTGAGAAGGTGACGCCGTCACTTGGCTGGCAATCGCACCTTTTTATCTAGGTACTGATGTAAGTGCTAGAGTTGTGTAGAGAGTGGTAGCAAATGGGCATAGGATTGAGAGATGTACACCAGGTTGAACATGAAAACTGATATTTTAATTTTTAGTAAGCTGTGGATTTTCCCAATATTACTGACATCATAGTACTTATTATCAAGGCTTAGAAAATCTGTTTTTTATTGCTGTGCATACATTAGAAAATATTCAAGTTCTAAAGGACTAACAGTGGACTTTTCCATCTGCAGAATATACTGAATGACCAGAGGTGGCAGTGATGCGGAAGAGAATTTGTCTGCGTTGCTGAGACGCCCCCCCCCCCCAAAAAAAGATGCCATTCCTCAGCACTCTGCCTTCCTTCATCAATTTACATGGTAAGTCAAACTCACGTTGAATTCTTTTTCTTGTCATTAAATAAGTTCATAGCATCTGAGGGCCCGGAGTACCTTTTTAGTGGGGGTTTTGCCATGATTCTGTTTCTGTCAAGACTGTAGCAAAATGGATGACGTTACGGTGATCATCATATTTTTATCAAAGACTTTGTCTCCAAAGCTGACAAAGCCTGACTTAGATTCCTGTGCTAACAATGTGTCATCAGAGGACATTACTGTATTTAAGGCTGGCATTAATTGCCTTAATTTGGAGCGATGGCGTTACTTTCTCATGGAGTGAAGCTAATTTGACCTGTTTCCCTGCACTCTGTATGTGCGACTCTGATACTCCAGATGGATTGCTGTTTAGGATACTCTGCGGTCTTGCGAATCCATCCCATTTTCAAAAGGAGCCCAATGCTTTCCCAGTACACCACCTAGCTGCCTTGCACTCATAATTACATATAGTTATCTAGTGCATAATTGCTGGTGTCTCCTCCTCCTGTGTTTCTTCGTCACCCAGGGCGATTGGTCACGTGCTGTCCTGACATAAAGCTAGAGCAGGATGTCATCTGACATGAGGGACAACCAGTTGCCTAGCAAGCACTAAGATGCATTTATCATGGTATTGAAATGGGTTGCAGGGTACACAGGGCGCCCAGCTGAAGACCTAGATGATGAGATTAATGAAAATGGTGCATTATTTGAGACTTGTGCATCTGTTTGAAGATGCGGTTAATCACAATGTTCTCAACTTCTCTATAACTTAACTGATAGGGATGTACTAAGCTGAAGATGTTAAGATGTCGTTCATAGTTATTATTCCCACTAACTTGTAGCGTAAACCTTCCTCCCTGAACTAATCGGATCACTTAATTGCTATTGGCGTATCATGACCTAAAAGCATTGCACTGAGAAGGTGACGCCGTCACTTGGCTGGCAATCGCACCTTTTTATCTAGGTACTGATGTAAGTGCTAGAGTTGTGTAGAGAGTGGTAGCAAATGGGCATAGGATTGAGAGATGTACACCAGGTTGAACATGAAAACTGATATTTTAATTTTTAGTAAGCTGTGGATTTTCCCAATATTACTGACATCATAGTACTTATTATCAAGGCTTAGAAAATCTGTTTTTTATTGCTGTGCATACATTAGAAAATATTCAAGTTCTAAAGGACTAACAGTGGACTTTTCCATCTGCAGAATATACTGAATGACCAGAGGTGGCAGTGTTGCGGAAGAGAATTTGTCTGCGTTGCTGAGACCGCCCCCCCCCAAAAAAAAGATGCCATTCCTCAGCACTCTGCCTTCCTTCATCAATTTACATGGTAAGTCAAACTCACGTTGAATTCTTTTTCTTGTCATTAAATAAGTTCATAGCATCTGAGGGCCCGGAGTACCTTTTTAGTGGGGGTTTTGCCATGATTCTGTTTCTGTCAAGACTGTAGCAAAATGGATGACGTTACAGTGATCATCATATTTTTATCAAAGACTTTGTCTCCAAAGCTGACAAAGCCTGACTTAGATTCCTGTGCTAACAATGTGTCATCAGAGGACATTACTGTATTTAAGGCTGGCATTAATTGCCTTAATTTGGAGCGATGGCGTTACTTTCTCATGGAGTGAAGCTCATTTGACCTGTTTCCCTGCACTCTGTATGTGCGACTCTGATACTCCAGATGGATTGCTGTTTAGGATACTCTGCGGTCTTGCGAATCCATCCCATTTTCAAAAGGAGCCCAATGCTTTCCCAGTACACCACCTAGCTGCCTTGCACTCATAATTACATATAGTTATCTAGTGCATAATTGCTGGTGTCTCCTCCTCCTGTGTTTCTTCGTCACCCAGGGCGATTGGTCACGTGCTGTCCTGTCATAAAGCTAGAGCAGGATGTCATCTGACATGAGGGACAATCAGTTGCCCAGCAAGCACTAAGATGCATTTATCATGGTATTGAAATGGGTTGCAGGGTACACAGGGCGCCCAGCTGAAGACCTAGATGATGAGATTAATGAAAATGGTGCATTATTTGAGACTTGTGCATCTGTTTGAAGATGCGGTTAATCACAATGTTCTCAACTTCTCTATAACTTAACTGATAGGGATGTACTAAGCTGAAGATGTTAAGATGTCGTTCATAGTTATGATTCCCACTAACTTGTAGTGTAAACCTTCCTCCCTGAACTAATCGGATCACTTAATTGCTATTGGCGTATCATGACCTAAAAGCATTGCACTGAGAAGGTGACGCCGTCACTTGGCTGGCAATCGCACCTTTTTATCTAGGTACTGATGTAGGTGCTAGAGTTGTGTAGAGAGTGGTAGCAAATGGGCATAGGATTGAGAGATGTACACCAGGTTGCACATGAAAACTGATATTTGAATTTTTAGTAAGCTGTGGATTTTCCCAATATTACTGACATCATAGTACTTATTATCAAGGCTTAGAAAATCTGTTTTTTATTGCTGTGCATACATTAGAAAATATTCAAGTTCTAAAGGACTAACAGTGGACTTTTCCATCTGCAGAATTTACTGAATGACCAGAGGTGGCAGTGTTGCGGAAGAGAATTTGTCTGCGTTGCTGAGACCGCCCCCCAAAAAAAAAGATGCCATTCCTCAGCACTCTGCCTTCCTTCATCAATTTACATGGTAAGTCAAACTCACGTTGAATTCTTTTTCTTGTCATTAAATAAGTTCATAGCATCTGAGGGCCCGGAGTACCTTTTTAGTGGGGGTTTTGCCATGATTCTGTTTCTGTCAAGACTGTAGCAAAATGGATTACGTTACGGTGATCATCATATTTTTATCAAAGACTTTGTCTCCAAAGCTGACAAAGCCTGACTTAGATTCCTGTGCTAACAATGTGTCATCAGAGGACATTACTGTATTTAAGGCTGGCATTAATTGCCTTAATTTGGAGCGATGGCGTAACTTTCTCATGGAGTGAAGCTCATTTGACCTGTTTCCCTGCACTCTGTATGTGCGACTCTGATACTCCAGATGGATTGCTGTTTAGGATACTCTGCGGTCCTGCGAATCCATCCCATTTTCAAAAGGAGCCCAATGCTTTCCCAGTACACCACCTAGCTGCCTTGCACTCATAATTACATATAGTTTTCTAGTGCATAATTGCTGGTGTCTCCTCCTCCTGTGTTTCTTCGTCACCCAGGGCGATTGGTCACGTGCTGTCCTGTCATAAAGCTAGAGCAGGATGTCATCTGACATGAGGGACAATCAGTTGCCTAGCAAGCACTAAGATGCATTTATCATGGTATTGAAATGGGTTGCAGGGTACACAGGGCGCCCAGCTGAAGACCTAGATGATGAGATTAATGAAAATGGTGCATTATTTGAGACTTGTGCATCTGTTTGAAGATGCGGTTAATCACAATGTTCTCAACTTCTCTAACTTAACTGATAGGGATGTACTAAGCTGAAGATGTTAAGATGTCGTTCATAGTTATTATTCCCACTAACTTGTAGCGTAAACCTTCCTCCCTGAACTAATCGGATCACTTAATTGCTATTGGCGTATCATGACCTAAAAGCATTGCACTGAGAAGGTGACGCCGTCACTTGGCTGGCAATCGCACCTTTTTATCTAGGTACTGATGTAGGTGCTAGAGTTGTGTAGAGAGTGGTAGCAAATGGGCATAGGATTGAGAGATGTACACCAGGTTGAACATGAAAACTGATATTTTAATTTTTAGTAAGCTGTGGATTTTCCCAATATTACTGACATCATAGTACTTATTATCAAGGCTTAGAAAATCTGTTTTTTATTGCTGTGCATACATTAGAAAATATTCAAGTTCTAAAGGACTAACAGTGGACTTTTCCATCTGCAGAATATACTGAATGACCAGAGGTGGCAGTGATGCGGAAGAGAATTTGTTTGCGTTGCTGAGACGGCCCCCCCCCCCAAAAAAAGATGCCATTCCTCAGCACTCTGCCTTCCTTCATCAATTTACATGGTAAGTCAAACTCACGTTGAATTCTTTTTCTTGTCATTAAATAAGTTCATAGCATCTGAGGGCCCGGAGTACCTTTTTAGTGGGGGTTTTGCCATGATTCTGTTTCTGTCAAGACTGTAGCAAAATGGATGACGTTACAGTGATCATCATATTTTTATCAAAGACTTTGTCTCCAAAGCTAACAAAGCCTGACTTAGATTCCTGTGCTAACAATGTGTCATCAGAGGACATTACTGTATTTAAGGCTGGCATTAATTGCCTTAATTTGGAGCGATGGCGTTACTTTCTCATGGAGTGAAGCTCATTTGACCTGTTTCCCTGCACTCTGTATGTGCGACTCTGATACTCCAGATGGATTGCTGTTTAGGATACTCTGCGGTCCTGCGAATCCATCCCATTTTCAAAAGGAGCCCAATGCTTTCCCAGTACACCACCTAGCTGCCTTGCACTCATAATTACATATAGTTTTCTAGTGCATAATTGCTGGTGTCTCCTCCTCCTGTGTTTCTTCGTCACCCAGGGCGATTGGTCACGTGCTGTCCTGTCATAAAGCTAGAGCAGGATGTCATCTGACATGAGGGACAATCAGTTGCCTAGCAAGCACTAAGATGCATTTATCATGGTATTGAAATGGGTTGCAGGGTACACAGGGCGCCCAGCTGAAGACCTAGATGATGAGATTAATGAAAATGGTGCATTATTTGAGACTTGTGCATCTGTTTGAAGATGCGGTTAATCACAATGTTCTCAACTTCTCTATAACTTAACTGATAGGGATGTACTAAGCTGAAGATGTTAAGATGTCGTTCATAGTTATTATTCCCACTAACTTGTAGCGTAAACCTTCCTCCCTGAACTAATCGGATCACTTAATTGCTATTGGCGTATCATGACCTAAAAGCATTGCACTGAGAAGGTGACGCCGTCACTTGGCTGGCAATCGCACCTTTTTATCTTGGTACTGATGTAGGTGCTAGAGTTGTGTAGAGAGTGGTAGCAAATGGGCATAGGATTGAGAGATGTACACCAGGTTGAACATGAAAACTGATATTTTAATTTTTAGTAAGCTGTGGATTTTCCCAATATTACTGACATCATAGTACTTATTATCAAGGCTTAGAAAATCAGTTTTTTATTGCTGTGCATACATTAGAAAATATTCAAGTTCTAAAGGACTAACAGTGGACTTTTCCATCTGCAGAATATACTGAATGACCAGAGGTGGCAGTGTTGCGGAAGAGAATTTGTCTGCGTTGCTGAGACCGCCCCCCCCCCCCCCCCCAAAAAAAAAGATGCCATTCCTCAGCACTCTGCCTTCCTTCATCAATTTACATGGTAAGTCAAACTCACGTTGAATTCTTTTTCTTGTCATTAAATAAGTTCATAGCATCTGAGGGCCCGGAGTACCTTTTTAGTGGGGGTTTTGCCATGATTCTGTTTCTGTCAAGACTGTAGCAAAATGGATGACGTTACAGTGATCATCATATTTTTATCAAAGACTTTGTCTCCAAAGCTGACAAAGCCTGAATTAGATTCCTGTGCTAACAATGTGTCATCAGAGGACATTACTGTATTTAAGGCTGGCATTAATTGCCTTAATTTGGAGCGATGGCGTTACTTTCTCATGGAGTGAAGCTCATTTGACCTGTTTCCCTGCACTCTGTATGTGCGACTCTGATACTCCAGATGGATTGCTGTTTAGGATACTCTGCGGTCCTGCGAATCCATCCCATTTTCAAAAGGAGCCCAATGCTTTCCCAGTACACCACCTAGCTGCCTTGCACTCATAATTACATATAGTTTTCTAGTGCATAATTGCTGGTGTCTCCTCCTCCTGTGTTTCTTCGTCACCCAGGGCGATTGGTCACGTGCTGTCCTGTCATAAAGCTAGAGCAGGATGTCATCTGACATGAGGGACAATCAGTTGCCTAGCAAGCACTAAGATGCATTTATCATGGTATTGAAATGGGTTGCAGGGTACACAGGGCGCCCAGCTGAAGACCTAGATGATGAGATTAATGAAAATGGTGCATTATTTGAGACTTGTGCATCTGTTTGAAGATGCGGTTAATCACAATGTTCTCAACTTCTCTATAACTTAACTGATAGGGATGTACTAAGCTGAAGATGTTAAGATGTCGTTCATAGTTATTATTCCCACTAACTTGTAGCGTAAACCTTCCTCCCTGAACTAATCGGATCACTTAATTGCTATTGGCGTATCATGACCTAAAAGCATTGCACTGAGAAGGTGACGCCGTCACTTGGCTGGCAATCGCACCTTTTTATCTAGGTACTGATGTAGGTGCTAGAGTTGTGTAGAGAGTGGTAGCAAATGGGCATAGGATTGAGAGATGTACACCAGGTTGAACATGAAAACTGATATTTTAATTTTTAGTAAGCTGTGGATTTTCCCAATATTACTGACATCATAGTACTTATTATCAAGGCTTAGAAAATCTGTTTTTTATTGCTGTGCATACATTAGAAAATATTCAAGTTCTAAAGGACTAACAGTGGACTTTTCCATCTGCAGAATATACTGAATGACCAGAGGTGGCAGTGATGCGGAAGAGAATTTGTCTGCGTTGCTGAGACGGCCCCCCCCCCCCCAAAAAAAGATGCCATTCCTCAGCACTCTGCCTTCCTTCATCAATTTACATGGTAAGTCAAACTCACGTTGAATTCTTTTTCTTGTCATTAAATAAGTTCATAGCATCTGAGGGCCCGGAGTACCTTTTTAGTGGGGGTTTTGCCATGATTCTGTTTCTGTCAAGACTGTAGCAAAATGGATGACGTTACGGTGATCATCATATTTTTATCAAAGACTTTGTCTCCAAAGCTGACAAAGCCTGACTTAGATTCCTGTGCTAACAATGTGTCATCAGAGGACATTACTGTATTTAAGGCTGGCATTAATTGCCTTAATTTGGAGCGATGGCGTTACTTTCTCATGGAGTGAAGCTCATTTGACCTGTTTCCCTGCACTCTGTATGTGCGACTCTCATACTCCAGATGGATTGCTGTTTAGGATACTCTGCGGTCTTGCGAATCCATCCCATTTTCAAAAGGAGCCCAATGCTTTCCCAGTACACCACCTAGCTGCCTTGCACTCATAATTACATATAGTTATCTAGTGCATAATTGCTGGTGTCTCCTCCTCCTGTGTTTCTTCGTCACCCAGGGCGATTGGTCACGTGCTGTCCTGTCATAAAGCTAGAGCAGGATGTCATCTGACATGAGGGACAATCAGTTGCCTAGCAAGCACTAAGATGCATTTATCATGGTATTGAAATGGGTTGATGGGTACACAGGGCGCCCAGCTGAAGACCTAGATGATGAGATTAATGAAAATGGTGCATTATTTGAGACTTGTGCATCTGTTTGAAGATGCGGTTAATCACAATGTTTTCAACTTCTCTATAACTTAACTGATAGGGATGTACTAAGCTGAAGATGTTAAGATGTCGTTCATAGTTATTATTCCCACTAACTTGTAGCGTAAACCTTCCTCCCTGAACTAATCGGATCACTTAATTGCTATTGGCGTATCATGACCTAAAAGCATTGCACTGAGAAGGTGACGCCGTCACTTGGCTGGCAATCGCACCTTTTTATCTTGGTACTGATGTAGGTGCTAGAGTTGTGTAGAGAGTGGTAGCAAATGGGCATAGGATTGAGAGATGTACACCAGGTTGAACATGAAAACTGATATTTTAATTTTTAGTAAGCTGTGGATTTTCCCAATATTACTGACATCATAGTACTTATTATCAAGGCTTAGAAAATCAGTTTTTTATTGCTGTGCATACATTAGAAAATATTCAAGTTCTAAAGGACTAACAGTGGACTTTTCCATCTGCAGAATATACTGAATGACCAGAGGTGGCAGTGTTGCGGAAGAGAATTTGTCTGCGTTGCTGAGACCGCCCCCCCCCCCCCCCCCAAAAAAAAAGATGCCATTCCTCAGCACTCTGCCTTCCTTCATCAATTTACATGGTAAGTCAAACTCACGTTGAATTCTTTTTCTTGTCATTAAATAAGTTCATAGCATCTGAGGGCCCGGAGTACCTTTTTAGTGGGGGTTTTGCCATGATTCTGTTTCTGTCAAGACTGTAGCAAAATGGATGACGTTACAGTGATCATCATATTTTTATCAAAGACTTTGTCTCCAAAGCTGACAAAGCCTGAATTAGATTCCTGTGCTAACAATGTGTCATCAGAGGACATTACTGTATTTAAGGCTGGCATTAATTGCCTTAATTTGGAGCGATGGCGTTACTTTCTCATGGAGTGAAGCTCATTTGACCTGTTTCCCTGCACTCTGTATGTGCGACTCTGATACTCCAGATGGATTGCTGTTTAGGATACTCTGCGGTCCTGCGAATCCATCCCATTTTCAAAAGGAGCCCAATGCTTTCCCAGTACACCACCTAGCTGCCTTGCACTCATAATTACATATAGTTTTCTAGTGCATAATTGCTGGTGTCTCCTCCTCCTGTGTTTCTTCGTCACCCAGGGCGATTGGTCACGTGCTGTCCTGTCATAAAGCTAGAGCAGGATGTCATCTGACATGAGGGACAATCAGTTGCCTAGCAAGCACTAAGATGCATTTATCATGGTATTGAAATGGGTTGCAGGGTACACAGGGCGCCCAGCTGAAGACCTAGATGATGAGATTAATGAAAATGGTGCATTATTTGAGACTTGTGCATCTGTTTGAAGATGCGGTTAATCACAATGTTCTCAACTTCTCTATAACTTAACTGATAGGGATGTACTAAGCTGAAGATGTTAAGATGTCGTTCATAGTTATTATTCCCACTAACTTGTAGCGTAAACCTTCCTCCCTGAACTAATCGGATCACTTAATTGCTATTGGCGTATCATGACCTAAAAGCATTGCACTGAGAAGGTGACGCCGTCACTTGGCTGGCAATCGCACCTTTTTATCTAGGTACTGATGTAGGTGCTAGAGTTGTGTAGAGAGTGGTAGCAAATGGGCATAGGATTGAGAGATGTACACCAGGTTGAACATGAAAACTGATATTTTAATTTTTAGTAAGCTGTGGATTTTCCCAATATTACTGACATCATAGTACTTATTATCAAGGCTTAGAAAATCTGTTTTTTATTGCTGTGCATACATTAGAAAATATTCAAGTTCTAAAGGACTAACAGTGGACTTTTCCATCTGCAGAATATACTGAATGACCAGAGGTGGCAGTGATGCGGAAGAGAATTTGTCTGCGTTGCTGAGACGGCCCCCCCCCCCCCAAAAAAAGATGCCATTCCTCAGCACTCTGCCTTCCTTCATCAATTTACATGGTAAGTCAAACTCACGTTGAATTCTTTTTCTTGTCATTAAATAAGTTCATAGCATCTGAGGGCCCGGAGTACCTTTTTAGTGGGGGTTTTGCCATGATTCTGTTTCTGTCAAGACTGTAGCAAAATGGATGACGTTACGGTGATCATCATATTTTTATCAAAGACTTTGTCTCCAAAGCTGACAAAGCCTGACTTAGATTCCTGTGCTAACAATGTGTCATCAGAGGACATTACTGTATTTAAGGCTGGCATTAATTGCCTTAATTTGGAGCGATGGCGTTACTTTCTCATGGAGTGAAGCTCATTTGACCTGTTTCCCTGCACTCTGTATGTGCGACTCTGATACTCCAGATGGATTGCTGTTTAGGATACTCTGCGGTCTTGCGAATCCATCCCATTTTCAAAAGGAGCCCAATGCTTTCCCAGTACACCACCTAGCTGCCTTGCACTCATAATTACATATAGTTACCTAGTGCATAATTGCTGGTGTCTCCTCCTCCTGTGTTTCTTCGTCACCCAGGGCGATTGGTCACGTGCTGTCCTGACATAAAGCTAGAGCAGGATGTCATCTGACATGAGGGACAACCAGTTGCCTAGCAAGCACTAAGATGCATTTATCATGGTATTGAAATGGGTTGCAGGGTACACAGGGCGCCCAGCTGAAGACCTAGATGATGAGATTAATGAAAATGGTGCATTATTTGAGACTTGTGCATCTGTTTGAAGATGCGGTTAATCACAATGTTCTCAACTTCTCTATAACTTAACTGATAGGGATGTACTAAGCTGAAGATGTTAAGATGTCGTTCATAGTTATGATTCCCACTAACTTGTAGCGTAAACCTTCCTCCCTGAACTAATCGGATCACTTAATTGCTATTGCCGTATCATGACCTAAAAGCATTGCACTGAGAAGGTGACGCCGTCACTTGGCTGGCAATCGCACCTTTTTATCTAGGTACTGATGTAGGTGCTAGAGTTGTGTAGAGAGTGGTAGCAAATGGGCATAGGATTGAGAGATGTACACCAGGTTGAACATGTAAACTGATATTTGAATTTTTAGTAAGCTGTGGATTTTCCCAATATTACTGACATCATAGTACTTATTATCAAGGCTTAGAAAATCAGTTTTTTATTGCTGTGCATACATTAGAAAATATTCAAGTTCTAAAGGACTAACAGTGGACTTTTCCATCTGCAGAATATACTGAATGACCAGAGGTGGCAGTGTTGCGGAAGATAATTTGTCTGCGTTGCTGAGACGGCCCCCCCCCCCAAAAAAAAGATGCCATTCCTCAGCACTCTGCCTTCCTTCATCAATTTACATGGTAAGTCAAACTCACGTTGAATTCTTTTTCTTGTCATTAAATAAGTTCATAGCATCTGAGGGCCCGGAGTACCTTTTTAGTGGGGGTTTTGCCATGATTCTGTTTCTGTCAAGACTGTAGCAAAATGGATGACGTTACAGTGATCATCATATTTTTATCAAAGACTTTGTCTCCAAAGCTAACAAAGCCTGACTTAGATTCCTGTGCTAACAATGTGTCATCAGAGGACATTACTGTATTTAAGGCTGGCATTAATTGCCTGAATTTGGAGCGATGGCGTTACTTTCTCATGGAGTGAAGCTCATTTGACCTGTTTCCCTGCACTCTGTATGTGCGACTCTGATACTCCAGATGGATTGCTGTTTAGGATACTCTGCGGTCTTGTGAATCCTTCCTATTTTCAAAAGGAGCCCAATGCTTTCCCAGTACACCACCTAGCTGCCTTGCACTCATAATTACATATAGTTACCTAGTGCATAATTGCTGGTGTCTCCTCCTCCTGTGTTTCTTCGTCACCCAGGGCGATTGGTCACGTGCTGTCCTGACATAAAGCTAGAGCAGGATGTCATCTGACATGAGGGACAGCCAGTTGCCTAGCAAGCACTAAGATGCATTTATCATGGTATTGAAATGGGTTGCAGGGTACACAGGGCGCCCAGCTGAAGACCTAGATGATGAGATTAATGAAAATGGTGCATTATTTGAGACTTGTGCATCTGTTTGAAGATGCGGTTAATCACAATGTTCTCAACTTCTCTATAACTTAACTGATAGAGATGTACTAAGCTGAAGATGTTAAGATGTCGTTCATAGTTATTATTCCCACTAACTTGTAGCGTAAACCTTCCTCCCTGAACTTATCGGATCACTTAATTGCTATTGGCGTATCATGAACTAAAAGCATTGCACTGAGAAGGTGACGCCGTCACTTGGCTGGCAATCGCACCTTTTTATCTAGGTACTGATGTAGGTGCTAGAGTTGTGTAGAGAGTGGTAGCAAATGGGCATAGGATTGAGAGATGTACACCAGGTTGAACATGAAAACTGATATTTTAATTTTTAGTAAGCTGTGGATTTTCCCAATATTACTGACATCATAGTACTTATTATCAAGGCTTAGAAAATCTGTTTTTTATTGCTGTGCATACATTAGAAAATATTCAAGTTCTAAAGGACTAACAGTGGACTTTTCCATCTGCAGAATATACTGAATGACCAGAGGTGGCAGTGTTGCAGAAGAGAATTTGTCTGCGTTGCTGAGACGGCCCCCCCCCCCCAAAAAAAGATGCCATTCCTCAGCACTCTGCCTTCCTTCATCAATTTACATGGTAAGTCAAACTCACGTTGAATTCTTTTTCTTGTCATTAAATAAGTTCATAGCATCTGAGGGCCCGGAGTACCTTTTTAGTGGGGGTTTTGCCATGATTCTGTTTCTGTCAAGACTGTAGCAAAATGGATTACGTTACGGTGATCATCATATTTTTATCAAAGACTTTGTCTCCAAAGCTGACAAAGCCTGACTTAGATTCCTGTGCTAACAATGTGTCATCAGAGGACATTACTGTATTTAAGGCTGGCATTAATTGCCTTAATTTGGAGCGATGGCGTAACTTTCTCATGGAGTGAAGCTCATTTGACCTGTTTCCCTGCACTCTGTATGTGCGACTCTCATACTCCAGATGGATTGCTGTTTAGGATACTCTGCGGTCTTGCGAATCCATCCCATTTTCAAAAGGAGCCCAATGCTTTCCCAGTACACCACCTAGCTGCCTTGCACTCATAATTACATATAGTTATCTAGTGCATAATTGCTGGTGTCTCCTCCTCCTGTGTTTCTTCGTCACCCAGGGCGATTGGTCACGTGCTGTCCTGTCATAAAGCTAGAGCAGGATGTCATCTGACATGAGGGACAATCAGTTGCCTAGCAAGCACTAAGATGCATTTATCATGGTATTGAAATGGGTTGCAGGGTACACAGGGCGCCCAGCTGAAGACCTAGATGATGAGATTAATGAAAATGGTGCATTATTTGAGACTTGTGCATCTGTTTGAAGATGCGGTTAATCACAATGTTTTCAACTTCTCTATAACTTAACTGATAGGGATGTACTAAGCTGAAGATGTTAAGATGTCGTTCATAGTTATTATTCCCACTAACTTGTAGCGTAAACCTTCCTCCCTGAACTAATCGGATCACTTAATTGCTATTGGCGTATCATGACCTAAAAGCATTGCACTGAGAAGGTGACGCCGTCACTTGGCTGGCAATCGCACCTTTTTATCTTGGTACTGATGTAGGTGCTAGAGTTGTGTAGAGAGTGGTAGCAAATGGGCATAGGATTGAGAGATGTACACCAGGTTGAACATGAAAACTGATATTTTAATTTTTAGTAAGCTGTGGATTTTCCCAATATTACTGACATCATAGTACTTATTATCAAGGCTTAGAAAATCAGTTTTTTATTGCTGTGCATACATTAGAAAATATTCAAGTTCTAAAGGACTAACAGTGGACTTTTCCATCTGCAGAATATACTGAATGACCAGAGGTGGCAGTGTTGCGGAAGAGAATTTGTCTGCGTTGCTGAGACCGCCCCCCCCCCCCCCCCCCCAAAAAAAGATGCCATTCCTCAGCACTCTGCCTTCCTTCATCAATTTACATGGTAAGTCAAACTCACGTTGAATTCTTTTTCTTGTCATTAAATAAGTTCATAGCATCTGAGGGCCCGGAGTACCTTTTTAGTGGGGGTTTTGCCATGATTCTGTTTCTGTCAAGACTGTAGCAAAATGGATGACGTTACAGTGATCATCATATTTTTATCAAAGACTTTGTCTCCAAAGCTGACAAAGCCTGAATTAGATTCCTGTGCTAACAATGTGTCATCAGAGGACATTACTGTATTTAAGGCTGGCATTAATTGCCTTAATTTGGAGCGATGGCGTTACTTTCTCATGGAGTGAAGCTCATTTGACCTGTTTCCCTGCACTCTGTATGTGCGACTCTGATACTCCAGATGGATTGCTGTTTAGGATACTCTGCGGTCCTGCGAATCCATCCCATTTTCAAAAGGAGCCCAATGCTTTCCCAGTACACCACCTAGCTGCCTTGCACTCATAATTACATATAGTTTTCTAGTGCATAATTGCTGGTGTCTCCTCCTCCTGTGTTTCTTCGTCACCCAGGGCGATTGGTCACGTGCTGTCCTGTCATAAAGCTAGAGCAGGATGTCATCTGACATGAGGGACAATCAGTTGCCTAGCAAGCACTAAGATGCATTTATCATGGTATTGAAATGGGTTGCAGGGTACACAGGGCGCCCAGCTGAAGACCTAGATGATGAGATTAATGAAAATGGTGCATTATTTGAGACTTGTGCATCTGTTTGAAGATGCGGTTAATCACAATGTTCTCAACTTCTCTATAACTTAACTGATAGGGATGTACTAAGCTGAAGATGTTAAGATGTCGTTCATAGTTATTATTCCCACTAACTTGTAGCGTAAACCTTCCTCCCTGAACTAATCGGATCACTTAATTGCTATTGGCGTATCATGACCTAAAAGCATTGCACTGAGAAGGTGACGCCGTCACTTGGCTGGCAATCGCACCTTTTTATCTAGGTACTGATGTAGGTGCTAGAGTTGTGTAGAGAGTGGTAGCAAATGGGCATAGGATTGAGAGATGTACACCAGGTTGAACATGAAAACTGATATTTTAATTTTTAGTAAGCTGTGGATTTTCCCAATATTACTGACATCATAGTACTTATTATCAAGGCTTAGAAAATCTGTTTTTTATTGCTGTGCATACATTAGAAAATATTCAAGTTCTAAAGGACTAACAGTGGACTTTTCCATCTGCAGAATATACTGAATGACCAGAGGTGGCAGTGATGCGGAAGAGAATTTGTCTGCGTTGCTGAGACGGCCCCCCCCCCCCAAAAAAAGATGCCATTCCTCAGCACTCTGCCTTCCTTCATCAATTTACATGGTAAGTCAAACTCACGTTGAATTCTTTTTCTTGTCATTAAATAAGTTCATAGCATCTGAGGGCCCGGAGTACCTTTTTAGTGGGGGTTTTGCCATGATTCTGTTTCTGTCAAGACTGTAGCAAAATGGATGACGTTACGGTGATCATCATATTTTTATCAAAGACTTTGTCTCCAAAGCTGACAAAGCCTGACTTAGATTCCTGTGCTAACAATGTGTCATCAGAGGACATTACTGTATTTAAGGCTGGCATTAATTGCCTTAATTTGGAGCGATGGCGTTACTTTCTCATGGAGTGAAGCTAATTTGACCTGTTTCCCTGCACTCTGTATGTGCGACTCTGATACTCCAGATGGATTGCTGTTTAGGATACTCTGCGGTCTTGCGAATCCATCCCATTTTCAAAAGGAGCCCAATGCTTTCCCAGTACACCACCTAGCTGCCTTGCACTCATAATTACATATAGTTATCTAGTGCATAATTGCTGGTGTCTCCTCCTCCTGTGTTTCTTCGTCACCCAGGGCGATTGGTCACGTGCTGTCCTGTCATAAAGCTAGAGCAGGATGTCATCTGACATGAGGGACAATCAGTTGCCTAGCAAGCACTAAGATGCATTTATCATGGTATTGAAATGGGTTGATGGGTACACAGGGCGCCCAGCTGAAGACCTAGATGATGAGATTAATGAAAATGGTGCATTATTTGAGACTTGTGCATCTGTTTGAAGATGCGGTTAATCACAATGTTTTCAACTTCTCTATAACTTAACTGATAGGGATGTACTAAGCTGAAGATGTTAAGATGTCGTTCATAGTTATTATTCCCACTAACTTGTAGCGTAAACCTTCCTCCCTGAACTAATCGGATCACTTAATTGCTATTGGCGTATCATGACCTAAAAGCATTGCACTGAGAAGGTGACGCCGTCACTTGGCTGGCAATCGCACCTTTTTATCTAGGTACTGATGTAGGTGCTAGAGTTGTGTAGAGAGTGGTAGCAAATGGGCATAGGATTGAGAGATGTACACCAGGTTGAACATGAAAACTGATATTTTAATTTTTAGTAAGCTGTGGATTTTCCCAATATTACTGACATCATAGTACTTATTATCAAGGCTTAGAAAATCAGTTTTTTATTGCTGTGCATACATTAGAAAATATTCAAGTTCTAAAGGACTAACAGTGGACTTTTCCATCTGCAGAATATACTGAATGACCAGAGGTGGCAGTGTTGCGGAAGAGAATTTGTCTGCGTTGCTGAGACCGCCCCCCCCCCCCCCAAAAAAAAGATGCCATTCCTCAGCACTCTGCCTTCCTTCATCAATTTACATGGTAAGTCAAACTCACGTTGAATTCTTTTTCTTGTCATTAAATAAGTTCATAGCATCTGAGGGCCCGGAGTACCTTTTTAGTGGGGGTTTTGCCATGATTCTGTTTCTGTCAAGACTGTAGCAAAATGGATGACGTTACAGTGATCATCATATTTTTATCAAAGACTTTGTCTCCAAAGCTGACAAAGCCTGAATTAGATTCCTGTGCTAACAATGTGTCATCAGAGGACATTACTGTATTTAAGGCTGGCATTAATTGCCTTAATTTGGAGCGATGGCGTTACTTTCTCATGGAGTGAAGCTCATTTGACCTGTTTCCCTGCACTCTGTATGTGCGACTCTGATACTCCAGATGGATTGCTGTTTAGGATACTCTGCGGTCTTGCGAATCCATCCCATTTTCAAAAGGAGCCCAATGCTTTCCCAGTACACCACCTAGCTGCCTTGCACTCATAATTACATATAGTTATCTAGTGCATAATTGCTGGTGTCTCCTCCTCCTGTGTTTCTTCGTCACCCAGGGCGATTGGTCACGTGCTGTCCTGTCATAAAGCTAGAGCAGGATGTCATCTGACATGAGGGACAATCAGTTGCCTAGCAAGCACTAAGATGCATTTATCATGGTATTGAAATGGGTTGATGGGTACACAGGGCGCCCAGCTGAAGACCTAGATGATGAGATTAATGAAAATGGTGCATTATTTGAGACTTGTGCATCTGTTTGAAGATGCGGTTAATCACAATGTTTTCAACTTCTCTATAACTTAACTGATAGGGATGTACTAAGCTGAAGATGTTAAGATGTCGTTCATAGTTATTATTCCCACTAACTTGTAGCGTAAACCTTCCTCCCTGAACTAATCGGATCACTTAATTGCTATTGGCGTATCATGACCTAAAAGCATTGCACTGAGAAGGTGACGCCGTCACTTGGCTGGCAATCGCACCTTTATATCTTGGTACTGATGTAGGTGCTAGAGTTGTGTAGAGAGTGGTAGCAAATGGGCATAGGATTGAGAGATGTACACCAGGTTGAACATGAAAACTGATATTTTAATTTTTAGTAAGCTGTGGATTTTCCCAATATTACTGACATCATAGTACTTATTATCAAGGCTTAGAAAATCTGTTTTTTATTGCTGTGCATACATTAGAAAATATTCAAGTTCTAAAGGACTAACAGTGGACTTTTCCATCTGCAGAATATACTGAATGACCAGAGGTGGCAGTGTTGCGGAAGAGAATTTGTCTGCGTTGCTGAGACCGCCCCCCCCCCCCCCCCAAAAAAAAAGATGCCATTCCTCAGCACTCTGCCTTCCTTCATCAATTTACATGGTAAGTCAAACTCACGTTGAATTCTTTTTCTTGTCATTAAATAAGTTCATAGCATCTGAGGGCCCGGAGTACCTTTTTAGTGGGGGTTTTGCCATGATTCTGTTTCTGTCAAGACTGTAGCAAAATGGATGACGTTACAGTGATCATCATATTTTTATCAAAGACTTTGTCTCCAAAGCTGACAAAGCCTGACTTAGATTCCTGTGCTAACAATGTGTCATCAGAGGACATTACTGTATTTAAGGCTGGCATTAATTGCCTTAATTTGGAGCGATGGCGTAACTTTCTCATGGAGTGAAGCTCATTTGACCTGTTTCCCTGCACTCTGTATGTGCGACTCTGATACTCCAGATGGATTGCTGTTTAGGATACTCTGCGGTCTTGTGAATCCTTCCCATTTTCAAAAGGAGCCCAATGCTTTCCCAGTACACCACCTAGCTGCCTTGCACTCATAATTACATATAGTTACCTAGTGCATAATTGCTGGTGTCTCCTCCTCCTGTGTTTCTTCGTCACCCAGGGCGATTGGTCACGTGCTGTCCTGACATAAAGCTAGAGCAGGATGTCATCTGACATGAGGGACAACCAGTTGCCTAGCAAGCACTAAGATGCATTTATCATGGTATTGAAATGGGTTGCAGGGTACACAGGGCGCCCAGCTGAAGACCTAGATGATGAGATTAATGAAAATGGTGCATTATTTGAGACTTGTGCATCTGTTTGAAGATGCGGTTAATCACAATGTTCTCAACTTCTCTATAACTTAACTGATAGGGATGTACTAAGCTGAAGATGTTAAGATGTCGTTCATAGTTATGATTCCCACTAACTTGTAGCGTAAACCTTCCTCCCTGAACTAATCGGATCACTTAATTGCTATTGGCGTATCATGACCTAAAAGCATTGCACTGAGAAGGTGACGCCGTCACTTGGCTGGCAATCGCACCTTTTTATCTAGGTACTGATGTAGGTGCTAGAGTTGTGTAGAGAGTGGTAGCAAATGGGCATAGGATTGAGAGATGTACACCAGGTTGCACATGAAAACTGATATTTGAATTTTTAGTAAGCTGTGGATTTTCCCAATATTACTGACATCATAGTACTTATTATCAAGGCTTAGAAAATCTGTTTTTTATTGCTGTGCATACATTAGAAAATATTCAAGTTCTAAAGGACTAACAGTGGACTTTTCCATCTGCAGAATATACTGAATGACCAGAGGTGGCAGTGTTGCGGAAGAGAATTTGTCTGCGTTGCTGAGACCGCCCCCCCCCCCCAAAAAAAGATGCCATTCCTCAGCACTCTGCCTTCCTTCATCAATTTACATGGTAAGTCAAACTCACGTTGAATTCTTTTTCTTGTCATTAAATAAGTTCATAGCATCTGAGGGCCCGGAGTACCTTTTTAGTGGGGGTTTTGCCATGATTCTGTTTCTGTCAAGACTGTAGCAAAATGGATGACGTTACAGTGATCATCATATTTTTATCAAAGACTTTGTCTCCAAAGCTGACAAAGCCTGACTTAGATTCCTGTGCTAACAATGTGTCATCAGAGGACATTACTGTATTTAAGGCTGGCATTAATTGCCTTAATTTGGAGTGATGGCGTTACTTTCTCATGGAGTGAAGCTCATTTGACCTGTTTCCCTGCACTCTGTATGTGCGACTCTGATACTCCAGATGGATTGCTGTTTAGGATACTCTGCGGTCTTGTGAATCCATCCCATTTTCAAAAGGAGCCCAATGCTTTCCCAGTACACCACCTAGCTGCCTTGCACTCATAATTACATATAGTTATCTAGTGCATAATTGCTGGTGTCTCCTCCTCCTGTGTTTCTTCGTCACCCAGGGCGATTGGTCACGTGCTGTCCTGTCATAAAGCTAGAGCAGGATGTCATCTGACATGAGGGACAATCAGTTGCCTAGCAAGCACTAAGATGCATTTATCATGGTATTGAAATGGGTTGCAGGGTACACAGGGCGCCCAGCTGAAGACCTAGATGATGAGATTAATGAAAATGGTGCATTATTTGAGACTTGTGCATCTGTTTGAAGATGCGGTTAATCACAATGTTCTCAACTTCTCTATAACTTAACTGATAGGGATGTACTAAGCTGAAGATGTTAAGATGTCGTTCATAGTTATTATTCCCACTAACTTGTAGCGTAAACCTTCCTCCCTGAACTAATCGGATCACTTAATTGCTATTGGCGTATCATGACCTAAAAGCATTGCACTGAGAAGGTGACGCCGTCACTTGCCTGGCAATCGCACCTTTTTATCTAGGTACTGATGTAAGTGCTAGAGTTGTGTAGAGAGTGGTAGCAAATGGGCATAGGATTGAGAGATGTACACCAGGTTGAACATGAAAACTGATATTTTAATTTTTAGTAAGCTGTGGATTTTCCCAATATTACTGACATCATAGTACTTATTATCAAGGCTTAGAAAATCTGTTTTTTATTGCTGTGCATACATTAGAAAATATTCAAGTTCTAAAGGACTAACAGTGGACTTTTCCATCTGCAGAATATACTGAATGACCAGAGGTGGCAGTGTTGCGGAAGAGAATTTGTCTGCGTTGCTGAGACCGCCCCCCCCCAAAAAAAAGATGCCATTCCTCAGCACTCTGCCTTCCTTCATCAATTTACATGGTAAGTCAAACTCACGTTGAATTCTTTTTCTTGTCATTAAATAAGTTCATAGCATCTGAGGGCCCGGAGTACCTTTTTAGTGGGGGTTTTGCCATGATTCTGTTTCTGTCAAGACTGTAGCAAAATGGATGACGTTACAGTGATCATCATATTTTTATCAAAGACTTTGTCTCCAAAGCTGACAAAGCCTGACTTAGATTCCTGTGCTAACAATGTGTCATCAGAGGACATTACTGTATTTAAGGCTGGCATTAATTGCCTTAATTTGGAGTGATGGCGTTACTTTCTCATGGAGTGAAGCTCATTTGACCTGTTTCCCTGCACTCTGTATGTGCGACTCTGATACTCCAGATGGATTGCTGTTTAGGATACTCTGCGGTCTTGTGAATCCATCCCATTTTCAAAAGGAGCCCAATGCTTTCCCAGTACACCACCTAGCTGCCTTGCACTCATAATTACATATAGTTATCTAGTGCATAATTGCTGGTGTCTCCTCCTCCTGTGTTTCTTCGTCACCCAGGGCGATTGGTCACGTGCTGTCCTGTCATAAAGCTAGAGCAGGATGTCATCTGACATGAGGGACAATCAGTTGCCTAGCAAGCACTAAGATGCATTTATCATGGTATTGAAATGGGTTGCAGGGTACACAGGGCGCCCAGCTGAAGACCTAGATGATGAGATTAATGAAAATGGTGCATTATTTGAGACTTGTGCATCTGTTTGAAGATGCGGTTAATCACAATGTTCTCAACTTCTCTATAACTTAACTGATAGGGATGTACTAAGCTGAAGATGTTAAGATGTCGTTCATAGTTATGATTCCCACTAACTTGTAGTGTAAACCTTCCTCCCTGAACTAATCGGATCACTTAATTGCTATTGGCGTATCATGACCTAAAAGCATTGCACTGAGAAGGTGACGCCGTCACTTGGCTGGCAATCGCACCTTTTTATCTAGGTACTGATGTAGGTGCTAGAGTTGTGTAGAGAGTGGTAGCAAATGGGCATAGGATTGAGAGATGTACACCAGGTTGCACATGAAAACTGATATTTGAATTTTTAGTAAGCTGTGGATTTTCCCAATATTACTGACATCATAGTACTTATTATCAAGGCTTAGAAAATCTGTTTTTTATTGCTGTGCATACATTAGAAAATATTCAAGTTCTAAAGGACTAACAGTGGACTTTTCCATCTGCAGAATATACTGAATGACCAGAGGTGGCAGTGTTGCGGAAGAGAATTTGTCTGCGTTGCTGAGACCGCCCCCCCCCCCCAAAAAAAGATGCCATTCCTCAGCACTCTGCCTTCCTTCATCAATTTACATGGTAAGTCAAACTCACGTTGAATTCTTTTTCTTGTCATTAAATAAGTTCATAGCATCTGAGGGCCCGGAGTACCTTTTTAGTGGGGGTTTTGCCATGATTCTGTTTCTGTCAAGACTGTAGCAAAATGGATGACGTTACAGTGATCATCATATTTTTATCAAAGACTTTGTCTCCAAAGCTGACAAAGCCTGACTTAGATTCCTGTGCTAACAATGTGTCATCAGAGGACATTACTGTATTTAAGGCTGGCATTAATTGCCTTAATTTGGAGTGATGGCGTTACTTTCTCATGGAGTGAAGCTCATTTGACCTGTTTCCCTGCACTCTGTATGTGCGACTCTGATACTCCAGATGGATTGCTGTTTAGGATACTCTGCGGTCTTGTGAATCCATCCCATTTTCAAAAGGAGCCCAATGCTTTCCCAGTACACCACCTAGCTGCCTTGCACTCATAATTACATATAGTTATCTAGTGCATAATTGCTGGTGTCTCCTCCTCCTGTGTTTCTTCGTCACCCAGGGCGATTGGTCACGTGCTGTCCTGTCATAAAGCTAGAGCAGGATGTCATCTGACATGAGGGACAATCAGTTGCCTAGCAAGCACTAAGATGCATTTATCATGGTATTGAAATGGGTTGCAGGGTACACAGGGCGCCCAGCTGAAGACCTAGATGATGAGATTAATGAAAATGGTGCATTATTTGAGACTTGTGCATCTGTTTGAAGATGCGGTTAATCACAATGTTCTCAACTTCTCTATAACTTAACTGATAGGGATGTACTAAGCTGAAGATGTTAAGATGTCGTTCATAGTTATTATTCCCACTAACTTGTAGCGTAAACCTTCCTCCCTGAACTAATCGGATCACTTAATTGCTATTGGCGTATCATGACCTAAAAGCATTGCACTGAGAAGGTGACGCCGTCACTTGCCTGGCAATCGCACCTTTTTATCTAGGTACTGATGTAAGTGCTAGAGTTGTGTAGAGAGTGGTAGCAAATGGGCATAGGATTGAGAGATGTACACCAGGTTGAACATGAAAACTGATATTTTAATTTTTAGTAAGCTGTGGATTTTCCCAATATTACTGACATCATAGTACTTATTATCAAGGCTTAGAAAATCTGTTTTTTATTGCTGTGCATACATTAGAAAATATTCAAGTTCTAAAGGACTAACAGTGGACTTTTCCATCTGCAGAATATACTGAATGACCAGAGGTGGCAGTGTTGCGGAAGAGAATTTGTCTGCGTTGCTGAGACCGCCCCCCCCCAAAAAAAAGATGCCATTCCTCAGCACTCTGCCTTCCTTCATCAATTTACATGGTAAGTCAAACTCACGTTGAATTCTTTTTCTTGTCATTAAATAAGTTCATAGCATCTGAGGGCCCGGAGTACCTTTTTAGTGGGGGTTTTGCCATGATTCTGTTTCTGTCAAGACTGTAGCAAAATGGATGACGTTACAGTGATCATCATATTTTTATCAAAGACTTTGTCTCCAAAGCTGACAAAGCCTGACTTAGATTCCTGTGCTAACAATGTGTCATCAGAGGACATTACTGTATTTAAGGCTGGCATTAATTGCCTTAATTTGGAGTGATGGCGTTACTTTCTCATGGAGTGAAGCTCATTTGACCTGTTTCCCTGCACTCTGTATGTGCGACTCTGATACTCCAGATGGATTGCTGTTTAGGATACTCTGCGGTCTTGTGAATCCATCCCATTTTCAAAAGGAGCCCAATGCTTTCCCAGTACACCACCTAGCTGCCTTGCACTCATAATTACATATAGTTATCTAGTGCATAATTGCTGGTGTCTCCTCCTCCTGTGTTTCTTCGTCACCCAGGGCGATTGGTCACGTGCTGTCCTGTCATAAAGCTAGAGCAGGATGTCATCTGACATGAGGGACAATCAGTTGCCTAGCAAGCACTAAGATGCATTTATCATGGTATTGAAATGGGTTGCAGGGTACACAGGGCGCCCAGCTGAAGACCTAGATGATGAGATTAATGAAAATGGTGCATTATTTGAGACTTGTGCATCTGTTTGAAGATGCGGTTAATCACAATGTTCTCAACTTCTCTATAACTTAACTGATAGGGATGTACTAAGCTGAAGATGTTAAGATGTCGTTCATAGTTATGATTCCCACTAACTTGTAGTGTAAACCTTCCTCCCTGAACTAATCGGATCACTTAATTGCTATTGGCGTATCATGACCTAAAAGCATTGCACTGAGAAGGTGACGCCGTCACTTGGCTGGCAATCGCACCTTTTTATCTAGGTACTGATGTAGGTGCTAGAGTTGTGTAGAGAGTGGTAGCAAATGGGCATAGGATTGAGAGATGTACACCAGGTTGCACATGAAAACTGATATTTGAATTTTTAGTAAGCTGTGGATTTTCCCAATATTACTGACATCATAGTACTTATTATCAAGGCTTAGAAAATCTGTTTTTTATTGCTGTGCATACATTAGAAAATATTCAAGTTCTAAAGGACTAACAGTGGACTTTTCCATCTGCAGAATATACTGAATGACCAGAGGTGGCAGTGTTGCGGAAGAGAATTTGTCTGCGTTGCTGAGACGGCCCCCCCCCCCCAAAAAAAGATGCCATTCCTCAGCACTCTGCCTTCCTTCATCAATTTACATGGTAAGTCAAACTCACGTTGAATTCTTTTTCTTGTCATTAAATAAGTTCATAGCATCTGAGGGCCCGGAGTACCTTTTTAGTGGGGGTTTTGCCATGATTCTGTTTCTGTCAAGACTGTAGCAAAATGGATGACGTTACAGTGATCATCATATTTTTATCAAAGACTTTGTCTCCAAAGCTAACAAAGCCTGACTTAGATTCCTGTGCTAACAATGTGTCATCAGAGGACATTACTGTATTTAAGGCTGGCATTAATTGCCTGAATTTGGAGCGATGGCGTTACTTTCTCATGGAGTGAAGCTCATTTGACCTGTTTCCCTGCACTCTGTATGTGCGACTCTGATACTCCAGATGGATTGCTGTTTAGGATACTCTGCGGTCTTGTGAATCCTTCCTATTTTCAAAAGGAGCCCAATGCTTTCCCAGTACACCACCTAGCTGCCTTGCACTCATAATTACATATAGTTACCTAGTGCATAATTGCTGGTGTCTCCTCCTCCTGTGTTTCTTCGTCACCCAGGGCGATTGGTCACGTGCTGTCCTGACATAAAGCTAGAGCAGGATGTCATCTGACATGAGGGACAGCCAGTTGCCTAGCAAGCACTAAGATGCATTTATCATGGTATTGAAATGGGTTGCAGGGTACACAGGGCGCCCAGCTGAAGACCTAGATGATGAGATTAATGAAAATGGTGCATTATTTGAGACTTGTGCATCTGTTTGAAGATGCGGTTAATCACAATGTTCTCAACTTCTCTATAACTTAACTGATAGAGATGTACTAAGCTGAAGATGTTAAGATGTCGTTCATAGTTATTATTCCCACTAACTTGTAGCGTAAACCTTCCTCCCTGAACTTATCGGATCACTTAATTGCTATTGGCGTATCATGAACTAAAAGCATTGCACTGAGAAGGTGACGCCGTCACTTGGCTGGCAATCGCACCTTTTTATCTAGGTACTGATGTAGGTGCTAGAGTTGTGTAGAGAGTGGTAGCAAATGGGCATAGGATTGAGAGATGTACACCAGGTTGAACATGAAAACTGATATTTTAATTTTTAGTAAGCTGTGGATTTTCCCAATATTACTGACATCATAGTACTTATTATCAAGGCTTAGAAAATCAGTTTTTTATTGCTGTGCATACATTAGAAAATATTCAAGTTCTAAAGGACTAACAGTGGACTTTTCCATCTGCAGAATATACTGAATGACCAGAGGTGGCAGTGTTGCGGAAGAGAATTTGTCTGCGTTGCTGAGACCGCCCCCCCCCCCCCCAAAAAAAAGATGCCATTCCTCAGCACTCTGCCTTCCTTCATCAATTTACATGGTAAGTCAAACTCACGTTGAATTCTTTTTCTTGTCATTAAATAAGTTCATAGCATCTGAGGGCCCGGAGTACCTTTTTAGTGGGGGTTTTGCCATGATTCTGTTTCTGTCAAGACTGTAGCAAAATGGATGACGTTACAGTGATCATCATATTTTTATCAAAGACTTTGTCTCCAAAGCTGACAAAGCCTGAATTAGATTCCTGTGCTAACAATGTGTCATCAGAGGACATTACTGTATTTAAGGCTGGCATTAATTGCCTTAATTTGGAGCGATGGCGTTACTTTCTCATGGAGTGAAGCTCATTTGACCTGTTTCCCTGCACTCTGTATGTGCGACTCTGATACTCCAGATGGATTGCTGTTTAGGATACTCTGCGGTCTTGTGAATCCTTCCCATTTTCAAAAGGAGCCCAATGCTTTCCCAGTACACCACCTAGCTGCCTTGCACTCATAATTACATATAGTTACCTAGTGCATAATTGCTGGTGTCTCCTCCTCCTGTGTTTCTTCGTCACCCAGGGCGATTGGTCACGTGCTGTCCTGACATAAAGCTAGAGCAGGATGTCATCTGACATGAGGGACAACCAGTTGCCTAGCAAGCACTAAGATGCATTTATCATGGTATTGAAATGGGTTGCAGGGTACACAGGGCGCCCAGCTGAAGACCTAGATGATGAGATTAATGAAAATGGTGCATTATTTGAGACTTGTGCATCTGTTTGAAGATGCGGTTAATCACAATGTTCTCAACTTCTCTATAACTTAACTGATAGGGATGTACTAAGCTGAAGATGTTAAGATGTCGTTCATAGTTATGATTCCCACTAACTTGTAGCGTAAACCTTCCTCCCTGAACTAATCGGATCACTTAATTGCTATTGGCGTATCATGACCTAAAAGCATTGCACTGAGAAGGTGACGCCGTCACTTGGCTGGCAATCGCACCTTTTTATCTAGGTACTGATGTAGGTGCTAGAGTTGTGTAGAGAGTGGTAGCAAATGGGCATAGGATTGAGAGATGTACACCAGGTTGAACATGAAAACTGATATTTTAATTTTTAGTAAGCTGTGGATTTTCCCAATATTACTGACATCATAGTACTTATTATCAAGGCTTAGAAAATCAGTTTTTTATTGCTGTGCATACATTAGAAAATATTCAAGTTCTAAAGGACTAACAGTGGACTTTTCCATCTGCAGAATATACTGAATGACCAGAGGTGGCAGTGTTGCGGAAGATAATTTGTCTGCGTTGCTGAGACCGCCCCCCCCCCCCAAAAAAAAGATGCCATTCCTCAGCACTCTGCCTTCCTTCATCAATTTACATGGTAAGTCAAACTCACGTTGAATTCTTTTTCTTGTCATTAAATAAGTTCATAGCATCTGAGGGCCCGGAGTACCTTTTTAGTGGGGGTTTTGCCATGATTCTGTTTCTGTCAAGACTGTAGCAAAATGGATGACGTTACAGTGATCATCATATTTTTATCAAAGACTTTGTCTCCAAAGCTGACAAAGCCTGAATTAGATTCCTGTGCTAACAATGTGTCATCAGAGGACATTACTGTATTTAAGGCTGGCATTAATTGCCTTAATTTGGAGCGATGGCGTTACTTTCTCATGGAGTGAAGCTCATTTGACCTGTTTCCCTGCACTCTGTATGTGCGACTCTGATACTCCAGATGGATTGCTGTTTAGGATACTCTGCGGTCTTGCGAATCCATCCCATTTTCAAAAGGAGCCCAATGCTTTCCCAGTACACCACCTAGCTGCCTTGCACTCATAATTACATATAGTTATCTAGTGCATAATTGCTGGTGTCTCCTCCTCCTGTGTTTCTTCGTCACCCAGGGCGATTGGTCACGTGCTGTCCTGTCATAAAGCTAGAGCAGGATGTCATCTGACATGAGGGACAATCAGTTGCCCAGCAAGCACTAAGATGCATTTATCATGGTATTGAAATGGGTTGCAGGGTACACAGGGCGCCCAGCTGAAGACCTAGATGATGAGATTAATGAAAATGGTGCATTATTTGAGACTTGTGCATCTGTTTGAAGATGCGGTTAATCACAATGTTCTCAACTTCTCTATAACTTAACTGATAGGGATGTACTAAGCTGAAGATGTTAAGATGTCGTTCATAGTTATGATTCCCACTAACTTGTAGTGTAAACCTTCCTCCCTGAACTAATCGGATCACTTAATTGCTATTGGCGTATCATGACCTAAAAGCATTGCACTGAGAAGGTGACGCCGTCACTTGGCTGGCAATCGCACCTTTTTATCTAGGTACTGATGTAGGTGCTAGAGTTGTGTAGAGAGTGGTAGCAAATGGGCATAGGATTGAGAGATGTACACCAGGTTGCACATGAAAACTGATATTTGAATTTTTAGTAAGCTGTGGATTTTCCCAATATTACTGACATCATAGTACTTATTATCAAGGCTTAGAAAATCTGTTTTTTATTGCTGTGCATACATTAGAAAATATTCAAGTTCTAAAGGACTAACAGTGGACTTTTCCATCTGCAGAATATACTGAATGACCAGAGGTGGCAGTGTTGCGGAAGAGAATTTGTCTGCGTTGCTGAGACCGCCCCCCAAAAAAAAAGATGCCATTCCTCAGCACTCTGCCTTCCTTCATCAATTTACATGGTAAGTCAAACTCACGTTGAATTCTTTTTCTTGTCATTAAATAAGTTCATAGCATCTGAGGGCCCGGAGTACCTTTTTAGTGGGGGTTTTGCCATGATTCTGTTTCTGTCAAGACTGTAGCAAAATGGATTACGTTACGGTGATCATCATATTTTTATCAAAGACTTTGTCTCCAAAGCTGACAAAGCCTGACTTAGATTCCTGTGCTAACAATGTGTCATCAGAGGACATTACTGTATTTAAGGCTGGCATTAATTGCCTTAATTTGGAGCGATGGCGTAACTTTCTCATGGAGTGAAGCTCATTTGACCTGTTTCCCTGCACTCTGTATGTGCGACTCTGATACTCCAGATGGATTGCTGTTTAGGATACTCTGCGGTCCTGCGAATCCATCCCATTTTCAAAAGGAGCCCAATGCTTTCCCAGTACACCACCTAGCTGCCTTGCACTAATAATTACATATAGTTTTCTAGTGCATAATTGCTGGTGTCTCCTCCTCCTGTGTTTCTTCGTCACCCAGGGCGATTGGTCACGTGCTGTCCTGTCATAAAGCTAGAGCAGGATGTCATCTGACATGAGGGACAATCAGTTGCCTAGCAAGCACTAAGATGCATTTATCATGGTATTGAAATGGGTTGCAGGGTACACAGGGCGCCCAGCTGAAGACCTAGATGATGAGATTAATGAAAATGGTGCATTATTTGAGACTTGTGCATCTGTTTGAAGATGCGGTTAATCACAATGTTCTCAACTTCTCTAACTTAACTGATAGGGATGTACTAAGCTGAAGATGTTAAGATGTCGTTCATAGTTATTATTCCCACTAACTTGTAGCGTAAACCTTCCTCCCTGAACTAATCGGATCACTTAATTGCTATTGGCGTATCATGACCTAAAAGCATTGCACTGAGAAGGTGACGCCGTCACTTGGCTGGCAATCGCACCTTTTTATCTAGGTACTGATGTAGGTGCTAGAGTTGTGTAGAGAGTGGTAGCAAATGGGCATAGGATTGAGAGATGTACACCAGGTTGAACATGAAAACTGATATTTTAATTTTTAGTAAGCTGTGGATTTTCCCAATATTACTGACATCATAGTACTTATTATCAAGGCTTAGAAAATCTGTTTTTTATTGCTGTGCATACATTAGAAAATATTCAAGTTCTAAAGGACTAACAGTGGACTTTTCCATCTGCAGAATATACTGAATGACCAGAGGTGGCAGTGATGCGGAAGAGAATTTGTTTGCGTTGCTGAGACGGCCCCCCCCCCAAAAAAAAGATGCCATTCCTCAGCACTCTGCCTTCCTTCATCAATTTACATGGTAAGTCAAACTCACGTTGAATTCTTTTTCTTGTCATTAAATAAGTTCATAGCATCTGAGGGCCCGGAGTACCTTTTTAGTGGGGGTTTTGCCATGATTCTGTTTCTGTCAAGACTGTAGCAAAATGGATTACGTTACGGTGATCATCATATTTTTATCAAAGACTTTGTCTCCAAAGCTGACAAAGCCTGACTTAGATTCCTGTGCTAACAATGTGTCATCAGAGGACATTACTGTATTTAAGGCTGGCATTAATTGCCTTAATTTGGAGCGATGGCGTAACTTTCTCATGGAGTGAAGCTCATTTGACCTGTTTCCCTGCACTCTGTATGTGCGACTCTCATACTCCAGATGGATTGCTGTTTAGGATACTCTGCGGTCTTGCGAATCCATCCCATTTTCAAAAGGAGCCCAATGCTTTCCCAGTACACCACCTAGCTGCCTTGCACTCATAATTACATATAGTTATCTAGTGCATAATTGCTGGTGTCTCCTCCTCCTGTGTTTCTTCGTCACCCAGGGCGATTGGTCACGTGCTGTCCTGTCATAAAGCTAGAGCAGGATGTCATCTGACATGAGGGACAATCAGTTGCCTAGCAAGCACTAAGATGCATTTATCATGGTATTGAAATGGGTTGCAGGGTACACAGGGCGCCCAGCTGAAGACCTAGATGATGAGATTAATGAAAATGGTGCATTATTTGAGACTTGTGCATCTGTTTGAAGATGCGGTTAATCACAATGTTCTCAACTTCTCTATAACTTAACTGATAGGGATGTACTAAGCTGAAGATGTTAAGATGTCGTTTATAGTTATTATTCCCACTAACTTGTAGCGTAAACCTTCCTCCCTGAACTAATCGGATCACTTAATTGCTATTGGCGTATCATGACCTAAAAGCATTGCACTGAGAAGGTGACGCCGTCACTTGGCTGGCAATCGCACCTTTTTATCTAGGTACTGATGTAGGTGCTAGAGTTGTGTAGAGAGTGGTAGCAAATGGGCATAGGATTGAGAGATGTACACCAGGTTGCACATGAAAACTGATATTTTAATTTTTAGTAAGCTGTGGATTTTCCCAATATTACTGACATCATAGTACTTATTATCAAGGCTTAGAAAATCTGTTTTTTATTGCTGTGCATACATTAGAAAATATTCAAGTTCTAAAGGACTAACCGTGGACTTTTCCATCTGCAGAATATACTGAATGACCAGAGGTGGCAGTGTTGCGGAAGAGAATTTGTCTGCGTTGCTGAGACCGCCCCCCCCCCCCCCCAAAAAAAAGATGCCATTCCTCAGCACTCTGCCTTCCTTCATCAATTTACATGGTAAGTCAAACTCACGTTGAATTCTTTTTCTTGTCATTAAATAAGTTCATAGCATCTGAGGGCCCGGAGTACCTTTTTAGTGGGGGTTTTGCCATGATTCTGTTTCTGTCAAGACTGTAGCAAAATGGATGACGTTACGGTGATCATCATATTTTTATCAAAGACTTTGTCTCCAAAGCTGACAAAGCCTGACTTAGATTCCTGTGCTAACAATGTGTCATCAGAGGACATTACTGTATTTAAGGCTGGCATTAATTGCCTTAATTTGGAGCGATGGCGTTACTTTCTCATAGAGTGAAGCTAATTTGACCTGTTTCCCTGCACTCTGTATGTGCGACTCTGATACTCCAGATGGATTGCTGTTTAGGATACTCTGCGGTCTTGCGAATCCATCCCATTTTCAAAAGGAGCCCAATGCTTTCCCAGTACACCACCTAGCTGCCTTGCACTCATAATTACATATAGTTATCTAGTGCATAATTGCTGGTGTCTCCTCCTCCTGTGTTTCTTCGTCACCCAGGGCGATTGGTCACGTGCTGTCCTGTCATAAAGCTAGAGCAGGATGTCATCTGACATGAGGGACAATCAGTTGCCCAGCAAGCACTAAGATGCATTTATCATGGTATTGAAATGGGTTGCAGGGTACACAGGGCGCCCAGCTGAAGACCTAGATGATGAGATTAATGAAAATGGTGCATTATTTGAGACTTGTGCATCTGTTTGAAGATGCGGTTAATCACAATGTTCTCAACTTCTCTATAACTTAACTGATAGGGATGTACTAAGCTGAAGATGTTAAGATGTCGTTCATAGTTATGATTCCCACTAACTTGTAGTGTAAACCTTCCTCCCTGAACTAATCGGATCACTTAATTGCTATTGGCGTATCATGACCTAAAAGCATTGCACTGAGAAGGTGACGCCGTCACTTGGCTGGCAATCGCACCTTTTTATCTAGGTACTGATGTAGGTGCTAGAGTTGTGTAGAGAGTGGTAGCAAATGGGCATAGGATTGAGAGATGTACACCAGGTTGAACATGAAAACTGATATTTTAATTTTTAGTAAGCTGTGGATTTTCCCAATATTACTGACATCATAGTACTTATTATCAAGGCTTAGAAAATCTGTTTTTTATTGCTGTGCATACATTAGAAAATATTCAAGTTCTAAAGGACTAACAGTGGACTTTTCCATCTGCAGAATATACTGAATGACCAGAGGTGGCAGTGATGCGGAAGAGAATTTGTCTGCGTTGCTGAGACGGCCCCCCCCCCCCAAAAAAGATGCCATTCCTCAGCACTCTGCCTTCCTTCATCAATTTACATGGTAAGTCAAACTCACGTTGAATTCTTTTTCTTGTCATTAAATAAGTTCATAGCATCTGAGGGCCCGGAGTACCTTTTTAGTGGGGGTTTTGCCATGATTCTGTTTCTGTCAAGACTGTAGCAAAATGGATGACGTTACGGTGATCATCATATTTTTATCAAAGACTTTGTCTCCAAAGCTGACAAAGCCTGACTTAGATTCCTGTGCTAACAATGTGTCATCAGAGGACATTACTGTATTTAAGGCTGGCATTAATTGCCTTAATTTGGAGCGATGGCGTTACTTTCTCATGGAGTGAAGCTAATTTGACCTGTTTCCCTGCACTCTGTATGTGCGACTCTGATACTCCAGATGGATTGCTGTTTAGGATACTCTGCGGTCTTGCGAATCCATCCCATTTTCAAAAGGAGCCCAATGCTTTCCCAGTACACCACCTAGCTGCCTTGCACTCATAATTACATGTAGTTATCTAGTGCATAATTGCTGGTGTCTCCTCCTCCTGTGTTTCTTCGTCACCCAGGGCGATTGGTCACGTGCTGTCCTGTCATAAAGCTAGAGCAGGATGTCATCTGACATGAGGGACAATCAGTTGCCTAGCAAGCACTAAGATGCATTTATCATGGTATTGAAATGGGTTGCAGGGTACACAGGGCGCCCAGCTGAAGACCTAGATGATGAGATTAATGAAAATGGTGCATTATTTGAGACTTGTGCATCTGTTTGAAGATGCGGTTAATCACAATGTTCTCAACTTCTCTATAACTTAACTGATAGGGATGTACTAAGCTGAAGATGTTAAGATGTCGTTCATAGTTATTATTCCCACTAACTTGTAGCGTAAACCTTCCTCCCTGAACTAATCGTATCACTTAATTGCTATTGGCGTATCATGACCTAAAAGCATTGCACTGAGAAGGTGACGCCGTCACTTGGCTGGCAATCGCACCTTTTTATCTAGGTACTGATGTAGGTGCTAGAGTTGTGTAGAGAGTGGTAGCAAATGGGCATAGGATTGAGAGATGTACACCAGGTTGAACATGAAAACTGATATTTTAATTTTTAGTAAGCTGTGGATTTTCCCAATATTACTGACATCATAGTACTTATTATCAAGGCTTAGAAAATCTGTTTTTTATTGCTGTGCATACATTAGAAAATATTCAAGTTCTAAAGGACTAACAGTGGACTTTTCCATCTGCAGAATATACTGAATGACCAGAGGTGGCAGTGATGCGGAAGAGAATTTGTCTGCGTTGCTGAGACGGCCCCCCCCCCCAAAAAAAGATGCCATTCCTCAGCACTCTGCCTTCCTTCATCAATTTACATGGTAAGTCAAACTCACGTTGAATTCTTTTTCTTGTCATTAAATAAGTTCATAGCATCTGAGGGCCCGGAGTACCTTTTTAGTGGGGGTTTTGCCATGATTCTGTTTCTGTCAAGACTGTAGCAAAATGGATGACGTTACGGTGATCATCATATTTTTATCAAAGACTTTGTCTCCAAAGCTGACAAAGCCTGACTTAGATTCCTGTGCTAACAATGTGTCATCAGAGGACATTACTGTATTTAAGGCTGGCATTAATTGCCTTAATTTGGAGCGATGGCGTTACTTTCTCATGGAGTGAAGCTAATTTGACCTGTTTCCCTGCACTCTGTATGTGCGACTCTGATACTCCAGATGGATTGCTGTTTAGGATACTCTGCGGTCTTGCGAATCCATCCCATTTTCAAAAGGAGCCCAATGCTTTCCCAGTACACCACCTAGCTGCCTTGCACTCATAATTACATATAGTTATCTAGTGCATAATTGCTGGTGTCTCCTCCTCCTGTGTTTCTTCGTCACCCAGGGCGATTGGTCACGTGCTGTCCTGTCATAAAGCTAGAGCAGGATGTCATCTGACATGAGGGACAATCAGTTGCCTAGCAAGCACTAAGATGCATTTATCATGGTATTGAAATGGGTTGATGGGTACACAGGGCGCCCAGCTGAAGACCTAGATGATGAGATTAATGAAAATGGTGCATTATTTGAGACTTGTGCATCTGTTTGAAGATGCGGTTAATCACAATGTTTTCAACTTCTCTATAACTTAACTGATAGGGATGTACTAAGCTGAAGATGTTAAGATGTCGTTCATAGTTATTATTCCCACTAACTTGTAGCGTAAACCTTCCTCCCTTAACTAATCGGATCACTTAATTGCTATTGGCGTATCATGACCTAAAAGCATTGCACTGAGAAGGTGACGCCGTCACTTGGCTGGCAATCGCACCTTTTTATCTAGGTACTGATGTAGGTGCTAGAGTTGTGTAGAGAGTGGTAGCAAATGGGCATAGGATTGAGAGATGTACACCAGGTTGCACATGAAAACTGATATTTGAATTTTTAGTAAGCTGTGGATTTTCCCAATATTACTGACATCATAGTACTTATTATCAAGGCTTAGAAAATCTGTTTTTTATTGCTGTGCATACATTAGAAAATATTCAAGTTCTAAAGGACTAACAGTGGACTTTTCCATCTGCAGAATATACTGAATGACCAGAGGTGGCAGTGTTGCGGAAGAGAATTTGTCTGCGTTGCTGAGACCGCCCCCCAAAAAAAAAGATGCCATTCCTCAGCACTCTGCCTTCCTTCATCAATTTACATGGTAAGTCAAACTCACGTTGAATTCTTTTTCTTGTCATTAAATAAGTTCATAGCATCTGAGGGCCCGGAGTACCTTTTTAGTGGGGGTTTTGCCATGATTCTGTTTCTGTCAAGACTGTAGCAAAATGGATTACGTTACGGTGATCATCATATTTTTATCAAAGACTTTGTCTCCAAAGCTGACAAAGCCTGACTTAGATTCCTGTGCTAACAATGTGTCATCAGAGGACATTACTGTATTTAAGGCTGGCATTAATTGCCTTAATTTGGAGCGATGGCGTAACTTTCTCATGGAGTGAAGCTCATTTGACCTGTTTCCCTGCACTCTGTATGTGCGACTCTGATACTCCAGATGGATTGCTGTTTAGGATACTCTGCGGTCCTGCGAATCCATCCCATTTTCAAAAGGAGCCCAATGCTTTCCCAGTACACCACCTAGCTGCCTTGCACTCATAATTACATATAGTTTTCTAGTGCATAATTGCTGGTGTCTCCTCCTCCTGTGTTTCTTCGTCACCCAGGGCGATTGGTCACGTGCTGTCCTGTCATAAAGCTAGAGCAGGATGTCATCTGACATGAGGGACAATCAGTTGCCTAGCAAGCACTAAGATGCATTTATCATGGTATTGAAATGGGTTGCAGGGTACACAGGGCGCCCAGCTGAAGACCTAGATGATGAGATTAATGAAAATGGTGCATTATTTGAGACTTGTGCATCTGTTTGAAGATGCGGTTAATCACAATGTTCTCAACTTCTCTAACTTAACTGATAGGGATGTACTAAGCTGAAGATGTTAAGATGTCGTTCATAGTTATTATTCCCACTAACTTGTAGCGTAAACCTTCCTCCCTGAACTAATCGGATCACTTAATTGCTATTGGCGTATCATGACCTAAAAGCATTGCACTGAGAAGGTGACGCCGTCACTTGGCTGGCAATCGCACCTTTTTATCTAGGTACTGATGTAGGTGCTAGAGTTGTGTAGAGAGTGGTAGCAAATGGGCATAGGATTGAGAGATGTACACCAGGTTGAACATGAAAACTGATATTTTAATTTTTAGTAAGCTGTGGATTTTCCCAATATTACTGACATCATAGTACTTATTATCAAGGCTTAGAAAATCTGTTTTTTATTGCTGTGCATACATTAGAAAATATTCAAGTTCTAAAGGACTAACAGTGGACTTTTCCATCTGCAGAATATACTGAATGACCAGAGGTGGCAGTGATGCGGAAGAGAATTTGTTTGCGTTGCTGAGACGGCCCCCCCCCCCCAAAAAAAGATGCCATTCCTCAGCACTCTGCCTTCCTTCATCAATTTACATGGTAAGTCAAACTCACGTTGAATTCTTTTTCTTGTCATTAAATAAGTTCATAGCATCTGAGGGCCCGGAGTACCTTTTTAGTGGGGGTTTTGCCATGATTCTGTTTCTGTCAAGACTGTAGCAAAATGGATGACGTTACAGTGATCATCATATTTTTATCAAAGACTTTGTCTCCAAAGCTAAAAAAGCCTGACTTAGATTCCTGTGCTAACAATGTGTCATCAGAGGACATTACTGTATTTAAGGCTGGCATTAATTGCCTGAATTTGGAGCGATGGCGTTACTTTCTCATGGAGTGAAGCTCATTTGACCTGTTTCCCTGCACTCTGTATGTGCGACTCTGATACTCCAGATGGATTGCTGTTTAGGATACTCTGCGGTCTTGTGAATCCTTCCTATTTTCAAAAGGAGCCCAATGCTTTCCCAGTACACCACCTAGCTGCCTTGCACTCATAATTACATATAGTTACCTAGTGCATAATTGCTGGTGTCTCCTCCTCCTGTGTTTCTTCGTCACCCAGGGCGATTGGTCACGTGCTGTCCTGACATAAAGCTAGAGCAGGATGTCATCTGACATGAGGGACAGCCAGTTGCCTAGCAAGCACTAAGATGCATTTATCATGGTATTGAAATGGGTTGCAGGGTACACAGGGCGCCCAGCTGAAGACCTAGATGATGAGATTAATGAAAATGGTGCATTATTTGAGACTTGTGCATCTGTTTGAAGATGCGGTTAATCACAATGTTCTCAACTTCTCTATAACTTAACTGATAGAGATGTACTAAGCTGAAGATGTTAAGATGTCGTTCATAGTTATTATTCCCACTAACTTGTAGCGTAAACCTTCCTCCCTGAACTTATCGGATCACTTAATTGCTATTGGCGTATCATGAACTAAAAGCATTGCACTGAGAAGGTGACGCCGTCACTTGGCTGGCAATCGCACCTTTTTATCTAGGTACTGATGTAGGTGCTAGAGTTGTGTAGAGAGTGGTAGCAAATGGGCATAGGATTGAGAGATGTACACCAGGTTGAACATGAAAACTGATATTTTAATTTTTAGTAAGCTGTGGATTTTCCCAATATTACTGACATCATAGTACTTATTATCAAGGCTTAGAAAATCTGTTTTTTATTGCTGTGCATACATTAGAAAATATTCAAGTTCTAAAGGACTAACAGTGGACTTTTCCATCTGCAGAATATACTGAATGACCAGAGGTGGCAGTGTTGCAGAAGAGAATTTGTCTGCGTTGCTGAGACCGCCCCCCCCCCCCAAAAAAAAAGATGCCATTCCTCAGCACTCTGCCTTCCTTCATCAATTTACATGGTAAGTCAAACTCACGTTGAATTCTTTTTCTTGTCATTAAATAAGTTCATAGCATCTGAGGGCCCGGAGTACCTTTTTAGTGGGGGTTTTGCCATGATTCTGTTTCTGTCAAGACTGTAGCAAAATGGATTACGTTACGGTGATCATCATATTTTTATCAAAGACTTTGTCTCCAAAGCTGACAAAGCCTGACTTAGATTCCTGTGCTAACAATGTGTCATCAGAGGACATTACTGTATTTAAGGCTGGCATTAATTGCCTTAATTTGGAGCGATGGCGTAACTTTCTCATGGAGTGAAGCTCATTTGACCTGTTTCCCTGCACTCTGTATGTGCGACTCTCATACTCCAGATGGATTGCTGTTTAGGATACTCTGCGGTCTTGCGAATCCATCCCATTTTCAAAAGGAGCCCAATGCTTTCCCAGTACACCACCTAGCTGCCTTGCACTCATAATTACATATAGTTATCTAGTGCATAATTGCTGGTGTCTCCTCCTCCTGTGTTTCTTCGTCACCCAGGGCGATTGGTCACGTGCTGTCCTGTCATAAAGCTAGAGCAGGATGTCATCTGACATGAGGGACAATCAGTTGCCTAGCAAGCACTAAGATGCATTTATCATGGTATTGAAATGGGTTGATGGGTACACAGGGCGCCCAGCTGAAGACCTAGATGATGAGATTAATGAAAATGGTGCATTATTTGAGACTTGTGCATCTGTTTGAAGATGCGGTTAATCACAATGTTTTCAACTTCTCTATAACTTAACTGATAGGGATGTACTAAGCTGAAGATGTTAAGATGTCGTTCATAGTTATTATTCCCACTAACTTGTAGCGTAAACCTTCCTCCCTGAACTAATCGGATCACTTAATTGCTATTGGCGTATCATGACCTAAAAGCATTGCACTGAGAAGGTGACGCCGTCACTTGGCTGGCAATCGCACCTTTTTATCTTGGTACTGATGTAGGTGCTAGAGTTGTGTAGAGAGTGGTAGCAAATGGGCATAGGATTGAGAGATGTACACCAGGTTGCACATGAAAACTGATATTTTAATTTTTAGTAAGCTGTGGATTTTCCCAATATTACTGACATCATAGTACTTATTATCAAGGCTTAGAAAATCTGTTTTTTATTGCTGTGCATACATTAGAAAATATTCAAGTTCTAAAGGACTAACAGTGGACTTTTCCATCTGCAGAATATACTGAATGACCAGAGGTGGCAGTGATGCGGAAGAGAATTTGTCTGCGTTGCTGAGACGGCCCCCCCCCCCAAAAAAAGATGCCATTCCTCAGCACTCTGCCTTCCTTCATCAATTTACATGGTAAGTCAAACTCACGTTGAATTCTTTTTCTTGTCATTAAATAAGTTCATAGCATCTGAGGGCCCGGAGTACCTTTTTAGTGGGGGTTTTGCCATGATTCTGTTTCTGTCAAGACTGTAGCAAAATGGATGACGTTACAGTGATCATCATATTTTTATCAAAGACTTTGTCTCCAAAGCTGACAAAGCCTGACTTAGATTCCTGTGCTAACAATGTGTCATCAGAGGACATTACTGTATTTAAGGCTGGCATTAATTGCCTTAATTTGGAGCGATGGCGTAACTTTCTCATGGAGTGAAGCTCATTTGACCTGTTTCCCTGCACTCTGTATGTGCGACTCTGATACTCCAGATGGATTGCTGTTTAGGATACTCTGCGGTCTTGTGAATCCTTCCCATTTTCAAAAGGAGCCCAATGCTTTCCCAGTACACCACCTAGCTGCCTTGCACTCATAATTACATATAGTTACCTAGTGCATAATTGCTGGTGTCTCCTCCTCCTGTGTTTCTTCGTCACCCAGGGCGATTGGTCACGTGCTGTCCTGACATAAAGCTAGAGCAGGATGTCATCTGACATGAGGGACAACCAGTTGCCTAGCAAGCACTAAGATGCATTTATCATGGTATTGAAATGGGTTGCAGGGTACACAGGGCGCCCAGCTGAAGACCTAGATGATGAGATTAATGAAAATGGTGCATTATTTGAGACTTGTGCATCTGTTTGAAGATGCGGTTAATCACAATGTTCTCAACTTCTCTATAACTTAACTGATAGGGATGTACTAAGCTGAAGATGTTAAGATGTCGTTCATAGTTATGATTCCCACTAACTTGTAGCGTAAACCTTCCTCCCTGAACTAATCGGATCACTTAATTGCTATTGGCGTATCATGACCTAAAAGCATTGCACTGAGAAGGTGACGCCGTCACTTGGCTGGCAATCGCACCTTTTTATCTAGGTACTGATGTAGGTGCTAGAGTTGTGTAGAGAGTGGTAGCAAATGGGCATAGGATTGAGAGATGTACACCAGGTTGCACATGAAAACTGATATTTGAATTTTTAGTAAGCTGTGGATTTTCCCAATATTACTGACATCATAGTACTTATTATCAAGGCTTAGAAAATCTGTTTTTTATTGCTGTGCATACATTAGAAAATATTCAAGTTCTAAAGGACTAACAGTGGACTTTTCCATCTGCAGAATATACTGAATGACCAGAGGTGGCAGTGTTGCGGAAGAGAATTTGTCTGCGTTGCTGAGACCGCCCCCCCCCCAAAAAAAGATGCCATTCCTCAGCACTCTGCCTTCCTTCATCAATTTACATGGTAAGTCAAACTCACGTTGAATTCTTTTTCTTGTCATTAAATAAGTTCATAGCATCTGAGGGCCCGGAGTACCTTTTTAGTGGGGGTTTTGCCATGATTCTGTTTCTGTCAAGACTGTAGCAAAATGGATGACGTTACAGTGATCATCATATTTTTATCAAAGACTTTGTCTCCAAAGCTGACAAAGCCTGACTTAGATTCCTGTGCTAACAATGTGTCATCAGAGGACATTACTGTATTTAAGGCTGGCATTAATTGCCTTAATTTGGAGTGATGGCGTTACTTTCTCATGGAGTGAAGCTCATTTGACCTGTTTCCCTGCACTCTGTATGTGCGACTCTGATACTCCAGATGGATTGCTGTTTAGGATACTCTGCGGTCTTGTGAATCCATCCCATTTTCAAAAGGAGCCCAATGCTTTCCCAGTACACCACCTAGCTGCCTTGCACTCATAATTACATATAGTTATCTAGTGCATAATTGCTGGTGTCTCCTCCTCCTGTGTTTCTTCGTCACCCAGGGCGATTGGTCACGTGCTGTCCTGTCATAAAGCTAGAGCAGGATGTCATCTGACATGAGGGACAATCAGTTGCCTAGCAAGCACTAAGATGCATTTATCATGGTATTGAAATGGGTTGCAGGGTACACAGGGCGCCCAGCTGAAGACCTAGATGATGAGATTAATGAAAATGGTGCATTATTTGAGACTTGTGCATCTGTTTGAAGATGCGGTTAATCACAATGTTCTCAACTTCTCTATAACTTAACTGATAGGGATGTACTAAGCTGAAGATGTTAAGATGTCGTTCATAGTTATTATTCCCACTAACTTGTAGCGTAAACCTTCCTCCCTGAACTAATCGGATCACTTAATTGCTATTGGCGTATCATGACCTAAAAGCATTGCACTGAGAAGGTGACGCCGTCACTTGCCTGGCAATCGCACCTTTTTATCTAGGTACTGATGTAAGTGCTAGAGTTGTGTAGAGAGTGGTAGCAAATGGGCATAGGATTGAGAGATGTACACCAGGTTGAACATGAAAACTGATATTTTAATTTTTAGTAAGCTGTGGATTTTCCCAATATTACTGACATCATAGTACTTATTATCAAGGCTTAGAAAATCTGTTTTTTATTGCTGTGCATACATTAGAAAATATTCAAGTTCTAAAGGACTAACAGTGGACTTTTCCATCTGCAGAATATACTGAATGACCAGAGGTGGCAGTGTTGCGGAAGAGAATTTGTCTGCGTTGCTGAGACCGCCCCCCAAAAAAAAAGATGCCATTCCTCAGCACTCTGCCTTCCTTCATCAATTTACATGGTAAGTCAAACTCACGTTGAATTCTTTTTCTTGTCATTAAATAAGTTCATAGCATCTGAGGGCCCGGAGTACCTTTTTAGTGGGGGTTTTGCCATGATTCTGTTTCTGTCAAGACTGTAGCAAAATGGATGACGTTACGGTGATCATCATATTTTTATCAAAGACTTTGTCTCCAAAGCTGACAAAGCCTGACTTAGATTCCTGTGCTAACAATGTGTCATCAGAGGACATTACTGTATTTAAGGCTGGCATTAATTGCCTTAATTTGGAGCGATGGCGTAACTTTCTCATGGAGTGAAGCTCATTTGACCTGTTTCCCTGCACTCTGTATGTGCGACTCTGATACTCCAGATGGATTGCTGTTTAGGATACTCTGCGGTCTTGTGAATCCTTCCCATTTTCAAAAGGAGCCCAATGCTTTCCCAGTACACCACCTAGCTGCCTTGCACTCATAATTACATATAGTTACCTAGTGCATAATTGCTGGTGTCTCCTCCTCCTGTGTTTCTTCGTCACCCAGGGCGATTGGTCACGTGCTGTCCTGACATAAAGCTAGAGCAGGATGTCATCTGACATGAGGGACAACCAGTTGCCTAGCAAGCACTAAGATGCATTTATCATGGTATTGAAATGGGTTGCAGGGTACACAGGGCGCCCAGCTGAAGACCTAGATGATGAGATTAATGAAAATGGTGCATTATTTGAGACTTGTGCATCTGTTTGAAGATGCGGTTAATCACAATGTTCTCAACTTCTCTATAACTTAACTGATAGGGATGTACTAAGCTGAAGATGTTAAGATGTCGTTCATAGTTATTATTCCCACTAACTTGTAGCGTAAACCTTCCTCCCTGAACTAATCGGATCACTTAATTGCTATTGGCGTATCATGACCTAAAAGCATTGCACTGAGAAGGTGACGCCGTCACTTGGCTGGCAATCGCACCTTTTTATCTAGGTACTGATGTAAGTGCTAGAGTTGTGTAGAGAGTGGTAGCAAATGGGCATAGGATTGAGAGATGTACACCAGGTTGAACATGAAAACTGATATTTTAATTTTTAGTAAGCTGTGGATTTTCCCAATATTACTGACATCATAGTACTTATTATCAAGGCTTAGAAAATCAGTTTTTTATTGCTGTGCATACATTAGAAAATATTCAAGTTCTAAAGGACTAACAGTGGACTTTTCCATCTGCAGAATATACTGAATGACCAGAGGTGGCAGTGTTGCGGAAGAGAATTTGTCTGCGTTGCTGAGACCGCCCCCCCCCCCCCAAAAAAAAAGATGCCATTCCTCAGCACTCTGCCTTCCTTCATCAATTTACATGGTAAGTCAAACTCACGTTGAATTCTTTTTCTTGTCATTAAATAAGTTCATAGCATCTGAGGGCCCGGAGTACCTTTTTAGTGGGGGTTTTGCCATGATTCTGTTTCTGTCAAGACTGTAGCAAAATGGATGACGTTACAGTGATCATCATATTTTTTATCAAAGACTTTGTCTCCAAAGCTGACAAAGCCTGAATTAGATTCCTGTGCTAACAATGTGTCATCAGAGGACATTACTGTATTTAAGGCTGGCATTAATTGCCTTAATTTGGAGCGATGGCGTTACTTTCTCATGGAGTGAAGCTCATTTGACCTGTTTCCCTGCACTCTGTATGTGCGACTCTGATACTCCAGATGGATTGCTGTTTAGGATACTCTGCGGTCTTGCGAATCCATCCCATTTTCAAAAGGAGCCCAATGCTTTCCCAGTACACCACCTAGCTGCCTTGCACTCATAATTACATATAGTTATCTAGTGCATAATTGCTGGTGTCTCCTCCTCCTGTGTTTCTTCGTCACCCAGGGCGATTGGTCACGTGCTGTCCTGTCATAAAGCTAGAGCAGGATGTCATCTGACATGAGGGACAATCAGTTGCCCAGCAAGCACTAAGATGCATTTATCATGGTATTGAAATGGGTTGCAGGGTACACAGGGCGCCCAGCTGAAGACCTAGATGATGAGTTTAATGAAAATGGTGCATTATTTGAGACTTGTGCATCTGTTTGAAGATGCGGTTAATCACAATGTTCTCAACTTCTCTATAACTTAACTGATAGGGATGTACTAAGCTGAAGATGTTAAGATGTCGTTCATAGTTATGATTCCCACTAACTTGTAGTGTAAACCTTCCTCCCTGAACTAATCGGATCACTTAATTGCTATTGGCGTATCATGACCTAAAAGCATTGCACTGAGAAGGTGACGCCGTCACTTGGCTGGCAATCGCACCTTTTTATCTAGGTACTGATGTAGGTGCTAGAGTTGTGTAGAGAGTGGTAGCAAATGGGCATAGGATTGAGAGATGTACACCAGGTTGCACATGAAAACTGATATTTGAATTTTTAGTAAGCTGTGGATTTTCCCAATATTACTGACATCATAGTACTTATTATCAAGGCTTAGAAAATCTGTTTTTTATTGCTGTGCATACATTAGAAAATATTCAAGTTCTAAAGGACTAACAGTGGACTTTTCCATCTGCAGAATATACTGAATGACCAGAGGTGGCAGTGTTGCGGAAGAGAATTTGTCTGCGTTGCTGAGACCGCCCCCCCCCCCCCAAAAAAAAAGATGCCATTCCTCAGCACTCTGCCTTCCTTCATCAATTTACATGGTAAGTCAAACTCACGTTGAATTCTTTTTCTTGTCATTAAATAAGTTCATAGCATCTGAGGGCCCGGAGTACCTTTTTAGTGGGGGTTTTGCCATGATTCTGTTTCTGTCAAGACTGTAGCAAAATGGATGACGTTACAGTGATCATCATATTTTTATCAAAGACTTTGTCTCCAAAGCTGACAAAGCCTGACTTAGATTCCTGTGCTAACAATGTGTCATCAGAGGACATTACTGTATTTAAGGCTGGCATTAATTGCCTTAATTTGGAGTGATGGCGTTACTTTCTCATGGAGTGAAGCTCATTTGACCTGTTTCCCTGCACTCTGTATGTGCGACTCTGATACTCCAGATGGATTGCTGTTTAGGATACTCTGCGGTCTTGTGAATCCATCCCATTTTCAAAAGGAGCCCAATGCTTTCCCAGTACACCACCTAGCTGCCTTGCACTCATAATTACATATAGTTACCTAGTGCATAATTGCTGGTGTCTCCTCCTCCTGTGTTTCTTCGTCACCCAGGGCGATTGGTCACGTGCTGTCCTGACATAAAGCTAGAGCAGGATGTCATCTGACATGAGGGACAACCAGTTGCCTAGCAAGCACTAAGATGCATTTATCATGGTATTGAAATGGGTTGCAGGGTACACAGGGCGCCCAGCTGAAGACCTAGATGATGAGATTAATGAAAATGGTGCATTATTTGAGACTTGTGCATCTGTTTGAAGATGCGGTTAATCACAATGTTCTCAACTTCTCTATAACTTAACTGATAGGGATGTACTAAGCTGAAGATGTTAAGATGTCGTTCATAGTTATTATTCCCACTAACTTGTAGCGTAAACCTTCCTCCCTGAACTAATCGGATCACTTAATTGCTATTGGCGTATCATGACCTAAAAGCATTGCACTGAGAAGGTGACGCCGTCACTTGGCTGGCAATCGCACCTTTTTATCTAGGTACTGATGTAAGTGCTAGAGTTGTGTAGAGAGTGGTAGCAAATGGGCATAGGATTGAGAGATGTACACCAGGTTGAACATGAAAACTGATATTTTAATTTTTAGTAAGCTGTGGATTTTCCCAATATTACTGACATCATAGTACTTATTATCAAGGCTTAGAAAATCTGTTTTTTATTGCTGTGCATACATTAGAAAATATTCAAGTTCTAAAGGACTAACAGTGGACTTTTCCATCTGCAGAATATACTGAATGACCAGAGGTGGCAGTGTTGCGGAAGAGAATTTGTCTGCGTTGCTGAGACCGCCCCCCCCCCCCCAAAAAAAAAGATGCCATTCCTCAGCACTCTGCCTTCCTTCATCAATTTACATGGTAAGTCAAACTCACGTTGAATTCTTTTTCTTGTCATTAAATAAGTTCATAGCATCTGAGGGCCCGGAGTACCTTTTTAGTGGGGGTTTTGCCATGATTCTGTTTCTGTCAAGACTGTAGCAAAATGGATGACGTTACAGTGATCATCATATTTTTATCAAAGACTTTGTCTCCAAAGCTGACAAAGCCTGACTTAGATTCCTGTGCTAACAATGTGTCATCAGAGGACATTACTGTATTTAAGGCTGGCATTAATTGCCTTAATTTGGAGCGATGGCGTAACTTTCTCATGGAGTGAAGCTCATTTGACCTGTTTCCCTGCACTCTGTATGTGCGACTCTGATACTCCAGATGGATTGCTGTTTAGGATACTCTGCGGTCTTGTGAATCCTTCCCATTTTCAAAAGGAGCCCAATGCTTTCCCAGTACACCACCTAGCTGCCTTGCACTCATAATTACATATAGTTACCTAGTGCATAATTGCTGGTGTCTCCTCCTCCTGTGTTTCTTCGTCACCCAGGGCGATTGGTCACGTGCTGTCCTGACATAAAGCTAGAGCAGGATGTCATCTGACATGAGGGACAACCAGTTGCCTAGCAAGCACTAAGATGCATTTATCATGGTATTGAAATGGGTTGCAGGGTACACAGGGCGCCCAGCTGAAGACCTAGATGATGAGATTAATGAAAATGGTGCATTATTTGAGACTTGTGCATCTGTTTGAAGATGCGGTTAATCACAATGTTCTCAACTTCTCTATAACTTAACTGATAGGGATGTACTAAGCTGAAGATGTTAAGATGTCGTTCATAGTTATGATTCCCACTAACTTGTAGCGTAAACCTTCCTCCCTGAACTAATCGGATCACTTAATTGCTATTGGCGTATCATGACCTAAAAGCATTGCACTGAGAAGGTGACGCCGTCACTTGGCTGGCAATCGCACCTTTTTATCTAGGTACTGATGTAGGTGCTAGAGTTGTGTAGAGAGTGGTAGCAAATGGGCATAGGATTGAGAGATGTACACCAGGTTGCACATGAAAACTGATATTTGAATTTTTAGTAAGCTGTGGATTTTCCCAATATTACTGACATCATAGTACTTATTATCAAGGCTTAGAAAATCTGTTTTTTATTGCTGTGCATACATTAGAAAATATTCAAGTTCTAAAGGACTAACAGTGGACTTTTCCATCTGCAGAATATACTGAATGACCAGAGGTGGCAGTGTTGCGGAAGAGAATTTGTCTGCGTTGCTGAGACCGCCCCCCCCCCCCAAAAAAACATGCCATTCCTCAGCACTCTGCCTTCCTTCATCAATTTACATGGTAAGTCAAACTCACGTTGAATTCTTTTTCTTGTCATTAAATAAGTTCATAGCATCTGAGGGCCCGGAGTACCTTTTTAGTGGGGGTTTTGCCATGATTCTGTTTCTGTCAAGACTGTAGCAAAATGGATGACGTTACAGTGATCATCATATTTTTATCAAAGACTTTGTCTCCAAAGCTGACAAAGCCTGACTTAGATTCCTGTGCTAACAATGTGTCATCAGAGGACATTACTGTATTTAAGGCTGGCATTAATTGCCTTAATTTGGAGTGATGGCGTTACTTTCTCATGGAGTGAAGCTCATTTGACCTGTTTCCCTGCACTCTGTATGTGCGACTCTGATACTCCAGATGGATTGCTGTTTAGGATACTCTGCGGTCTTGTGAATCCATCCCATTTTCAAAAGGAGCCCAATGCTTTCCCAGTACACCACCTAGCTGCCTTGCACTCATAATTACATATAGTTATCTAGTGCATAATTGCTGGTGTCTCCTCCTCCTGTGTTTCTTCGTCACCCAGGGCGATTGGTCACGTGCTGTCCTGTCATAAAGCTAGAGCAGGATGTCATCTGACATGAGGGACAATCAGTTGCCTAGCAAGCACTAAGATGCATTTATCATGGTATTGAAATGGGTTGCAGGGTACACAGGGCGCCCAGCTGAAGACCTAGATGATGAGATTAATGAAAATGGTGCATTATTTGAGACTTGTGCATCTGTTTGAAGATGCGGTTAATCACAATGTTCTCAACTTCTCTATAACTTAACTGATAGGGATGTACTAAGCTGAAGATGTTAAGATGTCGTTCATAGTTATTATTCCCACTAACTTGTAGCGTAAACCTTCCTCCCTGAACTAATCGGATCACTTAATTGCTATTGGCGTATCATGACCTAAAAGCATTGCACTGAGAAGGTGACGCCGTCACTTGGCTGGCAATCGCACCTTTTTATCTAGGTACTGATGTAAGTGCTAGAGTTGTGTAGAGAGTGGTAGCAAATGGGCATAGGATTGAGAGATGTACACCAGGTTGAACATGAAAACTGATATTTTAATTTTTAGTAAGCTGTGGATTTTCCCAATATTACTGACATCATAGTACTTATTATCAAGGCTTAGAAAATCTGTTTTTTATTGCTGTGCATACATTAGAAAATATTCAAGTTCTAAAGGACTAACAGTGGACTTTTCCATCTGCAGAATATACTGAATGACCAGAGGTGGCAGTGTTGCGGAAGAGAATTTGTCTGCGTTGCTGAGACCGCCCCCCCCCCCCCCCCAAAAAAAAAGATGCCATTCCTCAGCACTCTGCCTTCCTTCATCAATTTACATGGTAAGTCAAACTCACGTTGAATTCTTTTTCTTGTCATTAAATAAGTTCATAGCATCTGAGGGCCCGGAGTACCTTTTTAGTGGGGGTTTTGCCATGATTCTGTTTCTGTCAAGACTGTAGCAAAATGGATGACGTTACAGTGATCATCATATTTTTATCAAAGACTTTGTCTCCAAAGCTGACAAAGCCTGACTTAGATTCCTGTGCTAACAATGTGTCATCAGAGGACATTACTGTATTTAAGGCTGGCATTAATTGCCTTAATTTGGAGCGATGGCGTAACTTTCTCATGGAGTGAAGCTCATTTGACCTGTTTCCCTGCACTCTGTATGTGCGACTCTGATACTCCAGATGGATTGCTGTTTAGGATACTCTGCGGTCTTGTGAATCCTTCCCATTTTCAAAAGGAGCCCAATGCTTTCCCAGTACACCACCTAGCTGCCTTGCACTCATAATTACATATAGTTACCTAGTGCATAATTGCTGGTGTCTCCTCCTCCTGTGTTTCTTCGTCACCCAGGGCGATTGGTCACGTGCTGTCCTGACATAAAGCTAGAGCAGGATGTCATCTGACATGAGGGACAACCAGTTGCCTAGCAAGCACTAAGATGCATTTATCATGGTATTGAAATGGGTTGCAGGGTACACAGGGCGCCCAGCTGAAGACCTAGATGATGAGATTAATGAAAATGGTGCATTATTTGAGACTTGTGCATCTGTTTGAAGATGCGGTTAATCACAATGTTCTCAACTTCTCTATAACTTAACTGATAGGGATGTACTAAGCTGAAGATGTTAAGATGTCGTTCATAGTTATGATTCCCACTAACTTGTAGCGTAAACCTTCCTCCCTGAACTAATCGGATCACTTAATTGCTATTGGCGTATCATGACCTAAAAGCATTGCACTGAGAAGGTGACGCCGTCACTTGGCTGGCAATCGCACCTTTTTATCTAGGTACTGATGTAGGTGCTAGAGTTGTGTAGAGAGTGGTAGCAAATGGGCATAGGATTGAGAGATGTACACCAGGTTGCACATGAAAACTGATATTTGAATTTTTAGTAAGCTGTGGATTTTCCCAATATTACTGACATCATAGTACTTATTATCAAGGCTTAGAAAATCTGTTTTTTATTGCTGTGCATACATTAGAAAATATTCAAGTTCTAAAGGACTAACAGTGGACTTTTCCATCTGCAGAATATACTGAATGACCAGAGGTGGCAGTGTTGCGGAAGAGAATTTGTCTGCGTTGCTGAGACCGCCCCCCCCCCCCCAAAAAAAGATGCCATTCCTCAGCACTCTGCCTTCCTTCATCAATTTACATGGTAAGTCAAACTCACGTTGAATTCTTTTTCTTGTCATTAAATAAGTTCATAGCATCTGAGGGCCCGGAGTACCTTTTTAGTGGGGGTTTTGCCATGATTCTGTTTCTGTCAAGACTGTAGCAAAATGGATGACGTTACAGTGATCATCATATTTTTATCAAAGACTTTGTCTCCAAAGCTGACAAAGCCTGACTTAGATTCCTGTGCTAACAATGTGTCATCAGAGGACATTACTGTATTTAAGGCTGGCATTAATTGCCTTAATTTGGAGTGATGGCGTTACTTTCTCATGGAGTGAAGCTCATTTGACCTGTTTCCCTGCACTCTGTATGTGCGACTCTGATACTCCAGATGGATTGCTGTTTAGGATACTCTGCGGTCTTGTGAATCCATCCCATTTTCAAAAGGAGCCCAATGCTTTCCCAGTACACCACCTAGCTGCCTTGCACTCATAATTACATATAGTTATCTAGTGCATAATTGCTGGTGTCTCCTCCTCCTGTGTTTCTTCGTCACCCAGGGCGATTGGTCACGTGCTGTCCTGTCATAAAGCTAGAGCAGGATGTCATCTGACATGAGGGACAATCAGTTGCCTAGCAAGCACTAAGATGCATTTATCATGGTATTGAAATGGGTTGCAGGGTACACAGGGCGCCCAGCTGAAGACCTAGATGATGAGATTAATGAAAATGGTGCATTATTTGAGACTTGTGCATCTGTTTGAAGATGCGGTTAATCACAATGTTCTCAACTTCTCTATAACTTAACTGATAGGGATGTACTAAGCTGAAGATGTTAAGATGTCGTTCATAGTTATTATTCCCACTAACTTGTAGCGTAAACCTTCCTCCCTGAACTAATCGGATCACTTAATTGCTATTGGCGTATCATGACCTAAAAGCATTGCACTGAGAAGGTGACGCCGTCACTTGCCTGGCAATCGCACCTTTTTATCTAGGTACTGATGTAAGTGCTAGAGTTGTGTAGAGAGTGGTAGCAAATGGGCATAGGATTGAGAGATGTACACCAGGTTGAACATGAAAACTGATATTTTAATTTTTAGTAAGCTGTGGATTTTCCCAATATTACTGACATCATAGTACTTATTATCAAGGCTTAGAAAATCTGTTTTTTATTGCTGTGCATACATTAGAAAATATTCAAGTTCTAAAGGACTAACAGTGGACTTTTCCATCTGCAGAATATACTGAATGACCAGAGGTGGCAGTGTTGCGGAAGAGAATTTGTCTGCGTTGCTGAGACCGCCCCCCCCCAAAAAAAAGATGCCATTCCTCAGCACTCTGCCTTCCTTCATCAATTTACATGGTAAGTCAAACTCACGTTGAATTCTTTTTCTTGTCATTAAATAAGTTCATAGCATCTGAGGGCCCGGAGTACCTTTTTAGTGGGGGTTTTGCCATGATTCTGTTTCTGTCAAGACTGTAGCAAAATGGATGACGTTACAGTGATCATCATATTTTTATCAAAGACTTTGTCTCCAAAGCTGACAAAGCCTGACTTAGATTCCTGTGCTAACAATGTGTCATCAGAGGACATTACTGTATTTAAGGCTGGCATTAATTGCCTTAATTTGGAGTGATGGCGTTACTTTCTCATGGAGTGAAGCTCATTTGACCTGTTTCCCTGCACTCTGTATGTGCGACTCTGATACTCCAGATGGATTGCTGTTTAGGATACTCTGCGGTCTTGTGAATCCATCCCATTTTCAAAAGGAGCCCAATGCTTTCCCAGTACACCACCTAGCTGCCTTGCACTCATAATTACATATAGTTATCTAGTGCATAATTGCTGGTGTCTCCTCCTCCTGTGTTTCTTCGTCACCCAGGGCGATTGGTCACGTGCTGTCCTGTCATAAAGCTAGAGCAGGATGTCATCTGACATGAGGGACAATCAGTTGCCTAGCAAGCACTAAGATGCATTTATCATGGTATTGAAATGGGTTGCAGGGTACACAGGGCGCCCAGCTGAAGACCTAGATGATGAGATTAATGAAAATGGTGCATTATTTGAGACTTGTGCATCTGTTTGAAGATGCGGTTAATCACAATGTTCTCAACTTCTCTATAACTTAACTGATAGGGATGTACTAAGCTGAAGATGTTAAGATGTCGTTCATAGTTATGATTCCCACTAACTTGTAGTGTAAACCTTCCTCCCTGAACTAATCGGATCACTTAATTGCTATTGGCGTATCATGACCTAAAAGCATTGCACTGAGAAGGTGACGCCGTCACTTGGCTGGCAATCGCACCTTTTTATCTAGGTACTGATGTAGGTGCTAGAGTTGTGTAGAGAGTGGTAGCAAATGGGCATAGGATTGAGAGATGTACACCAGGTTGCACATGAAAACTGATATTTGAATTTTTAGTAAGCTGTGGATTTTCCCAATATTACTGACATCATAGTACTTATTATCAAGGCTTAGAAAATCTGTTTTTTATTGCTGTGCATACATTAGAAAATATTCAAGTTCTAAAGGACTAACAGTGGACTTTTCCATCTGCAGAATATACTGAATGACCAGAGGTGGCAGTGTTGCGGAAGAGAATTTGTCTGCGTTGCTGAGACCGCCCCCCAAAAAAAAAGATGCCATTCCTCAGCACTCTGCCTTCCTTCATCAATTTACATGGTAAGTCAAACTCACGTTGAATTCTTTTTCTTGTCATTAAATAAGTTCATAGCATCTGAGGGCCCGGAGTACCTTTTTAGTGGGGGTTTTGCCATGATTCTGTTTCTGTCAAGACTGTAGCAAAATGGATTACGTTACGGTGATCATCATATTTTTATCAAAGACTTTGTCTCCAAAGCTGACAAAGCCTGACTTAGATTCCTGTGCTAACAATGTGTCATCAGAGGACATTACTGTATTTAAGGCTGGCATTAATTGCCTTAATTTGGAGCGATGGCGTAACTTTCTCATGGAGTGAAGCTCATTTGACCTGTTTAAGATGCATTTATCATGGTATTGAAATGGGTTGCAGGGTACACAGGGCGCCCAGCTGAAGACCTAGATGATGAGATTAATGAAAATGGTGCATTATTTGAGACTTGTGCATCTGTTTGAAGATGCGGTTAATCACAATGTTCTCAACTTCTCTAACTTAACTGATAGGGATGTACTAAGCTGAAGATGTTAAGATGTCGTTCATAGTTATTATTCCCACTAACTTGTAGCGTAAACCTTCCTCCCTGAACTAATCGGATCACTTAATTGCTATTGGCGTATCATGACCTAAAAGCATTGCACTGAGAAGGTGACGCCGTCACTTGGCTGGCAATCGCACCTTTTTATCTAGGTACTGATGTAGGTGCTAGAGTTGTGTAGAGAGTGGTAGCAAATGGGCATAGGATTGAGAGATGTACACCAGGTTGAACATGAAAACTGATATTTTAATTTTTAGTAAGCTGTGGATTTTCCCAATATTACTGACATCATAGTACTTATTATCAAGGCTTAGAAAATCTGTTTTTTATTGCTGTGCATACATTAGAAAATATTCAAGTTCTAAAGGACTAACAGTGGACTTTTCCATCTGCAGAATATACTGAATGACCAGAGGTGGCAGTGTTGCAGAAGAGAATTTGTCTGCGTTGCTGAGACCGCCCCCCCCCCCCAAAAAAAAGATGCCATTCCTCAGCACTCTGCCTTCCTTCATCAATTTACATGGTAAGTCAAACTCACGTTGAATTCTTTTTCTTGTCATTAAATAAGTTCATAGCATCTGAGGGCCCGGAGTACCTTTTTAGTGGGGGTTTTGCCATGATTCTGTTTCTGTCAAGACTGTAGCAAAATGGATTACGTTACGGTGATCATCATATTTTTATCAAAGACTTTGTCTCCAAAGCTGACAAAGCCTGACTTAGATTCCTGTGCTAACAATGTGTCATCAGAGGACATTACTGTATTTAAGGCTGGCATTAATTGCCTTAATTTGGAGCGATGGCGTAACTTTCTCATGGAGTGAAGCTCATTTGACCTGTTTCCCTGCACTCTGTATGTGCGACTCTCATACTCCAGATGGATTGCTGTTTAGGATACTCTGCGGTCTTGCGAATCCATCCCATTTTCAAAAGGAGCCCAATGCTTTCCCAGTACACCACCTAGCTGCCTTGCACTCATAATTACATATAGTTACCTAGTGCATAATTGCTGGTGTCTCCTCCTCCTGTGTTTCTTCGTCACCCAGGGCGATTGGTCACGTGCTGTCCTGACATAAAGCTAGAGCAGGATGTCATCTGACATGAGGGACAACCAGTTGCCTAGCAAGCACTAAGATGCATTTATCATGGTATTGAAATGGGTTGCAGGGTACACAGGGCGCCCAGCTGAAGACCTAGATGATGAGATTAATGAAAATGGTGCATTATTTGAGACTTGTGCATCTGTTTGAAGATGCGGTTAATCACAATGTTCTCAACTTCTCTATAACTTAACTGATAGGGATGTACTAAGCTGAAGATGTTAAGATGTCGTTCATAGTTATGATTCCCACTAACTTGTAGCGTAAACCTTCCTCCCTGAACTAATCGGATCACTTAATTGCTATTGGCGTATCATGACCTAAAAGCATTGCACTGAGAAGGTGACGCCGTCACTTGGCTGGCAATCGCACCTTTTTATCTAGGTACTGATGTAGGTGCTAGAGTTGTGTAGAGAGTGGTAGCAAATGGGCATAGGATTGAGAGATGTACACCAGGTTGCACATGAAAACTGATATTTGAATTTTTAGTAAGCTGTGGATTTTCCCAATATTACTGACATCATAGTACTTATTATCAAGGCTTAGAAAATCTGTTTTTTATTGCTGTGCATACATTAGAAAATATTCAAGTTCTAAAGGACTAACAGTGGACTTTTCCATCTGCAGAATATACTGAATGACCAGAGGTGGCAGTGTTGCGGAAGAGAATTTGTCTGCGTTGCTGAGACCGCCCCCCCCCCCCAAAAAAAGATGCCATTCCTCAGCACTCTGCCTTCCTTCATCAATTTACATGGTAAGTCAAACTCACGTTGAATTCTTTTTCTTGTCATTAAATAAGTTCATAGCATCTGAGGGCCCGGAGTACCTTTTTAGTGGGGGTTTTGCCATGATTCTGTTTCTGTCAAGACTGTAGCAAAATGGATGACGTTACAGTGATCATCATATTTTTATCAAAGACTTTGTCTCCAAAGCTGACAAAGCCTGACTTAGATTCCTGTGCTAACAATGTGTCATCAGAGGACATTACTGTATTTAAGGCTGGCATTAATTGCCTTAATTTGGAGTGATGGCGTTACTTTCTCATGGAGTGAAGCTCATTTGACCTGTTTCCCTGCACTCTGTATGTGCGACTCTGATACTCCAGATGGATTGCTGTTTAGGATACTCTGCGGTCTTGTGAATCCATCCCATTTTCAAAAGGAGCCCAATGCTTTCCCAGTACACCACCTAGCTGCCTTGCACTCATAATTACATATAGTTACCTAGTGCATAATTGCTGGTGTCTCCTCCTCCTGTGTTTCTTCGTCACCCAGGGCGATTGGTCACGTGCTGTCCTGACATAAAGCTAGAGCAGGATGTCATCTGACATGAGGGACAACCAGTTGCCTAGCAAGCACTAAGATGCATTTATCATGGTATTGAAATGGGTTGCAGGGTACACAGGGCGCCCAGCTGAAGACCTAGATGATGAGATTAATGAAAATGGTGCATTATTTGAGACTTGTGCATCTGTTTGAAGATGCGGTTAATCACAATGTTCTCAACTTCTCTATAACTTAACTGATAGGGATGTACTAAGCTGAAGATGTTAAGATGTCGTTCATAGTTATGATTCCCACTAACTTGTAGCGTAAACCTTCCTCCCTGAACTAATCGGATCACTTAATTGCTATTGGCGTATCATGACCTAAAAGCATTGCACTGAGAAGGTGACGCCGTCACTTGGCTGGCAATCGCACCTTTTTATCTAGGTACTGATGTAGGTGCTAGAGTTGTGTAGAGAGTGGTAGCAAATGGGCATAGGATTGAGAGATGTACACCAGGTTGCACATGAAAACTGATATTTGAATTTTTAGTAAGCTGTGGATTTTCCCAATATTACTGACATCATAGTACTTATTATCAAGGCTTAGAAAATCTGTTTTTTATTGCTGTGCATACATTAGAAAATATTCAAGTTCTAAAGGACTAACAGTGGACTTTTCCATCTGCAGAATATACTGAATGACCAGAGGTGGCAGTGTTGCGGAAGAGAATTTGTCTGCGTTGCTGAGACCGCCCCCCCCCCCCAAAAAAAGATGCCATTCCTCAGCACTCTGCCTTCCTTCATCAATTTACATGGTAAGTCAAACTCACGTTGAATTCTTTTTCTTGTCATTAAATAAGTTCATAGCATCTGAGGGCCCGGAGTACCTTTTTAGTGGGGGTTTTGCCATGATTCTGTTTCTGTCAAGACTGTAGCAAAATGGATGACGTTACAGTGATCATCATATTTTTATCAAAGACTTTGTCTCCAAAGCTGACAAAGCCTGACTTAGATTCCTGTGCTAACAATGTGTCATCAGAGGACATTACTGTATTTAAGGCTGGCATTAATTGCCTTAATTTGGAGTGATGGCGTTACTTTCTCATGGAGTGAAGCTCATTTGACCTGTTTCCCTGCACTCTGTATGTGCGACTCTGATACTCCAGATGGATTGCTGTTTAGGATACTCTGCGGTCTTGTGAATCCATCCCATTTTCAAAAGGAGCCCAATGCTTTCCCAGTACACCACCTAGCTGCCTTGCACTCATAATTACATATAGTTATCTAGTGCATAATTGCTGGTGTCTCCTCCTCCTGTGTTTCTTCGTCACCCAGGGCGATTGGTCACGTGCTGTCCTGTCATAAAGCTAGAGCAGGATGTCATCTGACATGAGGGACAATCAGTTGCCTAGCAAGCACTAAGATGCATTTATCATGGTATTGAAATGGGTTGCAGGGTACACAGGGCGCCCAGCTGAAGACCTAGATGATGAGATTAATGAAAATGGTGCATTATTTGAGACTTGTGCATCTGTTTGAAGATGCGGTTAATCACAATGTTCTCAACTTCTCTATAACTTAACTGATAGGGATGTACTAAGCTGAAGATGTTAAGATGTCGTTCATAGTTATTATTCCCACTAACTTGTAGCGTAAACCTTCCTCCCTGAACTAATCGGATCACTTAATTGCTATTGGCGTATCATGACCTAAAAGCATTGCACTGAGAAGGTGACGCCGTCACTTGGCTGGCAATCGCACCTTTTTATCTAGGTACTGATGTAAGTGCTAGAGTTGTGTAGAGAGTGGTAGCAAATGGGCATAGGATTGAGAGATGTACACCAGGTTGAACATGAAAACTGATATTTTAATTTTTAGTAAGCTGTGGATTTTCCCAATATTACTGACATCATAGTACTTATTATCAAGGCTTAGAAAATCTGTTTTTTATTGCTGTGCATACATTAGAAAATATTCAAGTTCTAAAGGACTAACAGTGGACTTTTCCATCTGCAGAATATACTGAATGACCAGAGGTGGCAGTGTTGCGGAAGAGAATTTGTCTGCGTTGCTGAGACCGCCCCCCCCCCCCCCCCAAAAAAAAAGATGCCATTCCTCAGCACTCTGCCTTCCTTCATCAATTTACATGGTAAGTCAAACTCACGTTGAATTCTTTTTCTTGTCATTAAATAAGTTCATAGCATCTGAGGGCCCGGAGTACCTTTTTAGTGGGGGTTTTGCCATGATTCTGTTTCTGTCAAGACTGTAGCAAAATGGATGACGTTACAGTGATCATCATATTTTTATCAAAGACTTTGTCTCCAAAGCTGACAAAGCCTGACTTAGATTCCTGTGCTAACAATGTGTCATCAGAGGACATTACTGTATTTAAGGCTGGCATTAATTGCCTTAATTTGGAGCGATGGCGTAACTTTCTCATGGAGTGAAGCTCATTTGACCTGTTTCCCTGCACTCTGTATGTGCGACTCTGATACTCCAGATGGATTGCTGTTTAGGATACTCTGCGGTCTTGTGAATCCTTCCCATTTTCAAAAGGAGCCCAATGCTTTCCCAGTACACCACCTAGCTGCCTTGCACTCATAATTACATATAGTTACCTAGTGCATAATTGCTGGTGTCTCCTCCTCCTGTGTTTCTTCGTCACCCAGGGCGATTGGTCACGTGCTGTCCTGACATAAAGCTAGAGCAGGATGTCATCTGACATGAGGGACAACCAGTTGCCTAGCAAGCACTAAGATGCATTTATCATGGTATTGAAATGGGTTGCAGGGTACACAGGGCGCCCAGCTGAAGACCTAGATGATGAGATTAATGAAAATGGTGCATTATTTGAGACTTGTGCATCTGTTTGAAGATGCGGTTAATCACAATGTTCTCAACTTCTCTATAACTTAACTGATAGGGATGTACTAAGCTGAAGATGTTAAGATGTCGTTCATAGTTATGATTCCCACTAACTTGTAGCGTAAACCTTCCTCCCTGAACTAATCGGATCACTTAATTGCTATTGGCGTATCATGACCTAAAAGCATTGCACTGAGAAGGTGACGCCGTCACTTGGCTGGCAATCGCACCTTTTTATCTAGGTACTGATGTAGGTGCTAGAGTTGTGTAGAGAGTGGTAGCAAATGGGCATAGGATTGAGAGATGTACACCAGGTTGCACATGAAAACTGATATTTGAATTTTTAGTAAGCTGTGGATTTTCCCAATATTACTGACATCATAGTACTTATTATCAAGGCTTAGAAAATCTGTTTTTTATTGCTGTGCATACATTAGAAAATATTCAAGTTCTAAAGGACTAACAGTGGACTTTTCCATCTGCAGAATATACTGAATGACCAGAGGTGGCAGTGTTGCGGAAGAGAATTTGTCTGCGTTGCTGAGACCGCCCCCCCCCCCCAAAAAAAGATGCCATTCCTCAGCACTCTGCCTTCCTTCATCAATTTACATGGTAAGTCAAACTCACGTTGAATTCTTTTTCTTGTCATTAAATAAGTTCATAGCATCTGAGGGCCCGGAGTACCTTTTTAGTGGGGGTTTTGCCATGATTCTGTTTCTGTCAAGACTGTAGCAAAATGGATGACGTTACAGTGATCATCATATTTTTATCAAAGACTTTGTCTCCAAAGCTGACAAAGCCTGACTTAGATTCCTGTGCTAACAATGTGTCATCAGAGGACATTACTGTATTTAAGGCTGGCATTAATTGCCTTAATTTGGAGTGATGGCGTTACTTTCTCATGGAGTGAAGCTCATTTGACCTGTTTCCCTGCACTCTGTATGTGCGACTCTGATACTCCAGATGGATTGCTGTTTAGGATACTCTGCGGTCTTGTGAATCCATCCCATTTTCAAAAGGAGCCCAATGCTTTCCCAGTACACCACCTAGCTGCCTTGCACTCATAATTACATATAGTTATCTAGTGCATAATTGCTGGTGTCTCCTCCTCCTGTGTTTCTTCGTCACCCAGGGCGATTGGTCACGTGCTGTCCTGTCATAAAGCTAGAGCAGGATGTCATCTGACATGAGGGACAATCAGTTGCCTAGCAAGCACTAAGATGCATTTATCATGGTATTGAAATGGGTTGCAGGGTACACAGGGCGCCCAGCTGAAGACCTAGATGATGAGATTAATGAAAATGGTGCATTATTTGAGACTTGTGCATCTGTTTGAAGATGCGGTTAATCACAATGTTCTCAACTTCTCTATAACTTAACTGATAGGGATGTACTAAGCTGAAGATGTTAAGATGTCGTTCATAGTTATGATTCCCACTAACTTGTAGTGTAAACCTTCCTCCCTGAACTAATCGGATCACTTAATTGCTATTGGCGTATCATGACCTAAAAGCATTGCACTGAGAAGGTGACGCCGTCACTTGGCTGGCAATCGCACCTTTTTATCTAGGTACTGATGTAGGTGCTAGAGTTGTGTAGAGAGTGGTAGCAAATGGGCATAGGATTGAGAGATGTACACCAGGTTGCACATGAAAACTGATATTTGAATTTTTAGTAAGCTGTGGATTTTCCCAATATTACTGACATCATAGTACTTATTATCAAGGCTTAGAAAATCTGTTTTTTATTGCTGTGCATACATTAGAAAATATTCAAGTTCTAAAGGACTAACAGTGGACTTTTCCATCTGCAGAATATACTGAATGACCAGAGGTGGCAGTGTTGCGGAAGAGAATTTGTCTGCGTTGCTGAGACCGCCCCCCAAAAAAAAAGATGCCATTCCTCAGCACTCTGCCTTCCTTCATCAATTTACATGGTAAGTCAAACTCACGTTGAATTCTTTTTCTTGTCATTAAATAAGTTCATAGCATCTGAGGGCCCGGAGTACCTTTTTAGTGGGGGTTTTGCCATGATTCTGTTTCTGTCAAGACTGTAGCAAAATGGATTACGTTACGGTGATCATCATATTTTTATCAAAGACTTTGTCTCCAAAGCTGACAAAGCCTGACTTAGATTCCTGTGCTAACAATGTGTCATCAGAGGACATTACTGTATTTAAGGCTGGCATTAATTGCCTTAATTTGGAGCGATGGCGTAACTTTCTCATGGAGTGAAGCTCATTTGACCTGTTTAAGATGCATTTATCATGGTATTGAAATGGGTTGCAGGGTACACAGGGCGCCCAGCTGAAGACCTAGATGATGAGATTAATGAAAATGGTGCATTATTTGAGACTTGTGCATCTGTTTGAAGATGCGGTTAATCACAATGTTCTCAACTTCTCTAACTTAACTGATAGGGATGTACTAAGCTGAAGATGTTAAGATGTCGTTCATAGTTATTATTCCCACTAACTTGTAGCGTAAACCTTCCTCCCTGAACTAATCGGATCACTTAATTGCTATTGGCGTATCATGACCTAAAAGCATTGCACTGAGAAGGTGACGCCGTCACTTGGCTGGCAATCGCACCTTTTTATCTAGGTACTGATGTAGGTGCTAGAGTTGTGTAGAGAGTGGTAGCAAATGGGCATAGGATTGAGAGATGTACACCAGGTTGAACATGAAAACTGATATTTTAATTTTTAGTAAGCTGTGGATTTTCCCAATATTACTGACATCATAGTACTTATTATCAAGGCTTAGAAAATCTGTTTTTTATTGCTGTGCATACATTAGAAAATATTCAAGTTCTAAAGGACTAACAGTGGACTTTTCCATCTGCAGAATATACTGAATGACCAGAGGTGGCAGTGTTGCAGAAGAGAATTTGTCTGCGTTGCTGAGACCGCCCCCCCCCCCAAAAAAAAGATGCCATTCCTCAGCACTCTGCCTTCCTTCATCAATTTACATGGTAAGTCAAACTCACGTTGAATTCTTTTTCTTGTCATTAAATAAGTTCATAGCATCTGAGGGCCCGGAGTACCTTTTTAGTGGGGGTTTTGCCATGATTCTGTTTCTGTCAAGACTGTAGCAAAATGGATTACGTTACGGTGATCATCATATTTTTATCAAAGACTTTGTCTCCAAAGCTGACAAAGCCTGACTTAGATTCCTGTGCTAACAATGTGTCATCAGAGGACATTACTGTATTTAAGGCTGGCATTAATTGCCTTAATTTGGAGCGATGGCGTAACTTTCTCATGGAGTGAAGCTCATTTGACCTGTTTCCCTGCACTCTGTATGTGCGACTCTCATACTCCAGATGGATTGCTGTTTAGGATACTCTGCGGTCTTGCGAATCCATCCCATTTTCAAAAGGAGCCCAATGCTTTCCCAGTACACCACCTAGCTGCCTTGCACTCATAATTACATATAGTTACCTAGTGCATAATTGCTGGTGTCTCCTCCTCCTGTGTTTCTTCGTCACCCAGGGCGATTGGTCACGTGCTGTCCTGACATAAAGCTAGAGCAGGATGTCATCTGACATGAGGGACAACCAGTTGCCTAGCAAGCACTAAGATGCATTTATCATGGTATTGAAATGGGTTGCAGGGTACACAGGGCGCCCAGCTGAAGACCTAGATGATGAGATTAATGAAAATGGTGCATTATTTGAGACTTGTGCATCTGTTTGAAGATGCGGTTAATCACAATGTTCTCAACTTCTCTATAACTTAACTGATAGGGATGTACTAAGCTGAAGATGTTAAGATGTCGTTCATAGTTATGATTCCCACTAACTTGTAGCGTAAACCTTCCTCCCTGAACTAATCGGATCACTTAATTGCTATTGGCGTATCATGACCTAAAAGCATTGCACTGAGAAGGTGACGCCGTCACTTGGCTGGCAATCGCACCTTTTTATCTAGGTACTGATGTAGGTGCTAGAGTTGTGTAGAGAGTGGTAGCAAATGGGCATAGGATTGAGAGATGTACACCAGGTTGCACATGAAAACTGATATTTGAATTTTTAGTAAGCTGTGGATTTTCCCAATATTACTGACATCATAGTACTTATTATCAAGGCTTAGAAAATCTGTTTTTTATTGCTGTGCATACATTAGAAAATATTCAAGTTCTAAAGGACTAACAGTGGACTTTTCCATCTGCAGAATATACTGAATGACCAGAGGTGGCAGTGTTGCGGAAGAGAATTTGTCTGCGTTGCTGAGACCGCCCCCCCCCCCCAAAAAAAGATGCCATTCCTCAGCACTCTGCCTTCCTTCATCAATTTACATGGTAAGTCAAACTCACGTTGAATTCTTTTTCTTGTCATTAAATAAGTTCATAGCATCTGAGGGCCCGGAGTACCTTTTTAGTGGGGGTTTTGCCATGATTCTGTTTCTGTCAAGACTGTAGCAAAATGGATGACGTTACAGTGATCATCATATTTTTATCAAAGACTTTGTCTCCAAAGCTGACAAAGCCTGACTTAGATTCCTGTGCTAACAATGTGTCATCAGAGGACATTACTGTATTTAAGGCTGGCATTAATTGCCTTAATTTGGAGTGATGGCGTTACTTTCTCATGGAGTGAAGCTCATTTGACCTGTTTCCCTGCACTCTGTATGTGCGACTCTGATACTCCAGATGGATTGCTGTTTAGGATACTCTGCGGTCTTGTGAATCCATCCCATTTTCAAAAGGAGCCCAATGCTTTCCCAGTACACCACCTAGCTGCCTTGCACTCATAATTACATATAGTTACCTAGTGCATAATTGCTGGTGTCTCCTCCTCCTGTGTTTCTTCGTCACCCAGGGCGATTGGTCACGTGCTGTCCTGACATAAAGCTAGAGCAGGATGTCATCTGACATGAGGGACAACCAGTTGCCTAGCAAGCACTAAGATGCATTTATCATGGTATTGAAATGGGTTGCAGGGTACACAGGGCGCCCAGCTGAAGACCTAGATGATGAGATTAATGAAAATGGTGCATTATTTGAGACTTGTGCATCTGTTTGAAGATGCGGTTAATCACAATGTTCTCAACTTCTCTATAACTTAACTGATAGGGATGTACTAAGCTGAAGATGTTAAGATGTCGTTCATAGTTATTATTCCCACTAACTTGTAGCGTAAACCTTCCTCCCTGAACTAATCGGATCACTTAATTGCTATTGGCGTATCATGACCTAAAAGCATTGCACTGAGAAGGTGACGCCGTCACTTGGCTGGCAATCGCACCTTTTTATCTAGGTACTGATGTAAGTGCTAGAGTTGTGTAGAGAGTGGTAGCAAATGGGCATAGGATTGAGAGATGTACACCAGGTTGAACATGAAAACTGATATTTTAATTTTTAGTAAGCTGTGGATTTTCCCAATATTACTGACATCATAGTACTTATTATCAAGGCTTAGAAAATCTGTTTTTTATTGCTGTGCATACATTAGAAAATATTCAAGTTCTAAAGGACTAACAGTGGACTTTTCCATCTGCAGAATATACTGAATGACCAGAGGTGGCAGTGTTGCGGAAGAGAATTTGTCTGCGTTGCTGAGACCGCCCCCCCCCCCCCCCAAAAAAAAAGATGCCATTCCTCAGCACTCTGCCTTCCTTCATCAATTTACATGGTAAGTCAAACTCACGTTGAATTCTTTTTCTTGTCATTAAATAAGTTCATAGCATCTGAGGGCCCGGAGTACCTTTTTAGTGGGGGTTTTGCCATGATTCTGTTTCTGTCAAGACTGTAGCAAAATGGATGACGTTACAGTGATCATCATATTTTTATCAAAGACTTTGTCTCCAAAGCTGACAAAGCCTGACTTAGATTCCTGTGCTAACAATGTGTCATCAGAGGACATTACTGTATTTAAGGCTGGCATTAATTGCCTTAATTTGGAGCGATGGCGTAACTTTCTCATGGAGTGAAGCTCATTTGACCTGTTTCCCTGCACTCTGTATGTGCGACTCTGATACTCCAGATGGATTGCTGTTTAGGATACTCTGCGGTCTTGTGAATCCTTCCCATTTTCAAAAGGAGCCCAATGCTTTCCCAGTACACCACCTAGCTGCCTTGCACTCATAATTACATATAGTTACCTAGTGCATAATTGCTGGTGTCTCCTCCTCCTGTGTTTCTTCGTCACCCAGGGCGATTGGTCACGTGCTGTCCTGACATAAAGCTAGAGCAGGATGTCATCTGACATGAGGGACAACCAGTTGCCTAGCAAGCACTAAGATGCATTTATCATGGTATTGAAATGGGTTGCAGGGTACACAGGGCGCCCAGCTGAAGACCTAGATGATGAGATTAATGAAAATGGTGCATTATTTGAGACTTGTGCATCTGTTTGAAGATGCGGTTAATCACAATGTTCTCAACTTCTCTATAACTTAACTGATAGGGATGTACTAAGCTGAAGATGTTAAGATGTCGTTCATAGTTATGATTCCCACTAACTTGTAGCGTAAACCTTCCTCCCTGAACTAATCGGATCACTTAATTGCTATTGGCGTATCATGACCTAAAAGCATTGCACTGAGAAGGTGACGCCGTCACTTGGCTGGCAATCGCACCTTTTTATCTAGGTACTGATGTAGGTGCTAGAGTTGTGTAGAGAGTGGTAGCAAATGGGCATAGGATTGAGAGATGTACACCAGGTTGCACATGAAAACTGATATTTGAATTTTTAGTAAGCTGTGGATTTTCCCAATATTACTGACATCATAGTACTTATTATCAAGGCTTAGAAAATCTGTTTTTTATTGCTGTGCATACATTAGAAAATATTCAAGTTCTAAAGGACTAACAGTGGACTTTTCCATCTGCAGAATATACTGAATGACCAGAGGTGGCAGTGTTGCGGAAGAGAATTTGTCTGCGTTGCTGAGACCGCCCCCCCCCCCCCAAAAAAAGATGCCATTCCTCAGCACTCTGCCTTCCTTCATCAATTTACATGGTAAGTCAAACTCACGTTGAATTCTTTTTCTTGTCATTAAATAAGTTCATAGCATCTGAGGGCCCGGAGTACCTTTTTAGTGGGGGTTTTGCCATGATTCTGTTTCTGTCAAGACTGTAGCAAAATGGATGACGTTACAGTGATCATCATATTTTTATCAAAGACTTTGTCTCCAAAGCTGACAAAGCCTGACTTAGATTCCTGTGCTAACAATGTGTCATCAGAGGACATTACTGTATTTAAGGCTGGCATTAATTGCCTTAATTTGGAGTGATGGCGTTACTTTCTCATGGAGTGAAGCTCATTTGACCTGTTTCCCTGCACTCTGTATGTGCGACTCTGATACTCCAGATGGATTGCTGTTTAGGATACTCTGCGGTCTTGTGAATCCATCCCATTTTCAAAAGGAGCCCAATGCTTTCCCAGTACACCACCTAGCTGCCTTGCACTCATAATTACATATAGTTATCTAGTGCATAATTGCTGGTGTCTCCTCCTCCTGTGTTTCTTCGTCACCCAGGGCGATTGGTCACGTGCTGTCCTGTCATAAAGCTAGAGCAGGATGTCATCTGACATGAGGGACAATCAGTTGCCTAGCAAGCACTAAGATGCATTTATCATGGTATTGAAATGGGTTGCAGGGTACACAGGGCGCCCAGCTGAAGACCTAGATGATGAGATTAATGAAAATGGTGCATTATTTGAGACTTGTGCATCTGTTTGAAGATGCGGTTAATCACAATGTTCTCAACTTCTCTATAACTTAACTGATAGGGATGTACTAAGCTGAAGATGTTAAGATGTCGTTCATAGTTATTATTCCCACTAACTTGTAGCGTAAACCTTCCTCCCTGAACTAATCGGATCACTTAATTGCTATTGGCGTATCATGACCTAAAAGCATTGCACTGAGAAGGTGACGCCGTCACTTGCCTGGCAATCGCACCTTTTTATCTAGGTACTGATGTAAGTGCTAGAGTTGTGTAGAGAGTGGTAGCAAATGGGCATAGGATTGAGAGATGTACACCAGGTTGAACATGAAAACTGATATTTTAATTTTTAGTAAGCTGTGGATTTTCCCAATATTACTGACATCATAGTACTTATTATCAAGGCTTAGAAAATCTGTTTTTTATTGCTGTGCATACATTAGAAAATATTCAAGTTCTAAAGGACTAACAGTGGACTTTTCCATCTGCAGAATATACTGAATGACCAGAGGTGGCAGTGTTGCGGAAGAGAATTTGTCTGCGTTGCTGAGACCGCCCCCCCCCCCCCCCAAAAAAAAAGATGCCATTCCTCAGCACTCTGCCTTCCTTCATCAATTTACATGGTAAGTCAAACTCACGTTGAATTCTTTTTCTTGTCATTAAATAAGTTCATAGCATCTGAGGGCCCGGAGTACCTTTTTAGTGGGGGTTTTGCCATGATTCTGTTTCTGTCAAGACTGTAGCAAAATGGATGACGTTACAGTGATCATCATATTTTTATCAAAGACTTTGTCTCCAAAGCTGACAAAGCCTGACTTAGATTCCTGTGCTAACAATGTGTCATCAGAGGACATTACTGTATTTAAGGCTGGCATTAATTGCCTTAATTTGGAGCGATGGCGTAACTTTCTCATGGAGTGAAGCTCATTTGACCTGTTTCCCTGCACTCTGTATGTGCGACTCTGATACTCCAGATGGATTGCTGTTTAGGATACTCTGCGGTCTTGTGAATCCTTCCCATTTTCAAAAGGAGCCCAATGCTTTCCCAGTACACCACCTAGCTGCCTTGCACTCATAATTACATATAGTTACCTAGTGCATAATTGCTGGTGTCTCCTCCTCCTGTGTTTCTTCGTCACCCAGGGCGATTGGTCACGTGCTGTCCTGACATAAAGCTAGAGCAGGATGTCATCTGACATGAGGGACAACCAGTTGCCTAGCAAGCACTAAGATGCATTTATCATGGTATTGAAATGGGTTGCAGGGTACACAGGGCGCCCAGCTGAAGACCTAGATGATGAGATTAATGAAAATGGTGCATTATTTGAGACTTGTGCATCTGTTTGAAGATGCGGTTAATCACAATGTTCTCAACTTCTCTATAACTTAACTGATAGGGATGTACTAAGCTGAAGATGTTAAGATGTCGTTCATAGTTATGATTCCCACTAACTTGTAGCGTAAACCTTCCTCCCTGAACTAATCGGATCACTTAATTGCTATTGGCGTATCATGACCTAAAAGCATTGCACTGAGAAGGTGACGCCGTCACTTGGCTGGCAATCGCACCTTTTTATCTAGGTACTGATGTAGGTGCTAGAGTTGTGTAGAGAGTGGTAGCAAATGGGCATAGGATTGAGAGATGTACACCAGGTTGCACATGAAAACTGATATTTGAATTTTTAGTAAGCTGTGGATTTTCCCAATATTACTGACATCATAGTACTTATTATCAAGGCTTAGAAAATCTGTTTTTTATTGCTGTGCATACATTAGAAAATATTCAAGTTCTAAAGGACTAACAGTGGACTTTTCCATCTGCAGAATATACTGAATGACCAGAGGTGGCAGTGTTGCGGAAGAGAATTTGTCTGCGTTGCTGAGACCGCCCCCCCCCCCCAAAAAAAGATGCCATTCCTCAGCACTCTGCCTTCCTTCATCAATTTACATGGTAAGTCAAACTCACGTTGAATTCTTTTTCTTGTCATTAAATAAGTTCATAGCATCTGAGGGCCCGGAGTACCTTTTTAGTGGGGGTTTTGCCATGATTCTGTTTCTGTCAAGACTGTAGCAAAATGGATGACGTTACAGTGATCATCATATTTTTATCAAAGACTTTGTCTCCAAAGCTGACAAAGCCTGACTTAGATTCCTGTGCTAACAATGTGTCATCAGAGGACATTACTGTATTTAAGGCTGGCATTAATTGCCTTAATTTGGAGTGATGGCGTTACTTTCTCATGGAGTGAAGCTCATTTGACCTGTTTCCCTGCACTCTGTATGTGCGACTCTGATACTCCAGATGGATTGCTGTTTAGGATACTCTGCGGTCTTGTGAATCCATCCCATTTTCAAAAGGAGCCCAATGCTTTCCCAGTACACCACCTAGCTGCCTTGCACTCATAATTACATATAGTTATCTAGTGCATAATTGCTGGTGTCTCCTCCTCCTGTGTTTCTTCGTCACCCAGGGCGATTGGTCACGTGCTGTCCTGTCATAAAGCTAGAGCAGGATGTCATCTGACATGAGGGACAATCAGTTGCCTAGCAAGCACTAAGATGCATTTATCATGGTATTGAAATGGGTTGCAGGGTACACAGGGCGCCCAGCTGAAGACCTAGATGATGAGATTAATGAAAATGGTGCATTATTTGAGACTTGTGCATCTGTTTGAAGATGCGGTTAATCACAATGTTCTCAACTTCTCTATAACTTAACTGATAGGGATGTACTAAGCTGAAGATGTTAAGATGTCGTTCATAGTTATTATTCCCACTAACTTGTAGCGTAAACCTTCCTCCCTGAACTAATCGGATCACTTAATTGCTATTGGCGTATCATGACCTAAAAGCATTGCACTGAGAAGGTGACGCCGTCACTTGCCTGGCAATCGCACCTTTTTATCTAGGTACTGATGTAAGTGCTAGAGTTGTGTAGAGAGTGGTAGCAAATGGGCATAGGATTGAGAGATGTACACCAGGTTGAACATGAAAACTGATATTTTAATTTTTAGTAAGCTGTGGATTTTCCCAATATTACTGACATCATAGTACTTATTATCAAGGCTTAGAAAATCTGTTTTTTATTGCTGTGCATACATTAGAAAATATTCAAGTTCTAAAGGACTAACAGTGGACTTTTCCATCTGCAGAATATACTGAATGACCAGAGGTGGCAGTGTTGCGGAAGAGAATTTGTCTGCGTTGCTGAGACCGCCCCCCCCCAAAAAAAAGATGCCATTCCTCAGCACTCTGCCTTCCTTCATCAATTTACATGGTAAGTCAAACTCACGTTGAATTCTTTTTCTTGTCATTAAATAAGTTCATAGCATCTGAGGGCCCGGAGTACCTTTTTAGTGGGGGTTTTGCCATGATTCTGTTTCTGTCAAGACTGTAGCAAAATGGATGACGTTACAGTGATCATCATATTTTTATCAAAGACTTTGTCTCCAAAGCTGACAAAGCCTGACTTAGATTCCTGTGCTAACAATGTGTCATCAGAGGACATTACTGTATTTAAGGCTGGCATTAATTGCCTTAATTTGGAGTGATGGCGTTACTTTCTCATGGAGTGAAGCTCATTTGACCTGTTTCCCTGCACTCTGTATGTGCGACTCTGATACTCCAGATGGATTGCTGTTTAGGATACTCTGCGGTCTTGTGAATCCATCCCATTTTCAAAAGGAGCCCAATGCTTTCCCAGTACACCACCTAGCTGCCTTGCACTCATAATTACATATAGTTATCTAGTGCATAATTGCTGGTGTCTCCTCCTCCTGTGTTTCTTCGTCACCCAGGGCGATTGGTCACGTGCTGTCCTGTCATAAAGCTAGAGCAGGATGTCATCTGACATGAGGGACAATCAGTTGCCTAGCAAGCACTAAGATGCATTTATCATGGTATTGAAATGGGTTGCAGGGTACACAGGGCGCCCAGCTGAAGACCTAGATGATGAGATTAATGAAAATGGTGCATTATTTGAGACTTGTGCATCTGTTTGAAGATGCGGTTAATCACAATGTTCTCAACTTCTCTATAACTTAACTGATAGGGATGTACTAAGCTGAAGATGTTAAGATGTCGTTCATAGTTATGATTCCCACTAACTTGTAGTGTAAACCTTCCTCCCTGAACTAATCGGATCACTTAATTGCTATTGGCGTATCATGACCTAAAAGCATTGCACTGAGAAGGTGACGCCGTCACTTGGCTGGCAATCGCACCTTTTTATCTAGGTACTGATGTAGGTGCTAGAGTTGTGTAGAGAGTGGTAGCAAATGGGCATAGGATTGAGAGATGTACACCAGGTTGCACATGAAAACTGATATTTGAATTTTTAGTAAGCTGTGGATTTTCCCAATATTACTGACATCATAGTACTTATTATCAAGGCTTAGAAAATCTGTTTTTTATTGCTGTGCATACATTAGAAAATATTCAAGTTCTAAAGGACTAACAGTGGACTTTTCCATCTGCAGAATATACTGAATGACCAGAGGTGGCAGTGTTGCGGAAGAGAATTTGTCTGCGTTGCTGAGACCGCCCCCCAAAAAAAAAGATGCCATTCCTCAGCACTCTGCCTTCCTTCATCAATTTACATGGTAAGTCAAACTCACGTTGAATTCTTTTTCTTGTCATTAAATAAGTTCATAGCATCTGAGGGCCCGGAGTACCTTTTTAGTGGGGGTTTTGCCATGATTCTGTTTCTGTCAAGACTGTAGCAAAATGGATTACGTTACGGTGATCATCATATTTTTATCAAAGACTTTGTCTCCAAAGCTGACAAAGCCTGACTTAGATTCCTGTGCTAACAATGTGTCATCAGAGGACATTACTGTATTTAAGGCTGGCATTAATTGCCTTAATTTGGAGCGATGGCGTAACTTTCTCATGGAGTGAAGCTCATTTGACCTGTTTAAGATGCATTTATCATGGTATTGAAATGGGTTGCAGGGTACACAGGGCGCCCAGCTGAAGACCTAGATGATGAGATTAATGAAAATGGTGCATTATTTGAGACTTGTGCATCTGTTTGAAGATGCGGTTAATCACAATGTTCTCAACTTCTCTAACTTAACTGATAGGGATGTACTAAGCTGAAGATGTTAAGATGTCGTTCATAGTTATTATTCCCACTAACTTGTAGCGTAAACCTTCCTCCCTGAACTAATCGGATCACTTAATTGCTATTGGCGTATCATGACCTAAAAGCATTGCACTGAGAAGGTGACGCCGTCACTTGGCTGGCAATCGCACCTTTTTATCTAGGTACTGATGTAGGTGCTAGAGTTGTGTAGAGAGTGGTAGCAAATGGGCATAGGATTGAGAGATGTACACCAGGTTGAACATGAAAACTGATATTTTAATTTTTAGTAAGCTGTGGATTTTCCCAATATTACTGACATCATAGTACTTATTATCAAGGCTTAGAAAATCTGTTTTTTATTGCTGTGCATACATTAGAAAATATTCAAGTTCTAAAGGACTAACAGTGGACTTTTCCATCTGCAGAATATACTGAATGACCAGAGGTGGCAGTGTTGCAGAAGAGAATTTGTCTGCGTTGCTGAGACCGCCCCCCCCCCCAAAAAAAAGATGCCATTCCTCAGCACTCTGCCTTCCTTCATCAATTTACATGGTAAGTCAAACTCACGTTGAATTCTTTTTCTTGTCATTAAATAAGTTCATAGCATCTGAGGGCCCGGAGTACCTTTTTAGTGGGGGTTTTGCCATGATTCTGTTTCTGTCAAGACTGTAGCAAAATGGATTACGTTACGGTGATCATCATATTTTTATCAAAGACTTTGTCTCCAAAGCTGACAAAGCCTGACTTAGATTCCTGTGCTAACAATGTGTCATCAGAGGACATTACTGTATTTAAGGCTGGCATTAATTGCCTTAATTTGGAGCGATGGCGTAACTTTCTCATGGAGTGAAGCTCATTTGACCTGTTTCCCTGCACTCTGTATGTGCGACTCTCATACTCCAGATGGATTGCTGTTTAGGATACTCTGCGGTCTTGCGAATCCATCCCATTTTCAAAAGGAGCCCAATGCTTTCCCAGTACACCACCTAGCTGCCTTGCACTCATAATTACATATAGTTACCTAGTGCATAATTGCTGGTGTCTCCTCCTCCTGTGTTTCTTCGTCACCCAGGGCGATTGGTCACGTGCTGTCCTGACATAAAGCTAGAGCAGGATGTCATCTGACATGAGGGACAACCAGTTGCCTAGCAAGCACTAAGATGCATTTATCATGGTATTGAAATGGGTTGCAGGGTACACAGGGCGCCCAGCTGAAGACCTAGATGATGAGATTAATGAAAATGGTGCATTATTTGAGACTTGTGCATCTGTTTGAAGATGCGGTTAATCACAATGTTCTCAACTTCTCTATAACTTAACTGATAGGGATGTACTAAGCTGAAGATGTTAAGATGTCGTTCATAGTTATTATTCCCACTAACTTGTAGCGTAAACCTTCCTCCCTGAACTAATCGGATCACTTAATTGCTATTGGCGTATCATGACCTAAAAGCATTGCACTGAGAAGGTGACGCCGTCACTTGGCTGGCAATCGCACCTTTTTATCTAGGTACTGATGTAAGTGCTAGAGTTGTGTAGAGAGTGGTAGCAAATGGGCATAGGATTGAGAGATGTACACCAGGTTGAACATGAAAACTGATATTTTAATTTTTAGTAAGCTGTGGATTTTCCCAATATTACTGACATCATAGTACTTATTATCAAGGCTTAGAAAATCTGTTTTTTATTGCTGTGCATACATTAGAAAATATTCAAGTTCTAAAGGACTAACAGTGGACTTTTCCATCTGCAGAATATACTGAATGACCAGAGGTGGCAGTGTTGCGGAAGAGAATTTGTCTGCGTTGCTGAGACCGCCCCCCCCCCCCCCCCAAAAAAAAAGATGCCATTCCTCAGCACTCTGCCTTCCTTCATCAATTTACATGGTAAGTCAAACTCACGTTGAATTCTTTTTCTTGTCATTAAATAAGTTCATAGCATCTGAGGGCCCGGAGTACCTTTTTAGTGGGGGTTTTGCCATGATTCTGTTTCTGTCAAGACTGTAGCAAAATGGATGACGTTACAGTGATCATCATATTTTTATCAAAGACTTTGTCTCCAAAGCTGACAAAGCCTGACTTAGATTCCTGTGCTAACAATGTGTCATCAGAGGACATTACTGTATTTAAGGCTGGCATTAATTGCCTTAATTTGGAGCGATGGCGTAACTTTCTCATGGAGTGAAGCTCATTTGACCTGTTTCCCTGCACTCTGTATGTGCGACTCTGATACTCCAGATGGATTGCTGTTTAGGATACTCTGCGGTCTTGTGAATCCTTCCCATTTTCAAAAGGAGCCCAATGCTTTCCCAGTACACCACCTAGCTGCCTTGCACTCATAATTACATATAGTTACCTAGTGCATAATTGCTGGTGTCTCCTCCTCCTGTGTTTCTTCGTCACCCAGGGCGATTGGTCACGTGCTGTCCTGACATAAAGCTAGAGCAGGATGTCATCTGACATGAGGGACAACCAGTTGCCTAGCAAGCACTAAGATGCATTTATCATGGTATTGAAATGGGTTGCAGGGTACACAGGGCGCCCAGCTGAAGACCTAGATGATGAGATTAATGAAAATGGTGCATTATTTGAGACTTGTGCATCTGTTTGAAGATGCGGTTAATCACAATGTTCTCAACTTCTCTATAACTTAACTGATAGGGATGTACTAAGCTGAAGATGTTAAGATGTCGTTCATAGTTATGATTCCCACTAACTTGTAGCGTAAACCTTCCTCCCTGAACTAATCGGATCACTTAATTGCTATTGGCGTATCATGACCTAAAAGCATTGCACTGAGAAGGTGACGCCGTCACTTGGCTGGCAATCGCACCTTTTTATCTAGGTACTGATGTAGGTGCTAGAGTTGTGTAGAGAGTGGTAGCAAATGGGCATAGGATTGAGAGATGTACACCAGGTTGCACATGAAAACTGATATTTGAATTTTTAGTAAGCTGTGGATTTTCCCAATATTACTGACATCATAGTACTTATTATCAAGGCTTAGAAAATCTGTTTTTTATTGCTGTGCATACATTAGAAAATATTCAAGTTCTAAAGGACTAACAGTGGACTTTTCCATCTGCAGAATATACTGAATGACCAGAGGTGGCAGTGTTGCGGAAGAGAATTTGTCTGCGTTGCTGAGACCGCCCCCCCCCCCCCAAAAAAAGATGCCATTCCTCAGCACTCTGCCTTCCTTCATCAATTTACATGGTAAGTCAAACTCACGTTGAATTCTTTTTCTTGTCATTAAATAAGTTCATAGCATCTGAGGGCCCGGAGTACCTTTTTAGTGGGGGTTTTGCCATGATTCTGTTTCTGTCAAGACTGTAGCAAAATGGATGACGTTACAGTGATCATCATATTTTTATCAAAGACTTTGTCTCCAAAGCTGACAAAGCCTGACTTAGATTCCTGTGCTAACAATGTGTCATCAGAGGACATTACTGTATTTAAGGCTGGCATTAATTGCCTTAATTTGGAGTGATGGCGTTACTTTCTCATGGAGTGAAGCTCATTTGACCTGTTTCCCTGCACTCTGTATGTGCGACTCTGATACTCCAGATGGATTGCTGTTTAGGATACTCTGCGGTCTTGTGAATCCATCCCATTTTCAAAAGGAGCCCAATGCTTTCCCAGTACACCACCTAGCTGCCTTGCACTCATAATTACATATAGTTATCTAGTGCATAATTGCTGGTGTCTCCTCCTCCTGTGTTTCTTCGTCACCCAGGGCGATTGGTCACGTGCTGTCCTGTCATAAAGCTAGAGCAGGATGTCATCTGACATGAGGGACAATCAGTTGCCTAGCAAGCACTAAGATGCATTTATCATGGTATTGAAATGGGTTGCAGGGTACACAGGGCGCCCAGCTGAAGACCTAGATGATGAGATTAATGAAAATGGTGCATTATTTGAGACTTGTGCATCTGTTTGAAGATGCGGTTAATCACAATGTTCTCAACTTCTCTATAACTTAACTGATAGGGATGTACTAAGCTGAAGATGTTAAGATGTCGTTCATAGTTATTATTCCCACTAACTTGTAGCGTAAACCTTCCTCCCTGAACTAATCGGATCACTTAATTGCTATTGGCGTATCATGACCTAAAAGCATTGCACTGAGAAGGTGACGCCGTCACTTGCCTGGCAATCGCACCTTTTTATCTAGGTACTGATGTAAGTGCTAGAGTTGTGTAGAGAGTGGTAGCAAATGGGCATAGGATTGAGAGATGTACACCAGGTTGAACATGAAAACTGATATTTTAATTTTTAGTAAGCTGTGGATTTTCCCAATATTACTGACATCATAGTACTTATTATCAAGGCTTAGAAAATCTGTTTTTTATTGCTGTGCATACATTAGAAAATATTCAAGTTCTAAAGGACTAACAGTGGACTTTTCCATCTGCAGAATATACTGAATGACCAGAGGTGGCAGTGTTGCGGAAGAGAATTTGTCTGCGTTGCTGAGACCGCCCCCCCCCAAAAAAAAGATGCCATTCCTCAGCACTCTGCCTTCCTTCATCAATTTACATGGTAAGTCAAACTCACGTTGAATTCTTTTTCTTGTCATTAAATAAGTTCATAGCATCTGAGGGCCCGGAGTACCTTTTTAGTGGGGGTTTTGCCATGATTCTGTTTCTGTCAAGACTGTAGCAAAATGGATTACGTTACGGTGATCATCATATTTTTATCAAAGACTTTGTCTCCAAAGCTGACAAAGCCTGACTTAGATTCCTGTGCTAACAATGTGTCATCAGAGGACATTACTGTATTTAAGGCTGGCATTAATTGCCTTAATTTGGAGCGATGGCGTAACTTTCTCATGGAGTGAAGCTCATTTGACCTGTTTCCCTGCACTCTGTATGTGCGACTCTCATACTCCAGATGGATTGCTGTTTAGGATACTCTGCGGTCTTGCGAATCCATCCCATTTTCAAAAGGAGCCCAATGCTTTCCCAGTACACCACCTAGCTGCCTTGCACTCATAATTACATATAGTTACCTAGTGCATAATTGCTGGTGTCTCCTCCTCCTGTGTTTCTTCGTCACCCAGGGCGATTGGTCACGTGCTGTCCTGACATAAAGCTAGAGCAGGATGTCATCTGACATGAGGGACAACCAGTTGCCTAGCAAGCACTAAGATGCATTTATCATGGTATTGAAATGGGTTGCAGGGTACACAGGGCGCCCAGCTGAAGACCTAGATGATGAGATTAATGAAAATGGTGCATTATTTGAGACTTGTGCATCTGTTTGAAGATGCGGTTAATCACAATGTTCTCAACTTCTCTATAACTTAACTGATAGGGATGTACTAAGCTGAAGATGTTAAGATGTCGTTCATAGTTATGATTCCCACTAACTTGTAGCGTAAACCTTCCTCCCTGAACTAATCGGATCACTTAATTGCTATTGGCGTATCATGACCTAAAAGCATTGCACTGAGAAGGTGACGCCGTCACTTGGCTGGCAATCGCACCTTTTTATCTAGGTACTGATGTAAGTGCTAGAGTTGTGTAGAGAGTGGTAGCAAATGGGCATAGGATTGAGAGATGTACACCAGGTTGAACATGAAAACTGATATTTTAATTTTTAGTAAGCTGTGGATTTTCCCAATATTACTGACATCATAGTACTTATTATCAAGGCTTAGAAAATCTGTTTTTTATTGCTGTGCATACATTAGAAAATATTCAAGTTCTAAAGGACTAACAGTGGACTTTTCCATCTGCAGAATATACTGAATGACCAGAGGTGGCAGTGTTGCGGAAGAGAATTTGTCTGCGTTGCTGAGACCGCCCCCCCCCCCCCCCCAAAAAAAAAGATGCCATTCCTCAGCACTCTGCCTTCCTTCATCAATTTACATGGTAAGTCAAACTCACGTTGAATTCTTTTTCTTGTCATTAAATAAGTTCATAGCATCTGAGGGCCCGGAGTACCTTTTTAGTGGGGGTTTTGCCATGATTCTGTTTCTGTCAAGACTGTAGCAAAATGGATGACGTTACAGTGATCATCATATTTTTATCAAAGACTTTGTCTCCAAAGCTGACAAAGCCTGACTTAGATTCCTGTGCTAACAATGTGTCATCAGAGGACATTACTGTATTTAAGGCTGGCATTAATTGCCTTAATTTGGAGCGATGGCGTAACTTTCTCATGGAGTGAAGCTCATTTGACCTGTTTCCCTGCACTCTGTATGTGCGACTCTGATACTCCAGATGGATTGCTGTTTAGGATACTCTGCGGTCTTGTGAATCCTTCCCATTTTCAAAAGGAGCCCAATGCTTTCCCAGTACACCACCTAGCTGCCTTGCACTCATAATTACATATAGTTACCTAGTGCATAATTGCTGGTGTCTCCTCCTCCTGTGTTTCTTCGTCACCCAGGGCGATTGGTCACGTGCTGTCCTGACATAAAGCTAGAGCAGGATGTCATCTGACATGAGGGACAACCAGTTGCCTAGCAAGCACTAAGATGCATTTATCATGGTATTGAAATGGGTTGCAGGGTACACAGGGCGCCCAGCTGAAGACCTAGATGATGAGATTAATGAAAATGGTGCATTATTTGAGACTTGTGCATCTGTTTGAAGATGCGGTTAATCACAATGTTCTCAACTTCTCTATAACTTAACTGATAGGGATGTACTAAGCTGAAGATGTTAAGATGTCGTTCATAGTTATGATTCCCACTAACTTGTAGCGTAAACCTTCCTCCCTGAACTAATCGGATCACTTAATTGCTATTGGCGTATCATGACCTAAAAGCATTGCACTGAGAAGGTGACGCCGTCACTTGGCTGGCAATCGCACCTTTTTATCTAGGTACTGATGTAGGTGCTAGAGTTGTGTAGAGAGTGGTAGCAAATGGGCATAGGATTGAGAGATGTACACCAGGTTGCACATGAAAACTGATATTTGAATTTTTAGTAAGCTGTGGATTTTCCCAATATTACTGACATCATAGTACTTATTATCAAGGCTTAGAAAATCTGTTTTTTATTGCTGTGCATACATTAGAAAATATTCAAGTTCTAAAGGACTAACAGTGGACTTTTCCATCTGCAGAATATACTGAATGACCAGAGGTGGCAGTGTTGCGGAAGAGAATTTGTCTGCGTTGCTGAGACCGCCCCCCCCCCCCCAAAAAAAGATGCCATTCCTCAGCACTCTGCCTTCCTTCATCAATTTACATGGTAAGTCAAACTCACGTTGAATTCTTTTTCTTGTCATTAAATAAGTTCATAGCATCTGAGGGCCCGGAGTACCTTTTTAGTGGGGGTTTTGCCATGATTCTGTTTCTGTCAAGACTGTAGCAAAATGGATGACGTTACAGTGATCATCATATTTTTATCAAAGACTTTGTCTCCAAAGCTGACAAAGCCTGACTTAGATTCCTGTGCTAACAATGTGTCATCAGAGGACATTACTGTATTTAAGGCTGGCATTAATTGCCTTAATTTGGAGTGATGGCGTTACTTTCTCATGGAGTGAAGCTCATTTGACCTGTTTCCCTGCACTCTGTATGTGCGACTCTGATACTCCAGATGGATTGCTGTTTAGGATACTCTGCGGTCTTGTGAATCCATCCCATTTTCAAAAGGAGCCCAATGCTTTCCCAGTACACCACCTAGCTGCCTTGCACTCATAATTACATATAGTTATCTAGTGCATAATTGCTGGTGTCTCCTCCTCCTGTGTTTCTTCGTCACCCAGGGCGATTGGTCACGTGCTGTCCTGTCATAAAGCTAGAGCAGGATGTCATCTGACATGAGGGACAATCAGTTGCCTAGCAAGCACTAAGATGCATTTATCATGGTATTGAAATGGGTTGCAGGGTACACAGGGCGCCCAGCTGAAGACCTAGATGATGAGATTAATGAAAATGGTGCATTATTTGAGACTTGTGCATCTGTTTGAAGATGCGGTTAATCACAATGTTCTCAACTTCTCTATAACTTAACTGATAGGGATGTACTAAGCTGAAGATGTTAAGATGTCGTTCATAGTTATTATTCCCACTAACTTGTAGCGTAAACCTTCCTCCCTGAACTAATCGGATCACTTAATTGCTATTGGCGTATCATGACCTAAAAGCATTGCACTGAGAAGGTGACGCCGTCACTTGCCTGGCAATCGCACCTTTTTATCTAGGTACTGATGTAAGTGCTAGAGTTGTGTAGAGAGTGGTAGCAAATGGGCATAGGATTGAGAGATGTACACCAGGTTGAACATGAAAACTGATATTTTAATTTTTAGTAAGCTGTGGATTTTCCCAATATTACTGACATCATAGTACTTATTATCAAGGCTTAGAAAATCTGTTTTTTATTGCTGTGCATACATTAGAAAATATTCAAGTTCTAAAGGACTAACAGTGGACTTTTCCATCTGCAGAATATACTGAATGACCAGAGGTGGCAGTGTTGCGGAAGAGAATTTGTCTGCGTTGCTGAGACCGCCCCCCCCCAAAAAAAAGATGCCATTCCTCAGCACTCTGCCTTCCTTCATCAATTTACATGGTAAGTCAAACTCACGTTGAATTCTTTTTCTTGTCATTAAATAAGTTCATAGCATCTGAGGGCCCGGAGTACCTTTTTAGTGGGGGTTTTGCCATGATTCTGTTTCTGTCAAGACTGTAGCAAAATGGATTACGTTACGGTGATCATCATATTTTTATCAAAGACTTTGTCTCCAAAGCTGACAAAGCCTGACTTAGATTCCTGTGCTAACAATGTGTCATCAGAGGACATTACTGTATTTAAGGCTGGCATTAATTGCCTTAATTTGGAGCGATGGCGTAACTTTCTCATGGAGTGAAGCTCATTTGACCTGTTTCCCTGCACTCTGTATGTGCGACTCTCATACTCCAGATGGATTGCTGTTTAGGATACTCTGCGGTCTTGCGAATCCATCCCATTTTCAAAAGGAGCCCAATGCTTTCCCAGTACACCACCTAGCTGCCTTGCACTCATAATTACATATAGTTACCTAGTGCATAATTGCTGGTGTCTCCTCCTCCTGTGTTTCTTCGTCACCCAGGGCGATTGGTCACGTGCTGTCCTGACATAAAGCTAGAGCAGGATGTCATCTGACATGAGGGACAACCAGTTGCCTAGCAAGCACTAAGATGCATTTATCATGGTATTGAAATGGGTTGCAGGGTACACAGGGCGCCCAGCTGAAGACCTAGATGATGAGATTAATGAAAATGGTGCATTATTTGAGACTTGTGCATCTGTTTGAAGATGCGGTTAATCACAATGTTCTCAACTTCTCTATAACTTAACTGATAGGGATGTACTAAGCTGAAGATGTTAAGATGTCGTTCATAGTTATGATTCCCACTAACTTGTAGCGTAAACCTTCCTCCCTGAACTAATCGGATCACTTAATTGCTATTGGCGTATCATGACCTAAAAGCATTGCACTGAGAAGGTGACGCCGTCACTTGGCTGGCAATCGCACCTTTTTATCTAGGTACTGATGTAGGTGCTAGAGTTGTGTAGAGAGTGGTAGCAAATGGGCATAGGATTGAGAGATGTACACCAGGTTGCACATGAAAACTGATATTTGAATTTTTAGTAAGCTGTGGATTTTCCCAATATTACTGACATCATAGTACTTATTATCAAGGCTTAGAAAATCTGTTTTTTATTGCTGTGCATACATTAGAAAATATTCAAGTTCTAAAGGACTAACAGTGGACTTTTCCATCTGCAGAATATACTGAATGACCAGAGGTGGCAGTGTTGCGGAAGAGAATTTGTCTGCGTTGCTGAGACCGCCCCCCCCCCCCCCAAAAAAAAAGATGCCATTCCTCAGCACTCTGCCTTCCTTCATCAATTTACATGGTAAGTCAAACTCACGTTGAATTCTTTTTCTTGTCATTAAATAAGTTCATAGCATCTGAGGGCCCGGAGTACCTTTTTAGTGGGGGTTTTGCCATGATTCTGTTTCTGTCAAGACTGTAGCAAAATGGATGACGTTACAGTGATCATCATATTTTTATCAAAGACTTTGTCTCCAAAGCTGACAAAGCCTGACTTAGATTCCTGTGCTAACAATGTGTCATCAGAGGACATTACTGTATTTAAGGCTGGCATTAATTGCCTTAATTTGGAGTGATGGCGTTACTTTCTCATGGAGTGAAGCTCATTTGACCTGTTTCCCTGCACTCTGTATGTGCGACTCTGATACTCCAGATGGATTGCTGTTTAGGATACTCTGCGGTCTTGTGAATCCATCCCATTTTCAAAAGGAGCCCAATGCTTTCCCAGTACACCACCTAGCTGCCTTGCACTCATAATTACATATAGTTATCTAGTGCATAATTGCTGGTGTCTCCTCCTCCTGTGTTTCTTCGTCACCCAGGGCGATTGGTCACGTGCTGTCCTGTCATAAAGCTAGAGCAGGATGTCATCTGACATGAGGGACAATCAGTTGCCTAGCAAGCACTAAGATGCATTTATCATGGTATTGAAATGGGTTGCAGGGTACACAGGGCGCCCAGCTGAAGACCTAGATGATGAGATTAATGAAAATGGTGCATTATTTGAGACTTGTGCATCTGTTTGAAGATGCGGTTAATCACAATGTTCTCAACTTCTCTATAACTTAACTGATAGGGATGTACTAAGCTGAAGATGTTAAGATGTCGTTCATAGTTATTATTCCCACTAACTTGTAGCGTAAACCTTCCTCCCTGAACTAATCGGATCACTTAATTGCTATTGGCGTATCATGACCTAAAAGCATTGCACTGAGAAGGTGACGCCGTCACTTGCCTGGCAATCGCACCTTTTTATCTAGGTACTGATGTAAGTGCTAGAGTTGTGTAGAGAGTGGTAGCAAATGGGCATAGGATTGAGAGATGTACACCAGGTTGAACATGAAAACTGATATTTTAATTTTTAGTAAGCTGTGGATTTTCCCAATATTACTGACATCATAGTACTTATTATCAAGGCTTAGAAAATCTGTTTTTTATTGCTGTGCATACATTAGAAAATATTCAAGTTCTAAAGGACTAACAGTGGACTTTTCCATCTGCAGAATATACTGAATGACCAGAGGTGGCAGTGTTGCGGAAGAGAATTTGTCTGCGTTGCTGAGACCGCCCCCCCCCAAAAAAAAGATGCCATTCCTCAGCACTCTGCCTTCCTTCATCAATTTACATGGTAAGTCAAACTCACGTTGAATTCTTTTTCTTGTCATTAAATAAGTTCATAGCATCTGAGGGCCCGGAGTACCTTTTTAGTGGGGGTTTTGCCATGATTCTGTTTCTGTCAAGACTGTAGCAAAATGGATTACGTTACGGTGATCATCATATTTTTATCAAAGACTTTGTCTCCAAAGCTGACAAAGCCTGACTTAGATTCCTGTGCTAACAATGTGTCATCAGAGGACATTACTGTATTTAAGGCTGGCATTAATTGCCTTAATTTGGAGCGATGGCGTAACTTTCTCATGGAGTGAAGCTCATTTGACCTGTTTCCCTGCACTCTGTATGTGCGACTCTCATACTCCAGATGGATTGCTGTTTAGGATACTCTGCGGTCTTGCGAATCCATCCCATTTTCAAAAGGAGCCCAATGCTTTCCCAGTACACCACCTAGCTGCCTTGCACTCATAATTACATATAGTTACCTAGTGCATAATTGCTGGTGTCTCCTCCTCCTGTGTTTCTTCGTCACCCAGGGCGATTGGTCACGTGCTGTCCTGACATAAAGCTAGAGCAGGATGTCATCTGACATGAGGGACAACCAGTTGCCTAGCAAGCACTAAGATGCATTTATCATGGTATTGAAATGGGTTGCAGGGTACACAGGGCGCCCAGCTGAAGACCTAGATGATGAGATTAATGAAAATGGTGCATTATTTGAGACTTGTGCATCTGTTTGAAGATGCGGTTAATCACAATGTTCTCAACTTCTCTATAACTTAACTGATAGGGATGTACTAAGCTGAAGATGTTAAGATGTCGTTCATAGTTATGATTCCCACTAACTTGTAGCGTAAACCTTCCTCCCTGAACTAATCGGATCACTTAATTGCTATTGGCGTATCATGACCTAAAAGCATTGCACTGAGAAGGTGACGCCGTCACTTGGCTGGCAATCGCACCTTTTTATCTAGGTACTGATGTAGGTGCTAGAGTTGTGTAGAGAGTGGTAGCAAATGGGCATAGGATTGAGAGATGTACACCAGGTTGCACATGAAAACTGATATTTGAATTTTTAGTAAGCTGTGGATTTTCCCAATATTACTGACATCATAGTACTTATTATCAAGGCTTAGAAAATCTGTTTTTTATTGCTGTGCATACATTAGAAAATATTCAAGTTCTAAAGGACTAACAGTGGACTTTTCCATCTGCAGAATATACTGAATGACCAGAGGTGGCAGTGTTGCGGAAGAGAATTTGTCTGCGTTGCTGAGACCGCCCCCCCCCCCCCAAAAAAAAAGATGCCATTCCTCAGCACTCTGCCTTCCTTCATCAATTTACATGGTAAGTCAAACTCACGTTGAATTCTTTTTCTTGTCATTAAATAAGTTCATAGCATCTGAGGGCCCGGAGTACCTTTTTAGTGGGGGTTTTGCCATGATTCTGTTTCTGTCAAGACTGTAGCAAAATGGATGACGTTACAGTGATCATCATATTTTTATCAAAGACTTTGTCTCCAAAGCTGACAAAGCCTGACTTAGATTCCTGTGCTAACAATGTGTCATCAGAGGACATTACTGTATTTAAGGCTGGCATTAATTGCCTTAATTTGGAGCGATGGCGTAACTTTCTCATGGAGTGAAGCTCATTTGACCTGTTTCCCTGCACTCTGTATGTGCGACTCTGATACTCCAGATGGATTGCTGTTTAGGATACTCTGCGGTCTTGTGAATCCTTCCCATTTTCAAAAGGAGCCCAATGCTTTCCCAGTACACCACCTAGCTGCCTTGCACTCATAATTACATATAGTTACCTAGTGCATAATTGCTGGTGTCTCCTCCTCCTGTGTTTCTTCGTCACCCAGGGCGATTGGTCACGTGCTGTCCTGACATAAAGCTAGAGCAGGATGTCATCTGACATGAGGGACAACCAGTTGCCTAGCAAGCACTAAGATGCATTTATCATGGTATTGAAATGGGTTGCAGGGTACACAGGGCGCCCAGCTGAAGACCTAGATGATGAGATTAATGAAAATGGTGCATTATTTGAGACTTGTGCATCTGTTTGAAGATGCGGTTAATCACAATGTTCTCAACTTCTCTATAACTTAACTGATAGGGATGTACTAAGCTGAAGATGTTAAGATGTCGTTCATAGTTATGATTCCCACTAACTTGTAGCGTAAACCTTCCTCCCTGAACTAATCGGATCACTTAATTGCTATTGGCGTATCATGACCTAAAAGCATTGCACTGAGAAGGTGACGCCGTCACTTGGCTGGCAATCGCACCTTTTTATCTAGGTACTGATGTAGGTGCTAGAGTTGTGTAGAGAGTGGTAGCAAATGGGCATAGGATTGAGAGATGTACACCAGGTTGCACATGAAAACTGATATTTGAATTTTTAGTAAGCTGTGGATTTTCCCAATATTACTGACATCATAGTACTTATTATCAAGGCTTAGAAAATCTGTTTTTTATTGCTGTGCATACATTAGAAAATATTCAAGTTCTAAAGGACTAACAGTGGACTTTTCCATCTGCAGAATATACTGAATGACCAGAGGTGGCAGTGTTGCGGAAGAGAATTTGTCTGCGTTGCTGAGACCGCCCCCCCCCCCCCCAAAAAAAGATGCCATTCCTCAGCACTCTGCCTTCCTTCATCAATTTACATGGTAAGTCAAACTCACGTTGAATTCTTTTTCTTGTCATTAAATAAGTTCATAGCATCTGAGGGCCCGGAGTACCTTTTTAGTGGGGGTTTTGCCATGATTCTGTTTCTGTCAAGACTGTAGCAAAATGGATGACGTTACAGTGATCATCATATTTTTATCAAAGACTTTGTCTCCAAAGCTGACAAAGCCTGACTTAGATTCCTGTGCTAACAATGTGTCATCAGAGGACATTACTGTATTTAAGGCTGGCATTAATTGCCTTAATTTGGAGTGATGGCGTTACTTTCTCATGGAGTGAAGCTCATTTGACCTGTTTCCCTGCACTCTGTATGTGCGACTCTGATACTCCAGATGGATTGCTGTTTAGGATACTCTGCGGTCTTGTGAATCCATCCCATTTTCAAAAGGAGCCCAATGCTTTCCCAGTACACCACCTAGCTGCCTTGCACTCATAATTACATATAGTTATCTAGTGCATAATTGCTGGTGTCTCCTCCTCCTGTGTTTCTTCGTCACCCAGGGCGATTGGTCACGTGCTGTCCTGTCATAAAGCTAGAGCAGGATGTCATCTGACATGAGGGACAATCAGTTGCCTAGCAAGCACTAAGATGCATTTATCATGGTATTGAAATGGGTTGCAGGGTACACAGGGCGCCCAGCTGAAGACCTAGATGATGAGATTAATGAAAATGGTGCATTATTTGAGACTTGTGCATCTGTTTGAAGATGCGGTTAATCACAATGTTCTCAACTTCTCTATAACTTAACTGATAGGGATGTACTAAGCTGAAGATGTTAAGATGTCGTTCATAGTTATTATTCCCACTAACTTGTAGCGTAAACCTTCCTCCCTGAACTAATCGGATCACTTAATTGCTATTGGCGTATCATGACCTAAAAGCATTGCACTGAGAAGGTGACGCCGTCACTTGCCTGGCAATCGCACCTTTTTATCTAGGTACTGATGTAAGTGCTAGAGTTGTGTAGAGAGTGGTAGCAAATGGGCATAGGATTGAGAGATGTACACCAGGTTGAACATGAAAACTGATATTTTAATTTTTAGTAAGCTGTGGATTTTCCCAATATTACTGACATCATAGTACTTATTATCAAGGCTTAGAAAATCTGTTTTTTATTGCTGTGCATACATTAGAAAATATTCAAGTTCTAAAGGACTAACAGTGGACTTTTCCATCTGCAGAATATACTGAATGACCAGAGGTGGCAGTGTTGCGGAAGAGAATTTGTCTGCGTTGCTGAGACCGCCCCCCCCCAAAAAAAAGATGCCATTCCTCAGCACTCTGCCTTCCTTCATCAATTTACATGGTAAGTCAAACTCACGTTGAATTCTTTTTCTTGTCATTAAATAAGTTCATAGCATCTGAGGGCCCGGAGTACCTTTTTAGTGGGGGTTTTGCCATGATTCTGTTTCTGTCAAGACTGTAGCAAAATGGATTACGTTACGGTGATCATCATATTTTTATCAAAGACTTTGTCTCCAAAGCTGACAAAGCCTGACTTAGATTCCTGTGCTAACAATGTGTCATCAGAGGACATTACTGTATTTAAGGCTGGCATTAATTGCCTTAATTTGGAGCGATGGCGTAACTTTCTCATGGAGTGAAGCTCATTTGACCTGTTTCCCTGCACTCTGTATGTGCGACTCTCATACTCCAGATGGATTGCTGTTTAGGATACTCTGCGGTCTTGCGAATCCATCCCATTTTCAAAAGGAGCCCAATGCTTTCCCAGTACACCACCTAGCTGCCTTGCACTCATAATTACATATAGTTACCTAGTGCATAATTGCTGGTGTCTCCTCCTCCTGTGTTTCTTCGTCACCCAGGGCGATTGGTCACGTGCTGTCCTGACATAAAGCTAGAGCAGGATGTCATCTGACATGAGGGACAACCAGTTGCCTAGCAAGCACTAAGATGCATTTATCATGGTATTGAAATGGGTTGCAGGGTACACAGGGCGCCCAGCTGAAGACCTAGATGATGAGATTAATGAAAATGGTGCATTATTTGAGACTTGTGCATCTGTTTGAAGATGCGGTTAATCACAATGTTCTCAACTTCTCTATAACTTAACTGATAGGGATGTACTAAGCTGAAGATGTTAAGATGTCGTTCATAGTTATGATTCCCACTAACTTGTAGCGTAAACCTTCCTCCCTGAACTAATCGGATCACTTAATTGCTATTGGCGTATCATGACCTAAAAGCATTGCACTGAGAAGGTGACGCCGTCACTTGGCTGGCAATCGCACCTTTTTATCTAGGTACTGATGTAGGTGCTAGAGTTGTGTAGAGAGTGGTAGCAAATGGGCATAGGATTGAGAGATGTACACCAGGTTGCACATGAAAACTGATATTTGAATTTTTAGTAAGCTGTGGATTTTCCCAATATTACTGACATCATAGTACTTATTATCAAGGCTTAGAAAATCTGTTTTTTATTGCTGTGCATACATTAGAAAATATTCAAGTTCTAAAGGACTAACAGTGGACTTTTCCATCTGCAGAATATACTGAATGACCAGAGGTGGCAGTGTTGCGGAAGAGAATTTGTCTGCGTTGCTGAGACCGCCCCCCCCCCCCCCAAAAAAAAAGATGCCATTCCTCAGCACTCTGCCTTCCTTCATCAATTTACATGGTAAGTCAAACTCACGTTGAATTCTTTTTCTTGTCATTAAATAAGTTCATAGCATCTGAGGGCCCGGAGTACCTTTTTAGTGGGGGTTTTGCCATGATTCTGTTTCTGTCAAGACTGTAGCAAAATGGATGACGTTACAGTGATCATCATATTTTTATCAAAGACTTTGTCTCCAAAGCTGACAAAGCCTGACTTAGATTCCTGTGCTAACAATGTGTCATCAGAGGACATTACTGTATTTAAGGCTGGCATTAATTGCCTTAATTTGGAGTGATGGCGTTACTTTCTCATGGAGTGAAGCTCATTTGACCTGTTTCCCTGCACTCTGTATGTGCGACTCTGATACTCCAGATGGATTGCTGTTTAGGATACTCTGCGGTCTTGTGAATCCATCCCATTTTCAAAAGGAGCCCAATGCTTTCCCAGTACACCACCTAGCTGCCTTGCACTCATAATTACATATAGTTATCTAGTGCATAATTGCTGGTGTCTCCTCCTCCTGTGTTTCTTCGTCACCCAGGGCGATTGGTCACGTGCTGTCCTGTCATAAAGCTAGAGCAGGATGTCATCTGACATGAGGGACAATCAGTTGCCTAGCAAGCACTAAGATGCATTTATCATGGTATTGAAATGGGTTGCAGGGTACACAGGGCGCCCAGCTGAAGACCTAGATGATGAGATTAATGAAAATGGTGCATTATTTGAGACTTGTGCATCTGTTTGAAGATGCGGTTAATCACAATGTTCTCAACTTCTCTATAACTTAACTGATAGGGATGTACTAAGCTGAAGATGTTAAGATGTCGTTCATAGTTATTATTCCCACTAACTTGTAGCGTAAACCTTCCTCCCTGAACTAATCGGATCACTTAATTGCTATTGGCGTATCATGACCTAAAAGCATTGCACTGAGAAGGTGACGCCGTCACTTGCCTGGCAATCGCACCTTTTTATCTAGGTACTGATGTAAGTGCTAGAGTTGTGTAGAGAGTGGTAGCAAATGGGCATAGGATTGAGAGATGTACACCAGGTTGAACATGAAAACTGATATTTTAATTTTTAGTAAGCTGTGGATTTTCCCAATATTACTGACATCATAGTACTTATTATCAAGGCTTAGAAAATCTGTTTTTTATTGCTGTGCATACATTAGAAAATATTCAAGTTCTAAAGGACTAACAGTGGACTTTTCCATCTGCAGAATATACTGAATGACCAGAGGTGGCAGTGTTGCGGAAGAGAATTTGTCTGCGTTGCTGAGACCGCCCCCCCCCAAAAAAAAGATGCCATTCCTCAGCACTCTGCCTTCCTTCATCAATTTACATGGTAAGTCAAACTCACGTTGAATTCTTTTTCTTGTCATTAAATAAGTTCATAGCATCTGAGGGCCCGGAGTACCTTTTTAGTGGGGGTTTTGCCATGATTCTGTTTCTGTCAAGACTGTAGCAAAATGGATTACGTTACGGTGATCATCATATTTTTATCAAAGACTTTGTCTCCAAAGCTGACAAAGCCTGACTTAGATTCCTGTGCTAACAATGTGTCATCAGAGGACATTACTGTATTTAAGGCTGGCATTAATTGCCTTAATTTGGAGCGATGGCGTAACTTTCTCATGGAGTGAAGCTCATTTGACCTGTTTCCCTGCACTCTGTATGTGCGACTCTCATACTCCAGATGGATTGCTGTTTAGGATACTCTGCGGTCTTGCGAATCCATCCCATTTTCAAAAGGAGCCCAATGCTTTCCCAGTACACCACCTAGCTGCCTTGCACTCATAATTACATATAGTTACCTAGTGCATAATTGCTGGTGTCTCCTCCTCCTGTGTTTCTTCGTCACCCAGGGCGATTGGTCACGTGCTGTCCTGACATAAAGCTAGAGCAGGATGTCATCTGACATGAGGGACAACCAGTTGCCTAGCAAGCACTAAGATGCATTTATCATGGTATTGAAATGGGTTGCAGGGTACACAGGGCGCCCAGCTGAAGACCTAGATGATGAGATTAATGAAAATGGTGCATTATTTGAGACTTGTGCATCTGTTTGAAGATGCGGTTAATCACAATGTTCTCAACTTCTCTATAACTTAACTGATAGGGATGTACTAAGCTGAAGATGTTAAGATGTCGTTCATAGTTATGATTCCCACTAACTTGTAGCGTAAACCTTCCTCCCTGAACTAATCGGATCACTTAATTGCTATTGGCGTATCATGACCTAAAAGCATTGCACTGAGAAGGTGACGCCGTCACTTGGCTGGCAATCGCACCTTTTTATCTAGGTACTGATGTAGGTGCTAGAGTTGTGTAGAGAGTGGTAGCAAATGGGCATAGGATTGAGAGATGTACACCAGGTTGCACATGAAAACTGATATTTGAATTTTTAGTAAGCTGTGGATTTTCCCAATATTACTGACATCATAGTACTTATTATCAAGGCTTAGAAAATCTGTTTTTTATTGCTGTGCATACATTAGAAAATATTCAAGTTCTAAAGGACTAACAGTGGACTTTTCCATCTGCAGAATATACTGAATGACCAGAGGTGGCAGTGTTGCGGAAGAGAATTTGTCTGCGTTGCTGAGACCGCCCCCCCCCCCCCCAAAAAAAAAGATGCCATTCCTCAGCACTCTGCCTTCCTTCATCAATTTACATGGTAAGTCAAACTCACGTTGAATTCTTTTTCTTGTCATTAAATAAGTTCATAGCATCTGAGGGCCCGGAGTACCTTTTTAGTGGGGGTTTTGCCATGATTCTGTTTCTGTCAAGACTGTAGCAAAATGGATGACGTTACAGTGATCATCATATTTTTATCAAAGACTTTGTCTCCAAAGCTGACAAAGCCTGACTTAGATTCCTGTGCTAACAATGTGTCATCAGAGGACATTACTGTATTTAAGGCTGGCATTAATTGCCTTAATTTGGAGCGATGGCGTAACTTTCTCATGGAGTGAAGCTCATTTGACCTGTTTCCCTGCACTCTGTATGTGCGACTCTGATACTCCAGATGGATTGCTGTTTAGGATACTCTGCGGTCTTGTGAATCCTTCCCATTTTCAAAAGGAGCCCAATGCTTTCCCAGTACACCACCTAGCTGCCTTGCACTCATAATTACATATAGTTACCTAGTGCATAATTGCTGGTGTCTCCTCCTCCTGTGTTTCTTCGTCACCCAGGGCGATTGGTCACGTGCTGTCCTGACATAAAGCTAGAGCAGGATGTCATCTGACATGAGGGACAACCAGTTGCCTAGCAAGCACTAAGATGCATTTATCATGGTATTGAAATGGGTTGCAGGGTACACAGGGCGCCCAGCTGAAGACCTAGATGATGAGATTAATGAAAATGGTGCATTATTTGAGACTTGTGCATCTGTTTGAAGATGCGGTTAATCACAATGTTCTCAACTTCTCTATAACTTAACTGATAGGGATGTACTAAGCTGAAGATGTTAAGATGTCGTTCATAGTTATGATTCCCACTAACTTGTAGCGTAAACCTTCCTCCCTGAACTAATCGGATCACTTAATTGCTATTGGCGTATCATGACCTAAAAGCATTGCACTGAGAAGGTGACGCCGTCACTTGGCTGGCAATCGCACCTTTTTATCTAGGTACTGATGTAGGTGCTAGAGTTGTGTAGAGAGTGGTAGCAAATGGGCATAGGATTGAGAGATGTACACCAGGTTGCACATGAAAACTGATATTTGAATTTTTAGTAAGCTGTGGATTTTCCCAATATTACTGACATCATAGTACTTATTATCAAGGCTTAGAAAATCTGTTTTTTATTGCTGTGCATACATTAGAAAATATTCAAGTTCTAAAGGACTAACAGTGGACTTTTCCATCTGCAGAATATACTGAATGACCAGAGGTGGCAGTGTTGCGGAAGAGAATTTGTCTGCGTTGCTGAGACCGCCCCCCCCCCCCAAAAAAAGATGCCATTCCTCAGCACTCTGCCTTCCTTCATCAATTTACATGGTAAGTCAAACTCACGTTGAATTCTTTTTCTTGTCATTAAATAAGTTCATAGCATCTGAGGGCCCGGAGTACCTTTTTAGTGGGGGTTTTGCCATGATTCTGTTTCTGTCAAGACTGTAGCAAAATGGATTACGTTACGGTGATCATCATATTTTTATCAAAGACTTTGTCTCCAAAGCTGACAAAGCCTGACTTAGATTCCTGTGCTAACAATGTGTCATCAGAGGACATTACTGTATTTAAGGCTGGCATTAATTGCCTTAATTTGGAGCGATGGCGTAACTTTCTCATGGAGTGAAGCTCATTTGACCTGTTTCCCTGCACTCTGTATGTGCGACTCTCATACTCCAGATGGATTGCTGTTTAGGATACTCTGCGGTCTTGCGAATCCATCCCATTTTCAAAAGGAGCCCAATGCTTTCCCAGTACACCACCTAGCTGCCTTGCACTCATAATTACATATAGTTACCTAGTGCATAATTGCTGGTGTCTCCTCCTCCTGTGTTTCTTCGTCACCCTGGGCGATTGGTCACGTGCTGTCCTGACATAAAGCTAGAGCAGGATGTCATCTGACATGAGGGACAACCAGTTGCCTAGCAAGCACTAAGATGCATTTATCATGGTATTGAAATGGGTTGCAGGGTACACAGGGCGCCCAGCTGAAGACCTAGATGATGAGATTAATGAAAATGGTGCATTATTTGAGACTTGTGCATCTGTTTGAAGATGCGGTTAATCACAATGTTCTCAACTTCTCTATAACTTAACTGATAGGGATGTACTAAGCTGAAGATGTTAAGATGTCGTTCATAGTTATGATTCCCACTAACTTGTAGCGTAAACCTTCCTCCCTGAACTAATCGGATCACTTAATTGCTATTGGCGTATCATGACCTAAAAGCATTGCACTGAGAAGGTGACGCCGTCACTTGGCTGGCAATCGCACCTTTTTATCTAGGTACTGATGTAGGTGCTAGAGTTGTGTAGAGAGTGGTAGCAAATGGGCATAGGATTGAGAGATGTACACCAGGTTGCACATGAAAACTGATATTTGAATTTTTAGTAAGCTGTGGATTTTCCCAATATTACTGACATCATAGTACTTATTATCAAGGCTTAGAAAATCTGTTTTTTATTGCTGTGCATACATTAGAAAATATTCAAGTTCTAAAGGACTAACAGTGGACTTTTCCATCTGCAGAATATACTGAATGACCAGAGGTGGCAGTGTTGCGGAAGAGAATTTGTCTGCGTTGCTGAGACCGCCCCCCCCCCCCCCCAAAAAAAAAGATGCCATTCCTCAGCACTCTGCCTTCCTTCATCAATTTACATGGTAAGTCAAACTCACGTTGAATTCTTTTTCTTGTCATTAAATAAGTTCATAGCATCTGAGGGCCCGGAGTACCTTTTTAGTGGGGGTTTTGCCATGATTCTGTTTCTGTCAAGACTGTAGCAAAATGGATGACGTTACAGTGATCATCATATTTTTATCAAAGACTTTGTCTCCAAAGCTGACAAAGCCTGACTTAGATTCCTGTGCTAACAATGTGTCATCAGAGGACATTACTGTATTTAAGGCTGGCATTAATTGCCTTAATTTGGAGCGATGGCGTAACTTTCTCATGGAGTGAAGCTCATTTGACCTGTTTCCCTGCACTCTGTATGTGCGACTCTGATACTCCAGATGGATTGCTGTTTAGGATACTCTGCGGTCTTGTGAATCCTTCCCATTTTCAAAAGGAGCCCAATGCTTTCCCAGTACACCACCTAGCTGCCTTGCACTCATAATTACATATAGTTACCTAGTGCATAATTGCTGGTGTCTCCTCCTCCTGTGTTTCTTCGTCACCCAGGGCGATTGGTCACGTGCTGTCCTGACATAAAGCTAGAGCAGGATGTCATCTGACATGAGGGACAACCAGTTGCCTAGCAAGCACTAAGATGCATTTATCATGGTATTGAAATGGGTTGCAGGGTACACAGGGCGCCCAGCTGAAGACCTAGATGATGAGATTAATGAAAATGGTGCATTATTTGAGACTTGTGCATCTGTTTGAAGATGCGGTTAATCACAATGTTCTCAACTTCTCTATAACTTAACTGATAGGGATGTACTAAGCTGAAGATGTTAAGATGTCGTTCATAGTTATGATTCCCACTAACTTGTAGCGTAAACCTTCCTCCCTGAACTAATCGGATCACTTAATTGCTATTGGCGTATCATGACCTAAAAGCATTGCACTGAGAAGGTGACGCCGTCACTTGGCTGGCAATCGCACCTTTTTATCTAGGTACTGATGTAGGTGCTAGAGTTGTGTAGAGAGTGGTAGCAAATGGGCATAGGATTGAGAGATGTACACCAGGTTGCACATGAAAACTGATATTTGAATTTTTAGTAAGCTGTGGATTTTCCCAATATTACTGACATCATAGTACTTATTATCAAGGCTTAGAAAATCTGTTTTTTATTGCTGTGCATACATTAGAAAATATTCAAGTTCTAAAGGACTAACAGTGGACTTTTCCATCTGCAGAATATACTGAATGACCAGAGGTGGCAGTGTTGCGGAAGAGAATTTGTCTGCGTTGCTGAGACCGCCCCCCCCCCCCAAAAAAAGATGCCATTCCTCAGCACTCTGCCTTCCTTCATCAATTTACATGGTAAGTCAAACTCACGTTGAATTCTTTTTCTTGTCATTAAATAAGTTCATAGCATCTGAGGGCCCGGAGTACCTTTTTAGTGGGGGTTTTGCCATGATTCTGTTTCTGTCAAGACTGTAGCAAAATGGATTACGTTACGGTGATCATCATATTTTTATCAAAGACTTTGTCTCCAAAGCTGACAAAGCCTGACTTAGATTCCTGTGCTAACAATGTGTCATCAGAGGACATTACTGTATTTAAGGCTGGCATTAATTGCCTTAATTTGGAGCGATGGCGTAACTTTCTCATGGAGTGAAGCTCATTTGACCTGTTTCCCTGCACTCTGTATGTGCGACTCTCATACTCCAGATGGATTGCTGTTTAGGATACTCTGCGGTCTTGCGAATCCATCCCATTTTCAAAAGGAGCCCAATGCTTTCCCAGTACACCACCTAGCTGCCTTGCACTCATAATTACATATAGTTACCTAGTGCATAATTGCTGGTGTCTCCTCCTCCTGTGTTTCTTCGTCACCCAGGGCGATTGGTCACGTGCTGTCCTGACATAAAGCTAGAGCAGGATGTCATCTGACATGAGGGACAACCAGTTGCCTAGCAAGCACTAAGATGCATTTATCATGGTATTGAAATGGGTTGCAGGGTACACAGGGCGCCCAGCTGAAGACCTAGATGATGAGATTAATGAAAATGGTGCATTATTTGAGACTTGTGCATCTGTTTGAAGATGCGGTTAATCACAATGTTCTCAACTTCTCTATAACTTAACTGATAGGGATGTACTAAGCTGAAGATGTTAAGATGTCGTTCATAGTTATGATTCCCACTAACTTGTAGCGTAAACCTTCCTCCCTGAACTAATCGGATCACTTAATTGCTATTGGCGTATCATGACCTAAAAGCATTGCACTGAGAAGGTGACGCCGTCACTTGGCTGGCAATCGCACCTTTTTATCTAGGTACTGATGTAGGTGCTAGAGTTGTGTAGAGAGTGGTAGCAAATGGGCATAGGATTGAGAGATGTACACCAGGTTGCACATGAAAACTGATATTTGAATTTTTAGTAAGCTGTGGATTTTCCCAATATTACTGACATCATAGTACTTATTATCAAGGCTTAGAAAATCTGTTTTTTATTGCTGTGCATACATTAGAAAATATTCAAGTTCTAAAGGACTAACAGTGGACTTTTCCATCTGCAGAATATACTGAATGACCAGAGGTGGCAGTGTTGCGGAAGAGAATTTGTCTGCGTTGCTGAGACCGCCCCCCCCCCCCCCAAAAAAAAAGATGCCATTCCTCAGCACTCTGCCTTCCTTCATCAATTTACATGGTAAGTCAAACTCACGTTGAATTCTTTTTCTTGTCATTAAATAAGTTCATAGCATCTGAGGGCCCGGAGTACCTTTTTAGTGGGGGTTTTGCCATGATTCTGTTTCTGTCAAGACTGTAGCAAAATGGATGACGTTACAGTGATCATCATATTTTTATCAAAGACTTTGTCTCCAAAGCTGACAAAGCCTGACTTAGATTCCTGTGCTAACAATGTGTCATCAGAGGACATTACTGTATTTAAGGCTGGCATTAATTGCCTTAATTTGGAGTGATGGCGTTACTTTCTCATGGAGTGAAGCTCATTTGACCTGTTTCCCTGCACTCTGTATGTGCGACTCTGATACTCCAGATGGATTGCTGTTTAGGATACTCTGCGGTCTTGTGAATCCATCCCATTTTCAAAAGGAGCCCAATGCTTTCCCAGTACACCACCTAGCTGCCTTGCACTCATAATTACATATAGTTATCTAGTGCATAATTGCTGGTGTCTCCTCCTCCTGTGTTTCTTCGTCACCCAGGGCGATTGGTCACGTGCTGTCCTGTCATAAAGCTAGAGCAGGATGTCATCTGACATGAGGGACAATCAGTTGCCTAGCAAGCACTAAGATGCATTTATCATGGTATTGAAATGGGTTGCAGGGTACACAGGGCGCCCAGCTGAAGACCTAGATGATGAGATTAATGAAAATGGTGCATTATTTGAGACTTGTGCATCTGTTTGAAGATGCGGTTAATCACAATGTTCTCAACTTCTCTATAACTTAACTGATAGGGATGTACTAAGCTGAAGATGTTAAGATGTCGTTCATAGTTATTATTCCCACTAACTTGTAGCGTAAACCTTCCTCCCTGAACTAATCGGATCACTTAATTGCTATTGGCGTATCATGACCTAAAAGCATTGCACTGAGAAGGTGACGCCGTCACTTGCCTGGCAATCGCACCTTTTTATCTAGGTACTGATGTAAGTGCTAGAGTTGTGTAGAGAGTGGTAGCAAATGGGCATAGGATTGAGAGATGTACACCAGGTTGAACATGAAAACTGATATTTTAATTTTTAGTAAGCTGTGGATTTTCCCAATATTACTGACATCATAGTACTTATTATCAAGGCTTAGAAAATCTGTTTTTTATTGCTGTGCATACATTAGAAAATATTCAAGTTCTAAAGGACTAACAGTGGACTTTTCCATCTGCAGAATATACTGAATGACCAGAGGTGGCAGTGTTGCGGAAGAGAATTTGTCTGCGTTGCTGAGACCGCCCCCCCCCAAAAAAAAGATGCCATTCCTCAGCACTCTGCCTTCCTTCATCAATTTACATGGTAAGTCAAACTCACGTTGAATTCTTTTTCTTGTCATTAAATAAGTTCATAGCATCTGAGGGCCCGGAGTACCTTTTTAGTGGGGGTTTTGCCATGATTCTGTTTCTGTCAAGACTGTAGCAAAATGGATTACGTTACGGTGATCATCATATTTTTATCAAAGACTTTGTCTCCAAAGCTGACAAAGCCTGACTTAGATTCCTGTGCTAACAATGTGTCATCAGAGGACATTACTGTATTTAAGGCTGGCATTAATTGCCTTAATTTGGAGCGATGGCGTAACTTTCTCATGGAGTGAAGCTCATTTGACCTGTTTCCCTGCACTCTGTATGTGCGACTCTCATACTCCAGATGGATTGCTGTTTAGGATACTCTGCGGTCTTGCGAATCCATCCCATTTTCAAAAGGAGCCCAATGCTTTCCCAGTACACCACCTAGCTGCCTTGCACTCATAATTACATATAGTTACCTAGTGCATAATTGCTGGTGTCTCCTCCTCCTGTGTTTCTTCGTCACCCAGGGCGATTGGTCACGTGCTGTCCTGACATAAAGCTAGAGCAGGATGTCATCTGACATGAGGGACAACCAGTTGCCTAGCAAGCACTAAGATGCATTTATCATGGTATTGAAATGGGTTGCAGGGTACACAGGGCGCCCAGCTGAAGACCTAGATGATGAGATTAATGAAAATGGTGCATTATTTGAGACTTGTGCATCTGTTTGAAGATGCGGTTAATCACAATGTTCTCAACTTCTCTATAACTTAACTGATAGGGATGTACTAAGCTGAAGATGTTAAGATGTCGTTCATAGTTATGATTCCCACTAACTTGTAGCGTAAACCTTCCTCCCTGAACTAATCGGATCACTTAATTGCTATTGGCGTATCATGACCTAAAAGCATTGCACTGAGAAGGTGACGCCGTCACTTGGCTGGCAATCGCACCTTTTTATCTAGGTACTGATGTAGGTGCTAGAGTTGTGTAGAGAGTGGTAGCAAATGGGCATAGGATTGAGAGATGTACACCAGGTTGCACATGAAAACTGATATTTGAATTTTTAGTAAGCTGTGGATTTTCCCAATATTACTGACATCATAGTACTTATTATCAAGGCTTAGAAAATCTGTTTTTTATTGCTGTGCATACATTAGAAAATATTCAAGTTCTAAAGGACTAACAGTGGACTTTTCCATCTGCAGAATATACTGAATGACCAGAGGTGGCAGTGTTGCGGAAGAGAATTTGTCTGCGTTGCTGAGACCGCCCCCCCCCCCCCCAAAAAAAAAGATGCCATTCCTCAGCACTCTGCCTTCCTTCATCAATTTACATGGTAAGTCAAACTCACGTTGAATTCTTTTTCTTGTCATTAAATAAGTTCATAGCATCTGAGGGCCCGGAGTACCTTTTTAGTGGGGGTTTTGCCATGATTCTGTTTCTGTCAAGACTGTAGCAAAATGGATGACGTTACAGTGATCATCATATTTTTATCAAAGACTTTGTCTCCAAAGCTGACAAAGCCTGACTTAGATTCCTGTGCTAACAATGTGTCATCAGAGGACATTACTGTATTTAAGGCTGGCATTAATTGCCTTAATTTGGAGCGATGGCGTAACTTTCTCATGGAGTGAAGCTCATTTGACCTGTTTCCCTGCACTCTGTATGTGCGACTCTGATACTCCAGATGGATTGCTGTTTAGGATACTCTGCGGTCTTGTGAATCCTTCCCATTTTCAAAAGGAGCCCAATGCTTTCCCAGTACACCACCTAGCTGCCTTGCACTCATAATTACATATAGTTACCTAGTGCATAATTGCTGGTGTCTCCTCCTCCTGTGTTTCTTCGTCACCCAGGGCGATTGGTCACGTGCTGTCCTGACATAAAGCTAGAGCAGGATGTCATCTGACATGAGGGACAACCAGTTGCCTAGCAAGCACTAAGATGCATTTATCATGGTATTGAAATGGGTTGCAGGGTACACAGGGCGCCCAGCTGAAGACCTAGATGATGAGATTAATGAAAATGGTGCATTATTTGAGACTTGTGCATCTGTTTGAAGATGCGGTTAATCACAATGTTCTCAACTTCTCTATAACTTAACTGATAGGGATGTACTAAGCTGAAGATGTTAAGATGTCGTTCATAGTTATGATTCCCACTAACTTGTAGCGTAAACCTTCCTCCCTGAACTAATCGGATCACTTAATTGCTATTGGCGTATCATGACCTAAAAGCATTGCACTGAGAAGGTGACGCCGTCACTTGGCTGGCAATCGCACCTTTTTATCTAGGTACTGATGTAGGTGCTAGAGTTGTGTAGAGAGTGGTAGCAAATGGGCATAGGATTGAGAGATGTACACCAGGTTGCACATGAAAACTGATATTTGAATTTTTAGTAAGCTGTGGATTTTCCCAATATTACTGACATCATAGTACTTATTATCAAGGCTTAGAAAATCTGTTTTTTATTGCTGTGCATACATTAGAAAATATTCAAGTTCTAAAGGACTAACAGTGGACTTTTCCATCTGCAGAATATACTGAATGACCAGAGGTGGCAGTGTTGCGGAAGAGAATTTGTCTGCGTTGCTGAGACCGCCCCCCCCCCCCAAAAAAAGATGCCATTCCTCAGCACTCTGCCTTCCTTCATCAATTTACATGGTAAGTCAAACTCACGTTGAATTCTTTTTCTTGTCATTAAATAAGTTCATAGCATCTGAGGGCCCGGAGTACCTTTTTAGTGGGGGTTTTGCCATGATTCTGTTTCTGTCAAGACTGTAGCAAAATGGATTACGTTACGGTGATCATCATATTTTTATCAAAGACTTTGTCTCCAAAGCTGACAAAGCCTGACTTAGATTCCTGTGCTAACAATGTGTCATCAGAGGACATTACTGTATTTAAGGCTGGCATTAATTGCCTTAATTTGGAGCGATGGCGTAACTTTCTCATGGAGTGAAGCTCATTTGACCTGTTTCCCTGCACTCTGTATGTGCGACTCTCATACTCCAGATGGATTGCTGTTTAGGATACTCTGCGGTCTTGCGAATCCATCCCATTTTCAAAAGGAGCCCAATGCTTTCCCAGTACACCACCTAGCTGCCTTGCACTCATAATTACATATAGTTACCTAGTGCATAATTGCTGGTGTCTCCTCCTCCTGTGTTTCTTCGTCACCCTGGGCGATTGGTCACGTGCTGTCCTGACATAAAGCTAGAGCAGGATGTCATCTGACATGAGGGACAACCAGTTGCCTAGCAAGCACTAAGATGCATTTATCATGGTATTGAAATGGGTTGCAGGGTACACAGGGCGCCCAGCTGAAGACCTAGATGATGAGATTAATGAAAATGGTGCATTATTTGAGACTTGTGCATCTGTTTGAAGATGCGGTTAATCACAATGTTCTCAACTTCTCTATAACTTAACTGATAGGGATGTACTAAGCTGAAGATGTTAAGATGTCGTTCATAGTTATGATTCCCACTAACTTGTAGCGTAAACCTTCCTCCCTGAACTAATCGGATCACTTAATTGCTATTGGCGTATCATGACCTAAAAGCATTGCACTGAGAAGGTGACGCCGTCACTTGGCTGGCAATCGCACCTTTTTATCTAGGTACTGATGTAGGTGCTAGAGTTGTGTAGAGAGTGGTAGCAAATGGGCATAGGATTGAGAGATGTACACCAGGTTGCACATGAAAACTGATATTTGAATTTTTAGTAAGCTGTGGATTTTCCCAATATTACTGACATCATAGTACTTATTATCAAGGCTTAGAAAATCTGTTTTTTATTGCTGTGCATACATTAGAAAATATTCAAGTTCTAAAGGACTAACAGTGGACTTTTCCATCTGCAGAATATACTGAATGACCAGAGGTGGCAGTGTTGCGGAAGAGAATTTGTCTGCGTTGCTGAGACCGCCCCCCCCCCCCCCAAAAAAAAAGATGCCATTCCTCAGCACTCTGCCTTCCTTCATCAATTTACATGGTAAGTCAAACTCACGTTGAATTCTTTTTCTTGTCATTAAATAAGTTCATAGCATCTGAGGGCCCGGAGTACCTTTTTAGTGGGGGTTTTGCCATGATTCTGTTTCTGTCAAGACTGTAGCAAAATGGATGACGTTACAGTGATCATCATATTTTTATCAAAGACTTTGTCTCCAAAGCTGACAAAGCCTGACTTAGATTCCTGTGCTAACAATGTGTCATCAGAGGACATTACTGTATTTAAGGCTGGCATTAATTGCCTTAATTTGGAGCGATGGCGTAACTTTCTCATGGAGTGAAGCTCATTTGACCTGTTTCCCTGCACTCTGTATGTGCGACTCTGATACTCCAGATGGATTGCTGTTTAGGATACTCTGCGGTCTTGTGAATCCTTCCCATTTTCAAAAGGAGCCCAATGCTTTCCCAGTACACCACCTAGCTGCCTTGCACTCATAATTACATATAGTTACCTAGTGCATAATTGCTGGTGTCTCCTCCTCCTGTGTTTCTTCGTCACCCAGGGCGATTGGTCACGTGCTGTCCTGACATAAAGCTAGAGCAGGATGTCATCTGACATGAGGGACAACCAGTTGCCTAGCAAGCACTAAGATGCATTTATCATGGTATTGAAATGGGTTGCAGGGTACACAGGGCGCCCAGCTGAAGACCTAGATGATGAGATTAATGAAAATGGTGCATTATTTGAGACTTGTGCATCTGTTTGAAGATGCGGTTAATCACAATGTTCTCAACTTCTCTATAACTTAACTGATAGGGATGTACTAAGCTGAAGATGTTAAGATGTCGTTCATAGTTATGATTCCCACTAACTTGTAGCGTAAACCTTCCTCCCTGAACTAATCGGATCACTTAATTGCTATTGGCGTATCATGACCTAAAAGCATTGCACTGAGAAGGTGACGCCGTCACTTGGCTGGCAATCGCACCTTTTTATCTAGGTACTGATGTAGGTGCTAGAGTTGTGTAGAGAGTGGTAGCAAATGGGCATAGGATTGAGAGATGTACACCAGGTTGCACATGAAAACTGATATTTGAATTTTTAGTAAGCTGTGGATTTTCCCAATATTACTGACATCATAGTACTTATTATCAAGGCTTAGAAAATCTGTTTTTTATTGCTGTGCATACATTAGAAAATATTCAAGTTCTAAAGGACTAACAGTGGACTTTTCCATCTGCAGAATATACTGAATGACCAGAGGTGGCAGTGTTGCGGAAGAGAATTTGTCTGCGTTGCTGAGACCGCCCCCCCCCCCCAAAAAAAGATGCCATTCCTCAGCACTCTGCCTTCCTTCATCAATTTACATGGTAAGTCAAACTCACGTTGAATTCTTTTTCTTGTCATTAAATAAGTTCATAGCATCTGAGGGCCCGGAGTACCTTTTTAGTGGGGGTTTTGCCATGATTCTGTTTCTGTCAAGACTGTAGCAAAATGGATGACGTTACAGTGATCATCATATTTTTATCAAAGACTTTGTCTCCAAAGCTGACAAAGCCTGACTTAGATTCCTGTGCTAACAATGTGTCATCAGAGGACATTACTGTATTTAAGGCTGGCATTAATTGCCTTAATTTGGAGTGATGGCGTTACTTTCTCATGGAGTGAAGCTCATTTGACCTGTTTCCCTGCACTCTGTATGTGCGACTCTGATACTCCAGATGGATTGCTGTTTAGGATACTCTGCGGTCTTGTGAATCCATCCCATTTTCAAAAGGAGCCCAATGCTTTCCCAGTACACCACCTAGCTGCCTTGCACTCATAATTACATATAGTTATCTAGTGCATAATTGCTGGTGTCTCCTCCTCCTGTGTTTCTTCGTCACCCAGGGCGATTGGTCACGTGCTGTCCTGTCATAAAGCTAGAGCAGGATGTCATCTGACATGAGGGACAATCAGTTGCCTAGCAAGCACTAAGATGCATTTATCATGGTATTGAAATGGGTTGCAGGGTACACAGGGCGCCCAGCTGAAGACCTAGATGATGAGATTAATGAAAATGGTGCATTATTTGAGACTTGTGCATCTGTTTGAAGATGCGGTTAATCACAATGTTCTCAACTTCTCTATAACTTAACTGATAGGGATGTACTAAGCTGAAGATGTTAAGATGTCGTTCATAGTTATTATTCCCACTAACTTGTAGCGTAAACCTTCCTCCCTGAACTAATCGGATCACTTAATTGCTATTGGCGTATCATGACCTAAAAGCATTGCACTGAGAAGGTGACGCCGTCACTTGCCTGGCAATCGCACCTTTTTATCTAGGTACTGATGTAAGTGCTAGAGTTGTGTAGAGAGTGGTAGCAAATGGGCATAGGATTGAGAGATGTACACCAGGTTGAACATGAAAACTGATATTTTAATTTTTAGTAAGCTGTGGATTTTCCCAATATTACTGACATCATAGTACTTATTATCAAGGCTTAGAAAATCTGTTTTTTATTGCTGTGCATACATTAGAAAATATTCAAGTTCTAAAGGACTAACAGTGGACTTTTCCATCTGCAGAATATACTGAATGACCAGAGGTGGCAGTGTTGCGGAAGAGAATTTGTCTGCGTTGCTGAGACCGCCCCCCCCCAAAAAAAAGATGCCATTCCTCAGCACTCTGCCTTCCTTCATCAATTTACATGGTAAGTCAAACTCACGTTGAATTCTTTTTCTTGTCATTAAATAAGTTCATAGCATCTGAGGGCCCGGAGTACCTTTTTAGTGGGGGTTTTGCCATGATTCTGTTTCTGTCAAGACTGTAGCAAAATGGATGACGTTACAGTGATCATCATATTTTTATCAAAGACTTTGTCTCCAAAGCTGACAAAGCCTGACTTAGATTCCTGTGCTAACAATGTGTCATCAGAGGACATTACTGTATTTAAGGCTGGCATTAATTGCCTTAATTTGGAGTGATGGCGTTACTTTCTCATGGAGTGAAGCTCATTTGACCTGTTTCCCTGCACTCTGTATGTGCGACTCTGATACTCCAGATGGATTGCTGTTTAGGATACTCTGCGGTCTTGTGAATCCATCCCATTTTCAAAAGGAGCCCAATGCTTTCCCAGTACACCACCTAGCTGCCTTGCACTCATAATTACATATAGTTATCTAGTGCATAATTGCTGGTGTCTCCTCCTCCTGTGTTTCTTCGTCACCCAGGGCGATTGGTCACGTGCTGTCCTGTCATAAAGCTAGAGCAGGATGTCATCTGACATGAGGGACAATCAGTTGCCTAGCAAGCACTAAGATGCATTTATCATGGTATTGAAATGGGTTGCAGGGTACACAGGGCGCCCAGCTGAAGACCTAGATGATGAGATTAATGAAAATGGTGCATTATTTGAGACTTGTGCATCTGTTTGAAGATGCGGTTAATCACAATGTTCTCAACTTCTCTATAACTTAACTGATAGGGATGTACTAAGCTGAAGATGTTAAGATGTCGTTCATAGTTATGATTCCCACTAACTTGTAGTGTAAACCTTCCTCCCTGAACTAATCGGATCACTTAATTGCTATTGGCGTATCATGACCTAAAAGCATTGCACTGAGAAGGTGACGCCGTCACTTGGCTGGCAATCGCACCTTTTTATCTAGGTACTGATGTAGGTGCTAGAGTTGTGTAGAGAGTGGTAGCAAATGGGCATAGGATTGAGAGATGTACACCAGGTTGCACATGAAAACTGATATTTGAATTTTTAGTAAGCTGTGGATTTTCCCAATATTACTGACATCATAGTACTTATTATCAAGGCTTAGAAAATCTGTTTTTTATTGCTGTGCATACATTAGAAAATATTCAAGTTCTAAAGGACTAACAGTGGACTTTTCCATCTGCAGAATATACTGAATGACCAGAGGTGGCAGTGTTGCGGAAGAGAATTTGTCTGCGTTGCTGAGACCGCCCCCCAAAAAAAAAGATGCCATTCCTCAGCACTCTGCCTTCCTTCATCAATTTACATGGTAAGTCAAACTCACGTTGAATTCTTTTTCTTGTCATTAAATAAGTTCATAGCATCTGAGGGCCCGGAGTACCTTTTTAGTGGGGGTTTTGCCATGATTCTGTTTCTGTCAAGACTGTAGCAAAATGGATTACGTTACGGTGATCATCATATTTTTATCAAAGACTTTGTCTCCAAAGCTGACAAAGCCTGACTTAGATTCCTGTGCTAACAATGTGTCATCAGAGGACATTACTGTATTTAAGGCTGGCATTAATTGCCTTAATTTGGAGCGATGGCGTAACTTTCTCATGGAGTGAAGCTCATTTGACCTGTTTCCCTGCACTCTGTATGTGCGACTCTGATACTCCAGATGGATTGCTGTTTAGGATACTCTGCGGTCCTGCGAATCCATCCCATTTTCAAAAGGAGCCCAATGCTTTCCCAGTACACCACCTAGCTGCCTTGCACTCATAATTACATATAGTTTTCTAGTGCATAATTGCTGGTGTCTCCTCCTCCTGTGTTTCTTCGTCACCCAGGGCGATTGGTCACGTGCTGTCCTGTCATAAAGCTAGAGCAGGATGTCATCTGACATGAGGGACAATCAGTTGCCTAGCAAGCACTAAGATGCATTTATCATGGTATTGAAATGGGTTGCAGGGTACACAGGGCGCCCAGCTGAAGACCTAGATGATGAGATTAATGAAAATGGTGCATTATTTGAGACTTGTGCATCTGTTTGAAGATGCGGTTAATCACAATGTTCTCAACTTCTCTAACTTAACTGATAGGGATGTACTAAGCTGAAGATGTTAAGATGTCGTTCATAGTTATTATTCCCACTAACTTGTAGCGTAAACCTTCCTCCCTGAACTAATCGGATCACTTAATTGCTATTGGCGTATCATGACCTAAAAGCATTGCACTGAGAAGGTGACGCCGTCACTTGGCTGGCAATCGCACCTTTTTATCTAGGTACTGATGTAGGTGCTAGAGTTGTGTAGAGAGTGGTAGCAAATGGGCATAGGATTGAGAGATGTACACCAGGTTGCACATGAAAACTGATATTTGAATTTTTAGTAAGCTGTGGATTTTCCCAATATTACTGACATCATAGTACTTATTATCAAGGCTTAGAAAATCTGTTTTTTATTGCTGTGCATACATTAGAAAATATTCAAGTTCTAAAGGACTAACAGTGGACTTTTCCATCTGCAGAATATACTGAATGACCAGAGGTGGCAGTGTTGCGGAAGAGAATTTGTCTGCGTTGCTGAGACCGCCCCCCCCCCCCAAAAAAAGATGCCATTCCTCAGCACTCTGCCTTCCTTCATCAATTTACATGGTAAGTCAAACTCACGTTGAATTCTTTTTCTTGTCATTAAATAAGTTCATAGCATCTGAGGGCCCGGAGTACCTTTTTAGTGGGGGTTTTGCCATGATTCTGTTTCTGTCAAGACTGTAGCAAAATGGATTACGTTACGGTGATCATCATATTTTTATCAAAGACTTTGTCTCCAAAGCTGACAAAGCCTGACTTAGATTCCTGTGCTAACAATGTGTCATCAGAGGACATTACTGTATTTAAGGCTGGCATTAATTGCCTTAATTTGGAGCGATGGCGTAACTTTCTCATGGAGTGAAGCTCATTTGACCTGTTTCCCTGCACTCTGTATGTGCGACTCTCATACTCCAGATGGATTGCTGTTTAGGATACTCTGCGGTCTTGCGAATCCATCCCATTTTCAAAAGGAGCCCAATGCTTTCCCAGTACACCACCTAGCTGCCTTGCACTCATAATTACATATAGTTACCTAGTGCATAATTGCTGGTGTCTCCTCCTCCTGTGTTTCTTCGTCACCCTGGGCGATTGGTCACGTGCTGTCCTGACATAAAGCTAGAGCAGGATGTCATCTGACATGAGGGACAACCAGTTGCCTAGCAAGCACTAAGATGCATTTATCATGGTATTGAAATGGGTTGCAGGGTACACAGGGCGCCCAGCTGAAGACCTAGATGATGAGATTAATGAAAATGGTGCATTATTTGAGACTTGTGCATCTGTTTGAAGATGCGGTTAATCACAATGTTCTCAACTTCTCTATAACTTAACTGATAGGGATGTACTAAGCTGAAGATGTTAAGATGTCGTTCATAGTTATGATTCCCACTAACTTGTAGCGTAAACCTTCCTCCCTGAACTAATCGGATCACTTAATTGCTATTGGCGTATCATGACCTAAAAGCATTGCACTGAGAAGGTGACGCCGTCACTTGGCTGGCAATCGCACCTTTTTATCTAGGTACTGATGTAGGTGCTAGAGTTGTGTAGAGAGTGGTAGCAAATGGGCATAGGATTGAGAGATGTACACCAGGTTGCACATGAAAACTGATATTTGAATTTTTAGTAAGCTGTGGATTTTCCCAATATTACTGACATCATAGTACTTATTATCAAGGCTTAGAAAATCTGTTTTTTATTGCTGTGCATACATTAGAAAATATTCAAGTTCTAAAGGACTAACAGTGGACTTTTCCATCTGCAGAATATACTGAATGACCAGAGGTGGCAGTGTTGCGGAAGAGAATTTGTCTGCGTTGCTGAGACCGCCCCCCCCCCCCCCCAAAAAAAAAGATGCCATTCCTCAGCACTCTGCCTTCCTTCATCAATTTACATGGTAAGTCAAACTCACGTTGAATTCTTTTTCTTGTCATTAAATAAGTTCATAGCATCTGAGGGCCCGGAGTACCTTTTTAGTGGGGGTTTTGCCATGATTCTGTTTCTGTCAAGACTGTAGCAAAATGGATGACGTTACAGTGATCATCATATTTTTATCAAAGACTTTGTCTCCAAAGCTGACAAAGCCTGACTTAGATTCCTGTGCTAACAATGTGTCATCAGAGGACATTACTGTATTTAAGGCTGGCATTAATTGCCTTAATTTGGAGCGATGGCGTAACTTTCTCATGGAGTGAAGCTCATTTGACCTGTTTCCCTGCACTCTGTATGTGCGACTCTGATACTCCAGATGGATTGCTGTTTAGGATACTCTGCGGTCTTGTGAATCCTTCCCATTTTCAAAAGGAGCCCAATGCTTTCCCAGTACACCACCTAGCTGCCTTGCACTCATAATTACATATAGTTACCTAGTGCATAATTGCTGGTGTCTCCTCCTCCTGTGTTTCTTCGTCACCCAGGGCGATTGGTCACGTGCTGTCCTGACATAAAGCTAGAGCAGGATGTCATCTGACATGAGGGACAACCAGTTGCCTAGCAAGCACTAAGATGCATTTATCATGGTATTGAAATGGGTTGCAGGGTACACAGGGCGCCCAGCTGAAGACCTAGATGATGAGATTAATGAAAATGGTGCATTATTTGAGACTTGTGCATCTGTTTGAAGATGCGGTTAATCACAATGTTCTCAACTTCTCTATAACTTAACTGATAGGGATGTACTAAGCTGAAGATGTTAAGATGTCGTTCATAGTTATGATTCCCACTAACTTGTAGCGTAAACCTTCCTCCCTGAACTAATCGGATCACTTAATTGCTATTGGCGTATCATGACCTAAAAGCATTGCACTGAGAAGGTGACGCCGTCACTTGGCTGGCAATCGCACCTTTTTATCTAGGTACTGATGTAGGTGCTAGAGTTGTGTAGAGAGTGGTAGCAAATGGGCATAGGATTGAGAGATGTACACCAGGTTGCACATGAAAACTGATATTTGAATTTTTAGTAAGCTGTGGATTTTCCCAATATTACTGACATCATAGTACTTATTATCAAGGCTTAGAAAATCTGTTTTTTATTGCTGTGCATACATTAGAAAATATTCAAGTTCTAAAGGACTAACAGTGGACTTTTCCATCTGCAGAATATACTGAATGACCAGAGGTGGCAGTGTTGCGGAAGAGAATTTGTCTGCGTTGCTGAGACCGCCCCCCCCCCCCAAAAAAAGATGCCATTCCTCAGCACTCTGCCTTCCTTCATCAATTTACATGGTAAGTCAAACTCACGTTGAATTCTTTTTCTTGTCATTAAATAAGTTCATAGCATCTGAGGGCCCGGAGTACCTTTTTAGTGGGGGTTTTGCCATGATTCTGTTTCTGTCAAGACTGTAGCAAAATGGATGACGTTACAGTGATCATCATATTTTTATCAAAGACTTTGTCTCCAAAGCTGACAAAGCCTGACTTAGATTCCTGTGCTAACAATGTGTCATCAGAGGACATTACTGTATTTAAGGCTGGCATTAATTGCCTTAATTTGGAGTGATGGCGTTACTTTCTCATGGAGTGAAGCTCATTTGACCTGTTTCCCTGCACTCTGTATGTGCGACTCTGATACTCCAGATGGATTGCTGTTTAGGATACTCTGCGGTCTTGTGAATCCATCCCATTTTCAAAAGGAGCCCAATGCTTTCCCAGTACACCACCTAGCTGCCTTGCACTCATAATTACATATAGTTATCTAGTGCATAATTGCTGGTGTCTCCTCCTCCTGTGTTTCTTCGTCACCCAGGGCGATTGGTCACGTGCTGTCCTGTCATAAAGCTAGAGCAGGATGTCATCTGACATGAGGGACAATCAGTTGCCTAGCAAGCACTAAGATGCATTTATCATGGTATTGAAATGGGTTGCAGGGTACACAGGGCGCCCAGCTGAAGACCTAGATGATGAGATTAATGAAAATGGTGCATTATTTGAGACTTGTGCATCTGTTTGAAGATGCGGTTAATCACAATGTTCTCAACTTCTCTATAACTTAACTGATAGGGATGTACTAAGCTGAAGATGTTAAGATGTCGTTCATAGTTATTATTCCCACTAACTTGTAGCGTAAACCTTCCTCCCTGAACTAATCGGATCACTTAATTGCTATTGGCGTATCATGACCTAAAAGCATTGCACTGAGAAGGTGACGCCGTCACTTGCCTGGCAATCGCACCTTTTTATCTAGGTACTGATGTAAGTGCTAGAGTTGTGTAGAGAGTGGTAGCAAATGGGCATAGGATTGAGAGATGTACACCAGGTTGAACATGAAAACTGATATTTTAATTTTTAGTAAGCTGTGGATTTTCCCAATATTACTGACATCATAGTACTTATTATCAAGGCTTAGAAAATCTGTTTTTTATTGCTGTGCATACATTAGAAAATATTCAAGTTCTAAAGGACTAACAGTGGACTTTTCCATCTGCAGAATATACTGAATGACCAGAGGTGGCAGTGTTGCGGAAGAGAATTTGTCTGCGTTGCTGAGACCGCCCCCCCCCAAAAAAAAGATGCCATTCCTCAGCACTCTGCCTTCCTTCATCAATTTACATGGTAAGTCAAACTCACGTTGAATTCTTTTTCTTGTCATTAAATAAGTTCATAGCATCTGAGGGCCCGGAGTACCTTTTTAGTGGGGGTTTTGCCATGATTCTGTTTCTGTCAAGACTGTAGCAAAATGGATGACGTTACAGTGATCATCATATTTTTATCAAAGACTTTGTCTCCAAAGCTGACAAAGCCTGACTTAGATTCCTGTGCTAACAATGTGTCATCAGAGGACATTACTGTATTTAAGGCTGGCATTAATTGCCTTAATTTGGAGTGATGGCGTTACTTTCTCATGGAGTGAAGCTCATTTGACCTGTTTCCCTGCACTCTGTATGTGCGACTCTGATACTCCAGATGGATTGCTGTTTAGGATACTCTGCGGTCTTGTGAATCCATCCCATTTTCAAAAGGAGCCCAATGCTTTCCCAGTACACCACCTAGCTGCCTTGCACTCATAATTACATATAGTTATCTAGTGCATAATTGCTGGTGTCTCCTCCTCCTGTGTTTCTTCGTCACCCAGGGCGATTGGTCACGTGCTGTCCTGTCATAAAGCTAGAGCAGGATGTCATCTGACATGAGGGACAATCAGTTGCCTAGCAAGCACTAAGATGCATTTATCATGGTATTGAAATGGGTTGCAGGGTACACAGGGCGCCCAGCTGAAGACCTAGATGATGAGATTAATGAAAATGGTGCATTATTTGAGACTTGTGCATCTGTTTGAAGATGCGGTTAATCACAATGTTCTCAACTTCTCTATAACTTAACTGATAGGGATGTACTAAGCTGAAGATGTTAAGATGTCGTTCATAGTTATGATTCCCACTAACTTGTAGTGTAAACCTTCCTCCCTGAACTAATCGGATCACTTAATTGCTATTGGCGTATCATGACCTAAAAGCATTGCACTGAGAAGGTGACGCCGTCACTTGGCTGGCAATCGCACCTTTTTATCTAGGTACTGATGTAGGTGCTAGAGTTGTGTAGAGAGTGGTAGCAAATGGGCATAGGATTGAGAGATGTACACCAGGTTGCACATGAAAACTGATATTTGAATTTTTAGTAAGCTGTGGATTTTCCCAATATTACTGACATCATAGTACTTATTATCAAGGCTTAGAAAATCTGTTTTTTATTGCTGTGCATACATTAGAAAATATTCAAGTTCTAAAGGACTAACAGTGGACTTTTCCATCTGCAGAATATACTGAATGACCAGAGGTGGCAGTGTTGCGGAAGAGAATTTGTCTGCGTTGCTGAGACCGCCCCCCAAAAAAAAAGATGCCATTCCTCAGCACTCTGCCTTCCTTCATCAATTTACATGGTAAGTCAAACTCACGTTGAATTCTTTTTCTTGTCATTAAATAAGTTCATAGCATCTGAGGGCCCGGAGTACCTTTTTAGTGGGGGTTTTGCCATGATTCTGTTTCTGTCAAGACTGTAGCAAAATGGATTACGTTACGGTGATCATCATATTTTTATCAAAGACTTTGTCTCCAAAGCTGACAAAGCCTGACTTAGATTCCTGTGCTAACAATGTGTCATCAGAGGACATTACTGTATTTAAGGCTGGCATTAATTGCCTTAATTTGGAGCGATGGCGTAACTTTCTCATGGAGTGAAGCTCATTTGACCTGTTTCCCTGCACTCTGTATGTGCGACTCTGATACTCCAGATGGATTGCTGTTTAGGATACTCTGCGGTCCTGCGAATCCATCCCATTTTCAAAAGGAGCCCAATGCTTTCCCAGTACACCACCTAGCTGCCTTGCACTCATAATTACATATAGTTTTCTAGTGCATAATTGCTGGTGTCTCCTCCTCCTGTGTTTCTTCGTCACCCAGGGCGATTGGTCACGTGCTGTCCTGTCATAAAGCTAGAGCAGGATGTCATCTGACATGAGGGACAATCAGTTGCCTAGCAAGCACTAAGATGCATTTATCATGGTATTGAAATGGGTTGCAGGGTACACAGGGCGCCCAGCTGAAGACCTAGATGATGAGATTAATGAAAATGGTGCATTATTTGAGACTTGTGCATCTGTTTGAAGATGCGGTTAATCACAATGTTCTCAACTTCTCTAACTTAACTGATAGGGATGTACTAAGCTGAAGATGTTAAGATGTCGTTCATAGTTATTATTCCCACTAACTTGTAGCGTAAACCTTCCTCCCTGAACTAATCGGATCACTTAATTGCTATTGGCGTATCATGACCTAAAAGCATTGCACTGAGAAGGTGACGCCGTCACTTGGCTGGCAATCGCACCTTTTTATCTAGGTACTGATGTAGGTGCTAGAGTTGTGTAGAGAGTGGTAGCAAATGGGCATAGGATTGAGAGATGTACACCAGGTTGAACATGAAAACTGATATTTTAATTTTTAGTAAGCTGTGGATTTTCCCAATATTACTGACATCATAGTACTTATTATCAAGGCTTAGAAAATCTGTTTTTTATTGCTGTGCATACATTAGAAAATATTCAAGTTCTAAAGGACTAACAGTGGACTTTTCCATCTGCAGAATATACTGAATGACCAGAGGTGGCAGTGTTGCAGAAGAGAATTTGTCTGCGTTGCTGAGACCGCCCCCCCCCCAAAAAAAAGATGCCATTCCTCAGCACTCTGCCTTCCTTCATCAATTTACATGGTAAGTCAAACTCACGTTGAATTCTTTTTCTTGTCATTAAATAAGTTCATAGCATCTGAGGGCCCGGAGTACCTTTTTAGTGGGGGTTTTGCCATGATTCTGTTTCTGTCAAGACTGTAGCAAAATGGATTACGTTACGGTGATCATCATATTTTTATCAAAGACTTTGTCTCCAAAGCTGACAAAGCCTGACTTAGATTCCTGTGCTAACAATGTGTCATCAGAGGACATTACTGTATTTAAGGCTGGCATTAATTGCCTTAATTTGGAGCGATGGCGTAACTTTCTCATGGAGTGAAGCTCATTTGACCTGTTTCCCTGCACTCTGTATGTGCGACTCTCATACTCCAGATGGATTGCTGTTTAGGATACTCTGCGGTCTTGCGAATCCATCCCATTTTCAAAAGGAGCCCAATGCTTTCCCAGTACACCACCTAGCTGCCTTGCACTCATAATTACATATAGTTACCTAGTGCATAATTGCTGGTGTCTCCTCCTCCTGTGTTTCTTCGTCACCCAGGGCGATTGGTCACGTGCTGTCCTGACATAAAGCTAGAGCAGGATGTCATCTGACATGAGGGACAACCAGTTGCCTAGCAAGCACTAAGATGCATTTATCATGGTATTGAAATGGGTTGCAGGGTACACAGGGCGCCCAGCTGAAGACCTAGATGATGAGATTAATGAAAATGGTGCATTATTTGAGACTTGTGCATCTGTTTGAAGATGCGGTTAATCACAATGTTCTCAACTTCTCTATAACTTAACTGATAGGGATGTACTAAGCTGAAGATGTTAAGATGTCGTTCATAGTTATGATTCCCACTAACTTGTAGCGTAAACCTTCCTCCCTGAACTAATCGGATCACTTAATTGCTATTGGCGTATCATGACCTAAAAGCATTGCACTGAGAAGGTGACGCCGTCACTTGGCTGGCAATCGCACCTTTTTATCTAGGTACTGATGTAGGTGCTAGAGTTGTGTAGAGAGTGGTAGCAAATGGGCATAGGATTGAGAGATGTACACCAGGTTGCACATGAAAACTGATATTTGAATTTTTAGTAAGCTGTGGATTTTCCCAATATTACTGACATCATAGTACTTATTATCAAGGCTTAGAAAATCTGTTTTTTATTGCTGTGCATACATTAGAAAATATTCAAGTTCTAAAGGACTAACAGTGGACTTTTCCATCTGCAGAATATACTGAATGACCAGAGGTGGCAGTGTTGCGGAAGAGAATTTGTCTGCGTTGCTGAGACCGCCCCCCCCCCCCCAAAAAAAGATGCCATTCCTCAGCACTCTGCCTTCCTTCATCAATTTACATGGTAAGTCAAACTCACGTTGAATTCTTTTTCTTGTCATTAAATAAGTTCATAGCATCTGAGGGCCCGGAGTACCTTTTTAGTGGGGGTTTTGCCATGATTCTGTTTCTGTCAAGACTGTAGCAAAATGGATGACGTTACAGTGATCATCATATTTTTATCAAAGACTTTGTCTCCAAAGCTGACAAAGCCTGACTTAGATTCCTGTGCTAACAATGTGTCATCAGAGGACATTACTGTATTTAAGGCTGGCATTAATTGCCTTAATTTGGAGCGATGGCGTAACTTTCTCATGGAGTGAAGCTCATTTGACCTGTTTCCCTGCACTCTGTATGTGCGACTCTGATACTCCAGATGGATTGCTGTTTAGGATACTCTGCGGTCTTGTGAATCCTTCCCATTTACAAAAGGAGCCCAATGCTTTCCCAGTACACCACCTAGCTGCCTTGCACTCATAATTACATATAGTTACCTAGTGCATAATTGCTGGTGTCTCCTCCTCCTGTGTTTCTTCGTCACCCAGGGCGATTGGTCACGTGCTGTCCTGACATAAAGCTAGAGCAGGATGTCATCTGACATGAGGGACAACCAGTTGCCTAGCAAGCACTAAGATGCATTTATCATGGTATTGAAATGGGTTGCAGGGTACACAGGGCGCCCAGCTGAAGACCTAGATGATGAGATTAATGAAAATGGTGCATTATTTGAGACTTGTGCATCTGTTTGAAGATGCGGTTAATCACAATGTTCTCAACTTCTCTATAACTTAACTGATAGGGATGTACTAAGCTGAAGATGTTAAGATGTCGTTCATAGTTATGATTCCCACTAACTTGTAGCGTAAACCTTCCTCCCTGAACTAATCGGATCACTTAATTGCTATTGGCGTATCATGACCTAAAAGCATTGCACTGAGAAGGTGACGCCGTCACTTGGCTGGCAATCGCACCTTTTTATCTAGGTACTGATGTAGGTGCTAGAGTTGTGTAGAGAGGGGTAGCAAATGGGCATAGGATTGAGAGATGTACACCAGGTTGCACATGAAAACTGATATTTGAATTTTTAGTAAGCTGTGGATTTTCCCAATATTACTGACATCATAGTACTTATTATCAAGGCTTAGAAAATCTGTTTTTTATTGCTGTGCATACATTAGAAAATATTCAAGTTCTAAAGGACTAACAGTGGACTTTTCCATCTGCAGAATATACTGAATGACCAGAGGTGGCAGTGTTGCGGAAGAGAATTTGTCTGCGTTGCTGAGACCGCCCCCCCCCCCCCAAAAAAAGATGCCATTCCTCAGCACTCTGCCTTCCTTCATCAATTTACATGGTAAGTCAAACTCACGTTGAATTCTTTTTCTTGTCATTAAATAAGTTCATAGCATCTGAGGGCCCGGAGTACCTTTTTAGTGGGGGTTTTGCCATGATTCTGTTTCTGTCAAGACTGTAGCAAAATGGATGACGTTACAGTGATCATCATATTTTTATCAAAGACTTTGTCTCCAAAGCTGACAAAGCCTGACTTAGATTCCTGTGCTAACAATGTGTCATCAGAGGACATTACTGTATTTAAGGCTGGCATTAATTGCCTTAATTTGGAGTGATGGCGTTACTTTCTCATGGAGTGAAGCTCATTTGACCTGTTTCCCTGCACTCTGTATGTGCGACTCTGATACTCCAGATGGATTGCTGTTTAGGATACTCTGCGGTCTTGTGAATCCATCCCATTTTCAAAAGGAGCCCAATGCTTTCCCAGTACACCACCTAGCTGCCTTGCACTCATAATTACATATAGTTATCTAGTGCATAATTGCTGGTGTCTCCTCCTCCTGTGTTTCTTCGTCACCCAGGGCGATTGGTCACGTGCTGTCCTGTCATAAAGCTAGAGCAGGATGTCATCTGACATGAGGGACAATCAGTTGCCTAGCAAGCACTAAGATGCATTTATCATGGTATTGAAATGGGTTGCAGGGTACACAGGGCGCCCAGCTGAAGACCTAGATGATGAGATTAATGAAAATGGTGCATTATTTGAGACTTGTGCATCTGTTTGAAGATGCGGTTAATCACAATGTTCTCAACTTCTCTATAACTTAACTGATAGGGATGTACTAAGCTGAAGATGTTAAGATGTCGTTCATAGTTATTATTCCCACTAACTTGTAGCGTAAACCTTCCTCCCTGAACTAATCGGATCACTTAATTGCTATTGGCGTATCATGACCTAAAAGCATTGCACTGAGAAGGTGACGCCGTCACTTGGCTGGCAATCGCACCTTTTTATCTAGGTACTGATGTAGGTGCTAGAGTTGTGTAGAGAGTGGTAGCAAATGGGCATAGGATTGAGAGATGTACACCAGGTTGAACATGAAAACTGATATTTTAATTTTTAGTAAGCTGTGGATTTTCCCAATATTACTGACATCATAGTACTTATTATCAAGGCTTAGAAAATCAGTTTTTTATTGCTGTGCATACATTAGAAAATATTCAAGTTCTAAAGGACTAACAGTGGACTTTTCCATCTGCAGAATATACTGAATGACCAGAGGTGGCAGTGTTGCGGAAGAGAATTTGTCTGCGTTGCTGAGACCGCCCCCCCCCCCCCCCCAAAAAAAAAGATGCCATTCCTCAGCACTCTGCCTTCCTTCATCAATTTACATGGTAAGTCAAACTCACGTTGAATTCTTTTTCTTGTCATTAAATAAGTTCATAGCATCTGAGGGCCCGGAGTACCTTTTTAGTGGGGGTTTTGCCATGATTCTGTTTCTGTCAAGACTGTAGCAAAATGAATGACGTTACAGTGATCATCATATTTTTATCAAAGACTTTGTCTCCAAAGCTGACAAAGCCTGACTTAGATTCCTGTGCTAACAATGTGTCATCAGAGGACATTACTGTATTTAAGGCTGGCATTAATTGCCTTAATTTGGAGCGATGGCGTAACTTTCTCATGGAGTGAAGCTCATTTGACCTGTTTCCCTGCACTCTGTATGTGCGACTCTGATACTCCAGATGGATTGCTGTTTAGGATACTCTGCGGTCTTGTGAATCCTTCCCATTTTCAAAAGGAGCCCAATGCTTTCCCAGTACACCACCTAGCTGCCTTGCACTCATAATTACATATAGTTACCTAGTGCATAATTGCTGGTGTCTCCTCCTCCTGTGTTTCTTCGTCACCCAGGGCGATTGGTCACGTGCTGTCCTGACATAAAGCTAGAGCAGGATGTCATCTGACATGAGGGACAACCAGTTGCCTAGCAAGCACTAAGATGCATTTATCATGGTATTGAAATGGGTTGCAGGGTACACAGGGCGCCCAGCTGAAGACCTAGATGATGAGATTAATGAAAATGGTGCATTATTTGAGACTTGTGCATCTGTTTGAAGATGCGGTTAATCACAATGTTCTCAACTTCTCTATAACTTAACTGATAGGGATGTACTAAGCTGAAGATGTTAAGATGTCGTTCATAGTTATTATTCCCACTAACTTGTAGCGTAAACCTTCCTCCCTGAACTAATCGGATCACTTAATTGCTATTGGCGTATCATGACCTAAAAGCATTGCACTGAGAAGGTGACGCCGTCACTTGGCTGGCAATCGCACCTTTTTATCTAGGTACTGATGTAAGTGCTAGAGTTGTGTAGAGAGTGGTAGCAAATGGGCATAGGATTGAGAGATGTACACCAGGTTGAACATGAAAACTGATATTTTAATTTTTAGTAAGCTGTGGATTTTCCCAATATTACTGACATCATAGTACTTATTATCAAGGCTTAGAAAATCTGTTTTTTATTGCTGTGCATACATTAGAAAATATTCAAGTTCTAAAGGACTAACAGTGGACTTTTCCATCTGCAGAATATACTGAATGACCAGAGGTGGCAGTGTTGCGGAAGAGAATTTGTCTGCGTTGCTGAGACCGCCCCCCCCCCAAAAAAAGAGATGCCATTCCTCAGCACTCTGCCTTCCTTCATCAATTTACATGGTAAGTCAAACTCACGTTGAATTCTTTTTCTTGTCATTAAATAAGTTCATAGCATCTGAGGGCCCGGAGTACCTTTTTAGTGGGGGTTTTGCCATGATTCTGTTTCTGTCAAGACTGTAGCAAAATGGATGACGTTACAGTGATCATCATATTTTTATCAAAGACTTTGTCTCCAAAGCTGACAAAGCCTGACTTAGATTCCTGTGCTAACAATGTGTCATCAGAGGACATTACTGTATTTAAGGCTGGCATTAATTGCCTTAATTTGGAGCGATGGCGTAACTTTCTCATGGAGTGAAGCTCATTTGACCTGTTTCCCTGCACTCTGTATGTGCGACTCTGATACTCCAGATGGATTGCTGTTTAGGATACTCTGCGGTCTTGTGAATCCTTCCCATTTTCAAAAGGAGCCCAATGCTTTCCCAGTACACCACCTAGCTGCCTTGCACTCATAATTACATATAGTTACCTAGTGCATAATTGCTGGTGTCTCCTCCTCCTGTGTTTCTTCGTCACCCAGGGCGATTGGTCACGTGCTGTCCTGACATAAAGCTAGAGCAGGATGTCATCTGACATGAGGGACAACCAGTTGCCTAGCAAGCACTAAGATGCATTTATCATGGTATTGAAATGGGTTGCAGGGTACACAGGGCGCCCAGCTGAAGACCTAGATGATGAGATTAATGAAAATGGTGCATTATTTGAGACTTGTGCATCTGTTTGAAGATGCGGTTAATCACAATGTTCTCAACTTCTCTATAACTTAACTGATAGGGATGTACTAAGCTGAAGATGTTAAGATGTCGTTCATAGTTATGATTCCCACTAACTTGTAGCGTAAACCTTCCTCCCTGAACTAATCGGATCACTTAATTGCTATTGGCGTATCATGACCTAAAAGCATTGCACTGAGAAGGTGACGCCGTCACTTGGCTGGCAATCGCACCTTTTTATCTAGGTACTGATGTAGGTGCTAGAGTTGTGTAGAGAGTGGTAGCAAATGGGCATAGGATTGAGAGATGTACACCAGGTTGCACATGAAAACTGATATTTGAATTTTTAGTAAGCTGTGGATTTTCCCAATATTACTGACATCATAGTACTTATTATCAAGGCTTAGAAAATCTGTTTTTTATTGCTGTGCATACATTAGAAAATATTCAAGTTCTAAAGGACTAACCGTGGACTTTTCCATCTGCAGAATATACTGAATGACCAGAGGTGGCAGTGTTGCGGAAGAGAATTTGTCTGCGTTGCTGAGACCGCCCCCCCCAAAAAAAAAAGATGCCATTCCTCAGCACTCTGCCTTCCTTCATCAATTTACATGGTAAGTCAAACTCACGTTGAATTCTTTTTCTTGTCATTAAATAAGTTCATAGCATCTGAGGGCCCGGAGTACCTTTTTAGTGGGGGTTTTGCCATGATTCTGTTTCTGTCAAGACTGTAGCAAAATGGATGACGTTACAGTGATCATCATATTTTTATCAAAGACTTTGTCTCCAAAGCTGACAAAGCCTGACTTAGATTCCTGTGCTAACAATGTGTCATCAGAGGACATTACTGTATTTAAGGCTGGCATTAATTGCCTTAATTTGGAGCGATGGCGTAACTTTCTCATGGAGTGAAGCTCATTTGACCTGTTTCCCTGCACTCTGTATGTGCGACTCTGATACTCCAGATGGATTGCTGTTTAGGATACTCTGCGGTCTTGTGAATCCTTCCCATTTTCAAAAGGAGCCCAATGCTTTCCCAGTACACCACCTAGCTGCCTTGCACTCATAATTACATATAGTTACCTAGTGCATAATTGCTGGTGTCTCCTCCTCCTGTGTTTCTTCGTCACCCAGGGCGATTGGTCACGTGCTGTCCTGACATAAAGCTAGAGCAGGATGTCATCTGACATGAGGGACAACCAGTTGCCTAGCAAGCACTAAGATGCATTTATCATGGTATTGAAATGGGTTGCAGGGTACACAGGGCGCCCAGCTGAAGACCTAGATGATGAGATTAATGAAAATGGTGCATTATTTGAGACTTGTGCATCTGTTTGAAGATGCGGTTAATCACAATGTTCTCAACTTCTCTATAACTTAACTGATAGGGATGTACTAAGCTGAAGATGTTAAGATGTCGTTCATAGTTATTATTCCCACTAACTTGTAGCGTAAACCTTCCTCCCTGAACTAATCGGATCACTTAATTGCTATTGGCGTATCATGACCTAAAAGCATTGCACTGAGAAGGTGACGCCGTCACTTGGCTGGCAATCGCACCTTTTTATCTAGGTACTGATGTAAGTGCTAGAGTTGTGTAGAGAGTGGTAGCAAATGGGCATAGGATTGAGAGATGTACACCAGGTTGAACATGAAAACTGATATTTTAATTTTTAGTAAGCTGTGGATTTTCCCAATATTACTGACATCATAGTACTTATTATCAAGGCTTAGAAAATCTGTTTTTTATTGCTGTGCATACATTAGAAAATATTCAAGTTCTAAAGGACTAACAGTGGACTTTTCCATCTGCAGAATATACTGAATGACCAGAGGTGGCAGTGTTGCGGAAGAGAATTTGTCTGCGTTGCTGAGACCGCCCCCCCCCCCCTACCCCCAAAAAAGATGCCATTCCTCAGCACTCTGCCTTCCTTCATCAATTTACATGGTAAGTCAAACTCACGTTGAATTCTTTTTCTTGTCATTAAATAAGTTCATAGCATCTGAGGGCCCGGAGTACCTTTTTAGTGGGGGTTTTGCCATGATTGTGTTTCTGTCAAGACTGTAGCAAAATGGATGACGTTACAGTGATCATCATATTTTTATCAAAGACTTTGTCTCCAAAGCTGACAAAGCCTGACTTAGATTCCTGTGCTAACAATGTGTCATCAGAGGACATTACTGTATTTAAGGCTGGCATTAATTGCCTTAATTTGGAGTGATGGCGTTACTTTCTCATGGAGTGAAGCTCATTTGACCTGTTTCCCTGCACTCTGTATGTGCGACTCTGATACTCCAGATGGATTGCTGTTTAGGATACTCTGCGGTCTTGTGAATCCATCCCATTTTCAAAAGGAGCCCAATGCTTTCCCAGTACACCACCTAGCTGCCTTGCACTCATAATTACATATAGTTATCTAGTGCATAATTGCTGGTGTCTCCTCCTCCTGTGTTTCTTCGTCACCCAGGGCGATTGGTCACGTGCTGTCCTGTCATAAAGCTAGAGCAGGATGTCATCTGACATGAGGGACAATCAGTTGCCTAGCAAGCACTAAGATGCATTTATCATGGTATTGAAATGGGTTGCAGGGTACACAGGGCGCCCAGCTGAAGACCTAGATGATGAGATTAATGAAAATGGTGCATTATTTGAGACTTGTGCATCTGTTTGAAGATGCGGTTAATCACAATGTTCTCAACTTCTCTATAACTTAACTGATAGGGATGTACTAAGCTGAAGATGTTAAGATGTCGTTCATAGTTATTATTCCCACTAACTTGTAGCGTAAACCTTCCTCCCTGAACTAATCGGATCACTTAATTGCTATTGGCGTATCATGACCTAAAAGCATTGCACTGAGAAGGTGACGCCGTCACTTGCCTGGCAATCGCACCTTTTTATCTAGGTACTGATGTAAGTGCTAGAGTTGTGTAGAGAGTGGTAGCAAATGGGCATAGGATTGAGAGATGTACACCAGGTTGAACATGAAAACTGATATTTTAATTTTTAGTAAGCTGTGGATTTTCCCAATATTACTGACATCATAGTACTTATTATCAAGGCTTAGAAAATCTGTTTTTTATTGCTGTGCATACATTAGAAAATATTCAAGTTCTAAAGGACTAACAGTGGACTTTTCCATCTGCAGAATATACTGAATGACCAGAGGTGGCAGTGTTGCGGAAGAGAATTTGTCTGCGTTGCTGAGACCGCCCCCCCCCCCCCCCCAAAAAAAAAGATGCCATTCCTCAGCACTCTGCCTTCCTTCATCAATTTACATGGTAAGTCAAACTCACGTTGAATTCTTTTTCTTGTCATTAAATAAGTTCATAGCATCTGAGGGCCCGGAGTACCTTTTTAGTGGGGGTTTTGCCATGATTCTGTTTCTGTCAAGACTGTAGCAAAATGGATGACGTTACAGTGATCATCATATTTTTATCAAAGACTTTGTCTCCAAAGCTGACAAAGCCTGACTTAGATTCCTGTGCTAACAATGTGTCATCAGAGGACATTACTGTATTTAAGGCTGGCATTAATTGCCTTAATTTGGAGCGATGGCGTAACTTTCTCATGGAGTGAAGCTCATTTGACCTGTTTCCCTGCACTCTGTATGTGCGACTCTGATACTCCAGATGGATTGCTGTTTAGGATACTCTGCGGTCTTGTGAATCCTTCCCATTTACAAAAGGAGCCCAATGCTTTCCCAGTACACCACCTAGCTGCCTTGCACTCATAATTACATATAGTTACCTAGTGCATAATTGCTGGTGTCTCCTCCTCCTGTGTTTCTTCGTCACCCAGGGCGATTGGTCACGTGCTGTCCTGACATAAAGCTAGAGCAGGATGTCATCTGACATGAGGGACAACCAGTTGCCTAGCAAGCACTAAGATGCATTTATCATGGTATTGAAATGGGTTGCAGGGTACACAGGGCGCCCAGCTGAAGACCTAGATGATGAGATTAATGAAAATGGTGCATTATTTGAGACTTGTGCATCTGTTTGAAGATGCGGTTAATCACAATGTTCTCAACTTCTCTATAACTTAACTGATAGGGATGTACTAAGCTGAAGATGTTAAGATGTCGTTCATAGTTATGATTCCCACTAACTTGTAGCGTAAACCTTCCTCCCTGAACTAATCGGATCACTTAATTGCTATTGGCGTATCATGACCTAAAAGCATTGCACTGAGAAGGTGACGCCGTCACTTGGCTGGCAATCGCACCTTTTTATCTAGGTACTGATGTAGGTGCTAGAGTTGTGTAGAGAGGGGTAGCAAATGGGCATAGGATTGAGAGATGTACACCAGGTTGCACATGAAAACTGATATTTGAATTTTTAGTAAGCTGTGGATTTTCCCAATATTACTGACATCATAGTACTTATTATCAAGGCTTAGAAAATCTGTTTTTTATTGCTGTGCATACATTAGAAAATATTCAAGTTCTAAAGGACTAACAGTGGACTTTTCCATCTGCAGAATATACTGAATGACCAGAGGTGGCAGTGTTGCGGAAGAGAATTTGTCTGCGTTGCTGAGACCGCCCCCCCCCCCCCAAAAAAAGATGCCATTCCTCAGCACTTTGCCTTCCTTCATCAATTTACATGGTAAGTCAAACTCACGTTGAATTCTTTTTCTTGTCATTAAATAAGTTCATAGCATCTGAGGGCCCGGAGTACCTTTTTAGTGGGGGTTTTGCCATGATTCTGTTTCTGTCAAGACTGTAGCAAAATGGATGACGTTACAGTGATCATCATATTTTTATCAAAGACTTTGTCTCCAAAGCTGACAAAGCCTGACTTAGATTCCTGTGCTAACAATGTGTCATCAGAGGACATTACTGTATTTAAGGCTGGCATTAATTGCCTTAATTTGGAGTGATGGCGTTACTTTCTCATGGAGTGAAGCTCATTTGACCTGTTTCCCTGCACTCTGTATGTGCGACTCTGATACTCCAGATGGATTGCTGTTTAGGATACTCTGCGGTCTTGTGAATCCATCCCATTTTCAAAAGGAGCCCAATGCTTTCCCAGTACACCACCTAGCTGCCTTGCACTCATAATTACATATAGTTATCTAGTGCATAATTGCTGGTGTCTCCTCCTCCTGTGTTTCTTCGTCACCCAGGGCGATTGGTCACGTGCTGTCCTGTCATAAAGCTAGAGCAGGATGTCATCTGACATGAGGGACAATCAGTTGCCTAGCAAGCACTAAGATGCATTTATCATGGTATTGAAATGGGTTGCAGGGTACACAGGGCGCCCAGCTGAAGACCTAGATGATGAGATTAATGAAAATGGTGCATTATTTGAGACTTGTGCATCTGTTTGAAGATGCGGTTAATCACAATGTTCTCAACTTCTCTATAACTTAACTGATAGGGATGTACTAAGCTGAAGATGTTAAGATGTCGTTCATAGTTATTATTCCCACTAACTTGTAGCGTAAACCTTCCTCCCTGAACTAATCGGATCACTTAATTGCTATTGGCGTATCATGACCTAAAAGCATTGCACTGAGAAGGTGACGCCGTCACTTGGCTGGCAATCGCACCTTTTTATCTAGGTACTGATGTAGGTGCTAGAGTTGTGTAGAGAGTGGTAGCAAATGGGCATAGGATTGAGAGATGTACACCAGGTTGAACATGAAAACTGATATTTTAATTTTTAGTAAGCTGTGGATTTTCCCAATATTACTGACATCATAGTACTTATTATCAAGGCTTAGAAAATCAGTTTTTTATTGCTGTGCATACATTAGAAAATATTCAAGTTCTAAAGGACTAACAGTGGACTTTTCCATCTGCAGAATATACTGAATGACCAGAGGTGGCAGTGTTGCGGAAGAGAATTTGTCTGCGTTGCTGAGACCGCCCCCCCCCCCCCCCCAAAAAAAAAGATGCCATTCCTCAGCACTCTGCCTTCCTTCATCAATTTACATGGTAAGTCAAACTCACGTTGAATTCTTTTTCTTGTCATTAAATAAGTTCATAGCATCTGAGGGCCCGGAGTACCTTTTTAGTGGGGGTTTTGCCATGATTCTGTTTCTGTCAAGACTGTAGCAAAATGGATGACGTTACAGTGATCATCATATTTTTATCAAAGACTTTGTCTCCAAAGCTGACAAAGCCTGACTTAGATTCCTGTGCTAACAATGTGTCATCAGAGGACATTACTGTATTTAAGGCTGGCATTAATTGCCTTAATTTGGAGCGATGGCGTAACTTTCTCATGGAGTGAAGCTCATTTGACCTGTTTCCCTGCACTCTGTATGTGCGACTCTGATACTCCAGATGGATTGCTGTTTAGGATACTCTGCGGTCTTGTGAATCCTTCCCATTTTCAAAAGGAGCCCAATGCTTTCCCAGTACACCACCTAGCTGCCTTGCACTCATAATTACATATAGTTACCTAGTGCATAATTGCTGGTGTCTCCTCCTCCTGTGTTTCTTCGTCACCCAGGGCGATTGGTCACGTGCTGTCCTGACATAAAGCTAGAGCAGGATGTCATCTGACATGAGGGACAACCAGTTGCCTAGCAAGCACTAAGATGCATTTATCATGGTATTGAAATGGGTTGCAGGGTACACAGGGCGCCCAGCTGAAGACCTAGATGATGAGATTAATGAAAATGGTGCATTATTTGAGACTTGTGCATCTGTTTGAAGATGCGGTTAATCACAATGTTCTCAACTTCTCTATAACTTAACTGATAGGGATGTACTAAGCTGAAGATGTTAAGATGTCGTTCATAGTTATTATTCCCACTAACTTGTAGCGTAAACCTTCCTCCCTGAACTAATCGGATCACTTAATTGCTATTGGCGTATCATGACCTAAAAGCATTGCACTGAGAAGGTGACGCCGTCACTTGGCTGGCAATCGCACCTTTTTATCTAGGTACTGATGTAAGTGCTAGAGTTGTGTAGAGAGTGGTAGCAAATGGGCATAGGATTGAGAGATGTACACCAGGTTGAACATGAAAACTGATATTTTAATTTTTAGTAAGCTGTGGATTTTCCCAATATTACTGACATCATAGTACTTATTATCAAGGCTTAGAAAATCTGTTTTTTATTGCTGTGCATACATTAGAAAATATTCAAGTTCTAAAGGACTAACAGTGGACTTTTCCATCTGCAGAATATACTGAATGACCAGAGGTGGCAGTGTTGCGGAAGAGAATTTGTCTGCGTTGCTGAGACCGCCCCCCCCCCAAAAAAAGAGATGCCATTCCTCAGCACTCTGCCTTCCTTCATCAATTTACATGGTAAGTCAAACTCACGTTGAATTCTTTTTCTTGTCATTAAATAAGTTCATAGCATCTGAGGGCCCGGAGTACCTTTTTAGTGGGGGTTTTGCCATGATTCTGTTTCTGTCAAGACTGTAGCAAAATGGATGACGTTACAGTGATCATCATATTTTTATCAAAGACTTTGTCTCCAAAGCTGACAAAGCCTGACTTAGATTCCTGTGCTAACAATGTGTCATCAGAGGACATTACTGTATTTAAGGCTGGCATTAATTGCCTTAATTTGGAGGGATGGCGTAACTTTCTCATGGAGTGAAGCTCATTTGACCTGTTTCCCTGCACTCTGTATGTGCGACTCTGATACTCCAGATGGATTGCTGTTTAGGATACTCTGCGGTCTTGTGAATCCTTCCCATTTTCAAAAGGAGCCCAATGCTTTCCCAGTACACCACCTAGCTGCCTTGCACTCATAATTACATATAGTTACCTAGTGCATAATTGCTGGTGTCTCCTCCTCCTGTGTTTCTTCGTCACCCAGGGCGATTGGTCACGTGCTGTCCTGACATAAAGCTAGAGCAGGATGTCATCTGACATGAGGGACAACCAGTTGCCTAGCAAGCACTAAGATGCATTTATCATGGTATTGAAATGGGTTGCAGGGTACACAGGGCGCCCAGCTGAAGACCTAGATGATGAGATTAATGAAAATGGTGCATTATTTGAGACTTGTGCATCTGTTTGAAGATGCGGTTAATCACAATGTTCTCAACTTCTCTATAACTTAACTGATAGGGATGTACTAAGCTGAAGATGTTAAGATGTCGTTCATAGTTATGATTCCCACTAACTTGTAGCGTAAACCTTCCTCCCTGAACTAATCGGATCACTTAATTGCTATTGGCGTATCATGACCTAAAAGCATTGCACTGAGAAGGTGACGCCGTCACTTGGCTGGCAATCGCACCTTTTTATCTAGGTACTGATGTAGGTGCTAGAGTTGTGTAGAGAGTGGTAGCAAATGGGCATAGGATTGAGAGATGTACACCAGGTTGCACATGAAAACTGATATTTGAATTTTTAGTAAGCTGTGGATTTTCCCAATATTACTGACATCATAGTACTTATTATCAAGGCTTAGAAAATCTGTTTTTTATTGCTGTGCATACATTAGAAAATATTCAAGTTCTAAAGGACTAACCGTGGACTTTTCCATCTGCAGAATATACTGAATGACCAGAGGTGGCAGTGTTGCGGAAGAGAATTTGTCTGCGTTGCTGAGACCGCCCCCCCCCCCCCCCCCCCAAAAAAAAAAGATGCCATTCCTCAGCACTCTGCCTTCCTTCATCAATTTACATGGTAAGTCAAACTCACGTTGAATTCTTTTTCTTGTCATTAAATAAGTTCATAGCATCTGAGGGCCCGGAGTACCTTTTTAGTGGGGGTTTTGCCATGATTCTGTTTCTGTCAAGACTGTAGCAAAATGGATGACGTTACAGTGATCATCATATTTTTATCAAAGACTTTGTCTCCAAAGCTGACAAAGCCTGACTTAGATTCCTGTGCTAACAATGTGTCATCAGAGGACATTACTGTATTTAAGGCTGGCATTAATTGCCTTAATTTGGAGCGATGGCGTAACTTTCTCATGGAGTGAAGCTCATTTGACCTGTTTCCCTGCACTCTGTATGTGCGACTCTGATACTCCAGATGGATTGCTGTTTAGGATACTCTGCGGTCTTGTGAATCCTTCCCATTTTCAAAAGGAGCCCAATGCTTTCCCAGTACACCACCTAGCTGCCTTGCACTCATAATTACATATAGTTACCTAGTGCATAATTGCTGGTGTCTCCTCCTCCTGTGTTTCTTCGTCACCCAGGGCGATTGGTCACGTGCTGTCCTGACATAAAGCTAGAGCAGGATGTCATCTGACATGAGGGACAACCAGTTGCCTAGCAAGCACTAAGATGCATTTATCATGGTATTGAAATGGGTTGCAGGGTACACAGGGCGCCCAGCTGAAGACCTAGATGATGAGATTAATGAAAATGGTGCATTATTTGAGACTTGTGCATCTGTTTGAAGATGCGGTTAATCACAATGTTCTCAACTTCTCTATAACTTAACTGATAGGGATGTACTAAGCTGAAGATGTTAAGATGTCGTTCATAGTTATTATTCCCACTAACTTGTAGCGTAAACCTTCCTCCCTGAACTAATCGGATCACTTAATTGCTATTGGCGTATCATGACCTAAAAGCATTGCACTGAGAAGGTGACGCCGTCACTTGGCTGGCAATCGCACCTTTTTATCTAGGTACTGATGTAAGTGCTAGAGTTGTGTAGAGAGTGGTAGCAAATGGGCATAGGATTGAGAGATGTACACCAGGTTGAACATGAAAACTGATATTTTAATTTTTAGTAAGCTGTGGATTTTCCCAATATTACTGACATCATAGTACTTATTATCAAGGCTTAGAAAATCTGTTTTTTATTGCTGTGCATACATTAGAAAATATTCAAGTTCTAAAGGACTAACAGTGGACTTTTCCATCTGCAGAATATACTGAATGACCAGAGGTGGCAGTGTTGCGGAAGAGAATTTGTCTGCGTTGCTGAGACCGCCCCCCCCCCCCTACCCCCAAAAAAGATGCCATTCCTCAGCACTCTGCCTTCCTTCATCAATTTACATGGTAAGTCAAACTCACGTTGAATTCTTTTTCTTGTCATTAAATAAGTTCATAGCATCTGAGGGCCCGGAGTACCTTTTTAGTGGGGGTTTTGCCATGATTGTGTTTCTGTCAAGACTGTAGCAAAATGGATGACGTTACAGTGATCATCATATTTTTATCAAAGACTTTGTCTCCAAAGCTGACAAAGCCTGACTTAGATTCCTGTGCTAACAATGTGTCATCAGAGGACATTACTGTATTTAAGGCTGGCATTAATTGCCTTAATTTGGAGTGATGGCGTTACTTTCTCATGGAGTGAAGCTCATTTGACCTGTTTCCCTGCACTCTGTATGTGCGACTCTGATACTCCAGATGGATTGCTGTTTAGGATACTCTGCGGTCTTGTGAATCCATCCCATTTTCAAAAGGAGCCCAATGCTTTCCCAGTACACCACCTAGCTGCCTTGCACTCATAATTACATATAGTTACCTAGTGCATAATTGCTGGTGTCTCCTCCTCCTGTGTTTCTTCGTCACCCAGGGCGATTGGTCACGTGCTGTCCTGACATAAAGCTAGAGCAGGATGTCATCTGACATGAGGGACAACCAGTTGCCTAGCAAGCACTAAGATGCATTTATCATGGTATTGAAATGGGTTGCAGGGTACACAGGGCGCCCAGCTGAAGACCTAGATGATGAGATTAATGAAAATGGTGCATTATTTGAGACTTGTGCATCTGTTTGAAGATGCGGTTAATCACAATGTTCTCAACTTCTCTATAACTTAACTGATAGGGATGTACTAAGCTGAAGATGTTAAGATGTCGTTCATAGTTATGATTCCCACTAACTTGTAGTGTAAACCTTCCTCCCTGAACTAATCGGATCACTTAATTGCTATTGGCGTATCATGACCTAAAAGCATTGCACTGAGAAGGTGACGCCGTCACTTGGCTGGCAATCGCACCTTTTTATCTAGGTACTGATGTAGGTGCTAGAGTTGTGTAGAGAGTGGTAGCAAATGGGCATAGGATTGAGAGATGTACACCAGGTTGCACATGAAAACTGATATTTGAATTTTTAGTAAGCTGTGGATTTTCCCAATATTACTGACATCATAGTACTTATTATCAAGGCTTAGAAAATCTGTTTTTTATTGCTGTGCATACATTAGAAAATATTCAAGTTCTAAAGGACTAACAGTGGACTTTTCCATCTGCAGAATATACTGAATGACCAGAGGTGGCAGTGTTGCGGAAGAGAATTTGTCTGCGTTGCTGAGACCGCCCCCCAAAAAAAAAGATGCCATTCCTCAGCACTCTGCCTTCCTTCATCAATTTACATGGTAAGTCAAACTCACGTTGAATTCTTTTTCTTGTCATTAAATAAGTTCATAGCATCTGAGGGCCCGGAGTACCTTTTTAGTGGGGGTTTTGCCATGATTCTGTTTCTGTCAAGACTGTAGCAAAATGGATTACGTTACGGTGATCATCATATTTTTATCAAAGACTTTGTCTCCAAAGCTGACAAAGCCTGACTTAGATTCCTGTGCTAACAATGTGTCATCAGAGGACATTACTGTATTTAAGGCTGGCATTAATTGCCTTAATTTGGAGCGATGGCGTAACTTTCTCATGGAGTGAAGCTCATTTGACCTGTTTCCCTGCACTCTGTATGTGCGACTCTGATACTCCAGATGGATTGCTGTTTAGGATACTCTGCGGTCCTGCGAATCCATCCCATTTTCAAAAGGAGCCCAATGCTTTCCCAGTACACCACCTAGCTGCCTTGCACTCATAATTACATATAGTTACCTAGTGCATAATTGCTGGTGTCTCCTCCTCCTGTGTTTCTTCGTCACCCAGGGCGATTGGTCACGTGCTGTCCTGACATAAAGCTAGAGCAGGATGTCATCTGACATGAGGGACAACCAGTTGCCTAGCAAGCACTAAGATGCATTTATCATGGTATTGAAATGGGTTGCAGGGTACACAGGGCGCCCAGCTGAAGACCTAGATGATGAGATTAATGAAAATGGTGCATTATTTGAGACTTGTGCATCTGTTTGAAGATGCGGTTAATCACAATGTTCTCAACTTCTCTATAACTTAACTGATAGGGATGTACTAAGCTGAAGATGTTAAGATGTCGTTCATAGTTATTATTCCCACTAACTTGTAGCGTAAACCTTCCTCCCTGAACTAATCGGATCACTTAATTGCTATTGGCGTATCATGACCTAAAAGCATTGCACTGAGAAGGTGACGCCGTCACTTGGCTGGCAATCGCACCTTTTTATCTAGGTACTGATGTAAGTGCTAGAGTTGTGTAGAGAGTGGTAGCAAATGGGCATAGGATTGAGAGATGTACACCAGGTTGAACATGAAAACTGATATTTTAATTTTTAGTAAGCTGTGGATTTTCCCAATATTACTGACATCATAGTACTTATTATCAAGGCTTAGAAAATCTGTTTTTTATTGCTGTGCATACATTAGAAAATATTCAAGTTCTAAAGGACTAACAGTGGACTTTTCCATCTGCAGAATATACTGAATGACCAGAGGTGGCAGTGTTGCGGAAGAGAATTTGTCTGCGTTGCTGAGACCGCCCCCCCCCCCCTACCCCCAAAAAAGATGCCATTCCTCAGCACTCTGCCTTCCTTCATCAATTTACATGGTAAGTCAAACTCACGTTGAATTCTTTTTCTTGTCATTAAATAAGTTCATAGCATCTGAGGGCCCGGAGTACCTTTTTAGTGGGGGTTTTGCCATGATTGTGTTTCTGTCAAGACTGTAGCAAAATGGATGACGTTACAGTGATCATCATATTTTTATCAAAGACTTTGTCTCCAAAGCTGACAAAGCCTGACTTAGATTCCTGTGCTAACAATGTGTCATCAGAGGACATTACTGTATTTAAGGCTGGCATTAATTGCCTTAATTTGGAGTGATGGCGTTACTTTCTCATGGAGTGAAGCTCATTTGACCTGTTTCCCTGCACTCTGTATGTGCGACTCTGATACTCCAGATGGATTGCTGTTTAGGATACTCTGCGGTCTTGTGAATCCATCCCATTTTCAAAAGGAGCCCAATGCTTTCCCAGTACACCACCTAGCTGCCTTGCACTCATAATTACATATAGTTATCTAGTGCATAATTGCTGGTGTCTCCTCCTCCTGTGTTTCTTCGTCACCCAGGGCGATTGGTCACGTGCTGTCCTGTCATAAAGCTAGAGCAGGATGTCATCTGACATGAGGGACAATCAGTTGCCTAGCAAGCACTAAGATGCATTTATCATGGTATTGAAATGGGTTGCAGGGTACACAGGGCGCCCAGCTGAAGACCTAGATGATGAGATTAATGAAAATGGTGCATTATTTGAGACTTGTGCATCTGTTTGAAGATGCGGTTAATCACAATGTTCTCAACTTCTCTATAACTTAACTGATAGGGATGTACTAAGCTGAAGATGTTAAGATGTCGTTCATAGTTATTATTCCCACTAACTTGTAGCGTAAACCTTCCTCCCTGAACTAATCGGATCACTTAATTGCTATTGGCGTATCATGACCTAAAAGCATTGCACTGAGAAGGTGACGCCGTCACTTGCCTGGCAATCGCACCTTTTTATCTAGGTACTGATGTAAGTGCTAGAGTTGTGTAGAGAGTGGTAGCAAATGGGCATAGGATTGAGAGATGTACACCAGGTTGAACATGAAAACTGATATTTTAATTTTTAGTAAGCTGTGGATTTTCCCAATATTACTGACATCATAGTACTTATTATCAAGGCTTAGAAAATCTGTTTTTTATTGCTGTGCATACATTAGAAAATATTCAAGTTCTAAAGGACTAACAGTGGACTTTTCCATCTGCAGAATATACTGAATGACCAGAGGTGGCAGTGTTGCGGAAGAGAATTTGTCTGCGTTGCTGAGACCGCCCCCCCCCCCCCCCCAAAAAAAAAGATGCCATTCCTCAGCACTCTGCCTTCCTTCATCAATTTACATGGTAAGTCAAACTCACGTTGAATTCTTTTTCTTGTCATTAAATAAGTTCATAGCATCTGAGGGCCCGGAGTACCTTTTTAGTGGGGGTTTTGCCATGATTCTGTTTCTGTCAAGACTGTAGCAAAATGGATGACGTTACAGTGATCATCATATTTTTATCAAAGACTTTGTCTCCAAAGCTGACAAAGCCTGACTTAGATTCCTGTGCTAACAATGTGTCATCAGAGGACATTACTGTATTTAAGGCTGGCATTAATTGCCTTAATTTGGAGCGATGGCGTAACTTTCTCATGGAGTGAAGCTCATTTGACCTGTTTCCCTGCACTCTGTATGTGCGACTCTGATACTCCAGATGGATTGCTGTTTAGGATACTCTGCGGTCTTGTGAATCCTTCCCATTTACAAAAGGAGCCCAATGCTTTCCCAGTACACCACCTAGCTGCCTTGCACTCATAATTACATATAGTTACCTAGTGCATAATTGCTGGTGTCTCCTCCTCCTGTGTTTCTTCGTCACCCAGGGCGATTGGTCACGTGCTGTCCTGACATAAAGCTAGAGCAGGATGTCATCTGACATGAGGGACAACCAGTTGCCTAGCAAGCACTAAGATGCATTTATCATGGTATTGAAATGGGTTGCAGGGTACACAGGGCGCCCAGCTGAAGACCTAGATGATGAGATTAATGAAAATGGTGCATTATTTGAGACTTGTGCATCTGTTTGAAGATGCGGTTAATCACAATGTTCTCAACTTCTCTATAACTTAACTGATAGGGATGTACTAAGCTGAAGATGTTAAGATGTCGTTCATAGTTATGATTCCCACTAACTTGTAGCGTAAACCTTCCTCCCTGAACTAATCGGATCACTTAATTGCTATTGGCGTATCATGACCTAAAAGCATTGCACTGAGAAGGTGACGCCGTCACTTGGCTGGCAATCGCACCTTTTTATCTAGGTACTGATGTAGGTGCTAGAGTTGTGTAGAGAGGGGTAGCAAATGGGCATAGGATTGAGAGATGTACACCAGGTTGCACATGAAAACTGATATTTGAATTTTTAGTAAGCTGTGGATTTTCCCAATATTACTGACATCATAGTACTTATTATCAAGGCTTAGAAAATCTGTTTTTTATTGCTGTGCATACATTAGAAAATATTCAAGTTCTAAAGGACTAACAGTGGACTTTTCCATCTGCAGAATATACTGAATGACCAGAGGTGGCAGTGTTGCGGAAGAGAATTTGTCTGCGTTGCTGAGACCGCCCCCCCCCCCCCAAAAAAAGATGCCATTCCTCAGCACTTTGCCTTCCTTCATCAATTTACATGGTAAGTCAAACTCACGTTGAATTCTTTTTCTTGTCATTAAATAAGTTCATAGCATCTGAGGGCCCGGAGTACCTTTTTAGTGGGGGTTTTGCCATGATTCTGTTTCTGTCAAGACTGTAGCAAAATGGATGACGTTACAGTGATCATCATATTTTTATCAAAGACTTTGTCTCCAAAGCTGACAAAGCCTGACTTAGATTCCTGTGCTAACAATGTGTCATCAGAGGACATTACTGTATTTAAGGCTGGCATTAATTGCCTTAATTTGGAGTGATGGCGTTACTTTCTCATGGAGTGAAGCTCATTTGACCTGTTTCCCTGCACTCTGTATGTGCGACTCTGATACTCCAGATGGATTGCTGTTTAGGATACTCTGCGGTCTTGTGAATCCATCCCATTTTCAAAAGGAGCCCAATGCTTTCCCAGTACACCACCTAGCTGCCTTGCACTCATAATTACATATAGTTATCTAGTGCATAATTGCTGGTGTCTCCTCCTCCTGTGTTTCTTCGTCACCCAGGGCGATTGGTCACGTGCTGTCCTGTCATAAAGCTAGAGCAGGATGTCATCTGACATGAGGGACAATCAGTTGCCTAGCAAGCACTAAGATGCATTTATCATGGTATTGAAATGGGTTGCAGGGTACACAGGGCGCCCAGCTGAAGACCTAGATGATGAGATTAATGAAAATGGTGCATTATTTGAGACTTGTGCATCTGTTTGAAGATGCGGTTAATCACAATGTTCTCAACTTCTCTATAACTTAACTGATAGGGATGTACTAAGCTGAAGATGTTAAGATGTCGTTCATAGTTATTATTCCCACTAACTTGTAGCGTAAACCTTCCTCCCTGAACTAATCGGATCACTTAATTGCTATTGGCGTATCATGACCTAAAAGCATTGCACTGAGAAGGTGACGCCGTCACTTGGCTGGCAATCGCACCTTTTTATCTAGGTACTGATGTAGGTGCTAGAGTTGTGTAGAGAGTGGTAGCAAATGGGCATAGGATTGAGAGATGTACACCAGGTTGAACATGAAAACTGATATTTTAATTTTTAGTAAGCTGTGGATTTTCCCAATATTACTGACATCATAGTACTTATTATCAAGGCTTAGAAAATCAGTTTTTTATTGCTGTGCATACATTAGAAAATATTCAAGTTCTAAAGGACTAACAGTGGACTTTTCCATCTGCAGAATATACTGAATGACCAGAGGTGGCAGTGTTGCGGAAGAGAATTTGTCTGCGTTGCTGAGACCGCCCCCCCCCCCCCCCCAAAAAAAAAGATGCCATTCCTCAGCACTCTGCCTTCCTTCATCAATTTACATGGTAAGTCAAACTCACGTTGAATTCTTTTTCTTGTCATTAAATAAGTTCATAGCATCTGAGGGCCCGGAGTACCTTTTTAGTGGGGGTTTTGCCATGATTCTGTTTCTGTCAAGACTGTAGCAAAATGGATGACGTTACAGTGATCATCATATTTTTATCAAAGACTTTGTCTCCAAAGCTGACAAAGCCTGACTTAGATTCCTGTGCTAACAATGTGTCATCAGAGGACATTACTGTATTTAAGGCTGGCATTAATTGCCTTAATTTGGAGCGATGGCGTAACTTTCTCATGGAGTGAAGCTCATTTGACCTGTTTCCCTGCACTCTGTATGTGCGACTCTGATACTCCAGATGGATTGCTGTTTAGGATACTCTGCGGTCTTGTGAATCCTTCCCATTTTCAAAAGGAGCCCAATGCTTTCCCAGTACACCACCTAGCTGCCTTGCACTCATAATTACATATAGTTACCTAGTGCATAATTGCTGGTGTCTCCTCCTCCTGTGTTTCTTCGTCACCCAGGGCGATTGGTCACGTGCTGTCCTGACATAAAGCTAGAGCAGGATGTCATCTGACATGAGGGACAACCAGTTGCCTAGCAAGCACTAAGATGCATTTATCATGGTATTGAAATGGGTTGCAGGGTACACAGGGCGCCCAGCTGAAGACCTAGATGATGAGATTAATGAAAATGGTGCATTATTTGAGACTTGTGCATCTGTTTGAAGATGCGGTTAATCACAATGTTCTCAACTTCTCTATAACTTAACTGATAGGGATGTACTAAGCTGAAGATGTTAAGATGTCGTTCATAGTTATTATTCCCACTAACTTGTAGCGTAAACCTTCCTCCCTGAACTAATCGGATCACTTAATTGCTATTGGCGTATCATGACCTAAAAGCATTGCACTGAGAAGGTGACGCCGTCACTTGGCTGGCAATCGCACCTTTTTATCTAGGTACTGATGTAAGTGCTAGAGTTGTGTAGAGAGTGGTAGCAAATGGGCATAGGATTGAGAGATGTACACCAGGTTGAACATGAAAACTGATATTTTAATTTTTAGTAAGCTGTGGATTTTCCCAATATTACTGACATCATAGTACTTATTATCAAGGCTTAGAAAATCTGTTTTTTATTGCTGTGCATACATTAGAAAATATTCAAGTTCTAAAGGACTAACAGTGGACTTTTCCATCTGCAGAATATACTGAATGACCAGAGGTGGCAGTGTTGCGGAAGAGAATTTGTCTGCGTTGCTGAGACCGCCCCCCCCCCAAAAAAAGAGATGCCATTCCTCAGCACTCTGCCTTCCTTCATCAATTTACATGGTAAGTCAAACTCACGTTGAATTCTTTTTCTTGTCATTAAATAAGTTCATAGCATCTGAGGGCCCGGAGTACCTTTTTAGTGGGGGTTTTGCCATGATTCTGTTTCTGTCAAGACTGTAGCAAAATGGATGACGTTACAGTGATCATCATATTTTTATCAAAGACTTTGTCTCCAAAGCTGACAAAGCCTGACTTAGATTCCTGTGCTAACAATGTGTCATCAGAGGACATTACTGTATTTAAGGCTGGCATTAATTGCCTTAATTTGGAGGGATGGCGTAACTTTCTCATGGAGTGAAGCTCATTTGACCTGTTTCCCTGCACTCTGTATGTGCGACTCTGATACTCCAGATGGATTGCTGTTTAGGATACTCTGCGGTCTTGTGAATCCTTCCCATTTTCAAAAGGAGCCCAATGCTTTCCCAGTACACCACCTAGCTGCCTTGCACTCATAATTACATATAGTTACCTAGTGCATAATTGCTGGTGTCTCCTCCTCCTGTGTTTCTTCGTCACCCAGGGCGATTGGTCACGTGCTGTCCTGACATAAAGCTAGAGCAGGATGTCATCTGACATGAGGGACAACCAGTTGCCTAGCAAGCACTAAGATGCATTTATCATGGTATTGAAATGGGTTGCAGGGTACACAGGGCGCCCAGCTGAAGACCTAGATGATGAGATTAATGAAAATGGTGCATTATTTGAGACTTGTGCATCTGTTTGAAGATGCGGTTAATCACAATGTTCTCAACTTCTCTATAACTTAACTGATAGGGATGTACTAAGCTGAAGATGTTAAGATGTCGTTCATAGTTATGATTCCCACTAACTTGTAGCGTAAACCTTCCTCCCTGAACTAATCGGATCACTTAATTGCTATTGGCGTATCATGACCTAAAAGCATTGCACTGAGAAGGTGACGCCGTCACTTGGCTGGCAATCGCACCTTTTTATCTAGGTACTGATGTAGGTGCTAGAGTTGTGTAGAGAGTGGTAGCAAATGGGCATAGGATTGAGAGATGTACACCAGGTTGCACATGAAAACTGATATTTGAATTTTTAGTAAGCTGTGGATTTTCCCAATATTACTGACATCATAGTACTTATTATCAAGGCTTAGAAAATCTGTTTTTTATTGCTGTGCATACATTAGAAAATATTCAAGTTCTAAAGGACTAACCGTGGACTTTTCCATCTGCAGAATATACTGAATGACCAGAGGTGGCAGTGTTGCGGAAGAGAATTTGTCTGCGTTGCTGAGACCGCCCCCCCCCCCCCCCCCCCAAAAAAAAAAGATGCCATTCCTCAGCACTCTGCCTTCCTTCATCAATTTACATGGTAAGTCAAACTCACGTTGAATTCTTTTTCTTGTCATTAAATAAGTTCATAGCATCTGAGGGCCCGGAGTACCTTTTTAGTGGGGGTTTTGCCATGATTCTGTTTCTGTCAAGACTGTAGCAAAATGGATGACGTTACAGTGATCATCATATTTTTATCAAAGACTTTGTCTCCAAAGCTGACAAAGCCTGACTTAGATTCCTGTGCTAACAATGTGTCATCAGAGGACATTACTGTATTTAAGGCTGGCATTAATTGCCTTAATTTGGAGCGATGGCGTAACTTTCTCATGGAGTGAAGCTCATTTGACCTGTTTCCCTGCACTCTGTATGTGCGACTCTGATACTCCAGATGGATTGCTGTTTAGGATACTCTGCGGTCTTGTGAATCCTTCCCATTTTCAAAAGGAGCCCAATGCTTTCCCAGTACACCACCTAGCTGCCTTGCACTCATAATTACATATAGTTACCTAGTGCATAATTGCTGGTGTCTCCTCCTCCTGTGTTTCTTCGTCACCCAGGGCGATTGGTCACGTGCTGTCCTGACATAAAGCTAGAGCAGGATGTCATCTGACATGAGGGACAACCAGTTGCCTAGCAAGCACTAAGATGCATTTATCATGGTATTGAAATGGGTTGCAGGGTACACAGGGCGCCCAGCTGAAGACCTAGATGATGAGATTAATGAAAATGGTGCATTATTTGAGACTTGTGCATCTGTTTGAAGATGCGGTTAATCACAATGTTCTCAACTTCTCTATAACTTAACTGATAGGGATGTACTAAGCTGAAGATGTTAAGATGTCGTTCATAGTTATTATTCCCACTAACTTGTAGCGTAAACCTTCCTCCCTGAACTAATCGGATCACTTAATTGCTATTGGCGTATCATGACCTAAAAGCATTGCACTGAGAAGGTGACGCCGTCACTTGGCTGGCAATCGCACCTTTTTATCTAGGTACTGATGTAAGTGCTAGAGTTGTGTAGAGAGTGGTAGCAAATGGGCATAGGATTGAGAGATGTACACCAGGTTGAACATGAAAACTGATATTTTAATTTTTAGTAAGCTGTGGATTTTCCCAATATTACTGACATCATAGTACTTATTATCAAGGCTTAGAAAATCTGTTTTTTATTGCTGTGCATACATTAGAAAATATTCAAGTTCTAAAGGACTAACAGTGGACTTTTCCATCTGCAGAATATACTGAATGACCAGAGGTGGCAGTGTTGCGGAAGAGAATTTGTCTGCGTTGCTGAGACCGCCCCCCCCCCCCTACCCCCAAAAAAGATGCCATTCCTCAGCACTCTGCCTTCCTTCATCAATTTACATGGTAAGTCAAACTCACGTTGAATTCTTTTTCTTGTCATTAAATAAGTTCATAGCATCTGAGGGCCCGGAGTACCTTTTTAGTGGGGGTTTTGCCATGATTGTGTTTCTGTCAAGACTGTAGCAAAATGGATGACGTTACAGTGATCATCATATTTTTATCAAAGACTTTGTCTCCAAAGCTGACAAAGCCTGACTTAGATTCCTGTGCTAACAATGTGTCATCAGAGGACATTACTGTATTTAAGGCTGGCATTAATTGCCTTAATTTGGAGTGATGGCGTTACTTTCTCATGGAGTGAAGCTCATTTGACCTGTTTCCCTGCACTCTGTATGTGCGACTCTGATACTCCAGATGGATTGCTGTTTAGGATACTCTGCGGTCTTGTGAATCCATCCCATTTTCAAAAGGAGCCCAATGCTTTCCCAGTACACCACCTAGCTGCCTTGCACTCATAATTACATATAGTTACCTAGTGCATAATTGCTGGTGTCTCCTCCTCCTGTGTTTCTTCGTCACCCAGGGCGATTGGTCACGTGCTGTCCTGACATAAAGCTAGAGCAGGATGTCATCTGACATGAGGGACAACCAGTTGCCTAGCAAGCACTAAGATGCATTTATCATGGTATTGAAATGGGTTGCAGGGTACACAGGGCGCCCAGCTGAAGACCTAGATGATGAGATTAATGAAAATGGTGCATTATTTGAGACTTGTGCATCTGTTTGAAGATGCGGTTAATCACAATGTTCTCAACTTCTCTATAACTTAACTGATAGGGATGTACTAAGCTGAAGATGTTAAGATGTCGTTCATAGTTATGATTCCCACTAACTTGTAGTGTAAACCTTCCTCCCTGAACTAATCGGATCACTTAATTGCTATTGGCGTATCATGACCTAAAAGCATTGCACTGAGAAGGTGACGCCGTCACTTGGCTGGCAATCGCACCTTTTTATCTAGGTACTGATGTAGGTGCTAGAGTTGTGTAGAGAGTGGTAGCAAATGGGCATAGGATTGAGAGATGTACACCAGGTTGCACATGAAAACTGATATTTGAATTTTTAGTAAGCTGTGGATTTTCCCAATATTACTGACATCATAGTACTTATTATCAAGGCTTAGAAAATCTGTTTTTTATTGCTGTGCATACATTAGAAAATATTCAAGTTCTAAAGGACTAACAGTGGACTTTTCCATCTGCAGAATATACTGAATGACCAGAGGTGGCAGTGTTGCGGAAGAGAATTTGTCTGCGTTGCTGAGACCGCCCCCCAAAAAAAAAGATGCCATTCCTCAGCACTCTGCCTTCCTTCATCAATTTACATGGTAAGTCAAACTCACGTTGAATTCTTTTTCTTGTCATTAAATAAGTTCATAGCATCTGAGGGCCCGGAGTACCTTTTTAGTGGGGGTTTTGCCATGATTCTGTTTCTGTCAAGACTGTAGCAAAATGGATTACGTTACGGTGATCATCATATTTTTATCAAAGACTTTGTCTCCAAAGCTGACAAAGCCTGACTTAGATTCCTGTGCTAACAATGTGTCATCAGAGGACATTACTGTATTTAAGGCTGGCATTAATTGCCTTAATTTGGAGCGATGGCGTAACTTTCTCATGGAGTGAAGCTCATTTGACCTGTTTCCCTGCACTCTGTATGTGCGACTCTGATACTCCAGATGGATTGCTGTTTAGGATACTCTGCGGTCCTGCGAATCCATCCCATTTTCAAAAGGAGCCCAATGCTTTCCCAGTACACCACCTAGCTGCCTTGCACTCATAATTACATATAGTTACCTAGTGCATAATTGCTGGTGTCTCCTCCTCCTGTGTTTCTTCGTCACCCAGGGCGATTGGTCACGTGCTGTCCTGACATAAAGCTAGAGCAGGATGTCATCTGACATGAGGGACAACCAGTTGCCTAGCAAGCACTAAGATGCATTTATCATGGTATTGAAATGGGTTGCAGGGTACACAGGGCGCCCAGCTGAAGACCTAGATGATGAGATTAATGAAAATGGTGCATTATTTGAGACTTGTGCATCTGTTTGAAGATGCGGTTAATCACAATGTTCTCAACTTCTCTATAACTTAACTGATAGGGATGTACTAAGCTGAAGATGTTAAGATGTCGTTCATAGTTATTATTCCCACTAACTTGTAGCGTAAACCTTCCTCCCTGAACTAATCGGATCACTTAATTGCTATTGGCGTATCATGACCTAAAAGCATTGCACTGAGAAGGTGACGCCGTCACTTGGCTGGCAATCGCACCTTTTTATCTAGGTACTGATGTAAGTGCTAGAGTTGTGTAGAGAGTGGTAGCAAATGGGCATAGGATTGAGAGATGTACACCAGGTTGAACATGAAAACTGATATTTTAATTTTTAGTAAGCTGTGGATTTTCCCAATATTACTGACATCATAGTACTTATTATCAAGGCTTAGAAAATCTGTTTTTTATTGCTGTGCATACATTAGAAAATATTCAAGTTCTAAAGGACTAACAGTGGACTTTTCCATCTGCAGAATATACTGAATGACCAGAGGTGGCAGTGTTGCGGAAGAGAATTTGTCTGCGTTGCTGAGACCGCCCCCCCCCCCCTACCCCCAAAAAAGATGCCATTCCTCAGCACTCTGCCTTCCTTCATCAATTTACATGGTAAGTCAAACTCACGTTGAATTCTTTTTCTTGTCATTAAATAAGTTCATAGCATCTGAGGGCCCGGAGTACCTTTTTAGTGGGGGTTTTGCCATGATTGTGTTTCTGTCAAGACTGTAGCAAAATGGATGACGTTACAGTGATCATCATATTTTTATCAAAGACTTTGTCTCCAAAGCTGACAAAGCCTGACTTAGATTCCTGTGCTAACAATGTGTCATCAGAGGACATTACTGTATTTAAGGCTGGCATTAATTGCCTTAATTTGGAGTGATGGCGTTACTTTCTCATGGAGTGAAGCTCATTTGACCTGTTTCCCTGCACTCTGTATGTGCGACTCTGATACTCCAGATGGATTGCTGTTTAGGATACTCTGCGGTCTTGTGAATCCATCCCATTTTCAAAAGGAGCCCAATGCTTTCCCAGTACACCACCTAGCTGCCTTGCACTCATAATTACATATAGTTACCTAGTGCATAATTGCTGGTGTCTCCTCCTCCTGTGTTTCTTCGTCACCCAGGGCGATTGGTCACGTGCTGTCCTGACATAAAGCTAGAGCAGGATGTCATCTGACATGAGGGACAACCAGTTGCCTAGCAAGCACTAAGATGCATTTATCATGGTATTGAAATGGGTTGCAGGGTACACAGGGCGCCCAGCTGAAGACCTAGATGATGAGATTAATGAAAATGGTGCATTATTTGAGACTTGTGCATCTGTTTGAAGATGCGGTTAATCACAATGTTCTCAACTTCTCTATAACTTAACTGATAGGGATGTACTAAGCTGAAGATGTTAAGATGTCGTTCATAGTTATGATTCCCACTAACTTGTAGTGTAAACCTTCCTCCCTGAACTAATCGGATCACTTAATTGCTATTGGCGTATCATGACCTAAAAGCATTGCACTGAGAAGGTGACGCCGTCACTTGGCTGGCAATCGCACCTTTTTATCTAGGTACTGATGTAGGTGCTAGAGTTGTGTAGAGAGTGGTAGCAAATGGGCATAGGATTGAGAGATGTACACCAGGTTGCACATGAAAACTGATATTTGAATTTTTAGTAAGCTGTGGATTTTCCCAATATTACTGACATCATAGTACTTATTATCAAGGCTTAGAAAATCTGTTTTTTATTGCTGTGCATACATTAGAAAATATTCAAGTTCTAAAGGACTAACAGTGGACTTTTCCATCTGCAGAATATACTGAATGACCAGAGGTGGCAGTGTTGCGGAAGAGAATTTGTCTGCGTTGCTGAGACCGCCCCCCAAAAAAAAAGATGCCATTCCTCAGCACTCTGCCTTCCTTCATCAATTTACATGGTAAGTCAAACTCACGTTGAATTCTTTTTCTTGTCATTAAATAAGTTCATAGCATCTGAGGGCCCGGAGTACCTTTTTAGTGGGGGTTTTGCCATGATTCTGTTTCTGTCAAGACTGTAGCAAAATGGATTACGTTACGGTGATCATCATATTTTTATCAAAGACTTTGTCTCCAAAGCTGACAAAGCCTGACTTAGATTCCTGTGCTAACAATGTGTCATCAGAGGACATTACTGTATTTAAGGCTGGCATTAATTGCCTTAATTTGGAGCGATGGCGTAACTTTCTCATGGAGTGAAGCTCATTTGACCTGTTTCCCTGCACTCTGTATGTGCGACTCTGATACTCCAGATGGATTGCTGTTTAGGATACTCTGCGGTCCTGCGAATCCATCCCATTTTCAAAAGGAGCCCAATGCTTTCCCAGTACACCACCTAGCTGCCTTGCACTCATAATTACATATAGTTACCTAGTGCATAATTGCTGGTGTCTCCTCCTCCTGTGTTTCTTCGTCACCCAGGGCGATTGGTCACGTGCTGTCCTGACATAAAGCTAGAGCAGGATGTCATCTGACATGAGGGACAACCAGTTGCCTAGCAAGCACTAAGATGCATTTATCATGGTATTGAAATGGGTTGCAGGGTACACAGGGCGCCCAGCTGAAGACCTAGATGATGAGATTAATGAAAATGGTGCATTATTTGAGACTTGTGCATCTGTTTGAAGATGCGGTTAATCACAATGTTCTCAACTTCTCTATAACTTAACTGATAGGGATGTACTAAGCTGAAGATGTTAAGATGTCGTTCATAGTTATTATTCCCACTAACTTGTAGCGTAAACCTTCCTCCCTGAACTAATCGGATCACTTAATTGCTATTGGCGTATCATGACCTAAAAGCATTGCACTGAGAAGGTGACGCCGTCACTTGGCTGGCAATCGCACCTTTTTATCTAGGTACTGATGTAAGTGCTAGAGTTGTGTAGAGAGTGGTAGCAAATGGGCATAGGATTGAGAGATGTACACCAGGTTGAACATGAAAACTGATATTTTAATTTTTAGTAAGCTGTGGATTTTCCCAATATTACTGACATCATAGTACTTATTATCAAGGCTTAGAAAATCTGTTTTTTATTGCTGTGCATACATTAGAAAATATTCAAGTTCTAAAGGACTAACAGTGGACTTTTCCATCTGCAGAATATACTGAATGACCAGAGGTGGCAGTGTTGCGGAAGAGAATTTGTCTGCGTTGCTGAGACCGCCCCCCCCCCCCCCCCAAAAAAAAAGATGCCATTCCTCAGCACTCTGCCTTCCTTCATCAATTTACATGGTAAGTCAAACTCACGTTGAATTCTTTTTCTTGTCATTAAATAAGTTCATAGCATCTGAGGGCCCGGAGTACCTTTTTAGTGGGGGTTTTGCCATGATTCTGTTTCTGTCAAGACTGTAGCAAAATGGATGACGTTACAGTGATCATCATATTTTTATCAAAGACTTTGTCTCCAAAGCTGACAAAGCCTGACTTAGATTCCTGTGCTAACAATGTGTCATCAGAGGACATTACTGTATTTAAGGCTGGCATTAATTGCCTTAATTTGGAGCGATGGCGTAACTTTCTCATGGAGTGAAGCTCATTTGACCTGTTTCCCTGCACTCTGTATGTGCGACTCTGATACTCCAGATGGATTGCTGTTTAGGATACTCTGCGGTCTTGTGAATCCTTCCCATTTTCAAAAGGAGCCCAATGCTTTCCCAGTACACCACCTAGCTGCCTTGCACTCATAATTACATATAGTTACCTAGTGCATAATTGCTGGTGTCTCCTCCTCCTGTGTTTCTTCGTCACCCAGGGCGATTGGTCACGTGCTGTCCTGACATAAAGCTAGAGCAGGATGTCATCTGACATGAGGGACAACCAGTTGCCTAGCAAGCACTAAGATGCATTTATCATGGTATTGAAATGGGTTGCAGGGTACACAGGGCGCCCAGCTGAAGACCTAGATGATGAGATTAATGAAAATGGTGCATTATTTGAGACTTGTGCATCTGTTTGAAGATGCGGTTAATCACAATGTTCTCAACTTCTCTATAACTTAACTGATAGGGATGTACTAAGCTGAAGATGTTAAGATGTCGTTCATAGTTATGATTCCCACTAACTTGTAGCGTAAACCTTCCTCCCTGAACTAATCGGATCACTTAATTGCTATTGGCGTATCATGACCTAAAAGCATTGCACTGAGAAGGTGACGCCGTCACTTGGCTGGCAATCGCACCTTTTTATCTAGGTACTGATGTAGGTGCTAGAGTTGTGTAGAGAGTGGTAGCAAATGGGCATAGGATTGAGAGATGTACACCAGGTTGCACATGAAAACTGATATTTGAATTTTTAGTAAGCTGTGGATTTTCCCAATATTACTGACATCATAGTACTTATTATCAAGGCTTAGAAAATCTGTTTTTTATTGCTGTGCATACATTAGAAAATATTCAAGTTCTAAAGGACTAACAGTGGACTTTTCCATCTGCAGAATATACTGAATGACCAGAGGTGGCAGTGTTGCGGAAGAGAATTTGTCTGCGTTGCTGAGACCGCCCCCCCCCCCCCAAAAAAAGATGCCATTCCTCAGCACTCTGCCTTCCTTCATCAATTTACATGGTAAGTCAAACTCACGTTGAATTCTTTTTCTTGTCATTAAATAAGTTCATAGCATCTGAGGGCCCGGAGTACCTTTTTAGTGGGGGTTTTGCCATGATTCTGTTTCTGTCAAGACTGTAGCAAAATGGATGACGTTACAGTGATCATCATATTTTTATCAAAGACTTTGTCTCCAAAGCTGACAAAGCCTGACTTAGATTCCTGTGCTAACAATGTGTCATCAGAGGACATTACTGTATTTAAGGCTGGCATTAATTGCCTTAATTTGGAGTGATGGCGTTACTTTCTCATGGAGTGAAGCTCATTTGACCTGTTTCCCTGCACTCTGTATGTGCGACTCTGATACTCCAGATGGATTGCTGTTTAGGATACTCTGCGGTCTTGTGAATCCATCCCATTTTCAAAAGGAGCCCAATGCTTTCCCAGTACACCACCTAGCTGCCTTGCACTCATAATTACATATAGTTATCTAGTGCATAATTGCTGGTGTCTCCTCCTCCTGTGTTTCTTCGTCACCCAGGGCGATTGGTCACGTGCTGTCCTGTCATAAAGCTAGAGCAGGATGTCATCTGACATGAGGGACAATCAGTTGCCTAGCAAGCACTAAGATGCATTTATCATGGTATTGAAATGGGTTGCAGGGTACACAGGGCGCCCAGCTGAAGACCTAGATGATGAGATTAATGAAAATGGTGCATTATTTGAGACTTGTGCATCTGTTTGAAGATGCGGTTAATCACAATGTTCTCAACTTCTCTATAACTTAACTGATAGGGATGTACTAAGCTGAAGATGTTAAGATGTCGTTCATAGTTATTATTCCCACTAACTTGTAGCGTAAACCTTCCTCCCTGAACTAATCGGATCACTTAATTGCTATTGGCGTATCATGACCTAAAAGCATTGCACTGAGAAGGTGACGCCGTCACTTGCCTGGCAATCGCACCTTTTTATCTAGGTACTGATGTAAGTGCTAGAGTTGTGTAGAGAGTGGTAGCAAATGGGCATAGGATTGAGAGATGTACACCAGGTTGAACATGAAAACTGATATTTTAATTTTTAGTAAGCTGTGGATTTTCCCAATATTACTGACATCATAGTACTTATTATCAAGGCTTAGAAAATCTGTTTTTTATTGCTGTGCATACATTAGAAAATATTCAAGTTCTAAAGGACTAACAGTGGACTTTTCCATCTGCAGAATATACTGAATGACCAGAGGTGGCAGTGTTGCGGAAGAGAATTTGTCTGCGTTGCTGAGACCGCCCCCCCCCAAAAAAAAGATGCCATTCCTCAGCACTCTGCCTTCCTTCATCAATTTACATGGTAAGTCAAACTCACGTTGAATTCTTTTTCTTGTCATTAAATAAGTTCATAGCATCTGAGGGCCCGGAGTACCTTTTTAGTGGGGGTTTTGCCATGATTCTGTTTCTGTCAAGACTGTAGCAAAATGGATTACGTTACGGTGATCATCATATTTTTATCAAAGACTTTGTCTCCAAAGCTGACAAAGCCTGACTTAGATTCCTGTGCTAACAATGTGTCATCAGAGGACATTACTGTATTTAAGGCTGGCATTAATTGCCTTAATTTGGAGCGATGGCGTAACTTTCTCATGGAGTGAAGCTCATTTGACCTGTTTCCCTGCACTCTGTATGTGCGACTCTCATACTCCAGATGGATTGCTGTTTAGGATACTCTGCGGTCTTGCGAATCCATCCCATTTTCAAAAGGAGCCCAATGCTTTCCCAGTACACCACCTAGCTGCCTTGCACTCATAATTACATATAGTTACCTAGTGCATAATTGCTGGTGTCTCCTCCTCCTGTGTTTCTTCGTCACCCAGGGCGATTGGTCACGTGCTGTCCTGACATAAAGCTAGAGCAGGATGTCATCTGACATGAGGGACAACCAGTTGCCTAGCAAGCACTAAGATGCATTTATCATGGTATTGAAATGGGTTGCAGGGTACACAGGGCGCCCAGCTGAAGACCTAGATGATGAGATTAATGAAAATGGTGCATTATTTGAGACTTGTGCATCTGTTTGAAGATGCGGTTAATCACAATGTTCTCAACTTCTCTATAACTTAACTGATAGGGATGTACTAAGCTGAAGATGTTAAGATGTCGTTCATAGTTATGATTCCCACTAACTTGTAGCGTAAACCTTCCTCCCTGAACTAATCGGATCACTTAATTGCTATTGGCGTATCATGACCTAAAAGCATTGCACTGAGAAGGTGACGCCGTCACTTGGCTGGCAATCGCACCTTTTTATCTAGGTACTGATGTAGGTGCTAGAGTTGTGTAGAGAGTGGTAGCAAATGGGCATAGGATTGAGAGATGTACACCAGGTTGCACATGAAAACTGATATTTGAATTTTTAGTAAGCTGTGGATTTTCCCAATATTACTGACATCATAGTACTTATTATCAAGGCTTAGAAAATCTGTTTTTTATTGCTGTGCATACATTAGAAAATATTCAAGTTCTAAAGGACTAACAGTGGACTTTTCCATCTGCAGAATATACTGAATGACCAGAGGTGGCAGTGTTGCGGAAGAGAATTTGTCTGCGTTGCTGAGACCGCCCCCCCCCCCCCCAAAAAAAAAGATGCCATTCCTCAGCACTCTGCCTTCCTTCATCAATTTACATGGTAAGTCAAACTCACGTTGAATTCTTTTTCTTGTCATTAAATAAGTTCATAGCATCTGAGGGCCCGGAGTACCTTTTTAGTGGGGGTTTTGCCATGATTCTGTTTCTGTCAAGACTGTAGCAAAATGGATGACGTTACAGTGATCATCATATTTTTATCAAAGACTTTGTCTCCAAAGCTGACAAAGCCTGACTTAGATTCCTGTGCTAACAATGTGTCATCAGAGGACATTACTGTATTTAAGGCTGGCATTAATTGCCTTAATTTGGAGCGATGGCGTAACTTTCTCATGGAGTGAAGCTCATTTGACCTGTTTCCCTGCACTCTGTATGTGCGACTCTGATACTCCAGATGGATTGCTGTTTAGGATACTCTGCGGTCTTGTGAATCCTTCCCATTTTCAAAAGGAGCCCAATGCTTTCCCAGTACACCACCTAGCTGCCTTGCACTCATAATTACATATAGTTACCTAGTGCATAATTGCTGGTGTCTCCTCCTCCTGTGTTTCTTCGTCACCCAGGGCGATTGGTCACGTGCTGTCCTGACATAAAGCTAGAGCAGGATGTCATCTGACATGAGGGACAACCAGTTGCCTAGCAAGCACTAAGATGCATTTATCATGGTATTGAAATGGGTTGCAGGGTACACAGGGCGCCCAGCTGAAGACCTAGATGATGAGATTAATGAAAATGGTGCATTATTTGAGACTTGTGCATCTGTTTGAAGATGCGGTTAATCACAATGTTCTCAACTTCTCTATAACTTAACTGATAGGGATGTACTAAGCTGAAGATGTTAAGATGTCGTTCATAGTTATGATTCCCACTAACTTGTAGCGTAAACCTTCCTCCCTGAACTAATCGGATCACTTAATTGCTATTGGCGTATCATGACCTAAAAGCATTGCACTGAGAAGGTGACGCCGTCACTTGGCTGGCAATCGCACCTTTTTATCTAGGTACTGATGTAGGTGCTAGAGTTGTGTAGAGAGTGGTAGCAAATGGGCATAGGATTGAGAGATGTACACCAGGTTGCACATGAAAACTGATATTTGAATTTTTAGTAAGCTGTGGATTTTCCCAATATTACTGACATCATAGTACTTATTATCAAGGCTTAGAAAATCTGTTTTTTATTGCTGTGCATACATTAGAAAATATTCAAGTTCTAAAGGACTAACAGTGGACTTTTCCATCTGCAGAATATACTGAATGACCAGAGGTGGCAGTGTTGCGGAAGAGAATTTGTCTGCGTTGCTGAGACCGCCCCCCCCCCCCAAAAAAAGATGCCATTCCTCAGCACTCTGCCTTCCTTCATCAATTTACATGGTAAGTCAAACTCACGTTGAATTCTTTTTCTTGTCATTAAATAAGTTCATAGCATCTGAGGGCCCGGAGTACCTTTTTAGTGGGGGTTTTGCCATGATTCTGTTTCTGTCAAGACTGTAGCAAAATGGATGACGTTACAGTGAACATCATATTTTTATCAAAGACTTTGTCTCCAAAGCTGACAAAGCCTGACTTAGATTCCTGTGCTAACAATGTGTCATCAGAGGACATTACTGTATTTAAGGCTGGCATTAATTGCCTTAATTTGGAGTGATGGCGTTACTTTCTCATGGAGTGAAGCTCATTTGACCTGTTTCCCTGCACTCTGTATGTGCGACTCTGATACTCCAGATGGATTGCTGTTTAGGATACTCTGCGGTCTTGTGAATCCATCCCATTTTCAAAAGGAGCCCAATGCTTTCCCAGTACACCACCTAGCTGCCTTGCACTCATAATTACATATAGTTATCTAGTGCATAATTGCTGGTGTCTCCTCCTCCTGTGTTTCTTCGTCACCCAGGGCGATTGGTCACGTGCTGTCCTGTCATAAAGCTAGAGCAGGATGTCATCTGACATGAGGGACAATCAGTTGCCTAGCAAGCACTAAGATGCATTTATCATGGTATTGAAATGGGTTGCAGGGTACACAGGGCGCCCAGCTGAAGACCTAGATGATGAGATTAATGAAAATGGTGCATTATTTGAGACTTGTGCATCTGTTTGAAGATGCGGTTAATCACAATGTTCTCAACTTCTCTATAACTTAACTGATAGGGATGTACTAAGCTGAAGATGTTAAGATGTCGTTCATAGTTATTATTCCCACTAACTTGTAGCGTAAACCTTCCTCCCTGAACTAATCGGATCACTTAATTGCTATTGGCGTATCATGACCTAAAAGCATTGCACTGAGAAGGTGACGCCGTCACTTGCCTGGCAATCGCACCTTTTTATCTAGGTACTGATGTAAGTGCTAGAGTTGTGTAGAGAGTGGTAGCAAATGGGCATAGGATTGAGAGATGTACACCAGGTTGAACATGAAAACTGATATTTTAATTTTTAGTAAGCTGTGGATTTTCCCAATATTACTGACATCATAGTACTTATTATCAAGGCTTAGAAAATCTGTTTTTTATTGCTGTGCATACATTAGAAAATATTCAAGTTCTAAAGGACTAACAGTGGACTTTTCCATCTGCAGAATATACTGAATGACCAGAGGTGGCAGTGTTGCGGAAGAGAATTTGTCTGCGTTGCTGAGACCGCCCCCCCCCAAAAAAAAGATGCCATTCCTCAGCACTCTGCCTTCCTTCATCAATTTACATGGTAAGTCAAACTCACGTTGAATTCTTTTTCTTGTCATTAAATAAGTTCATAGCATCTGAGGGCCCGGAGTACCTTTTTAGTGGGGGTTTTGCCATGATTCTGTTTCTGTCAAGACTGTAGCAAAATGGATGACGTTACAGTGATCATCATATTTTTATCAAAGACTTTGTCTCCAAAGCTGACAAAGCCTGACTTAGATTCCTGTGCTAACAATGTGTCATCAGAGGACATTACTGTATTTAAGGCTGGCATTAATTGCCTTAATTTGGAGTGATGGCGTTACTTTCTCATGGAGTGAAGCTCATTTGACCTGTTTCCCTGCACTCTGTATGTGCGACTCTGATACTCCAGATGGATTGCTGTTTAGGATACTCTGCGGTCTTGTGAATCCATCCCATTTTCAAAAGGAGCCCAATGCTTTCCCAGTACACCACCTAGCTGCCTTGCACTCATAATTACATATAGTTATCTAGTGCATAATTGCTGGTGTCTCCTCCTCCTGTGTTTCTTCGTCACCCAGGGCGATTGGTCACGTGCTGTCCTGTCATAAAGCTAGAGCAGGATGTCATCTGACATGAGGGACAATCAGTTGCCTAGCAAGCACTAAGATGCATTTATCATGGTATTGAAATGGGTTGCAGGGTACACAGGGCGCCCAGCTGAAGACCTAGATGATGAGATTAATGAAAATGGTGCATTATTTGAGACTTGTGCATCTGTTTGAAGATGCGGTTAATCACAATGTTCTCAACTTCTCTATAACTTAACTGATAGGGATGTACTAAGCTGAAGATGTTAAGATGTCGTTCATAGTTATGATTCCCACTAACTTGTAGTGTAAACCTTCCTCCCTGAACTAATCGGATCACTTAATTGCTATTGGCGTATCATGACCTAAAAGCATTGCACTGAGAAGGTGACGCCGTCACTTGGCTGGCAATCGCACCTTTTTATCTAGGTACTGATGTAGGTGCTAGAGTTGTGTAGAGAGTGGTAGCAAATGGGCATAGGATTGAGAGATGTACACCAGGTTGCACATGAAAACTGATATTTGAATTTTTAGTAAGCTGTGGATTTTCCCAATATTACTGACATCATAGTACTTATTATCAAGGCTTAGAAAATCTGTTTTTTATTGCTGTGCATACATTAGAAAATATTCAAGTTCTAAAGGACTAACAGTGGACTTTTCCATCTGCAGAATATACTGAATGACCAGAGGTGGCAGTGTTGCGGAAGAGAATTTGTCTGCGTTGCTGAGACCGCCCCCCAAAAAAAAAGATGCCATTCCTCAGCACTCTGCCTTCCTTCATCAATTTACATGGTAAGTCAAACTCACGTTGAATTCTTTTTCTTGTCATTAAATAAGTTCATAGCATCTGAGGGCCCGGAGTACCTTTTTAGTGGGGGTTTTGCCATGATTCTGTTTCTGTCAAGACTGTAGCAAAATGGATTACGTTACGGTGATCATCATATTTTTATCAAAGACTTTGTCTCCAAAGCTGACAAAGCCTGACTTAGATTCCTGTGCTAACAATGTGTCATCAGAGGACATTACTGTATTTAAGGCTGGCATTAATTGCCTTAATTTGGAGCGATGGCGTAACTTTCTCATGGAGTGAAGCTCATTTGACCTGTTTCCCTGCACTCTGTATGTGCGACTCTGATACTCCAGATGGATTGCTGTTTAGGATACTCTGCGGTCCTGCGAATCCATCCCATTTTCAAAAGGAGCCCAATGCTTTCCCAGTACACCACCTAGCTGCCTTGCACTCATAATTACATATAGTTTTCTAGTGCATAATTGCTGGTGTCTCCTCCTCCTGTGTTTCTTCGTCACCCAGGGCGATTGGTCACGTGCTGTCCTGTCATAAAGCTAGAGCAGGATGTCATCTGACATGAGGGACAATCAGTTGCCTAGCAAGCACTAAGATGCATTTATCATGGTATTGAAATGGGTTGCAGGGTACACAGGGCGCCCAGCTGAAGACCTAGATGATGAGATTAATGAAAATGGTGCATTATTTGAGACTTGTGCATCTGTTTGAAGATGCGGTTAATCACAATGTTCTCAACTTCTCTAACTTAACTGATAGGGATGTACTAAGCTGAAGATGTTAAGATGTCGTTCATAGTTATTATTCCCACTAACTTGTAGCGTAAACCTTCCTCCCTGAACTAATCGGATCACTTAATTGCTATTGGCGTATCATGACCTAAAAGCATTGCACTGAGAAGGTGACGCCGTCACTTGGCTGGCAATCGCACCTTTTTATCTAGGTACTGATGTAGGTGCTAGAGTTGTGTAGAGAGTGGTAGCAAATGGGCATAGGATTGAGAGATGTACACCAGGTTGAACATGAAAACTGATATTTTAATTTTTAGTAAGCTGTGGATTTTCCCAATATTACTGACATCATAGTACTTATTATCAAGGCTTAGAAAATCTGTTTTTTATTGCTGTGCATACATTAGAAAATATTCAAGTTCTAAAGGACTAACAGTGGACTTTTCCATCTGCAGAATATACTGAATGACCAGAGGTGGCAGTGTTGCAGAAGAGAATTTGTCTGCGTTGCTGAGACCGCCCCCCCCCCCAAAAAAAAGATGCCATTCCTCAGCACTCTGCCTTCCTTCATCAATTTACATGGTAAGTCAAACTCACGTTGAATTCTTTTTCTTGTCATTAAATAAGTTCATAGCATCTGAGGGCCCGGAGTACCTTTTTAGTGGGGGTTTTGCCATGATTCTGTTTCTGTCAAGACTGTAGCAAAATGGATTACGTTACGGTGATCATCATATTTTTATCAAAGACTTTGTCTCCAAAGCTGACAAAGCCTGACTTAGATTCCTGTGCTAACAATGTGTCATCAGAGGACATTACTGTATTTAAGGCTGGCATTAATTGCCTTAATTTGGAGCGATGGCGTAACTTTCTCATGGAGTGAAGCTCATTTGACCTGTTTCCCTGCACTCTGTATGTGCGACTCTCATACTCCAGATGGATTGCTGTTTAGGATACTCTGCGGTCTTGCGAATCCATCCCATTTTCAAAAGGAGCCCAATGCTTTCCCAGTACACCACCTAGCTGCCTTGCACTCATAATTACATATAGTTACCTAGTGCATAATTGCTGGTGTCTCCTCCTCCTGTGTTTCTTCGTCACCCAGGGCGATTGGTCACGTGCTGTCCTGACATAAAGCTAGAGCAGGATGTCATCTGACATGAGGGACAACCAGTTGCCTAGCAAGCACTAAGATGCATTTATCATGGTATTGAAATGGGTTGCAGGGTACACAGGGCGCCCAGCTGAAGACCTAGATGATGAGATTAATGAAAATGGTGCATTATTTGAGACTTGTGCATCTGTTTGAAGATGCGGTTAATCACAATGTTCTCAACTTCTCTATAACTTAACTGATAGGGATGTACTAAGCTGAAGATGTTAAGATGTCGTTCATAGTTATGATTCCCACTAACTTGTAGCGTAAACCTTCCTCCCTGAACTAATCGGATCACTTAATTGCTATTGGCGTATCATGACCTAAAAGCATTGCACTGAGAAGGTGACGCCGTCACTTGGCTGGCAATCGCACCTTTTTATCTAGGTACTGATGTAGGTGCTAGAGTTGTGTAGAGAGTGGTAGCAAATGGGCATAGGATTGAGAGATGTACACCAGGTTGCACATGAAAACTGATATTTGAATTTTTAGTAAGCTGTGGATTTTCCCAATATTACTGACATCATAGTACTTATTATCAAGGCTTAGAAAATCTGTTTTTTATTGCTGTGCATACATTAGAAAATATTCAAGTTCTAAAGGACTAACAGTGGACTTTTCCATCTGCAGAATATACTGAATGACCAGAGGTGGCAGTGTTGCGGAAGAGAATTTGTCTGCGTTGCTGAGACCGCCCCCCCCCCCCCAAAAAAAGATGCCATTCCTCAGCACTCTGCCTTCCTTCATCAATTTACATGGTAAGTCAAACTCACGTTGAATTCTTTTTCTTGTCATTAAATAAGTTCATAGCATCTGAGGGCCCGGAGTACCTTTTTAGTGGGGGTTTTGCCATGATTCTGTTTCTGTCAAGACTGTAGCAAAATGGATGACGTTACAGTGATCATCATATTTTTATCAAAGACTTTGTCTCCAAAGCTGACAAAGCCTGACTTAGATTCCTGTGCTAACAATGTGTCATCAGAGGACATTACTGTATTTAAGGCTGGCATTAATTGCCTTAATTTGGAGTGATGGCGTTACTTTCTCATGGAGTGAAGCTCATTTGACCTGTTTCCCTGCACTCTGTATGTGCGACTCTGATACTCCAGATGGATTGCTGTTTAGGATACTCTGCGGTCTTGTGAATCCATCCCATTTTCAAAAGGAGCCCAATGCTTTCCCAGTACACCACCTAGCTGCCTTGCACTCATAATTACATATAGTTATCTAGTGCATAATTGCTGGTGTCTCCTCCTCCTGTGTTTCTTCGTCACCCAGGGCGATTGGTCACGTGCTGTCCTGTCATAAAGCTAGAGCAGGATGTCATCTGACATGAGGGACAATCAGTTGCCTAGCAAGCACTAAGATGCATTTATCATGGTATTGAAATGGGTTGCAGGGTACACAGGGCGCCCAGCTGAAGACCTAGATGATGAGATTAATGAAAATGGTGCATTATTTGAGACTTGTGCATCTGTTTGAAGATGCGGTTAATCACAATGTTCTCAACTTCTCTATAACTTAACTGATAGGGATGTACTAAGCTGAAGATGTTAAGATGTCGTTCATAGTTATTATTCCCACTAACTTGTAGCGTAAACCTTCCTCCCTGAACTAATCGGATCACTTAATTGCTATTGGCGTATCATGACCTAAAAGCATTGCACTGAGAAGGTGACGCCGTCACTTGGCTGGCAATCGCACCTTTTTATCTAGGTACTGATGTAGGTGCTAGAGTTGTGTAGAGAGTGGTAGCAAATGGGCATAGGATTGAGAGATGTACACCAGGTTGCACATGAAAACTGATATTTGAATTTTTAGTAAGCTGTGGATTTTCCCAATATTACTGACATCATAGTACTTATTATCAAGGCTTAGAAAATCTGTTTTTTATTGCTGTGCATACATTAGAAAATATTCAAGTTCTAAAGGACTAACAGTGGACTTTTCCATCTGCAGAATATACTGAATGACCAGAGGTGGCAGTGTTGCGGAAGAGAATTTGTCTGCGTTGCTGAGACCGCCCCCCCCCCCCCAAAAAAAGATGCCATTCCTCAGCACTCTGCCTTCCTTCATCAATTTACATGGTAAGTCAAACTCACGTTGAATTCTTTTTCTTGTCATTAAATAAGTTCATAGCATCTGAGGGCCCGGAGTACCTTTTTAGTGGGGGTTTTGCCATGATTCTGTTTCTGTCAAGACTGTAGCAAAATGGATGACGTTACAGTGATCATCATATTTTTATCAAAGACTTTGTCTCCAAAGCTGACAAAGCCTGACTTAGATTCCTGTGCTAACAATGTGTCATCAGAGGACATTACTGTATTTAAGGCTGGCATTAATTGCCTTAATTTGGAGTGATGGCGTTACTTTCTCATGGAGTGAAGCTCATTTGACCTGTTTCCCTGCACTCTGTATGTGCGACTCTGATACTCCAGATGGATTGCTGTTTAGGATACTCTGCGGTCTTGTGAATCCATCCCATTTTCAAAAGGAGCCCAATGCTTTCCCAGTACACCACCTAGCTGCCTTGCACTCATAATTACATATAGTTATCTAGTGCATAATTGCTGGTGTCTCCTCCTCCTGTGTTTCTTCGTCACCCAGGGCGATTGGTCACGTGCTGTCCTGTCATAAAGCTAGAGCAGGATGTCATCTGACATGAGGGACAATCAGTTGCCTAGCAAGCACTAAGATGCATTTATCATGGTATTGAAATGGGTTGCAGGGTACACAGGGCGCCCAGCTGAAGACCTAGATGATGAGATTAATGAAAATGGTGCATTATTTGAGACTTGTGCATCTGTTTGAAGATGCGGTTAATCACAATGTTCTCAACTTCTCTATAACTTAACTGATAGGGATGTACTAAGCTGAAGATGTTAAGATGTCGTTCATAGTTATTATTCCCACTAACTTGTAGCGTAAACCTTCCTCCCTGAACTAATCGGATCACTTAATTGCTATTGGCGTATCATGACCTAAAAGCATTGCACTGAGAAGGTGACGCCGTCACTTGCCTGGCAATCGCACCTTTTTATCTAGGTACTGATGTAAGTGCTAGAGTTGTGTAGAGAGTGGTAGCAAATGGGCATAGGATTGAGAGATGTACACCAGGTTGAACATGAAAACTGATATTTTAATTTTTAGTAAGCTGTGGATTTTCCCAATATTACTGACATCATAGTACTTATTATCAAGGCTTAGAAAATCTGTTTTTTATTGCTGTGCATACATTAGAAAATATTCAAGTTCTAAAGGACTAACAGTGGACTTTTCCATCTGCAGAATATACTGAATGACCAGAGGTGGCAGTGTTGCGGAAGAGAATTTGTCTGCGTTGCTGAGACCGCCCCCCCCCCCCCCCCCAAAAAAAAAGATGCCATTCCTCAGCACTCTGCCTTCCTTCATCAATTTACATGGTAAGTCAAACTCACGTTGAATTCTTTTTCTTGTCATTAAATAAGTTCATAGCATCTGAGGGCCCGGAGTACCTTTTTAGTGGGGGTTTTGCCATGATTCTGTTTCTGTCAAGACTGTAGCAAAATGGATGACGTTACAGTGATCATCATATTTTTATCAAAGACTTTGTCTCCAAAGCTGACAAAGCCTGACTTAGATTCCTGTGCTAACAATGTGTCATCAGAGGACATTACTGTATTTAAGGCTGGCATTAATTGCCTTAATTTGGAGCGATGGCGTAACTTTCTCATGGAGTGAAGCTCATTTGACCTGTTTCCCTGCACTCTGTATGTGCGACTCTGATACTCCAGATGGATTGCTGTTTAGGATACTCTGCGGTCTTGTGAATCCTTCCCATTTACAAAAGGAGCCCAATGCTTTCCCAGTACACCACCTAGCTGCCTTGCACTCATAATTACATATAGTTACCTAGTGCATAATTGCTGGTGTCTCCTCCTCCTGTGTTTCTTCGTCACCCAGGGCGATTGGTCACGTGCTGTCCTGACATAAAGCTAGAGCAGGATGTCATCTGACATGAGGGACAACCAGTTGCCTAGCAAGCACTAAGATGCATTTATCATGGTATTGAAATGGGTTGCAGGGTACACAGGGCGCCCAGCTGAAGACCTAGATGATGAGATTAATGAAAATGGTGCATTATTTGAGACTTGTGCATCTGTTTGAAGATGCGGTTAATCACAATGTTCTCAACTTCTCTATAACTTAACTGATAGGGATGTACTAAGCTGAAGATGTTAAGATGTCGTTCATAGTTATGATTCCCACTAACTTGTAGCGTAAACCTTCCTCCCTGAACTAATCGGATCACTTAATTGCTATTGGCGTATCATGACCTAAAAGCATTGCACTGAGAAGGTGACGCCGTCACTTGGCTGGCAATCGCACCTTTTTATCTAGGTACTGATGTAGGTGCTAGAGTTGTGTAGAGAGGGGTAGCAAATGGGCATAGGATTGAGAGATGTACACCAGGTTGCACATGAAAACTGATATTTGAATTTTTAGTAAGCTGTGGATTTTCCCAATATTACTGACATCATAGTACTTATTATCAAGGCTTAGAAAATCTGTTTTTTATTGCTGTGCATACATTAGAAAATATTCAAGTTCTAAAGGACTAACAGTGGACTTTTCCATCTGCAGAATATACTGAATGACCAGAGGTGGCAGTGTTGCGGAAGAGAATTTGTCTGCGTTGCTGAGACCGCCCCCCCCCCCCCCAAAAAAAGATGCCATTCCTCAGCACTCTGCCTTCCTTCATCAATTTACATGGTAAGTCAAACTCACGTTGAATTCTTTTTCTTGTCATTAAATAAGTTCATAGCATCTGAGGGCCCGGAGTACCTTTTTAGTGGGGGTTTTGCCATGATTCTGTTTCTGTCAAGACTGTAGCAAAATGGATGACGTTACAGTGATCATCATATTTTTATCAAAGACTTTGTCTCCAAAGCTGACAAAGCCTGACTTAGATTCCTGTGCTAACAATGTGTCATCAGAGGACATTACTGTATTTAAGGCTGGCATTAATTGCCTTAATTTGGAGTGATGGCGTTACTTTCTCATGGAGTGAAGCTCATTTGACCTGTTTCCCTGCACTCTGTATGTGCGACTCTGATACTCCAGATGGATTGCTGTTTAGGATACTCTGCGGTCTTGTGAATCCATCCCATTTTCAAAAGGAGCCCAATGCTTTCCCAGTACACCACCTAGCTGCCTTGCACTCATAATTACATATAGTTATCTAGTGCATAATTGCTGGTGTCTCCTCCTCCTGTGTTTCTTCGTCACCCAGGGCGATTGGTCACGTGCTGTCCTGTCATAAAGCTAGAGCAGGATGTCATCTGACATGAGGGACAATCAGTTGCCTAGCAAGCACTAAGATGCATTTATCATGGTATTGAAATGGGTTGCAGGGTACACAGGGCGCCCAGCTGAAGACCTAGATGATGAGATTAATGAAAATGGTGCATTATTTGAGACTTGTGCATCTGTTTGAAGATGCGGTTAATCACAATGTTCTCAACTTCTCTATAACTTAACTGATAGGGATGTACTAAGCTGAAGATGTTAAGATGTCGTTCATAGTTATTATTCCCACTAACTTGTAGCGTAAACCTTCCTCCCTGAACTAATCGGATCACTTAATTGCTATTGGCGTATCATGACCTAAAAGCATTGCACTGAGAAGGTGACGCCGTCACTTGGCTGGCAATCGCACCTTTTTATCTAGGTACTGATGTAGGTGCTAGAGTTGTGTAGAGAGTGGTAGCAAATGGGCATAGGATTGAGAGATGTACACCAGGTTGAACATGAAAACTGATATTTTAATTTTTAGTAAGCTGTGGATTTTCCCAATATTACTGACATCATAGTACTTATTATCAAGGCTTAGAAAATCAGTTTTTTATTGCTGTGCATACATTAGAAAATATTCAAGTTCTAAAGGACTAACAGTGGACTTTTCCATCTGCAGAATATACTGAATGACCAGAGGTGGCAGTGTTGCGGAAGAGAATTTGTCTGCGTTGCTGAGACCGCCCCCCCCCCCCCCCAAAAAAAAGATGCCATTCCTCAGCACTCTGCCTTCCTTCATCAATTTACATGGTAAGTCAAACTCACGTTGAATTCTTTTTCTTGTCATTAAATAAGTTCATAGCATCTGAGGGCCCGGAGTACCTTTTTAGTGGGGGTTTTGCCATGATTCTGTTTCTGTCAAGACTGTAGCAAAATGGATGACGTTACAGTGATCATCATATTTTTATCAAAGACTTTGTCTCCAAAGCTGACAAAGCCTGACTTAGATTCCTGTGCTAACAATGTGTCATCAGAGGACATTACTGTATTTAAGGCTGGCATTAATTGCCTTAATTTGGAGCGATGGCGTAACTTTCTCATGGAGTGAAGCTCATTTGACCTGTTTCCCTGCACTCTGTATGTGCGACTCTGATACTCCAGATGGATTGCTGTTTAGGATACTCTGCGGTCTTGTGAATCCTTCCCATTTTCAAAAGGAGCCCAATGCTTTCCCAGTACACCACCTAGCTGCCTTGCACTCATAATTACATATAGTTACCTAGTGCATAATTGCTGGTGTCTCCTCCTCCTGTGTTTCTTCGTCACCCAGGGCGATTGGTCACGTGCTGTCCTGACATAAAGCTAGAGCAGGATGTCATCTGACATGAGGGACAACCAGTTGCCTAGCAAGCACTAAGATGCATTTATCATGGTATTGAAATGGGTTGCAGGGTACACAGGGCGCCCAGCTGAAGACCTAGATGATGAGATTAATGAAAATGGTGCATTATTTGAGACTTGTGCATCTGTTTGAAGATGCGGTTAATCACAATGTTCTCAACTTCTCTATAACTTAACTGATAGGGATGTACTAAGCTGAAGATGTTAAGATGTCGTTCATAGTTATTATTCCCACTAACTTGTAGCGTAAACCTTCCTCCCTGAACTAATCGGATCACTTAATTGCTATTGGCGTATCATGACCTAAAAGCATTGCACTGAGAAGGTGACGCCGTCACTTGGCTGGCAATCGCACCTTTTTATCTAGGTACTGATGTAAGTGCTAGAGTTGTGTAGAGAGTGGTAGCAAATGGGCATAGGATTGAGAGATGTACACCAGGTTGAACATGAAAACTGATATTTTAATTTTTAGTAAGCTGTGGATTTTCCCAATATTACTGACATCATAGTACTTATTATCAAGGCTTAGAAAATCTGTTTTTTATTGCTGTGCATACATTAGAAAATATTCAAGTTCTAAAGGACTAACAGTGGACTTTTCCATCTGCAGAATATACTGAATGACCAGAGGTGGCAGTGTTGCGGAAGAGAATTTGTCTGCGTTGCTGAGACCGCCCCCCCCCCCCCCCCCCAAAAAAAGAGATGCCATTCCTCAGCACTCTGCCTTCCTTCATCAATTTACATGGTAAGTCAAACTCACGTTGAATTCTTTTTCTTGTCATTAAATAAGTTCATAGCATCTGAGGGCCCGGAGTACCTTTTTAGTGGGGGTTTTGCCATGATTCTGTTTCTGTCAAGACTGTAGCAAAATGGATGACGTTACAGTGATCATCATATTTTTATCAAAGACTTTGTCTCCAAAGCTGACAAAGCCTGACTTAGATTCCTGTGCTAACAATGTGTCATCAGAGGACATTACTGTATTTAAGGCTGGCATTAATTGCCTTAATTTGGAGCGATGGCGTAACTTTCTCATGGAGTGAAGCTCATTTGACCTGTTTCCCTGCACTCTGTATGTGCGACTCTGATACTCCAGATGGATTGCTGTTTAGGATACTCTGCGGTCTTGTGAATCCTTCCCATTTTCAAAAGGAGCCCAATGCTTTCCCAGTACACCACCTAGCTGCCTTGCACTCATAATTACATATAGTTACCTAGTGCATAATTGCTGGTGTCTCCTCCTCCTGTGTTTCTTCGTCACCCAGGGCGATTGGTCACGTGCTGTCCTGACATAAAGCTAGAGCAGGATGTCATCTGACATGAGGGACAACCAGTTGCCTAGCAAGCACTAAGATGCATTTATCATGGTATTGAAATGGGTTGCAGGGTACACAGGGCGCCCAGCTGAAGACCTAGATGATGAGATTAATGAAAATGGTGCATTATTTGAGACTTGTGCATCTGTTTGAAGATGCGGTTAATCACAATGTTCTCAACTTCTCTATAACTTAACTGATAGGGATGTACTAAGCTGAAGATGTTAAGATGTCGTTCATAGTTATGATTCCCACTAACTTGTAGCGTAAACCTTCCTCCCTGAACTAATCGGATCACTTAATTGCTATTGGCGTATCATGACCTAAAAGCATTGCACTGAGAAGGTGACGCCGTCACTTGGCTGGCAATCGCACCTTTTTATCTAGGTACTGATGTAGGTGCTAGAGTTGTGTAGAGAGTGGTAGCAAATGGGCATAGGATTGAGAGATGTACACCAGGTTGCACATGAAAACTGATATTTGAATTTTTAGTAAGCTGTGGATTTTCCCAATATTACTGACATCATAGTACTTATTATCAAGGCTTAGAAAATCTGTTTTTTATTGCTGTGCATACATTAGAAAATATTCAAGTTCTAAAGGACTAACCGTGGACTTTTCCATCTGCAGAATATACTGAATGACCAGAGGTGGCAGTGTTGCGGAAGAGAATTTGTCTGCGTTGCTGAGACCGCCCCCCCCCCCCCCCCCAAAAAAAAAAGATGCCATTCCTCAGCACTCTGCCTTCCTTCATCAATTTACATGGTAAGTCAAACTCACGTTGAATTCTTTTTCTTGTCATTAAATAAGTTCATAGCATCTGAGGGCCCGGAGTACCTTTTTAGTGGGGGTTTTGCCATGATTCTGTTTCTGTCAAGACTGTAGCAAAATGGATGACGTTACAGTGATCATCATATTTTTATCAAAGACTTTGTCTCCAAAGCTGACAAAGCCTGACTTAGATTCCTGTGCTAACAATGTGTCATCAGAGGACATTACTGTATTTAAGGCTGGCATTAATTGCCTTAATTTGGAGCGATGGCGTAACTTTCTCATGGAGTGAAGCTCATTTGACCTGTTTCCCTGCACTCTGTATGTGCGACTCTGATACTCCAGATGGATTGCTGTTTAGGATACTCTGCGGTCTTGTGAATCCTTCCCATTTTCAAAAGGAGCCCAATGCTTTCCCAGTACACCACCTAGCTGCCTTGCACTCATAATTACATATAGTTACCTAGTGCATAATTGCTGGTGTCTCCTCCTCCTGTGTTTCTTCGTCACCCAGGGCGATTGGTCACGTGCTGTCCTGACATAAAGCTAGAGCAGGATGTCATCTGACATGAGGGACAACCAGTTGCCTAGCAAGCACTAAGATGCATTTATCATGGTATTGAAATGGGTTGCAGGGTACACAGGGCGCCCAGCTGAAGACCTAGATGATGAGATTAATGAAAATGGTGCATTATTTGAGACTTGTGCATCTGTTTGAAGATGCGGTTAATCACAATGTTCTCAACTTCTCTATAACTTAACTGATAGGGATGTACTAAGCTGAAGATGTTAAGATGTCGTTCATAGTTATTATTCCCACTAACTTGTAGCGTAAACCTTCCTCCCTGAACTAATCGGATCACTTAATTGCTATTGGCGTATCATGACCTAAAAGCATTGCACTGAGAAGGTGACGCCGTCACTTGGCTGGCAATCGCACCTTTTTATCTAGGTACTGATGTAAGTGCTAGAGTTGTGTAGAGAGTGGTAGCAAATGGGCATAGGATTGAGAGATGTACACCAGGTTGAACATGAAAACTGATATTTTAATTTTTAGTAAGCTGTGGATTTTCCCAATATTACTGACATCATAGTACTTATTATCAAGGCTTAGAAAATCTGTTTTTTATTGCTGTGCATACATTAGAAAATATTCAAGTTCTAAAGGACTAACAGTGGACTTTTCCATCTGCAGAATATACTGAATGACCAGAGGTGGCAGTGTTGCGGAAGAGAATTTGTCTGCGTTGCTGAGACCGCCCCCCCCCCCCTACCCCCAAAAAAGATGCCATTCCTCAGCACTCTGCCTTCCTTCATCAATTTACATGGTAAGTCAAACTCACGTTGAATTCTTTTTCTTGTCATTAAATAAGTTCATAGCATCTGAGGGCCCGGAGTACCTTTTTAGTGGGGGTTTTGCCATGATTGTGTTTCTGTCAAGACTGTAGCAAAATGGATGACGTTACAGTGATCATCATATTTTTATCAAAGACTTTGTCTCCAAAGCTGACAAAGCCTGACTTAGATTCCTGTGCTAACAATGTGTCATCAGAGGACATTACTGTATTTAAGGCTGGCATTAATTGCCTTAATTTGGAGTGATGGCGTTACTTTCTCATGGAGTGAAGCTCATTTGACCTGTTTCCCTGCACTCTGTATGTGCGACTCTGATACTCCAGATGGATTGCTGTTTAGGATACTCTGCGGTCTTGTGAATCCATCCCATTTTCAAAAGGAGCCCAATGCTTTCCCAGTACACCACCTAGCTGCCTTGCACTCATAATTACATATAGTTACCTAGTGCATAATTGCTGGTGTCTCCTCCTCCTGTGTTTCTTCGTCACCCAGGGCGATTGGTCACGTGCTGTCCTGACATAAAGCTAGAGCAGGATGTCATCTGACATGAGGGACAACCAGTTGCCTAGCAAGCACTAAGATGCATTTATCATGGTATTGAAATGGGTTGCAGGGTACACAGGGCGCCCAGCTGAAGACCTAGATGATGAGATTAATGAAAATGGTGCATTATTTGAGACTTGTGCATCTGTTTGAAGATGCGGTTAATCACAATGTTCTCAACTTCTCTATAACTTAACTGATAGGGATGTACTAAGCTGAAGATGTTAAGATGTCGTTCATAGTTATGATTCCCACTAACTTGTAGTGTAAACCTTCCTCCCTGAACTAATCGGATCACTTAATTGCTATTGGCGTATCATGACCTAAAAGCATTGCACTGAGAAGGTGACGCCGTCACTTGGCTGGCAATCGCACCTTTTTATCTAGGTACTGATGTAGGTGCTAGAGTTGTGTAGAGAGTGGTAGCAAATGGGCATAGGATTGAGAGATGTACACCAGGTTGCACATGAAAACTGATATTTGAATTTTTAGTAAGCTGTGGATTTTCCCAATATTACTGACATCATAGTACTTATTATCAAGGCTTAGAAAATCTGTTTTTTATTGCTGTGCATACATTAGAAAATATTCAAGTTCTAAAGGACTAACAGTGGACTTTTCCATCTGCAGAATATACTGAATGACCAGAGGTGGCAGTGTTGCGGAAGAGAATTTGTCTGCGTTGCTGAGACCGCCCCCCAAAAAAAAAGATGCCATTCCTCAGCACTCTGCCTTCCTTCATCAATTTACATGGTAAGTCAAACTCACGTTGAATTCTTTTTCTTGTCATTAAATAAGTTCATAGCATCTGAGGGCCCGGAGTACCTTTTTAGTGGGGGTTTTGCCATGATTCTGTTTCTGTCAAGACTGTAGCAAAATGGATTACGTTACGGTGATCATCATATTTTTATCAAAGACTTTGTCTCCAAAGCTGACAAAGCCTGACTTAGATTCCTGTGCTAACAATGTGTCATCAGAGGACATTACTGTATTTAAGGCTGGCATTAATTGCCTTAATTTGGAGCGATGGCGTAACTTTCTCATGGAGTGAAGCTCATTTGACCTGTTTCCCTGCACTCTGTATGTGCGACTCTGATACTCCAGATGGATTGCTGTTTAGGATACTCTGCGGTCCTGCGAATCCATCCCATTTTCAAAAGGAGCCCAATGCTTTCCCAGTACACCACCTAGCTGCCTTGCACTCATAATTACATATAGTTTTCTAGTGCATAATTGCTGGTGTCTCCTCCTCCTGTGTTTCTTCGTCACCCAGGGCGATTGGTCACGTGCTGTCCTGTCATAAAGCTAGAGCAGGATGTCATCTGACATGAGGGACAATCAGTTGCCTAGCAAGCACTAAGATGCATTTATCATGGTATTGAAATGGGTTGCAGGGTACACAGGGCGCCCAGCTGAAGACCTAGATGATGAGATTAATGAAAATGGTGCATTATTTGAGACTTGTGCATCTGTTTGAAGATGCGGTTAATCACAATGTTCTCAACTTCTCTAACTTAACTGATAGGGATGTACTAAGCTGAAGATGTTAAGATGTCGTTCATAGTTATTATTCCCACTAACTTGTAGCGTAAACCTTCCTCCCTGAACTAATCGGATCACTTAATTGCTATTGGCGTATCATGACCTAAAAGCATTGCACTGAGAAGGTGACGCCGTCACTTGGCTGGCAATCGCACCTTTTTATCTAGGTACTGATGTAGGTGCTAGAGTTGTGTAGAGAGTGGTAGCAAATGGGCATAGGATTGAGAGATGTACACCAGGTTGAACATGAAAACTGATATTTTAATTTTTAGTAAGCTGTGGATTTTCCCAATATTACTGACATCATAGTACTTATTATCAAGGCTTAGAAAATCTGTTTTTTATTGCTGTGCATACATTAGAAAATATTCAAGTTCTAAAGGACTAACAGTGGACTTTTCCATCTGCAGAATATACTGAATGACCAGAGGTGGCAGTGTTGCAGAAGAGAATTTGTCTGCGTTGCTGAGACCGCCCCCCCCCCCAAAAAAAAAGATGCCATTCCTCAGCACTCTGCCTTCCTTCATCAATTTACATGGTAAGTCAAACTCACGTTGAATTCTTTTTCTTGTCATTAAATAAGTTCATAGCATCTGAGGGCCCGGAGTACCTTTTTAGTGGGGGTTTTGCCATGATTGTGTTTCTGTCAAGACTGTAGCAAAATGGATGACGTTACAGTGATCATCATATTTTTATCAAAGACTTTGTCTCCAAAGCTGACAAAGCCTGACTTAGATTCCTGTGCTAACAATGTGTCATCAGAGGACATTACTGTATTTAAGGCTGGCATTAATTGCCTTAATTTGGAGTGATGGCGTTACTTTCTCATGGAGTGAAGCTCATTTGACCTGTTTCCCTGCACTCTGTATGTGCGACTCTGATACTCCAGATGGATTGCTGTTTAGGATACTCTGCGGTCTTGTGAATCCATCCCATTTTCAAAAGGAGCCCAATGCTTTCCCAGTACACCACCTAGCTGCCTTGCACTCATAATTACATATAGTTATCTAGTGCATAATTGCTGGTGTCTCCTCCTCCTGTGTTTCTTCGTCACCCAGGGCGATTGGTCACGTGCTGTCCTGTCATAAAGCTAGAGCAGGATGTCATCTGACATGAGGGACAATCAGTTGCCTAGCAAGCACTAAGATGCATTTATCATGGTATTGAAATGGGTTGCAGGGTACACAGGGCGCCCAGCTGAAGACCTAGATGATGAGATTAATGAAAATGGTGCATTATTTGAGACTTGTGCATCTGTTTGAAGATGCGGTTAATCACAATGTTCTCAACTTCTCTATAACTTAACTGATAGGGATGTACTAAGCTGAAGATGTTAAGATGTCGTTTATAGTTATTATTCCCACTAACTTGTAGCGTAAACCTTCCTCCCTGAACTAATCGGATCACTTAATTGCTATTGGCGTATCATGACCTAAAAGCATTGCACTGAGAAGGTGACGCCGTCACTTGGCTGGCAATCGCACCTTTTTATCTAGGTACTGATGTAGGTGCTAGAGTTGTGTAGAGAGTGGTAGCAAATGGGCATAGGATTGAGAGATGTACACCAGGTTGCACATGAAAACTGATATTTTAATTTTTAGTAAGCTGTGGATTTTCCCAATATTACTGACATCATAGTACTTATTATCAAGGCTTAGAAAATCTGTTTTTTATTGCTGTGCATACATTAGAAAATATTCAAGTTCTAAAGGACTAACCGTGGACTTTTCCATCTGCAGAATATACTGAATGACCAGAGGTGGCAGTGTTGCGGAAGAGAATTTGTCTGCGTTGCTGAGACCGCCCCCCCCCCCCCCCAAAAAAAGATGCCATTCCTCAGCACTCTGCCTTCCTTCATCAATTTACATGGTAAGTCAAACTCACGTTGAATTCTTTTTCTTGTCATTAAATAAGTTCATAGCATCTGAGGGCCCGGAGTACCTTTTTAGTGGGGGTTTTGCCATGATTCTGTTTCTGTCAAGACTGTAGCAAAATGGATGACGTTACGGTGATCATCATATTTTTATCAAACACTTTGTCTCCAAAGCTGACAAAGCCTGACTTAGATTCCTGTGCTAACAATGTGTCATCAGAGGACATTACTGTATTTAAGGCTGGCATTAATTGCCTTAATTTGGAGCGATGGCGTAACTTTCTCATGGAGTGAAGCTCATTTGACCTGTTTCCCTGCACTCTGTATGTGCGACTCTGATACTCCAGATGGATTGCTGTTTAGGATACTCTGCGGTCTTGTGAATCCTTCCCATTTTCAAAAGGAGCCCAATGCTTTCCCAGTACACCACCTAGCTGCCTTGCACTCATAATTACATATAGTTACCTAGTGCATAATTGCTGGTGTCTCCTCCTCCTGTGTTTCTTCGTCACCCAGGGCGATTGGTCACGTGCTGTCCTGACATAAAGCTAGAGCAGGATGTCATCTGACATGAGGGACAACCAGTTGCCTAGCAAGCACTAAGATGCATTTATCATGGTATTGAAATGGGTTGCAGGGTACACAGGGCGCCCAGCTGAAGACCTAGATGATGAGATTAATGAAAATGGTGCATTATTTGAGACTTGTGCATCTGTTTGAAGATGCGGTTAATCACAATGTTCTCAACTTCTCTATAACTTAACTGATAGGGATGTACTAAGCTGAAGATGTTAAGATGTCGTTCATAGTTATTATTCCCACTAACTTGTAGCGTAAACCTTCCTCCCTGAACTAATCGGATCACTTAATTGCTATTGGCGTATCATGACCTAAAAGCATTGCACTGAGAAGGTGACGCCGTCACTTGGCTGGCAATCGCACCTTTTTATCTAGGTACTGATGTAAGTGCTAGAGTTGTGTAGAGAGTGGTAGCAAATGGGCATAGGATTGAGAGATGTACACCAGGTTGAACATGATAACTGATATTTTAATTTTTAGTAAGCTGTGGATTTTCCCAATATAACTGACATCATAGTACTTATTATCAAGGCTTAGAAAATCTGTTTTTTATTGCTGTGCATACATTAGAAAATATTCAAGTTCTAAAGGACTAACCGTGGACTTTTCCATCTGCAGAATATACTGAATGACCAGAGGTGGCAGTGTTGCGGAAGAGAATTTGTCTGCGTTGCTGAGACCGCCCCCCCCCCCCCCCCCCCAAAAAAAGATGCCATTCCTCAGCACTCTGCCTTCCTTCATCAATTTACATGGTAAGTCAAACTCACGTTGAATTCTTTTTCTTGTCATTAAATAAGTTCATAGCATCTGAGGGCCCGGAGTACCTTTTTAGTGGGGGTTTTGCCATGATTCTGTTTCTGTCAAGACTGTAGCAAAATGGATGACGTTACGGTGATCATCATATTTTTATCAAAGACTTTGTCTCCAAAGCTGACAAAGCCTGACTTAGATTCCTGTGCTAACAATGTGTCATCAGAGGACATTACTGTATTTAAGGCTGGCATTAATTGCCTTAATTTGGAGCGATGGCGTAACTTTCTCATGGAGTGAAGCTCATTTGACCTGTTTCCCTGCACTCTGTATGTGCGACTCTGATACTCCAGATGGATTGCTGTTTAGGATACTCTGCGGTCTTGTGAATCCTTCCCATTTTCAAAAGGAGCCCAATGCTTTCCCAGTACACCACCTAGCTGCCTTGCACTCATAATTACATATAGTTACCTAGTGCATAATTGCTGGTGTCTCCTCCTCCTGTGTTTCTTCGTCACCCAGGGCGATTGGTCACGTGCTGTCCTGACATAAAGCTAGAGCAGGATGTCATCTGACATGAGGGACAACCAGTTGCCTAGCAAGCACTAAGATGCATTTATCATGGTATTGAAATGGGTTGCAGGGTACACAGGGCGCCCAGCTGAAGACCTAGATGATGAGATTAATGAAAATGGTGCATTATTTGAGACTTGTGCATCTGTTTGAAGATGCGGTTAATCACAATGTTCTCAACTTCTCTATACCTTAACTGATAGGGATGTACTAAGCTGAAGATGTTAAGATGTCGTTCATAGTTATTATTCCCACTAACTTGTAGCGTAAACCTTCCTCCCTGAACTAATCGGATCACTTAATTGCTATTGGCGTATCATGACCTAAAAGCATTGCACTGAGAAGGTGACGCCGTCACTTGGCTGGCAATCGCACCTTTTTATCTAGGTACTGATGTAAGTGCTAGAGTTGTGTAGAGAGTGGTAGCAAATGGGCATAGGATTGAGAGATGTACACCAGGTTGAACATGAAAACTGATATTTTAATTTTTAGTAAGCTGTGGATTTTCCCAATATTACTGACATCATAGTACTTATTATCAAGGCTTAGAAAATCTGTTTTTTATTGCTGTGCATACATTAGAAAATATTCAAGTTCTAAAGGACTAACAGTGGACTTTTCCATCTGCAGAATATACTGAATGACCAGAGGTGGCAGTGTTGCGGAAGAGAATTTGTCTGCGTTGCTGAGACCGCCCCCCCCCCCCCCCCCCCAAAAAAAAGATGCCATTCCTCAGCACTCTGCCTTCCTTCATCAATTTACATGGTAAGTCAAACTCACGTTGAATTCTTTTTCTTGTCATTAAATAAGTTCATAGCATCTGAGGGCCCGGAGTACCTTTTTAGTGGGGGTTTTGCCATGATTCTGTTTCTGTCAAGACTGTAGCAAAATGGATGACGTTACAGTGATCATCATATTTTTATCAAAGACTTTGTCTCCAAAGCTGACAAAGCCTGACTTAGATTCCTGTGCTAACAATGTGTCATCAGAGGACATTACTGTATTTAAGGCTGGCATTAATTGCCTTAATTTGGAGCGATGGCGTAACTTTCTCATGGAGTGAAGCTCATTTGACCTGTTTCCCTGCACTCTGTATGTGCGACTCTGATACTCCAGATGGATTGCTGTTTAGGATACTCTGCGGTCTTGTGAATCCTTCCCATTTTCAAAAGGAGCCCAATGCTTTCCCAGTACACCACCTAGCTGCCTTGCACTCATAATTACATATAGTTACCTAGTGCATAATTGCTGGTGTCTCCTCCTCCTGTGTTTCTTCGTCACCCAGGGCGATTGGTCACGTGCTGTCCTGACATAAAGCTAGAGCAGGATGTCATCTGACATGAGGGACAACCAGTTGCCTAGCAAGCACTAAGATGCATTTATCATGGTATTGAAATGGGTTGCAGGGTACACAGGGCGCCCAGCTGAAGACCTAGATGATGAGATTAATGAAAATGGTGCATTATTTGAGACTTGTGCATCTGTTTGAAGATGCGGTTAATCACAATGTTCTCAACTTCTCTATAACTTAACTGATAGGGATGTACTAAGCTGAAGATGTTAAGATGTCGTTCATAGTTATGATTCCCACTAACTTGTAGTGTAAACCTTCCTCCCTGAACTAATCGGATCACTTAATTGCTATTGGCGTATCATGACCTAAAAGCATTGCACTGAGAAGGTGACGCCGTCACTTGGCTGGCAATCGCACCTTTTTATCTAGGTACTGATGTAGGTGCTAGAGTTGTGTAGAGAGTGGTAGCAAATGGGCATAGGATTGAGAGATGTACACCAGGTTGCACATGAAAACTGATATTTGAATTTTTAGTAAGCTGTGGATTTTCCCAATATTACTGACATCATAGTACTTATTATCAAGGCTTAGAAAATCTGTTTTTTATTGCTGTGCATACATTAGAAAATATTCAAGTTCTAAAGGACTAACCGTGGACTTTTCCATCTGCAGAATATACTGAATGACCAGAGGTGGCAGTGTTGCGGAAGAGAATTTGTCTGCGTTGCTGAGACCGCCCCCCCCCCCCAAAAAAAAAGATGCCATTCCTCAGCACTCTGCCTTCCTTCATCAATTTACATGGTAAGTCAAACTCACGTTGAATTCTTTTTCTTGTCATTAAATAAGTTCATAGCATCTGAGGGCCCGGAGTACCTTTTTAGTGGGGGTTTTGCCATGATTCTGTTTCTGTCAAGACTGTAGCAAAATGGATTACGTTACGGTGATCATCATATTTTTATCAAAGACTTTGTCTCCAAAGCTGACAAAGCCTGACTTAGATTCCTGTGCTAACAATGTGTCATCAGAGGACATTACTGTATTTAAGGCTGGCATTAATTGCCTTAATTTGGAGCGATGGCGTAACTTTCTCATGGAGTGAAGCTCATTTGACCTGTTTCCCTGCACTCTGTATGTGCGACTCTGATACTCCAGATGGATTGCTGTTTAGGATACTCTGCGGTCTTGTGAATCCATCCCATTTTCAAAAGGAGCCCAATGCTTTCCCAGTACACCACCTAGCTGCCTTGCACTCATAATTACATATAGTTATCTAGTGCATAATTGCTGGTGTCTCCTCCTCCTGTGTTTCTTCGTCACCCAGGGCGATTGGTCACGTGCTGTCCTGTCATAAAGCTAGAGCAGGATGTCATCTGACATGAGGGACAATCAGTTGCCTAGCAAGCACTAAGATGCATTTATCATGGTATTGAAATGGGTTGCAGGGTACACAGGGCGCCCAGCTGAAGACCTAGATGATGAGATTAATGAAAATGGTGCATTATTTGAGACTTGTGCATCTGTTTGAAGATGCGGTTAATCACAATGTTCTCAACTTCTCTATAACTTAACTGATAGGGATGTACTAAGCTGAAGATGTTAAGATGTCGTTCATAGTTATGATTCCCACTAACTTGTAGTGTAAACCTTCCTCCCTGAACTAATCGGATCACTTAATTGCTATTGGCGTATCATGACCTAAAAGCATTGCACTGAGAAGGTGACGCCGTCACTTGGCTGGCAATCGCACCTTTTTATCTAGGTACTGATGTAAGTGCTAGAGTTGTGTAGAGAGTGGTAGCAAATGGGCATAGGATTGAGAGATGTACACCAGGTTGAACATGAAAACTGATATTTTAATTTTTAGTAAGCTGTGGATTTTCCCAATATTACTGACATCATAGTACTTATTATCAAGGCTTAGAAAATCTGTTTTTTATTGCTGTGCATACATTAGAAAATATTCAAGTTCTAAAGGACTAACAGTGGACTTTTCCATCTGCAGAATATACTGAATGACCAGAGGTGGCAGTGTTGCGGAAGAGAATTTGTCTGCGTTGCTGAGACCGCCCCCCCCCCCCTACCCCCAAAAAAGATGCCATTCCTCAGCACTCTGCCTTCCTTCATCAATTTACATGGTAAGTCAAACTCACGTTGAATTCTTTTTCTTGTCATTAAATAAGTTCATAGCATCTGAGGGCCCGGAGTACCTTTTTAGTGGGGGTTTTGCCATGATTGTGTTTCTGTCAAGACTGTAGCAAAATGGATGACGTTACAGTGATCATCATATTTTTATCAAAGACTTTGTCTCCAAAGCTGACAAAGCCTGACTTAGATTCCTGTGCTAACAATGTGTCATCAGAGGACATTACTGTATTTAAGGCTGGCATTAATTGCCTTAATTTGGAGTGATGGCGTTACTTTCTCATGGAGTGAAGCTCATTTGACCTGTTTCCCTGCACTCTGTATGTGCGACTCTGATACTCCAGATGGATTGCTGTTTAGGATACTCTGCGGTCTTGTGAATCCATCCCATTTTCAAAAGGAGCCCAATGCTTTCCCAGTACACCACCTAGCTGCCTTGCACTCATAATTACATATAGTTATCTAGTGCATAATTGCTGGTGTCTCCTCCTCCTGTGTTTCTTCGTCACCCAGGGCGATTGGTCACGTGCTGTCCTGTCATAAAGCTAGAGCAGGATGTCATCTGACATGAGGGACAATCAGTTGCCTAGCAAGCACTAAGATGCATTTATCATGGTATTGAAATGGGTTGCAGGGTACACAGGGCGCCCAGCTGAAGACCTAGATGATGAGATTAATGAAAATGGTGCATTATTTGAGACTTGTGCATCTGTTTGAAGATGCGGTTAATCACAATGTTCTCAACTTCTCTATAACTTAACTGATAGGGATGTACTAAGCTGAAGATGTTAAGATGTCGTTCATAGTTATTATTCCCACTAACTTGTAGCGTAAACCTTCCTCCCTGAACTAATCGGATCACTTAATTGCTATTGGCGTATCATGACCTAAAAGCATTGCACTGAGAAGGTGACGCCGTCACTTGGCTGGCAATCGCACCTTTTTATCTAGGTACTGATGTAGGTGCTAGAGTTGTGTAGAGAGTGGTAGCAAATGGGCATAGGATTGAGAGATGTACACCAGGTTGCACATGAAAACTGATATTTGAATTTTTAGTAAGCTGTGGATTTTCCCAATATTACTGACATCATAGTACTTATTATCAAGGCTTAGAAAATCTGTTTTTTATTGCTGTGCATACATTAGAAAATATTCAAGTTCTAAAGGACTAACAGTGGACTTTTCCATCTGCAGAATATACTGAATGACCAGAGGTGGCAGTGTTGCGGAAGAGAATTTGTCTGCGTTGCTGAGACCGCCCCCCAAAAAAAAAGATGCCATTCCTCAGCACTCTGCCTTCCTTCATCAATTTACATGGTAAGTCAAACTCACGTTGAATTCTTTTTCTTGTCATTAAATAAGTTCATAGCATCTGAGGGCCCGGAGTACCTTTTTAGTGGGGGTTTTGCCATGATTCTGTTTCTGTCAAGACTGTAGCAAAATGGATTACGTTACGGTGATCATCATATTTTTATCAAAGACTTTGTCTCCAAAGCTGACAAAGCCTGACTTAGATTCCTGTGCTAACAATGTGTCATCAGAGGACATTACTGTATTTAAGGCTGGCATTAATTGCCTTAATTTGGAGCGATGGCGTAACTTTCTCATGGAGTGAAGCTCATTTGACCTGTTTCCCTGCACTCTGTATGTGCGACTCTGATACTCCAGATGGATTGCTGTTTAGGATACTCTGCGGTCCTGCGAATCCATCCCATTTTCAAAAGGAGCCCAATGCTTTCCCAGTACACCACCTAGCTGCCTTGCACTCATAATTACATATAGTTTTCTAGTGCATAATTGCTGGTGTCTCCTCCTCCTGTGTTTCTTCGTCACCCAGGGCGATTGGTCACGTGCTGTCCTGTCATAAAGCTAGAGCAGGATGTCATCTGACATGAGGGACAATCAGTTGCCTAGCAAGCACTAAGATGCATTTATCATGGTATTGAAATGGGTTGCAGGGTACACAGGGCGCCCAGCTGAAGACCTAGATGATGAGATTAATGAAAATGGTGCATTATTTGAGACTTGTGCATCTGTTTGAAGATGCGGTTAATCACAATGTTCTCAACTTCTCTAACTTAACTGATAGGGATGTACTAAGCTGAAGATGTTAAGATGTCGTTCATAGTTATTATTCCCACTAACTTGTAGCGTAAACCTTCCTCCCTGAACTAATCGGATCACTTAATTGCTATTGGCGTATCATGACCTAAAAGCATTGCACTGAGAAGGTGACGCCGTCACTTGGCTGGCAATCGCACCTTTTTATCTAGGTACTGATGTAGGTGCTAGAGTTGTGTAGAGAGTGGTAGCAAATGGGCATAGGATTGAGAGATGTACACCAGGTTGAACATGAAAACTGATATTTTAATTTTTAGTAAGCTGTGGATTTTCCCAATATTACTGACATCATAGTACTTATTATCAAGGCTTAGAAAATCTGTTTTTTATTGCTGTGCATACATTAGAAAATATTCAAGTTCTAAAGGACTAACAGTGGACTTTTCCATCTGCAGAATATACTGAATGACCAGAGGTGGCAGTGTTGCAGAAGAGAATTTGTCTGCGTTGCTGAGACCGCCCCCCCCCCCAAAAAAAAAGATGCCATTCCTCAGCACTCTGCCTTCCTTCATCAATTTACATGGTAAGTCAAACTCACGTTGAATTCTTTTTCTTGTCATTAAATAAGTTCATAGCATCTGAGGGCCCGGAGTACCTTTTTAGTGGGGGTTTTGCCATGATTCTGTTTCTGTCAAGACTGTAGCAAAATGGATGACGTTACGGTGATCATCATATTTTTATCAAAGACTTTGTCTCCAAAGCTGACAAAGCCTGACTTAGATTCCTGTGCTAACAATGTGTCATCAGAGGACATTACTGTATTTAAGGCTGGCATTAATTGCCTTAATTTGGAGCGATGGCGTAACTTTCTCATGGAGTGAAGCTCATTTGACCTGTTTCCCTGCACTCTGTATGTGCGACTCTGATACTCCAGATGGATTGCTGTTTAGGATACTCTGCGGTCTTGTGAATCCTTCCCATTTTCAAAAGGAGCCCAATGCTTTCCCAGTACACCACCTAGCTGCCTTGCACTCATAATTACATATAGTTACCTAGTGCATAATTGCTGGTGTCTCCTCCTCCTGTGTTTCTTCGTCACCCAGGGCGATTGGTCACGTGCTGTCCTGACATAAAGCTAGAGCAGGATGTCATCTGACATGAGGGACAACCAGTTGCCTAGCAAGCACTAAGATGCATTTATCATGGTATTGAAATGGGTTGCAGGGTACACAGGGCGCCCAGCTGAAGACCTAGATGATGAGATTAATGAAAATGGTGCATTATTTGAGACTTGTGCATCTGTTTGAAGATGCGGTTAATCACAATGTTCTCAACTTCTCTATAACTTAACTGATAGGGATGTACTAAGCTGAAGATGTTAAGATGTCGTTCATAGTTATTATTCCCACTAACTTGTAGCGTAAACCTTCCTCCCTGAACTAATCGGATCACTTAATTGCTATTGGCGTATCATGACCTAAAAGCATTGCACTGAGAAGGTGACGCCGTCACTTGGCTGGCAATCGCACCTTTTTATCTAGGTACTGATGTAAGTGCTAGAGTTGTGTAGAGAGTGGTAGCAAATGGGCATAGGATTGAGAGATGTACACCAGGTTGAACATGATAACTGATATTTTAATTTTTAGTAAGCTGTGGATTTTCCCAATATAACTGACATCATAGTACTTATTATCAAGGCTTAGAAAATCTGTTTTTTATTGCTGTGCATACATTAGAAAATATTCAAGTTCTAAAGGACTAACAGTGGACTTTTCCATCTGCAGAATATACTGAATGACCAGAGGTGGCAGTGTTGCGGAAGAGAATTTGTCTGCGTTGCTGAGACCGCCCCCCCCCCCCCCCCCAAAAAGAAAGATGCCATTCCTCAGCACTCTGCCTTCCTTCATCAATTTACATGGTAAGTCAAACTCACGTTGAATTCTTTTTCTTGTCATTAAATAAGTTCATAGCATCTGAGGGCCCGGAGTACCTTTTTAGTGGGGGTTTTGCCATGATTCTGTTTCTGTCAAGACTGTAGCAAAATGGATGACGTTACAGTGATCATCATATTTTTATCAAAGACTTTGTCTCCAAAGCTGACAAAGCCTGACTTAGATTCCTGTGCTAACAATGTGTCATCAGAGGACATTACTGTATTTAAGGCTGGCATTAATTGCCTTAATTTGGAGCGATGGCGTAACTTTCTCATGGAGTGAAGCTCATTTTACCTGTTTCCCTGCACTCTGTATGTGCGACTCTGATACTCCAGATGGATTGCTGTTTAGGATACTCTGCGGTCTTGTGAATCCTTCCCATTTTCAAAAGGAGCCCAATGCTTTCCCAGTACACCACCTAGCTGCCTTGCACTCATAATTACATATAGTTACCTAGTGCATAATTGCTGGTGTCTCCTCCTCCTGTGTTTCTTCGTCACCCAGGGCGATTGGTCACGTGCTGTCCTGACATAAAGCTAGAGCAGGATGTCATCTGACATGAGGGACAACCAGTTGCCTAGCAAGCACTAAGATGCATTTATCATGGTATTGAAATGGGTTGCAGGGTACACAGGGCGCCCAGCTGAAGACCTAGATGATGAGATTAATGAAAATGATGCATTATTTGAGACTTGTGCATCTGTTTGAAGATGCGGTTAATCACAATGTTCTCAACTTCTCTATAACTTAACTGATAGGGATGTACTAAGCTGAAGATGTTAAGATGTCGTTCATAGTTATGATTCCCACTAACTTGTAGTGTAAACCTTCCTCCCTGAACTAATCGGATCACTTAATTGCTATTGGCGTATCATGACCTAAAAGCATTGCACTGAGAAGGTGACGCCGTCACTTGGCTGGCAATCGCACCTTTTTATCTAGGTACTGATGTAGGTGCTAGAGTTGTGTAGAGAGTGGTAGCAAATGGGCATAGGATTGAGAGATGTACACCAGGTTGCACATGAAAACTGATATTTGAATTTTTAGTAAGCTGTGGATTTTCCCAATATTACTGACATCATAGTACTTATTATCAAGGCTTAGAAAATCTGTTTTTTATTGCTGTGCATACATTAGAAAATATTCAAGTTCTAAAGGACTAACAGTGGACTTTTCCATCTGCAGAATATACTGAATGACCAGAGGTGGCAGTGTTGCGGAAGAGAATTTGTCTGCGTTGCTGAGACCGCCCCCCAAAAAAAAAGATGCCATTCCTCAGCACTCTGCCTTCCTTCATCAATTTACATGGTAAGTCAAACTCACGTTGAATTCTTTTTCTTGTCATTAAATAAGTTCATAGCATCTGAGGGCCCGGAGTACCTTTTTAGTGGGGGTTTTGCCATGATTCTGTTTCTGTCAAGACTGTAGCAAAATGGATTACGTTACGGTGATCATCATATTTTTATCAAAGACTTTGTCTCCAAAGCTGACAAAGCCTGACTTAGATTCCTGTGCTAACAATGTGTCATCAGAGGACATTACTGTATTTAAGGCTGGCATTAATTGCCTTAATTTGGAGCGATGGCGTAACTTTCTCATGGAGTGAAGCTCATTTGACCTGTTTCCCTGCACTCTGTATGTGCGACTCTGATACTCCAGATGGATTGCTGTTTAGGATACTCTGCGGTCCTGCGAATCCATCCCATTTTCAAAAGGAGCCCAATGCTTTCCCAGTACACCACCTAGCTGCCTTGCACTCATAATTATATATAGTTTTCTAGTGCATAATTGCTGGTGTCTCCTCCTCCTGTGTTTCTTCGTCACCCAGGGCGATTGGTCACGTGCTGTCCTGTCATAAAGCTAGAGCAGGATGTCATCTGACATGAGGGACAATCAGTTGCCTAGCAAGCACTAAGATGCATTTATCATGGTATTGAAATGGGTTGCAGGGTACACAGGGCGCCCAGCTGAAGACCTAGATGATGAGATTAATGAAAATGGTGCATTATTTGAGACTTGTGCATCTGTTTGAAGATGCGGTTAATCACAATGTTCTCAACTTCTCTAACTTAACTGATAGGGATGTACTAAGCTGAAGATGTTAAGATGTCGTTCATAGTTATTATTCCCACTAACTTGTAGCGTAAACCTTCCTCCCTGAACTAATCGGATCACTTAATTGCTATTGGCGTATCATGACCTAAAAGCATTGCACTGAGAAGGTGACGCCGTCACTTGGCTGGCAATCGCACCTTTTTATCTAGGTACTGATGTAGGTGCTAGAGTTGTGTAGAGAGTGGTAGCAAATGGGCATAGGATTGAGAGATGTACACCAGGTTGAACATGAAAACTGATATTTTAATTTTTAGTAAGCTGTGGATTTTCCCAATATTACTGACATCATAGTACTTATTATCAAGGCTTAGAAAATCTGTTTTTTATTGCTGTGCATACATTAGAAAATATTCAAGTTCTAAAGGACTAACAGTGGACTTTTCCATCTGCAGAATATACTGAATGACCAGAGGTGGCAGTGTTGCAGAAGAGAATTTGTCTGCGTTGCTGAGACCGCCCCCCCCCCCAAAAAAAAAGATGCCATTCCTCAGCACTCTGCCTTCCTTCATCAATTTACATGGTAAGTCAAACTCACGTTGAATTCTTTTTCTTGTCATTAAATAAGTTCATAGCATCTGAGGGCCCGGAGTACCTTTTTAGTGGGGGTTTTGCCATGATTCTGTTTCTGTCAAGACTGTAGCAAAATGGATTACGTTACGGTGATCATCATATTTTTATCAAAGACTTTGTCTCCAAAGCTGACAAAGCCTGACTTAGATTCCTGTGCTAACAATGTGTCATCAGAGGACATTACTGTATTTAAGGCTGGCATTAATTGCCTTAATTTGGAGCGATGGCGTAACTTTCTCATGGAGTGAAGCTCATTTGACCTGTTTCCCTGCACTCTGTATGTGCGACTCTGATACTCCAGATGGATTGCTGTTTAGGATACTTTGCGGTCTTGTGAATCCATCCCATTTTCAAAAGGAGCCCAATGCTTTCCCAGTACACCACCTAGCTGCCTTGCACTCATAATTACATATAGTTATCTAGTGCATAATTGCTGGTGTCTCCTCCTCCTGTGTTTCTTCGTCACCCAGGGCGATTGGTCACGTGCTGTCCTGTCATAAAGCTAGAGCAGGATGTCATCTGACATGAGGGACAATCAGTTGCCTAGCAAGCACTAAGATGCATTTATCATGGTATTGAAATGGGTTGCAGGGTACACAGGGCGCCCAGCTGAAGACCTAGATGATGAGATTAATGAAAATGGTGCATTATTTGAGACTTGTGCATCTGTTTGAAGATGCGGTTAATCACAATGTTCTCAACTTCTCTATAACTTAACTGATAGGGATGTACTAAGCTGAAGATGTTAAGATGTCGTTCATAGTTATTATTCCCACTAACTTGTAGCGTAAACCTTCCTCCCTGAACTAATCGGATCACTTAATTGCTATTGGCGTATCATGACCTAAAAGCATTGCACTGAGAAGGTGACGCCGTCACTTGGCTGGCAATCGCACCTTTTTATCTAGGTACTGATGTAAGTGCTAGAGTTGTGTAGAGAGTGGTAGCAAATGGGCATAGGATTGAGAGATGTACACCAGGTTGCACATGAAAACTGATATTTGAATTTTTAGTAAGCTGTGGATTTTCCCAATATTACTGACATCATAGTACTTATTATCAAGGCTTAGAAAATCTGTTTTTTATTGCTGTGCATACATTAGAAAATATTCAAGTTCTAAAGGACTAACAGTGGACTTTTCCATCTGCAGAATATACTGAATGACCAGAGGTGGCAGTGTTGCGGAAGAGAATTTGTCTGCGTTGCTGAGACCGCCCCCCCCCCCCCAAAAAAAAGATGCCATTCCTCAGCACTCTGCCTTCCTTCATCAATTTACATGGTAAGTCAAACTCACGTTGAATTCTTTTTCTTGTCATTAAATAAGTTCATAGCATCTGAGGGCCCGGAGTACCTTTTTAGTGGGGGTTTTGCCATGATTCTGTTTCTGTCAAGACTGTAGCAAAATGGATGACGTTACAGTGATCATCATATTTTTATCAAAGACTTTGTCTCCAAAGCTGACAAAGCCTGACTTAGATTCCTGTGCTAACAATGTGTCATCAGAGGACATTACTGTATTTAAGGCTGGCCTTAATTGCCTTAATTTGGAGTGATGGCGTTACTTTCTCATGGAGTGAAGCTCATTTGACCTGTTTCCCTGCACTCTGTATGTGCGACTCTGATACTCCAGATGGATTGCTGTTTAGGATACTCTGCGGTCTTGTGAATCCATCCCATTTTCAAAAGGAGCCCAATGCTTTCCCAGTACACCACCTAGCTGCCTTGCACTCATAATTACATATAGTTATCTAGTGCATAATTGCTGGTGTCTCCTCCTCCTGTGTTTCTTCGTCACCCAGGGCGATTGGTCACGTGCTGTCCTGTCATAAAGCTAGAGCAGGATGTCATCTGACATGAGGGACAATCAGTTGCCTAGCAAGCACTAAGATGCATTTATCATGGTATTGAAATGGGTTGCAGGGTACACAGGGCGCCCAGCTGAAGACCTAGATGATGAGATTAATGAAAATGGTGCATTATTTGAGACTTGTGCATCTGTTTGAAGATGCGGTTAATCACAATGTTCTCAACTTCTCTATAACTTAACTGATAGGGATGTACTAAGCTGAAGATGTTAAGATGTCGTTCATAGTTATTATTCCCACTAACTTGTTGCGTAAACCTTCCTCCCTGAACTAATCGGATCACTTAATTGCTATTGGCGTATCATGACCTAAAAGCATTGCACTGAGAAGGTGACGCCGTCACTTGGCTGGCAATCGCACCTTTTTATCTAGGTACTGATGTAAGTGCTAGAGTTGTGTAGAGAGTGGTAGCAAATGGGCATAGGATTGAGAGATGTACACCAGGTTGAACATGAAAACTGATATTTTAATTTTTAGTAAGCTGTGGATTTTCCCAATATTACTGACATCATAGTACTTATTATCAAGGCTTAGAAAATCTGTTTTTTATTGCTGTGCATACATTAGAAAATATTCAAGTTCTAAAGGACTAACCGTGGACTTTTCCATCTGCAGAATATACTGAATGACCAGAGGTGGCAGTGTTGCGGAAGAGAATTTGTCTGCGTTGCTGAGACCGCCCCCCCCCCCCCCCCAAAAAAAAGATGCCATTCCTCAGCACTCTGCCTTCCTTCATCAATTTACATGGTAAGTCAAACTCACGTTGAATTCTTTTTCTTGTCATTAAATAAGTTCATAGCATCTGAGGGCCCGGAGTACCTTTTTAGTGGGGGTTTTGCCATGATTCTGTTTCTGTCAAGACTGTAGCAAAATGGATGACGTTACAGTGATCATCATATTTTTATCAAAGACTTTGTCTCCAAAGCTGACAAAGCCTGACTTAGATTCCTGTGCTAACAATGTGTCATCAGAGGACATTACTGTATTTAAGGCTGACATTAATTGCCTTAATTTGGAGCGATGGCGTAACTTTCTCATGGAGTGAAGCTCATTTGACCTGTTTCCCTGCACTCTGTATGTGCGACTCTGATACTCCAGATGGATTGCTGTTTAGGATACTCTGCGGTCTTGTGAATCCTTCCCATTTTCAAAAGGAGCCCAATGCTTTCCCAGTACACCACCTAGCTGCCTTGCACTCATAATTACATATAGTTATCTAGTGCATAATTGCTGGTGTCTCCTCCTCCTGTGTTTCTTCGTCACCCAGGGCGATTGGTCACGTGCTGTCCTGTCATAAAGCTAGAGCAGGATGTCATCTGACATGAGGGACAATCAGTTGCCTAGCAAGCACTAAGATGCATTTATCATGGTATTGAAATGGGTTGCAGGGTACACAGGGCGCCCAGCTGAAGACCTAGATGATGAGATTAATGAAAATGGTGCATTATTTGAGACTTGTGCATCTGTTTGAAGATGCGGTTAATCACAATGTTCTCAACTTCTCTATAACTTAACTGATAGGGATGTACTAAGCTGAAGATGTTAAGATGTCGTTCATAGTTATTATTCCCACTAACTTGTAGCGTAAACCTTCCTCCCTGAACTAATCGGATCACTTAATTGCTATTGGCGTATCATGACCTAAAAGCATTGCACTGAGAAGGTGACGCCGTCACTTGGCTGGCAATCGCACCTTTTTATCTAGGTACTGATGTAAGTGCTAGAGTTGTGTAGAGAGTGGTAGCAAATGGGCATAGGATTGAGAGATGTACACCAGGTTGCACATGAAAACTGATATTTGAATTTTTAGTAAGCTGTGGATTTTCCCAATATTACTGACATCATAGTACTTATTATCAAGGCTTAGAAAATCTGTTTTTTATTGCTGTGCATACATTAGAAAATATTCAAGTTCTAAAGGACTAACAGTGGACTTTTCCATCTGCAGAATATACTGAATGACCAGAGGTGGCAGTGTTGCGGAAGAGAATTTGTCTGCGTTGCTGAGACCGCCCCCCCCCCCCCAAAAAAAAGATGCCATTCCTCAGCACTCTGCCTTCCTTCATCAATTTACATGGTAAGTCAAACTCACGTTGAATTCTTTTTCTTGTCATTAAATAAGTTCATAGCATCTGAGGGCCCGGAGTACCTTTTTAGTGGGGGTTTTGCCATGATTCTGTTTCTGTCAAGACTGTAGCAAAATGGATGACGTTACAGTGATCATCATATTTTTATCAAAGACTTTGTCTCCAAAGCTGACAAAGCCTGACTTAGATTCCTGTGCTAACAATGTGTCATCAGAGGACATTACTGTATTTAAGGCTGGCCTTAATTGCCTTAATTTGGAGTGATGGCGTTACTTTCTCATGGAGTGAAGCTCATTTGACCTGTTTCCCTGCACTCTGTATGTGCGACTCTGATACTCCAGATGGATTGCTGTTTAGGATACTCTGCGGTCTTGTGAATCCATCCCATTTTCAAAAGGAGCCCAATGCTTTCCCAGTACACCACCTAGCTGCCTTGCACTCATAATTACATATAGTTATCTAGTGCATAATTGCTGGTGTCTCCTCCTCCTGTGTTTCTTCGTCACCCAGGGCGATTGGTCACGTGCTGTCCTGTCATAAAGCTAGAGCAGGATGTCATCTGACATGAGGGACAATCAGTTGCCTAGCAAGCACTAAGATGCATTTATCATGGTATTGAAATGGGTTGCAGGGTACACAGGGCGCCCAGCTGAAGACCTAGATGATGAGATTAATGAAAATGGTGCATTATTTGAGACTTGTGCATCTGTTTGAAGATGCGGTTAATCACAATGTTCTCAACTTCTCTATAACTTAACTGATAGGGATGTACTAAGCTGAAGATGTTAAGATGTCGTTCATAGTTATTATTCCCACTAACTTGTTGCGTAAACCTTCCTCCCTGAACTAATCGGATCACTTAATTGCTATTGGCGTATCATGACCTAAAAGCATTGCACTGAGAAGGTGACGCCGTCACTTGGCTGGCAATCGCACCTTTTTATCTAGGTACTGATGTAAGTGCTAGAGTTGTGTAGAGAGTGGTAGCAAATGGGCATAGGATTGAGAGATGTACACCAGGTTGAACATGAAAACTGATATTTTAATTTTTAGTAAGCTGTGGATTTTCCCAATATTACTGACATCATAGTACTTATTATCAAGGCTTAGAAAATCTGTTTTTTATTGCTGTGCATACATTAGAAAATATTCAAGTTCTAAAGGACTAACCGTGGACTTTTCCATCTGCAGAATATACTGAATGACCAGAGGTGGCAGTGTTGCGGAAGAGAATTTGTCTGCGTTGCTGAGACCGCCCCCCCCCCCCCCCAAAAAAAAGATGCCATTCCTCAGCACTCTGCCTTCCTTCATCAATTTACATGGTAAGTCAAACTCACGTTGAATTCTTTTTCTTGTCATTAAATAAGTTCATAGCATCTGAGGGCCCGGAGTACCTTTTTAGTGGGGGTTTTGCCATGATTCTGTTTCTGTCAAGACTGTAGCAAAATGGATGACGTTACAGTGATCATCATATTTTTATCAAAGACTTTGTCTCCAAAGCTGACAAAGCCTGACTTAGATTCCTGTGCTAACAATGTGTCATCAGAGGACATTACTGTATTTAAGGCTGACATTAATTGCCTTAATTTGGAGCGATGGCGTAACTTTCTCATGGAGTGAAGCTCATTTGACCTGTTTCCCTGCACTCTGTATGTGCGACTCTGATACTCCAGATGGATTGCTGTTTAGGATACTCTGCGGTCTTGTGAATCCTTCCCATTTTCAAAAGGAGCCCAATGCTTTCCCAGTACACCACCTAGCTGCCTTGCACTCATAATTACATATAGTTACCTAGTGCATAATTGCTGGTGTCTCCTCCTCCTGTGTTTCTTCGTCACCCAGGGCGATTGGTCACGTGCTGTCCTGACATAAAGCTAGAGCAGGATGTCATCTGACATGAGGGACAACCAGTTGCCTAGCAAGCACTAAGATGCATTTATCATGGTATTGAAATGGGTTGCAGGGTACACAGGGCGCCCAGCTGAAGACCTAGATGATGAGATTAATGAAAATGGTGCATTATTTGAGACTTGTGCATCTGTTTGAAGATGCGGTTAATCACAATGTTCTCAACTTCTCTATAACTTAACTGATAGGGATGTACTAAGCTGAAGATGTTAAGATGTCGTTCATAGTTATGATTCCCACTAACTTGTAGCGTAAACCTTCCTCCCTGAACTAATCGAATCACTTAATTGCTATTGGCGTATCATGACCTAAAAGCATTGCACTGAGAAGGTGACGCCGTCACTTGGCTGGCAATCGCACCTTTTTATCTAGGTACTGATGTAGGTGCTAGAGTTGTGTAGAGAGTGGTAGCAAATGGGCATAGGATTGAGAGATGTACACCAGGTTGCACATGAAAACTGATATTTGAATTTTTAGTAAGCTGTGGATTTTCCCAATATTACTGACATCATAGTACTTATTATCAAGGCTTAGAAAATCTGTTTTTTATTGCTGTGCATACATTAGAAAATATTCAAGTTCTAAAGGACTAACAGTGGACTTTTCCATCTGCAGAATATACTGAATGACCAGAGGTGGCAGTGTTGCGGAAGAGAATTTGTCTGCGTTGCTGAGACCGCCCCCTCCCAAAAAAAGATGCCATTCCTCAGCACTCTGCCTTCCTTCATCAATTTACATGGTAAGTCAAACTCACGTTGAATTCTTTTTCTTGTCATTAAATAAGTTCATAGCATCTGAGGGCCCGGAGTACCTTTTTAGTGGGGGTTTTGCCATGATTCTGTTTCTGTCAAGACTGTAGCAAAATGGATGACGTTACGGTGATCATCATATTTTTATCAAAGACTTTGTCTCCAAAGCTGACAAAGCCTGACTTAGATTCCTGTGCTAACAATGTGTCATCAGAGGACATTACTGTATTTAAGGCTGGCATTAATTGCCTTAATTTGGAGCGATGGCGTTACTTTCTCATGGAGTGAAGCTAATTTGACCTGTTTCCCTGCACTCTGTATGTGCGACTCTGATACTCCAGATGGATTGCTGTTTAGGATACTCTGTGGTCTTGCGAATGCATCCCATTTTCAAAAGGAGCCCAATGCTTTCCCAGTACACCACCTAGCTGCCTTGCACTCATAATTACATATAGTTACCTAGTGCATAATTGCTGGTGTCTCCTCCTCCTGTGTTTCTTCGTCACCCAGGGCGATTGGTCACGTGCTGTCCTGACATAAAGCTAGAGCAGGATGTCATCTGACATGAGGGACAACCAGTTGCCTAGCAAGCACTAAGATGCATTTATCATGGTATTGAAATGGGTTGCAGGGTACACAGGGCGCCCAGCTGAAGACCTAGATGATGAGATTAATGAAAATGGTGCATTATTTGAGACTTGTGCATCTGTTTGAAGATGCGGTTAATCACAATGTTCTCAACTTCTCTATAACTTAACTGATAGGGATGTACTAAGCTGAAGATGTTAAGATGTCGTTCATAGTTATGATTCCCACTAACTTGTAGCGTAAACCTTCCTCCCTGAACTAATCGGATCACTTAATTGCTATTGGCGTATCATGACCTAAAAGCATTGCACTGAGAAGGTGACGCCGTCACTTGGCTGGCAATCGCACCTTTTTATCTAGGTACTGATGTAGGTGCTAGAGTTGTGTAGAGAGTGGTAGCAAATGGGCATAGGATTGAGAGATGTACACCAGGTTGCACATGAAAACTGATATTTGAATTTTTAGTAAGCTGTGGATTTTCCCAATATTACTGACATCATAGTACTTATTATCAAGGCTTAGAAAATCTGTTTTTTATTGCTGTGCATACATTAGAAAATATTCAAGTTCTAAAGGACTAACAGTGGACTTTTCCATCTGCAGAATATACTGAATGACCAGAGGTGGCAGTGTTGCGGAAGAGAATTTGTCTGCGTTGCTGAGACCGCCCCCCCCCAAAAGATGCCATTCCTCAGCACTCTGCCTTCCTTCATCAATTTACATGGTAAGTCAAACTCACGTTGAATTCTTTTTCTTGTCATTAAATAAGTTCATAGCATCTGAGGGCCCGGAGTACCTTTTTAGTGGGGGTTTTGCCATGATTCTGTTTCTGTCAAGACTGTAGCAAAATGGATGACGTTACGGTGATCATCATATTTTTATCAAAGACTTTGTCTCCAAAGCTGACAAAGCCTGACTTAGATTCCTGTGCTAACAATGTGTCATCAGAGGACATTACTGTATTTAAGGCTGGCATTAATTGCCTTAATTTGGAGCGATGGCGTTACTTTCTCATGGAGTGAAGCTAATTTGACCTGTTTCCCTGCACTCTGTATGTGCGACTCTGATACTCCAGATGGATTGCTGTTTAGGATACTCTGTGGTCTTGCGAATGCATCCCATTTTCAAAAGGAGCCCAATGCTTTCCCAGTACACCACCTAGCTGCCTTGCACTCATAATTACATATAGTTACCTAGTGCATAATTGCTGGTGTCTCCTCCTCCTGTGTTTCTTCGTCACCCAGGGCGATTGGTCACGTGCTGTCCTGACATAAAGCTAGAGCAGGATGTCATCTGACATGAGGGACAACCAGTTGCCTAGCAAGCACTAAGATGCATTTATCATGGTATTGAAATGGGTTGCAGGGTACACAGGGCGCCCAGCTGAAGACCTAGATGATGAGATTAATGAAAATGGTGCATTATTTGAGACTTGTGCATCTGTTTGAAGATGCGGTTAATCACAATGTTCTCAACTTCTCTATAACTTAACTGATAGGGATGTACTAAGCTGAAGATGTTAAGATGTCGTTCATAGTTATGATTCCCACTAACTTAGCGTAAACCTTCCTCCCTGAACTAATCGGATCACTTAATTGCTATTGGCGTATCATGACCTAAAAGCATTGCACTGAGAAGGTGACGCCGTCACTTGGCTGGCAATCGCACCTTTTTATCTAGGTACTGATGTAGGTGCTAGAGTTGTGTAGAGAGTGGTAGCAAATGGGCATAGGATTGAGAGATGTACACCAGGTTGCACATGAAAACTGATATTTGAATTTTTAGTAAGCTGTGGATTTTCCCAATATTACTGACATCATAGTACTTATTATCAAGGCTTAGAAAATCTGTTTTTTATTGCTGTGCATACATTAGAAAATATTCAAGTTCTAAAGGACTAACAGTGGACTTTTCCATCTGCAGAATATACTGAATGACCAGAGGTGGCAGTGTTGCGGAAGAGAATTTGTCTGCGTTGCTGAGACCGCCCCCCCCCCCCCCCAAAAAGATGCCATTCCTCAGCACTCTGCCTTCCTTCATCAATTTACATGGTAAGTCAAACTCACGTTGAATTCTTTTTCTTGTCATTAAATAAGTTCATAGCATCTGAGGGCCCGGAGTACCTTTTTAGTGGGGGTTTTGCCATGATTCTGTTTCTGTCAAGACTGTAGCAAAATGGATGACGTTACGGTGATCATCATATTTTTATCAAAGACTTTGTCTCCAAAGCTGACAAAGCCTGACTTAGATTCCTGTGCTAACAATGTGTCATCAGAGGACATTACTGTATTTAAGGCTGGCATTAATTGCCTTAATTTGGAGCGATGGCGTTACTTTCTCATGGAGTGAAGCTAATTTGACCTGTTTCCCTGCACTCTGTATGTGCGACTCTGATACTCCAGATGGATTGCTGTTTAGGATACTCTGCGGTCTTGCGAATCCATCCCATTTTCAAAAGGAGCCCAATGCTTTCCCAGTACACCACCTACCTGCCTTGCACTCATAATTACATATAGTTATCTAGTGCATAATTGCTGGTGTCTCCTCCTCCTGTGTTTCTTCGTCACCCAGGGCGATTGGTCACGTGCTGTCCTGTCATAAAGCTAGAGCAGGATTTCATCTGACATGAGGGACAATCAGTTGCCTAGCAAGCACTAAGATGCATTTATCATGGTATTGAAATGGGTTGCAGGGTACACAGGGCGCCCAGCTGAAGACCTAGATGATGAGATTAATGAAAATGGTGCATTATTTGAGACTTGTGCATCTGTTTGAAGATGCGGTTAATCACAATGTTCTCAACTTCTCTATTACTTAACTGATAGGGATGTACTAAGCTGAAGATGTTAAGATGTCGTTCATAGTTATGATTCCCACTAATTTGTAGCGTAAACCTTCCTCCCTGAACTAATCGAATCACTTAATTGCTATTGGCGTATCATGACCTAAAAGCATTGCACTGAGAAGGTGACGCCGTCACTTGGCTGGCAATCGCACCTTTTTATCTAGGTACTGATGTAGGTGCTAGAGTTGTGTAGAGAGTGGTAGCAAATGGGCATAGGATTGAGAGATGTACACCAGTTTGCACATGAAAACTGATATTTGAATTTTTAGTAAGCTGTGGATTTTCCCAATATTACTGACATCATAGTACTTATTATCAAGGCTTAGAAAATCTGTTTTTTATTGCTGTGCATACATTAGAAAATATTCAAGTTCTAAAGGACTAACAGTGGACTTTTCCATCTGCAGAATATACTGAATGACCAGAGGTGGCAGTGTTGCGGAAGAGAATTTGTCTGCGTTGCTGAGACCACCCCCCCCCCCCCAAAAAAAAAGATGCCATTCCTCAGCACTCTGCCTTCCTTCATCAATTTACATGGTAAGTCAAACTCACGTTGAATTCTTTTTCTTGTCATTAAATAAGTTCATAGCATCTGAGGGCCCGGAGTACCTTTTTAGTGGGGGTTTTGCCATGATTCTGTTTCTGTCAAGACTGTAGCAAAATGGATGACGTTACGGTGATCATCATATTTTTATCAAAGACTTTGTCTCCAAAGCTGACAAAGCCTGACTTAGATTCCTGTGCTAACAATGTGTCATCAGAGGACATTACTGTATTTAAGGCTGGCATTAATTGCCTTAATTTGGAGCGATGGCGTTACTTTCTCATGGAGTGAAGCTAATTTGACCTGTTTCCCTGCACTCTGTATGTGCGACTCTGATACTCCAGATGGATTGCTGTTTAGGATACTCTGTGGTCTTGCGAATCCATCCCATTTTCAAAAGGAGCCCAATGCTTTCCCAGTACACCACCTAGCTGCCTTGCACTCATAATTACATATAGTTACCTAGTGCATAATTGCTGGTGTCTCCTCCTCCTGTGTTTCTTCGTCACCCAGGGCGATTGGTCACGTGCTGTCCTGACATAAAGCTAGAGCAGGATGTCATCTGACATGAGGGACAACCAGTTGCCTAGCAAGCACTAAGATGCATTTATCATGGTATTGAAATGGGTTGCAGGGTACACAGGGCGCCCAGCTGAAGACCTAGATGATGAGATTAATGAAAATGGTGCATTATTTGAGACTTGTGCATCTGTTTGAAGATGCGGTTAATCACAATGTTCTCAACTTCTCTATAACTTAACTGATAGGGATGTACTAAGCTGAAGATGTTAAGATGTCGTTCATAGTTATGATTCCCACTAACTTGTAGCGTAAACCTTCCTCCCTGAACTAATCGGATCACTTAATTGCCATTGGCGTATCATGACCTAAAAGCATTGCACTGAGAAGGTGACGCCGTCACTTGGCTGGCAATCGCACCTTTTTATCTAGGTACTGATGTAGGTACTAGAGTTGTGTAGAGAGTGGTAGCAAATGGGCATAGGATTGAGAGATGTACACCAGGTTGAACATGAAAACTGATATTTGAATTTTTAGTAAGCTGTGGATTTTCCCAATATTACTGACATCATAGTACTTATTATCAAGGCTTAGAAAATCTGTTTTTTATTGCTGTGCATACATTAGAAAATATTCAAGTTCTAAAGGACTAACAGTGGACTTTTCCATCTGCAGAATATACTGAATGACCAGAGGTGGCAGTGTTGCGGAAGAGAATTTGTCTGCGTTGCTGAGACCGCCCCCCCCCCCCAAAAAAAAAGATGCCATTCCTCAGCACTCTGCCTTCCTTCATCAATTTACATGGTAAGTCAAACTCACGTTGAATTCTTTTTCTTGTCATTAAATAAGTTCATAGCATCTTAGGGCCCGGAGTACCTTTTTAGTGGGGGTTTTGCCATGATTCTGTTTCTGTCAAGACTGTAGCAAAATGGATGACGTTACGGTGATCATCATATTTTTATCAAAGACTTTGTCTCCAAAGCTGACAAAGCCTGACTTAGATTCCTGTGCTAACAATGTGTCATCAGAGGACATTACTGTATTTAAGGCTGGCATTAATTGCCTTAATTTGGAGCGATGGCGTTACTTTCTCATGGAGTGAAGCTAATTTGACCTGTTTCCCTGCACTCTGTATGTGCGACTCTGATACTCCAGATGGATTGCTGTTTAGGATACTCTGCGGTCTTGCGAATCCATCCCATTTTCAAAAGGAGCCCAATGCTTTCCCAGTACACCACCTACCTGCCTTGCACTCATAATTACATATAGTTATCTAGTGCATAATTGCTGGTGTCTCCTCCTCCTGTGTTTCTTCGTCACCCAGGGCGATTGGTCACGTGCTGTCCTGTCATAAAGCTAGAGCAGGATTTCATCTGACATGAGGGACAATCAGTTGCCTAGCAAGCACTAAGATGCATTTATCATGGTATTGAAATGGGTTGCAGGGTACACAGGGCGCCCAGCTGAAGACCTAGATGATGAGATTAATGAAAATGGTGCATTATTTGAGACTTGTGCATCTGTTTGAAGATGCGGTTAATCACAATGTTCTCAACTTCTCTATTACTTAACTGATAGGGATGTACTAAGCTGAAGATGTTAAGATGTCGTTCATAGTTATGATTCCCACTAACTTGTAGCGTAAACCTTCCTCCCTGAACTAATCGAATCACTTAATTGCTATTGGCGTATCATGACCTAAAAGCATTGCACTGAGAAGGTGACGCCGTCACTTGGCTGGCAATCGCACCTTTTTATCTAGGTACTGATGTAGGTGCTAGAGTTGTGTAGAGAGTGGTAGCAAATGGGCATAGGATTGAGAGATGTACACCAGGTTGCACATGAAAACTGATATTTGAATTTTTAGTAAGCTGTGGATTTTCCCAATATTACTGACATCATAGTACTTATTATCAAGGCTTAGAAAATCTGTTTTTTATTGCTGTGCATACATTAGAAAATATTCAAGTTCTAAAGGACTAACAGTGGACTTTTCCATCTGCAGAATATACTGAATGACCAGAGGTGGCAGTGTTGCGGAAGATAATTTGTCTGCGTTGCTGAGACCGCCCCCCCCCCCCAAAAAAAAAGATGCCATTCCTCAGCACTCTGCCTTCCTTCATCAATTTACATGGTAAGTCAAACTCACGTTGAATTCTTTTTCTTGTCATTAAATAAGTTCATAGCATCTTAGGGCCCGGAGTACCTTTTTAGTGGGGGTTTTGCCATGATTCTGTTTCTGTCAAGACTGTAGCAAAATGGATGACGTTACGGTGATCATCATATTTTTATCAAAGACTTTGTCTCCAAAGCTGACAAAGCCTGACTTAGATTCCTGTGCTAACAATGTGTCATCAGAGGACATTACTGTATTTAAGGCTGGCATTAATTGCCTTAATTTGGAGCGATGGCGTTACTTTCTCATGGAGTGAAGCTAATTTGACCTGTTTCCCTGCACTCTGTATGTGCGACTCTGATACTCCAGATGGATTGCTGTTTAGGATACTCTGCGGTCTTGCGAATCCATCCCATTTTCAAAAGGAGCCCAATGCTTTCCCAGTACACCACCTACCTGCCTTGCACTCATAATTACATATAGTTATCTAGTGCATAATTGCTGGTGTCTCCTCCTCCTGTGTTTCTTCGTCACCCAGGGCGATTGGTCACGTGCTGTCCTGTCATAAAGCTAGAGCAGGATGTCATCTGACATGAGGGACAATCAGTTGCCTAGCAAGCACTAAGATGCATTTATCATGGTATTGAAATGGGTTGCAGGGTACACAGGGCGCCCAGCTGAAGACCTAGATGATGAGATTAATGAAAATGGTGCATTATTTGAGACTTGTGCATCTGTTTGAAGATGCGGTTAATCACAATGTTCTCAACTTCTCTATAACTTAACTGATAGGGATGTACTAAGCTGAAGATGTTAAGATGTCGTTCATAGTTATGATTCCCACTAACTTGTAGCGTAAACCTTCCTCCCTGAACTAATCGAATCACTTAATTGCTATTGGCGTATCATGACCTAAAAGCATTGCACTGAGAAGGTGACGCCGTCACTTGGCTGGCAATCGCACCTTTTTATCTAGGTACTGATGTAGGTGCTAGAGTTGTGTAGAGAGTGGTAGCAAATGGGCATAGGATTGAGAGATGTACACCAGGTTGCACATGAAAACTGATATTTGAATTTTTAGTAAGCTGTGGATTTTCCCAATATTACTGACATCATAGTACTTATTATCAAGGCTTAGAAAATCTGTTTTTTATTGCTGTGCATACATTAGAAAATATTCAAGTTCTAAAGGACTAACAGTGGACTTTTCCATCTGCAGAATATACTGAATGACCAGAGGTGGCAGTGTTGCGGAAGAGAATTTGTCTGCGTTGCTGAGACCGCCCCCCCCCAAAAAAAAAGATGCCATTCCTCAACACTCTGCCTTCCTTCATCAATTTACATGGTAAGTCAAACTCACGTTGAATTCTTTTTCTTGTCATTAAATAAGTTCATAGCATCTGAGGGCCCGGAGTACCTTTTTAGTGGGGGTTTTGCCATGATTCTGTTTCTGTCAAGACTGTAGCAAAATGGATGACGTTACGGTGATCATCATATTTTTATCAAAGACTTTGTCTCCAAAGCTGACAAAGCCTGACTTAGATTCCTGTGCTAACAATGTGTCATCAGAGGACATTACTGTATTTAAGGCTGGCATTAATTGCCTTAATTTGGAGCGATGGCGTTACTTTCTCATGGAGTGAAGCTAATTTGACCTGTTTCCCTGCACTCTGTATGTGCGACTCTGATACTCCAGATGGATTGCTGTTTAGGATACTCTGCGGTCTTGCGAATCCATCCCATTTTCAAAAGGAGCCCAATGCTTTCCCAGTACACCACCTACCTGCCTTGCACTCATAATTACATATAGTTATCTAGTGCATAATTGCTGGTGTCTCCTCCTCCTGTGTTTCTTCGTCACCCAGGGCGATTGGTCACGTGCTGTCCTGTCATAAAGCTAGAGCAGGATTTCATCTGACATGAGGGACAATCAGTTGCCTAGCAAGCACTAAGATGCATTTATCATGGTATTGAAATGGGTTGCAGGGTACACAGGGCGCCCAGCTGAAGACCTAGATGATGAGATTAATGAAAATGGTGCATTATTTGAGACTTGTGCATCTGTTTGAAGATGCGGTTAATCACAATGTTCTCAACTTCTCTATAACTTAACTGATAGGGATGTACTAAGCTGAAGATGTTAAGATGTCGTTCATAGTTATGATTCCCACTAACTTGTAGCGTAAACCTTCCTCCCTGAACTAATCGGATCACTTAATTGCTATTGGCGTATCATGACCTAAAAGCATTGCACTGAGAAGGTGACGCCGTCACTTGGCTGGCAATCGCACCTTTTTATCTAGGTACTGATGTAGGTGCTAGAGTTGTGTAGAGAGTGGTAGCAAATGGGCATAGGATTGAGAGATGTACACCAGGTTGCACATGAAAACTGATATTTGAATTTTTAGTAAGCTGTGGATTTTCCCAATATTACTGACATCATAGTACTTATTATCAAGGCTTAGAAAATCTGTTTTTTATTGCTGTGCATACATTAGAAAATATTCAAGTTCTAAAGGACTAACAGTGGACTTTTCCATCTGCAGAATATACTGAATGACCAGAGGTGGCAGTGTTGCGGAAGAGAATTTGTCTGCGTTGCTGAGACCGCCCCCCCCCCCCCCAAAAAAGATGCCATTTCTCAGCACTCTGCCTTCCTTCATCAATTTACATGGTAAGTCAAACTCACATTGAATTCTTTTTCTTGTCATTAAATAAGTTCATAGCATCTGAGGGCCCGGAGTACCTTTTTAGTGGGGGTTTTGCCATGATTCTGTTTCTGTCAAGACTGTAGCAAAATGGATGACGTTACGGTGATCATCATATTTTTATCAAAGACTTTGTCTCCAAAGCTGACAAAGCCTGACTTAGATTCCTGTGCTAACAATGTGTCATCAGAGGACATTACTGTATTTAAGGCTGGCATTAATTGCCTTAATTTGGAGCGATGGCGTTACTTTCTCATGGAGTGAAGCTAATTTGACCTGTTTCCCTGCACTCTGTATGTGCGACTCTGATACTCCAGATGGATTGCTGTTTAGGATACTCTGCGGTCTTGCGAATCCATCCCATTTTCAAAAGGAGCCCAATGCTTTCCCAGTACACCACCTACCTGCCTTGCACTCATAATTACATATAGTTATCTAGTGCATAATTGCTGGTGTCTCCTCCTCCTGTGTTTCTTCGTCACCCAGGGCGATTGGTCACGTGCTGTCCTGTCATAAAGCTAGAGCAGGATTTCATCTGACATGAGGGACAATCAGTTGCCTAGCAAGCACTAAGATGCATTTATCATGGTATTGAAATGGGTTGCAGGGTACACAGGGCGCCCAGCTGAAGACCTAGATGATGAGATTAATGAAAATGGTGCATTATTTGAGACTTGTGCATCTGTTTGAAGATGCGGTTAATCACAATGTTCTCAACTTCTCTATAACTTAACTGATAGGGATGTACTAAGCTGAAGATGTTAAGATGTCGTTCATAGTTATGATTCCCACTAACTTGTAGCGTAAACCTTCCTCCCTGAACTAATCGAATCACTTAATTGCTATTGGCGTATCATGACCTAAAAGCATTGCACTGAGAAGGTGACGCCGTCACTTGGCTGGCAATCGCACCTTTTTATCTAGGTACTGATGTAGGTGCTAGAGTTGTGTAGAGAGTGGTAGCAAATGGGCATAGGATTGAGAGATGTACACCAGGTTGCACATGAAAACTGATATTTGAATTTTTAGTAAGCTGTGGATTTTCCCAATATTACTGACATCATAGTACTTATTATCAAGGCTTAGAAAATCTGTTTTTTATTGCTGTGCATACATTAGAAAATATTCAAGTTCTAAAGGACTAACAGTGGACTTTTCCATCTGCAGAATATACTGAATGACCAGAGGTGGCAGTGTTGCGGAAGAGAATTTGTCTGCGTTGCTGAGACCGCCCCCCCCCCCCCAAAAAAAAAAGATGCCATTCCTCAGCACTCTGCCTTCCTTCATCAATTTACATGGTAAGTCAAACTCACGTTGAATTCTTTTTCTTGTCATTAAATAAGTTCATAGCATCTTAGGGCCCGGAGTACCTTTTTAGTGGGGGTTTTGCCATGATTCTGTTTCTGTCAAGACTGTAGCAAAATGGATGACGTTACGGTGATCATCATATTTTTATCAAAGACTTTGTCTCCAAAGCTGACAAAGCCTGACTTAGATTCCTGTGCTAACAATGTGTCATCAGAGGACATTACTGTATTTAAGGCTGGCATTAATTGCCTTAATTTGGAGCGATGGCGTTACTTTCTCATGGAGTGAAGCTAATTTGACCTGTTTCCCTGCACTTTGTATGTGCGACTCTGATACTCCAGATGGATTGCTGTTTAGGATACTCTGCGGTCTTGCGAATCCATCCCATTTTCAAAAGGAGCCCAATGCTTTCCCAGTACACCACCTACCTGCCTTGCACTCATAATTACATATAGTTATCTAGTGCATAATTGCTGGTGTCTCCTCCTCCTGTGTTTCTTCGTCACCCAGGGCGATTGGTCACGTGCTGTCCTGTCATAAAGCTAGAGCAGGATGTCATCTGACATGAGGGACAATCAGTTGCCTAGCAAGCACTAAGATGCATTTATCATGGTATTGAAATGGGTTGCAGGGTACACAGGGCGCCCAGCTGAAGACCTAGATGATGAGATTAATGAAAATGGTGCATTATTTGAGACTTGTGCATCTGTTTGAAGATGCGGTTAATCACAATGTTCTCAACTTCTCTATTACTTAACTGATAGGGATGTACTAAGCTGAAGATGTTAAGATGTCGTTCATAGTTATGATTCCCACTAATTTGTAGCGTAAACCTTCCTCCCTGAACTAATCGAATCACTTAATTGCTATTGGCGTATCATGACCTAAAAGCATTGCACTGAGACGGTGACGCCGTCACTTGGCTGGCAATCGCACCTTTTTATCTAGGTACTGATGTAGGTGCTAGAGTTGTGTAGAGAGTGGTAGCAAATGGGCATAGGATTGAGAGATGTACACCAGTTTGCACATGAAAACTGATATTTGAATTTTTAGTAAGCTGTGGATTTTCCCAATATTACTGACATCATAGTACTTATTATCAAGGCTTAGAAAATCTGTTTTTTATTGCTGTGCATACATTAGAAAATATTCAAGTTCTAAAGGACTAACAGTGGACTTTTCCATCTGCAGAATATACTGAATGACCAGAGGTGGCAGTGTTGCGGAAGAGAATTTGTCTGCGTTGCTGAGACCACCCCCCCCCCCCCAAAAAAAAAGATGCCATTCCTCAGCACTCTGCCTTCCTTCATCAATTTACATGGTAAGTCAAACTCACGTTGAATTCTTTTTCTTGTCATTAAATAAGTTCATAGCATCTGAGGGCCCGGAGTACCTTTTTAGTGGGGGTTTTGCCATGATTCTGTTTCTGTCAAGACTGTAGCAAAATGGATGACGTTACGGTGATCATCATATTTTTATCAAAGACTTTGTCTCCAAAGCTGACAAAGCCTGACTTAGATTCCTGTGCTAACAATGTGTCATCAGAGGACATTACTGTATTTAAGGCTGGCATTAATTGCCTTAATTTGGAGCGATGGCGTTACTTTCTCATGGAGTGAAGCTAATTTGACCTGTTTCCCTGCACTCTGTATGTGCGACTCTGATACTCCAGATGGATTGCTGTTTAGGATACTCTGCGGTCTTGCGAATCCATCCCATTTTCAAAAGGAGCCCAATGCTTTCCCAGTACACCACCTAGCTGCCTTGCACTCATAATTACATATAGTTACCTAGTGCATAATTGCTGGTGTCTCCTCCTCCTGTGTTTCTTCGTCACCCAGGGCGATTGGTCACGTGCTGTCCTGACATAAAGCTAGAGCAGGATGTCATCTGACATGAGGGACAACCAGTTGCCTAGCAAGCACTAAGATGCATTTATCATGGTATTGAAATGGGTTGCAGGGTACACAGGGCGCCCAGCTGAAGACCTAGATGATGAGATTAATGAAAATGGTGCATTATTTGAGACTTGTGCATCTGTTTGAAGATGCGGTTAATCACAATGTTCTCAACTTCTCTATTACTTAACTGATAGGGATGTACTAAGCTGAAGATGTTAAGATGTCGTTCATAGTTATGATTCCCACTAACTTGTAGCGTAAACCTTCCTCCCTGAACTAATTGAATCACTTAATTGCTATTGGCGTATCATGACCTAAAAGCATTGCACTGAGAAGGTGACGCCGTCACTTGGCTGGCAATCGCACCTTTTTATCTAGGTACTGATGTAGGTGCTAGAGTTGTGTAGAGAGTGGTAGCAAATGGGCATAGGATTGAGAGATGTACACCAGGTTGCACATGAAAACTGATATTTGAATTTTTAGTAAGCTGTGGATTTTCCCAATATTACTGACATCATAGTACTTATTATCAAGGCTTAGAAAATCTGTTTTTTATTGCTGTGCATACATTAGAAAATATTCAAGTTCTAAAGGACTAACAGTGGACTTTTCCATCTGCAGAATATACTGAATGACCAGAGGTGGCAGTGTTGCGGAAGAGAATTTGTCTGCGTTGCTGAGACCGCCCCCCCCCCCCCCCAAAAAGATGCCATTCCTCAGCACTCTGCCTTCCTTCATCAATTTACATGGTAAGTCAAACTCACATTGAATTCTTTTTCTTGTCCTTAAATAAGTTCATAGCATCTGAGGGCCCGGAGTACCTTTTTAGTGGGGGTTTTGCCATGATTCTGTTTCTGTCAAGACTGTAGCAAAATGGATGACGTTACGGTGATCATCATATTTTTATCAAAGACTTTGTCTCCAAAGCTGACAAAGCCTGACTTAGATTCCTGTGCTAACAATGTGTCATCAGAGGACATTACTGTATTTAAGGCTGGCATTAATTGCCTTAATTTGGAGCGATGGCGTTACTTTCTCATGGAGTGAAGCTAATTTGACCTGTTTCCCTGCACTCTGTATGTGCGACTCTGATACTCCAGATGGATTGCTGTTTAGGATACTCTGCGGTCTTGCGAATCCATCCCATTTTCAAAAGGAGCCCAATGCTTTCCCAGTACACCACCTACCTGCCTTGCACTCATAATTACATATAGTTATCTAGTGCATAATTGCTGGTGTCTCCTCCTCCTGTGTTTCTTCGTCACCCAGGGCGATTGGTCACGTGCTGTCCTGTCATAAAGCTAGAGCAGGATTTCATCTGACATGAGGGACAATCAGTTGCCTAGCAAGCACTAAGATGCATTTATCATGGTATTGAAATGGGTTGCAGGGTACACAGGGCGCCCAGCTGAAGACCTAGATGATGAGATTAATGAAAATGGTGCATTATTTGAGACTTGTGCATCTGTTTGAAGATGCGGTTAATCACAATGTTCTCAACTTCTCTATTACTTAACTGATAGGGATGTACTAAGCTGAAGATGTTAAGATGTTGTTCATAGTTATGATTCCCACTAACTTGTAGCGTAAACCTTCCTCCCTGAACTAATCGAATCACTTAATTGCTATTGGCGTATCATGACCTAAAAGCATTGCACTGAGAAGGTGACGCCGTCACTTGGCTGGCAATCGCACCTTTTTATCTAGGTACTGATGTAGGTGCTAGAGTTGTGTAGAGAGTGGTAGCAAATGGGCATAGGATTGAGAGATGTACACCAGGTTGCACATGAAAACTGATATTTGAATTTTTAGTAAGCTGTGGATTTTCCCAATATTACTGACATCATAGTACTTATTATCAAGGCTTAGAAAATCTGTTTTTTATTGCTGTGCATACATTAGAAAATATTCAAGTTCTAAAGGACTAACAGTGGACTTTTCCATCTGCAGAATATACTGAATGACCAGAGGTGGCAGTGTTGCGGAAGAGAATTTGTCTGCGTTGCTGAGACCGCCCCCCCCCCCCCCCCCAAAAAAAGATGCCATTCCTCAGCACTCTGCCTTCCTTCATCAATTTACATGGTAAGTCAAACTCACATTGAATTCTTTTTCTTGTCATTAAATAAGTTCATAGCATCTGAGGGCCCGGAGTACCTTTTTAGTGGGGGTTTTGCCATGATTCTGTTTCTGTCAAGACTGTAGCAAAATGGATGATTTTACGGTGATCATCATATTTTTATCAAAGACTTTGTCTCCAAAGCTGACAAAGCCTGACTTAGATTCCTGTGCTAACAATGTGTCATCAGAGGACATTACTGTATTTAAGGCTGGCATTAATTGCCTTAATTTGGAGCGATGGCGTTACTTTCTCATGGAGTGAAGCTAATTTGACCTGTTTCCCTGCACTCTGTATGTGCGACTCTGATACTCCAGATGGATTGCTGTTTAGGATACTCTGCGGTCTTGCGAATCCATCCCATTTTCAAAAGGAGCCCAATGCTTTCCCAGTACACCACCTAGCTGCCTTGCACTCATAATTACATATAGTTACCTAGTGCATAATTGCTGGTGTCTCCTCCTCCTGTGTTTCTTCGTCACCCAGGGCGATTGGTCACGTGCTGTCCTGACATAAAGCTAGAGCAGGATGTCATCTGACATGAGGGACAACCAGTTGCCTAGCAAGCACTAAGATGCATTTATCATGGTATTGAAATGGGTTGCAGGGTACACAGGGCGCCCAGCTGAAGACCTAGATGATGAGATTAATGAAAATGGTGCATTATTTGAGACTTGTGCATCTGTTTGAAGATGCGGTTAATCACAATGTTCTCAACTTCTCTATAACTTAACTGATAGGGATGTACTAAGCTGAAGATGTTAAGATGTCGTTCATAGTTATGATTCCCACTAACTTGTAGCGTAAACCTTCCTCCCTGAACTAATCGGATCACTTAATTGCTATTGGCGTATCATGACCTAAAAGCATTGCACTGAGAAGGTGACGCCGTCACTTGGCTGGCAATCGCACCTTTTTATCTAGGTACTGATGTAGGTACTAGAGTTGTGTAGAGAGTGGTAGCAAATGGGCATAGGATTGAGAGATGTACACCAGGTTGAACATGAAAACTGATATTTGAATTTTTAGTAAGCTGTGGATTTTCCCAATATTACTGACATCATAGTACTTATTATCAAGGCTTAGAAAATCTGTTTTTTATTGCTGTGCATACATTAGAAAATATTCAAGTTCTAAAGGACTAACAGTGGACTTTTCCATCTGCAGAATATACTGAATGACCAGAGGTGGCAGTGTTGCGGAAGATAATTTGTCTGCGTTGCTGAGACCGCCCCCCCCCCCCCCAAAAAAAAGATGCCATTCCTCAGCACTCTGCCTTCCTTCATCAATTTACATGGTAAGTCAAACTCACGTTGAATTCTTTTTCTTGTCATTAAATAAGTTCATAGCATCTTAGGGCCCGGAGTACCTTTTTAGTGGGGGTTTTGCCATGATTCTGTTTCTGTCAAGACTGTAGCAAAATGGATGACGTTACGGTGATCATCATATTTTTATCAAAGACTTTGTCTCCAAAGCTGACAAAGCCTGACTTAGATTCCTGTGCTAACAATGTGTCATCAGAGGACATTACTGTATTTAAGGCTGGCATTAATTGCCTTAATTTGGAGCGATGGCGTTACTTTCTCATGGAGTGAAGCTAATTTGACCTGTTTCCCTGCACTCTGTATGTGCGACTCTGATACTCCAGATGGATTGCTGTTTAGGATACTCTGCGGTCTTGCGAATCCATCCCATTTTCAAAAGGAGCCCAATGCTTTCCCAGTACACCACCTACCTGCCTTGCACTCATAATTACATATAGTTATCTAGTGCATAATTGCTGGTGTCTCCTCCTCCTGTGTTTCTTCGTCACCCAGGGCGATTGGTCACGTGCTGTCCTGTCATAAAGCTAGAGCAGGATTTCATCTGACATGAGGGACAATCAGTTGCCTAGCAAGCACTAAGATGCATTTATCATGGTATTGAAATGGGTTGCAGGGTACACAGGGCGCCCAGCTGAAGACCTAGATGATGAGATTAATGAAAATGGTGCATTATTTGAGACTTGTGCATCTGTTTGAAGATGCGGTTAATCACAATGTTCTCAACTTCTCTATTACTTAACTGATAGGGATGTACTAAGCTGAAGATGTTAAGATGTCGTTCATAGTTATGATTCCCACTAACTTGTAGCGTAAACCTTCCTCCCTGAACTAATCGAATCACTTAATTGCTATTGGCGTATCATGACCTAAAAGCATTGCACTGAGAAGGTGACGCCGTCACTTGGCTGGCAATCGCACCTTTTTATCTAGGTACTGATGTAGGTGCTAGAGTTGTGTAGAGAGTGGTAGCAAATGGGCATAGGATTGAGAGATGTACACCAGGTTGCACATGAAAACTGATATTTGAATTTTTAGTAAGCTGTGGATTTTCCCAATATTACTGACATCATAGTACTTATTATCAAGGCTTAGAAAATCTGTTTTTTATTGCTGTGCATACATTAGAAAATATTCAAGTTCTAAAGGACTAACAGTGGACTTTTCCATCTGCAGAATATACTGAATGACCAGAGGTGGCAGTGTTGCGGAAGATAATTTGTCTGCGTTGCTGAGACCGCCCCCCCCCCCCAAAAAAAAAGATGCCATTCCTCAGCACTCTGCCTTCCTTCATCAATTTACATGGTAAGTCAAACTCACGTTGAATTCTTTTTCTTGTCATTAAATAAGTTCATAGCATCTTAGGGCCCGGAGTACCTTTTTAGTGGGGGTTTTGCCATGATTCTGTTTCTGTCAAGACTGTAGCAAAATGGATGACGTTACGGTGATCATCATATTTTTATCAAAGACTTTGTCTCCAAAGCTGACAAAGCCTGACTTAGATTCCTGTGCTAACAATGTGTCATCAGAGGACATTACTGTATTTAAGGCTGGCATTAATTGCCTTAATTTGGAGCGATGGCGTTACTTTCTCATGGAGTGAAGCTAATTTGACCTGTTTCCCTGCACTCTGTATGTGCGACTCTGATACTCCAGATGGATTGCTGTTTAGGATACTCTGCGGTCTTGCGAATCCATCCCATTTTCAAAAGGAGCCCAATGCTTTCCCAGTACACCACCTACCTGCCTTGCACTCATAATTACATATAGTTATCTAGTGCATAATTGCTGGTGTCTCCTCCTCCTGTGTTTCTTCGTCACCCAGGGCGATTGGTCACGTGCTGTCCTGTCATAAAGCTAGAGCAGGATGTCATCTGACATGAGGGACAATCAGTTGCCTAGCAAGCACTAAGATGCATTTATCATGGTATTGAAATGGGTTGCAGGGTACACAGGGCGCCCAGCTGAAGACCTAGATGATGAGATTAATGAAAATGGTGCATTATTTGAGACTTGTGCATCTGTTTGAAGATGCGGTTAATCACAATGTTCTCAACTTCTCTATAACTTAACTGATAGGGATGTACTAAGCTGAAGATGTTAAGATGTCGTTCATAGTTATGATTCCCACTAACTTGTAGCGTAAACCTTCCTCCCTGAACTAATCGAATCACTTAATTGCTATTGGCGTATCATGACCTAAAAGCATTGCACTGAGAAGGTGACGCCGTCACTTGGCTGGCAATCGCACCTTTTTATCTAGGTACTGATGTAGGTGCTAGAGTTGTGTAGAGAGTGGTAGCAAATGGGCATAGGATTGAGAGATGTACACCAGGTTGCACATGAAAACTGATATTTGAATTTTTAGTAAGCTGTGGATTTTCCCAATATTACTGACATCATAGTACTTATTATCAAGGCTTAGAAAATCTGTTTTTTATTGCTGTGCATACATTAGAAAATATTCAAGTTCTAAAGGACTAACAGTGGACTTTTCCATCTGCAGAATATACTGAATGACCAGAGGTGGCAGTGTTGCGGAAGAGAATTTGTCTGCGTTGCTGAGACCGCCCCCCCCCCAAAAAAAAGATGCCATTCCTCAACACTCTGCCTTCCTTCATCAATTTACATGGTAAGTCAAACTCACGTTGAATTCTTTTTCTTGTCATTAAATAAGTTCATAGCATCTGAGGGCCCGGAGTACCTTTTTAGTGGGGGTTTTGCCATGATTCTGTTTCTGTCAAGACTGTAGCAAAATGGATGACGTTACGGTGATCATCATATTTTTATCAAAGACTTTGTCTACAAAGCTGACAAAGCCTGACTTAGATTCCTGTGCTAACAATGTGTCATCAGAGGACATTACTGTATTTAAGGCTGGCATTAATTGCCTTAATTTGGAGCGATGGCGTTACTTTCTCATGGAGTGAAGCTAATTTGACCTGTTTCCCTGCACTCTGTATGTGCGACTCTGATACTCCAGATGGATTGCTGTTTAGGATACTCTGCGGTCTTGCGAATCCATCCCATTTTCAAAAGGAGCCCAATGCTTTCCCAGTACACCACCTACCTGCCTTGCACTCATAATTACATATAGTTATCTAGTGCATAATTGCTGGTGTCTCCTCCTCCTGTGTTTCTTCGTCACCCAGGGCGATTGGTCACGTGCTGTCCTGTCATAAAGCTAGAGCAGGATTTCATCTGACATGAGGGACAATCAGTTGCCTAGCAAGCACTAAGATGCATTTATCATGGTATTGAAATGGGTTGCAGGGTACACAGGGCGCCCAGCTGAAGACCTAGATGATGAGATTAATGAAAATGGTGCATTATTTGAGACTTGTGCATCTGTTTGAAGATGCGGTTAATCACAATGTTCTCAACTTCTCTATAACTTAACTGATAGGGATGTACTAAGCTGAAGATGTTAAGATGTCGTTCATAGTTATGATTCCCACTAACTTGTAGCGTAAACCTTCCTCCCTGAACTAATCGGATCACTTAATTGCTATTGGCGTATCATGACCTAAAAGCATTGCACTGAGAAGGTGACGCCGTCACTTGGCTGGCAATCGCACCTTTTTATCTAGGTACTGATGTAGGTGCTAGAGTTGTGTAGAGAGTGGTAGCAAATGGGCATAGGATTGAGAGATGTACACCAGGTTGCACATGAAAACTGATATTTGAATTTTTAGTAAGCTGTGGATTTTCCCAATATTACTGACATCATAGTACTTATTATCAAGGCTTAGAAAATCTGTTTTTTATTGCTGTGCATACATTAGAAAATATTCAAGTTCTAAAGGACTAACAGTGGACTTTTCCATCTGCAGAATATACTGAATGACCAGAGGTGGCAGTGTTGCGGAAGAGAATTTGTCTGCGTTGCTGAGACCGCCCCCCCCCCCCCCAAAAAAGATGCCATTTCTCAGCACTCTGCCTTCCTTCATCAATTTACATGGTAAGTCAAACTCACATTGAATTCTTTTTCTTGTCATTAAATAAGTTCATAGCATCTGAGGGCCCGGAGTACCTTTTTAGTGGGGGTTTTGCCATGATTCTGTTTCTGTCAAGACTGTAGCAAAATGGATGACGTTACGGTGATCATCATATTTTTATCAAAGACTTTGTCTCCAAAGCTGACAAAGCCTGACTTAGATTCCTGTGCTAACAATGTGTCATCAGAGGACATTACTGTATTTAAGGCTGGCATTAATTGCCTTAATTTGGAGCGATGGCGTTACTTTCTCATGGAGTGAAGCTAATTTGACCTGTTTCCCTGCACTCTGTATGTGCGACTCTGATACTCCAGATGGATTGCTGTTTAGGATACTCTGCGGTCTTGCGAATCCATCCCATTTTCAAAAGGAGCCCAATGCTTTCCCAGTACACCACCTACCTGCCTTGCACTCATAATTACATATAGTTATCTAGTGCATAATTGCTGGTGTCTCCTCCTCCTGTGTTTCTTCGTCACCCAGGGCGATTGGTCACGTGCTGTCCTGTCATAAAGCTAGAGCAGGATTTCATCTGACATGAGGGACAATCAGTTGCCTAGCAAGCACTAAGATGCATTTATCATGGTATTGAAATGGGTTGCAGGGTACACAGGGCGCCCAGCTGAAGACCTAGATGATGAGATTAATGAAAATGGTGCATTATTTGAGACTTGTGCATCTGTTTGAAGATGCGGTTAATCACAATGTTCTCAACTTCTCTATAACTTAACTGATAGGGATGTACTAAGCTGAAGATGTTAAGATGTCGTTCATAGTTATGATTCCCACTAACTTGTAGCGTAAACCTTCCTCCCTGAACTAATCGAATCACTTAATTGCTATTGGCGTATCATGACCTAAAAGCATTGCACTGAGAAGGTGACGCCGTCACTTGGCTGGCAATCGCACCTTTTTATCTAGGTACTGATGTAGGTGCTAGAGTTGTGTAGAGAGTGGTAGCAAATGGGCATAGGATTGAGAGATGTACACCAGGTTGCACATGAAAACTGATATTTGAATTTTTAGTAAGCTGTGGATTTTCCCAATATTACTGACATCATAGTACTTATTATCAAGGCTTAGAAAATCTGTTTTTTATTGCTGTGCATACATTAGAAAATATTCAAGTTCTAAAGGACTAACAGTGGACTTTTCCATCTGCAGAATATACTGAATGACCAGAGGTGGCAGTGTTGCGGAAGAGAATTTGTCTGCGTTGCTGAGACCGCCCCCCCCCCCCCCAAAAAAAAAAGATGCCATTCCTCAGCACTCTGCCTTCCTTCATCAATTTACATGGTAAGTCAAACTCACGTTGAATTCTTTTTCTTGTCATTAAATAAGTTCATAGCATCTTAGGGCCCGGAGTACCTTTTTAGTGGGGGTTTTGCCATGATTCTGTTTCTGTCAAGACTGTAGCAAAATGGATGACGTTACGGTGATCATCATATTTTTATCAAAGACTTTGTCTCCAAAGCTGACAAAGCCTGACTTAGATTCCTGTGCTAACAATGTGTCATCAGAGGACATTACTGTATTTAAGGCTGGCATTAATTGCCTTAATTTGGAGCGATGGCGTTACTTTCTCATGGAGTGAAGCTAATTTGACCTGTTTCCCTGCACTCTGTATGTGCGACTCTGATACTCCAGATGGATTGCTGTTTAGGATACTCTGCGGTCTTGCGAATCCATCCCATTTTCAAAAGGAGCCCAATGCTTTCCCAGTACACCACCTACCTGCCTTGCACTCATAATTACATATAGTTATCTAGTGCATAATTGCTGGTGTCTCCTCCTCCTGTGTTTCTTCGTCACCCAGGGCGATTGGTCACGTGCTGTCCTGTCATAAAGCTAGAGCAGGATTTCATCTGACATGAGGGACAATCAGTTGCCTAGCAAGCACTAAGATGCATTTATCATGGTATTGAAATGGGTTGCAGGGTACACAGGGCGCCCAGCTGAAGACCTAGATGATGAGATTAATGAAAATGGTGCATTATTTGAGACTTGTGCATCTGTTTGAAGATGCGGTTAATCACAATGTTCTCAACTTCTCTATAACTTAACTGATAGGGATGTACTAAGCTGAAGATGTTAAGATGTCGTTCATAGTTATGATTCCCACTAACTTGTAGCGTAAACCTTCCTCCCTGAACTAATCGAATCACTTAATTGCTATTGGCGTATCATGACCTAAAAGCATTGCACTGAGAAGGTGACGCCGTCACTTGGCTGGCAATCGCACCTTTTTATCTAGGTACTGATGTAGGTGCTAGAGTTGTGTAGAGAGTGGTAGCAAATGGGCATAGGATTGAGAGATGTACACCAGGTTGCACATGAAAACTGATATTTGAATTTTTAGTAAGCTGTGGATTTTCCCAATATTACTGACATCATAGTACTTATTATCAAGGCTTAGAAAATCTGTTTTTTATTGCTGTGCATACATTAGAAAATATTCAAGTTCTAAAGGACTAACAGTGGACTTTTCCATCTGCAGAATATACTGAATGACCAGAGGTGGCAGTGTTGCGGAAGAGAATTTGTCTGCGTTGCTGAGACCGCCCCCCCCCCCCCCAAAAAAAAAAGATGCCATTCCTCAGCACTCTGCCTTCCTTCATCAATTTACATGGTAAGTCAAACTCACGTTGAATTCTTTTTCTTGTCATTAAATAAGTTCATAGCATCTTAGGGCCCGGAGTACCTTTTTAGTGGGGGTTTTGCCATGATTCTGTTTCTGTCAAGACTGTAGCAAAATGGATGACGTTACGGTGATCATCATATTTTTATCAAAGACTTTGTCTCCAAAGCTGACAAAGCCTGACTTAGATTCCTGTGCTAACAATGTGTCATCAGAGGACATTACTGTATTTAAGGCTGGCATTAATTGCCTTAATTTGGAGCGATGGCGTTACTTTCTCATGGAGTGAAGCTAATTTGACCTGTTTCCCTGCACTTTGTATGTGCGACTCTGATACTCCAGATGGATTGCTGTTTAGGATACTCTGCGGTCTTGCGAATCCATCCCATTTTCAAAAGGAGCCCAATGCTTTCCCAGTACACCACCTACCTGCCTTGCACTCATAATTACATATAGTTATCTAGTGCATAATTGCTGGTGTCTCCTCCTCCTGTGTTTCTTCGTCACCCAGGGCGATTGGTCACGTGCTGTCCTGTCATAAAGCTAGAGCAGGATGTCATCTGACATGAGGGACAATCAGTTGCCTAGCAAGCACTAAGATGCATTTATCATGGTATTGAAATGGGTTGCAGGGTACACAGGGCGCCCAGCTGAAGACCTAGATGATGAGATTAATGAAAATGGTGCATTATTTGAGACTTGTGCATCTGTTTGAAGATGCGGTTAATCACAATGTTCTCAACTTCTCTATTACTTAACTGATAGGGATGTACTAAGCTGAAGATGTTAAGATGTCGTTCATAGTTATGATTCCCACTAATTTGTAGCGTAAACCTTCCTCCCTGAACTAATCGAATCACTTAATTGCTATTGGCGTATCATGACCTAAAAGCATTGCACTGAGACGGTGACGCCGTCACTTGGCTGGCAATCGCACCTTTTTATCTAGGTACTGATGTAGGTGCTAGAGTTGTGTAGAGAGTGGTAGCAAATGGGCATAGGATTGAGAGATGTACACCAGTTTGCACATGAAAACTGATATTTGAATTTTTAGTAAGCTGTGGATTTTCCCAATATTACTGACATCATAGTACTTATTATCAAGGCTTAGAAAATCTGTTTTTTATTGCTGTGCATACATTAGAAAATATTCAAGTTCTAAAGGACTAACAGTGGACTTTTCCATCTGCAGAATATACTGAATGACCAGAGGTGGCAGTGTTGCGGAAGAGAATTTGTCTGCGTTGCTGAGACCACCCCCCCCCCCCCCAAAAAAAAAGATGCCATTCCTCAGCACTCTGCCTTCCTTCATCAATTTACATGGTAAGTCAAACTCACGTTGAATTCTTTTTCTTGTCATTAAATAAGTTCATAGCATCTGAGGGCCCGGAGTACCTTTTTAGTGGGGGTTTTGCCATGATTCTGTTTCTGTCAAGACTGTAGCAAAATGGATGACGTTACGGTGATCATCATATTTTTATCAAAGACTTTGTCTCCAAAGCTGACAAAGCCTGACTTAGATTCCTGTGCTAACAATGTGTCATCAGAGGACATTACTGTATTTAAGGCTGGCATTAATTGCCTTAATTTGGAGCGATGGCGTTACTTTCTCATGGAGTGAAGCTAATTTGACCTGTTTCCCTGCACTCTGTATGTGCGACTCTGATACTCCAGATGGATTGCTGTTTAGGATACTCTGCGGTCTTGCGAATCCATCCCATTTTCAAAAGGAGCCCAATGCTTTCCCAGTACACCACCTAGCTGCCTTGCACTCATAATTACATATAGTTACCTAGTGCATAATTGCTGGTGTCTCCTCCTCCTGTGTTTCTTCGTCACCCAGGGCGATTGGTCACGTGCTGTCCTGACATAAAGCTAGAGCAGGATGTCATCTGACATGAGGGACAACCAGTTGCCTAGCAAGCACTAAGATGCATTTATCATGGTATTGAAATGGGTTGCAGGGTACACAGGGCGCCCAGCTGAAGACCTAGATGATGAGATTAATGAAAATGGTGCATTATTTGAGACTTGTGCATCTGTTTGAAGATGCGGTTAATCACAATGTTCTCAACTTCTCTATTACTTAACTGATAGGGATGTACTAAGCTGAAGATGTTAAGATGTCGTTCATAGTTATGATTCCCACTAACTTGTAGCGTAAACCTTCCTCCCTGAACTAATTGAATCACTTAATTGCTATTGGCGTATCATGACCTAAAAGCATTGCACTGAGAAGGTGACGCCGTCACTTGGCTGGCAATCGCACCTTTTTATCTAGGTACTGATGTAGGTGCTAGAGTTGTGTAGAGAGTGGTAGCAAATGGGCATAGGATTGAGAGATGTACACCAGGTTGCACATGAAAACTGATATTTGAATTTTTAGTAAGCTGTGGATTTTCCCAATATTACTGACATCATAGTACTTATTATCAAGGCTTAGAAAATCTGTTTTTTATTGCTGTGCATACATTAGAAAATATTCAAGTTCTAAAGGACTAACAGTGGACTTTTCCATCTGCAGAATATACTGAATGACCAGAGGTGGCAGTGTTGCGGAAGAGAATTTGTCTGCGTTGCTGAGACCGCCCCCCCCCCCCCCCAAAAAGATGCCATTCCTCAGCACTCTGCCTTCCTTCATCAATTTACATGGTAAGTCAAACTCACATTGAATTCTTTTTCTTGTCCTTAAATAAGTTCATAGCATCTGAGGGCCCGGAGTACCTTTTTAGTGGGGGTTTTGCCATGATTCTGTTTCTGTCAAGACTGTAGCAAAATGGATGACGTTACGGTGATCATCATATTTTTATCAAAGACTTTGTCTCCAAAGCTGACAAAGCCTGACTTAGATTCCTGTGCTAACAATGTGTCATCAGAGGACATTACTGTATTTAAGGCTGGCATTAATTGCCTTAATTTGGAGCGATGGCGTTACTTTCTCATGGAGTGAAGCTAATTTGACCTGTTTCCCTGCACTCTGTATGTGCGACTCTGATACTCCAGATGGATTGCTGTTTAGGATACTCTGCGGTCTTGCGAATCCATCCCATTTTCAAAAGGAGCCCAATGCTTTCCCAGTACACCACCTACCTGCCTTGCACTCATAATTACATATAGTTATCTAGTGCATAATTGCTGGTGTCTCCTCCTCCTGTGTTTCTTCGTCACCCAGGGCGATTGGTCACGTGCTGTCCTGTCATAAAGCTAGAGCAGGATTTCATCTGACATGAGGGACAATCAGTTGCCTAGCAAGCACTAAGATGCATTTATCATGGTATTGAAATGGGTTGCAGGGTACACAGGGCGCCCAGCTGAAGACCTAGATGATGAGATTAATGAAAATGGTGCATTATTTGAGACTTGTGCATCTGTTTGAAGATGCGGTTAATCACAATGTTCTCAACTTCTCTATTACTTAACTGATAGGGATGTACTAAGCTGAAGATGTTAAGATGTTGTTCATAGTTATGATTCCCACTAACTTGTAGCGTAAACCTTCCTCCCTGAACTAATCGAATCACTTAATTGCTATTGGCGTATCATGACCTAAAAGCATTGCACTGAGAAGGTGACGCCGTCACTTGGCTGGCAATCGCACCTTTTTATCTAGGTACTGATGTAGGTGCTAGAGTTGTGTAGAGAGTGGTAGCAAATGGGCATAGGATTGAGAGATGTACACCAGGTTGCACATGAAAACTGATATTTGAATTTTTAGTAAGCTGTGGATTTTCCCAATATTACTGACATCATAGTACTTATTATCAAGGCTTAGAAAATCTGTTTTTTATTGCTGTGCATACATTAGAAAATATTCAAGTTCTAAAGGACTAACAGTGGACTTTTCCATCTGCAGAATATACTGAATGACCAGAGGTGGCAGTGTTGCGGAAGAGAATTTGTCTGCGTTGCTGAGACCGCCCCCCCCCCCCCCCCCAAAAAAAGATGCCATTCCTCAGCACTCTGCCTTCCTTCATCAATTTACATGGTAAGTCAAACTCACATTGAATTCTTTTTCTTGTCATTAAATAAGTTCATAGCATCTGAGGGCCCGGAGTACCTTTTTAGTGGGGGTTTTGCCATGATTCTGTTTCTGTCAAGACTGTAGCAAAATGGATGATTTTACGGTGATCATCATATTTTTATCAAAGACTTTGTCTCCAAAGCTGACAAAGCCTGACTTAGATTCCTGTGCTAACAATGTGTCATCAGAGGACATTACTGTATTTAAGGCTGGCATTAATTGCCTTAATTTGGAGCGATGGCGTTACTTTCTCATGGAGTGAAGCTAATTTGACCTGTTTCCCTGCACTCTGTATGTGCGACTCTGATACTCCAGATGGATTGCTGTTTAGGATACTCTGCGGTCTTGCGAATCCATCCCATTTTCAAAAGGAGCCCAATGCTTTCCCAGTACACCACCTAGCTGCCTTGCACTCATAATTACATATAGTTACCTAGTGCATAATTGCTGGTGTCTCCTCCTCCTGTGTTTCTTCGTCACCCAGGGCGATTGGTCACGTGCTGTCCTGACATAAAGCTAGAGCAGGATGTCATCTGACATGAGGGACAACCAGTTGCCTAGCAAGCACTAAGATGCATTTATCATGGTATTGAAATGGGTTGCAGGGTACACAGGGCGCCCAGCTGAAGACCTAGATGATGAGATTAATGAAAATGGTGCATTATTTGAGACTTGTGCATCTGTTTGAAGATGCGGTTAATCACAATGTTCTCAACTTCTCTATAACTTAACTGATAGGGATGTACTAAGCTGAAGATGTTAAGATGTCGTTCATAGTTATGATTCCCACTAACTTGTAGCGTAAACCTTCCTCCCTGAACTAATCGGATCACTTAATTGCTATTGGCGTATCATGACCTAAAAGCATTGCACTGAGAAGGTGACGCCGTCACTTGGCTGGCAATCGCACCTTTTTATCTAGGTACTGATGTAGGTACTAGAGTTGTGTAGAGAGTGGTAGCAAATGGGCATAGGATTGAGAGATGTACACCAGGTTGAACATGAAAACTGATATTTGAATTTTTAGTAAGCTGTGGATTTTCCCAATATTACTGACATCATAGTACTTATTATCAAGGCTTAGAAAATCTGTTTTTTATTGCTGTGCATACATTAGAAAATATTCAAGTTCTAAAGGACTAACAGTGGACTTTTCCATCTGCAGAATATACTGAATGACCAGAGGTGGCAGTGTTGCGGAAGATAATTTGTCTGCGTTGCTGAGACCGCCCCCCCCCCCCCCAAAAAAAAGATGCCATTCCTCAGCACTCTGCCTTCCTTCATCAATTTACATGGTAAGTCAAACTCACGTTGAATTCTTTTTCTTGTCATTAAATAAGTTCATAGCATCTTAGGGCCCGGAGTACCTTTTTAGTGGGGGTTTTGCCATGATTCTGTTTCTGTCAAGACTGTAGCAAAATGGATGACGTTACGGTGATCATCATATTTTTATCAAAGACTTTGTCTCCAAAGCTGACAAAGCCTGACTTAGATTCCTGTGCTAACAATGTGTCATCAGAGGACATTACTGTATTTAAGGCTGGCATTAATTGCCTTAATTTGGAGCGATGGCGTTACTTTCTCATGGAGTGAAGCTAATTTGACCTGTTTCCCTGCACTCTGTATGTGCGACTCTGATACTCCAGATGGATTGCTGTTTAGGATACTCTGCGGTCTTGCGAATCCATCCCATTTTCAAAAGGAGCCCAATGCTTTCCCAGTACACCACCTACCTGCCTTGCACTCATAATTACATATAGTTATCTAGTGCATAATTGCTGGTGTCTCCTCCTCCTGTGTTTCTTCGTCACCCAGGGCGATTGGTCACGTGCTGTCCTGTCATAAAGCTAGAGCAGGATTTCATCTGACATGAGGGACAATCAGTTGCCTAGCAAGCACTAAGATGCATTTATCATGGTATTGAAATGGGTTGCAGGGTACACAGGGCGCCCAGCTGAAGACCTAGATGATGAGATTAATGAAAATGGTGCATTATTTGAGACTTGTGCATCTGTTTGAAGATGCGGTTAATCACAATGTTCTCAACTTCTCTATTACTTAACTGATAGGGATGTACTAAGCTGAAGATGTTAAGATGTCGTTCATAGTTATGATTCCCACTAACTTGTAGCGTAAACCTTCCTCCCTGAACTAATCGAATCACTTAATTGCTATTGGCGTATCATGACCTAAAAGCATTGCACTGAGAAGGTGACGCCGTCACTTGGCTGGCAATCGCACCTTTTTATCTAGGTACTGATGTAGGTGCTAGAGTTGTGTAGAGAGTGGTAGCAAATGGGCATAGGATTGAGAGATGTACACCAGGTTGCACATGAAAACTGATATTTGAATTTTTAGTAAGCTGTGGATTTTCCCAATATTACTGACATCATAGTACTTATTATCAAGGCTTAGAAAATCTGTTTTTTATTGCTGTGCATACATTAGAAAATATTCAAGTTCTAAAGGACTAACAGTGGACTTTTCCATCTGCAGAATATACTGAATGACCAGAGGTGGCAGTGTTGCGGAAGATAATTTGTCTGCGTTGCTGAGACCGCCCCCCCCCCCCAAAAAAAAAGATGCCATTCCTCAGCACTCTGCCTTCCTTCATCAATTTACATGGTAAGTCAAACTCACGTTGAATTCTTTTTCTTGTCATTAAATAAGTTCATAGCATCTTAGGGCCCGGAGTACCTTTTTAGTGGGGGTTTTGCCATGATTCTGTTTCTGTCAAGACTGTAGCAAAATGGATGACGTTACGGTGATCATCATATTTTTATCAAAGACTTTGTCTCCAAAGCTGACAAAGCCTGACTTAGATTCCTGTGCTAACAATGTGTCATCAGAGGACATTACTGTATTTAAGGCTGGCATTAATTGCCTTAATTTGGAGCGATGGCGTTACTTTCTCATGGAGTGAAGCTAATTTGACCTGTTTCCCTGCACTCTGTATGTGCGACTCTGATACTCCAGATGGATTGCTGTTTAGGATACTCTGCGGTCTTGCGAATCCATCCCATTTTCAAAAGGAGCCCAATGCTTTCCCAGTACACCACCTACCTGCCTTGCACTCATAATTACATATAGTTATCTAGTGCATAATTGCTGGTGTCTCCTCCTCCTGTGTTTCTTCGTCACCCAGGGCGATTGGTCACGTGCTGTCCTGTCATAAAGCTAGAGCAGGATGTCATCTGACATGAGGGACAATCAGTTGCCTAGCAAGCACTAAGATGCATTTATCATGGTATTGAAATGGGTTGCAGGGTACACAGGGCGCCCAGCTGAAGACCTAGATGATGAGATTAATGAAAATGGTGCATTATTTGAGACTTGTGCATCTGTTTGAAGATGCGGTTAATCACAATGTTCTCAACTTCTCTATAACTTAACTGATAGGGATGTACTAAGCTGAAGATGTTAAGATGTCGTTCATAGTTATGATTCCCACTAACTTGTAGCGTAAACCTTCCTCCCTGAACTAATCGAATCACTTAATTGCTATTGGCGTATCATGACCTAAAAGCATTGCACTGAGAAGGTGACGCCGTCACTTGGCTGGCAATCGCACCTTTTTATGTAGGTACTGATGTAGGTGCTAGAGTTGTGTAGAGAGTGGTAGCAAATGAGCATAGGATTGAGAGATGTACACCAGGTTGCACATGAAAACTGATATTTGAATTTTTAGTAAGCTGTGGATTTTCCCAATATTACTGACATCATAGTACTTATTATCAAGGCTTAGAAAATCTGTTTTTTATTGCTGTGCATACATTAGAAAATATTCAAGTTCTAAAGGACTAACAGTGGACTTTTCCATCTGCAGAATATACTGAATGACCAGAGGTGGCAGTGTTGCGGAAGAGAATTTGTCTGCGTTGCTGAGACCGCCCCCCCCCCCCCAAAAAAAGATGCCATTCCTCAGCACTCTGCCTTCCTTCATCAATTTACATGGTAAGTCAAACTCACATTGAATTCTTTTTCTTGTCATTAAATAAGTTCATAGCATCTGAGGGCCCGGAGTACCTTTTTAGTGGGGGTTTTGCCATGATTCTGTTTCTGTCAAGACTGTAGCAAAATGGATGATGTTACGGTGATCATCATATTTTTATCAAAGACTTTGTCTCCAAAGCTGACAAAGCCTGACTTAGATTCCTGTGCTAACAATGTGTCATCAGAGGACATTACTGTATTTAAGGCTGGCATTAATTGCCTTAATTTGGAGCGATGGCGTTACTTTCTCATGGAGTGAAGCTAATTTGACCTGTTTCCCTGCACTCTGTATGTGCGACTCTGATACTCCAGATGGATTGCTGTTTAGGATACTCTGCGGTCTTGCGAATCCATCCCATTTTCAAAAGGAGCCCAATGCTTTCCCAGTACACCACCTAGCTGCCTTGCACTCATAATTACATATAGTTACCTAGTGCATAATTGCTGGTGTCTCCTCCTCCTGTGTTTCTTCGTCACCCAGGGCGATTGGTCACGTGCTGTCCTGACATAAAGCTAGAGCAGGATGTCATCTGACATGAGGGACAACCAGTTGCCTAGCAAGCACTAAGATGCATTTATCATGGTATTGAAATGGGTTGCAGGGTACACAGGGCGCCCAGCTGAAGACCTAGATGATGAGATTAATGAAAATGGTGCATTATTTGAGACTTGTGCATCTGTTTGAAGATGCGGTTAATCACAATGTTCTCAACTTCTCTATAACTTAACTGATAGGGATGTACTAAGCTGAAGATGTTAAGATGTCGTTCATAGTTATGATTCCCACTAACTTGTAGCGTAAACCTTCCTCCCTGAACTAATCGGATCACTTAATTGCTATTGGCGTATCATGACCTAAAAGCATTGCACTGAGAAGGTGACGCCGTCACTTGGCTGGCAATCGCACCTTTTTATCTAGGTACTGATGTAGGTACTAGAGTTGTGTAGAGAGTGGTAGCAAATGGGCATAGGATTGAGAGATGTACACCAGGTTGAACATGAAAACTGATATTTGAATTTTTAGTAAGCTGTGGATTTTCCCAATATTACTGACATCATAGTACTTATTATCAAGGCTTAGAAAATCTGTTTTTTATTGCTGTGCATACATTAGAAAATATTCAAGTTCTAAAGGACTAACAGTGGACTTTTCCATCTGCAGAATATACTGAATGACCAGAGGTGGCAGTGTTGCGGAAGAGAATTTGTCTGCGTTGCTGAGACCGCCCCCCCCCCAAAAAAAAGATGCCATTCCTCAACACTCTGCCTTCCTTCATCAATTTACATGGTAAGTCAAACTCACGTTGAATTCTTTTTCTTGTCATTAAATAAGTTCATAGCATCTTAGGGCCCGGAGTACCTTTTTAGTGGGGGTTTTGCCATGATTCTGTTTCTGTCAAGACTGTAGCAAAATGGATGACGTTACGGTGATCATCATATTTTTATCAAAGACTTTGTCTCCAAAGCTGACAAAGCCTGACTTAGATTCCTGTGCTAACAATGTGTCATCAGAGGACATTACTGTATTTAAGGCTGGCATTAATTGCCTTAATTTGGAGCGATGGCGTTACTTTCTCATGGAGTGAAGCTAATTTGACCTGTTTCCCTGCACTCTGTATGTGCGACTCTGATACTCCAGATGGATTGCTGTTTAGGATACTCTGCGGTCTTGCGAATCCATCCCATTTTCAAAAGGAGCCCAATGCTTTCCCAGTACACCACCTACCTGCCTTGCACTCATAATTACATATAGTTATCTAGTGCATAATTGCTGGTGTCTCCTCCTCCTGTGTTTCTTCGTCACCCAGGGCGATTGGTCACGTGCTGTCCTGTCATAAAGCTAGAGCAGGATTTCATCTGACATGAGGGACAATCAGTTGCCTAGCAAGCACTAAGATGCATTTATCATGGTATTGAAATGGGTTGCAGGGTACACAGGGCGCCCAGCTGAAGACCTAGATGATGAGATTAATGAAAATGGTGCATTATTTGAGACTTGTGCATCTGTTTGAAGATGCGGTTAATCACAATGTTCTCAACTTCTCTATAACTTAACTGATAGGGATGTACTAAGCTGAAGATGTTAAGATGTCGTTCATAGTTATGATTCCCACTAACTTGTAGCGTAAACCTTCCTCCCTGAACTAATCGGATCACTTAATTGCTATTGGCGTATCATGACCTAAAAGCATTGCACTGAGAAGGTGGCGCCGTCACTTGGCTGGCAATCGCACCTTTTTATCTAGGTACTGATGTAGGTACTAGAGTTGTGTAGAGAGTGGTAGCAAATGGGCATAGGATTGAGAGATGTACACCAGGTTGAACATGAAAACTGATATTTGAATTTTTAGTAAGCTGTGGATTTTCCCAATATTACTGACATCATAGTACTTATTATCAAGGCTTAGAAAATCTGTTTTTTATTGCTGTGCATACATTAGAAAATATTCAAGTTCTAAAGGACTAACAGTGGACTTTTCCATCTGCAGAATATACTGAATGACCAGAGGTGGCAGTGTTGCGGAAGATAATTTGTCTGCGTTGCTGAGACCGCCCCCCCCCCCCCAAAAAAAAAGATGCCATTCCTCAGCACTCTGCCTTCCTTCATCAATTTACATGGTAAGTCAAACTCACGTTGAATTCTTTTTCTTGTCATTAAATAAGTTCATAGCATCTTAGGGCCCGGAGTACCTTTTTAGTGGGGGTTTTGCCATGATTCTGTTTCTGTCAAGACTGTAGCAAAATGGATGACGTTACGGTGATCATCATATTTTTATCAAAGACTTTGTCTCCAAAGCTGACAAAGCCTGACTTAGATTCCTGTGCTAACAATGTGTCATCAGAGGACATTACTGTATTTAAGGCTGGCATTAATTGCCTTAATTTGGAGCGATGGCGTTACTTTCTCATGGAGTGAAGCTAATTTGACCTGTTTCCCTGCACTCTGTATGTGCGACTCTGATACTCCAGATGGATTGCTGTTTAGGATACTCTGCGGTCTTGCGAATCCATCCCATTTTCAAAAGGAGCCCAATGCTTTCCCAGTACACCACCTACCTGCCTTGCACTCATAATTACATATAGTTATCTAGTGCATAATTGCTGGTGTCTCCTCCTCCTGTGTTTCTTCGTCACCCAGGGCGATTGGTCACGTGCTGTCCTGTCATAAAGCTAGAGCAGGATTTCATCTGACATGAGGGACAATCAGTTGCCTAGCAAGCACTAAGATGCATTTATCATGGTATTGAAATGGGTTGCAGGGTACACAGGGCGCCCAGCTGAAGACCTAGATGATGAGATTAATGAAAATGGTGCATTATTTGAGACTTGTGCATCTGTTTGAAGATGCGGTTAATCACAATGTTCTCAACTTCTCTATTACTTAACTGATAGGGATGTACTAAGCTGAAGATGTTAAGATGTCGTTCATAGTTATGATTCCCACTAACTTGTAGCGTAAACCTTCCTCCCTGAACTAATCGAATCACTTAATTGCTATTGGCGTATCATGACCTACAAGCATTGCACTGAGAAGGTGACGCCGTCACTTGGCTGGCAATCGCACCTTTTTATCTAGGTACTGATGTAGGTGCTAGAGTTGTGTAGAGAGTGGTAGCAAATGGGCATAGGATTGAGAGATGTACACCAGGTTGCACATGAAAACTGATATTTGAATTTTTAGTAAGCTGTGGATTTTCCCAATATTACTGACATCATAGTACTTATTATCAAGGCTTAGAAAATCTGTTTTTTATTGCTGTGCATACATTAGAAAATATTCAAGTTCTAAAGGACTAACAGTGGACTTTTCCATCTGCAGAATATACTGAATGACCAGAGGTGGCAGTGTTGCGGAAGAGAATTTGTCTGCGTTGCTGAGACCGCCCCCCCCAAAAAAGATGCCATTCCTCAGCACTCTGCCTTCCTTCATCAATTTACATGGTAAGTCAAACTCACATTGAATTCTTTTTCATGTCATTAAATAAGTTCATAGCATCTGAGGGCCCGGAGTACCTTTTTAGTGGGGGTTTTGCCATGATTCTGTTTCTGTCAAGACTGTAGCAAAATGGATGACGTTACGGTGATCATCATATTTTTATCAAAGACTTTGTCTCCAAAGCTGACAAAGCCTGACTTAGATTCCTGTGCTAACAATGTGTCATCAGAGGACATTACTGTATTTAAGGCTGGCATTAATTGCCTTAATTTGGAGCGATGGCGTTACTTTCTCATGGAGTGAAGCTAATTTGACCTGTTTCCCTGCACTCTGTATGTGCGACTCTGATACTCCAGATGGATTGCTGTTTAGGATACTCTGCGGTCTTGCGAATCCATCCCATTTTCAAAAGGAGCCCAATGCTTTCCCAGTACACCACCTACCTGCCTTGCACTCATAATTACATATAGTTATCTAGTGCATAATTGCTGGTGTCTCCTCCTCCTGTGTTTCTTCGTCACCCAGGGCGATTGGTCACGTGCTGTCCTGTCATAAAGCTAGAGCAGGATTTCATCTGACATGAGGGACAATCAGTTGCCTAGCAAGCACTAAGATGCATTTATCATGGTATTGAAATGGGTTGCAGGGTACACAGGGCGCCCAGCTGAAGACCTAGATGATGAGATTAATGAAAATGGTGCATTATTTGAGACTTGTGCATCTGTTTGAAGATGCGGTTAATCACAATGTTCTCAACTTCTCTATTACTTAACTGATAGGGATGTACTAAGCTGAAGATGTTAAGATGTCGTTCATAGTTATGATTCCCACTAATTTGTAGCGTAAACCTTCCTCCCTGAACTAATCGAATCACTTAATTGCTATTGGCGTATCATGACCTAAAAGCATTGCACTGAGAAGGTGACGCCGTCACTTGGCTGGCAATCGCACCTTTTTATCTAGGTACTGATGTAGGTGCTAGAGTTGTGTAGAGAGTGGTAGCAAATGGGCATAGGATTGAGAGATGTACACCAGGTTGCACATGAAAACTGATATTTGAATTTTTAGTAAGCTGTGGATTTTCCCAATATTACTGACATCATAGTACTTATTATCAAGGCTTAGAAAATCTGTTTTTTATTGCTGTGCATACATTAGAAAATATTCAAGTTCTAAAGGACTAACAGTGGACTTTTCCATCTGCAGAATATACTGAATGACCAGAGGTGGCAGTGTTGCGGAAGAGAATTTGTCTGCGTTGCTGAGACCGCCCCCCCCCAAAAAAAAAGATGCCATTCCTCAACACTCTGCCTTCCTTCATCAATTTACATGGTAAGTCAAACTCACGTTGAATTCTTTTTCTTGTCATTAAATAAGTTCATAGCATCTGAGGGCCCGGAGTACCTTTTTAGTGGGGGTTTTGCCATGATTCTGTTTCTGTCAAGACTGTAGCAAAATGGATGACGTTACGGTGATCATCATATTTTTATCAAAGACTTTGTCTCCAAAGCTGACAAAGCCTGACTTAGATTCCTGTGCTAACAATGTGTCATCAGAGGACATTACTGTATTTAAGGCTGGCATTAATTGCCTTAATTTGGAGCGATGGCGTTACTTTCTCATGGAGTGAAGCTAATTTGACCTGTTTCCCTGCACTCTGTATGTGCGACTCTGATACTCCAGATGGATTGCTGTTTAGGATACTCTGCGGTCTTGCGAATCCATCCCATTTTCAAAAGGAGCCCAATGCTTTCCCAGTACACCACCTACCTGCCTTGCACTCATAATTACATATAGTTATCTAGTGCATAATTGCTGGTGTCTCCTCCTCCTGTGTTTCTTCGTCACCCAGGGCGATTGGTCACGTGCTGTCCTGTCATAAAGCTAGAGCAGGATTTCATCTGACATGAGGGACAATCAGTTGCCTAGCAAGCACTAAGATGCATTTATCATGGTATTGAAATGGGTTGCAGGGTACACAGGGCGCCCAGCTGAAGACCTAGATGATGAGATTAATGAAAATGGTGCATTATTTGAGACTTGTGCATCTGTTTGAAGATGCGGTTAATCACAATGTTCTCAACTTCTCTATAACTTAACTGATAGGGATGTACTAAGCTGAAGATGTTAAGATGTCGTTCATAGTTATGATTCCCACTAACTTGTAGCGTAAACCTTCCTCCCTGAACTAATCGGATCACTTAATTGCTATTGGCGTATCATGACCTAAAAGCATTGCACTGAGAAGGTGACGCCGTCACTTGGCTGGCAATCGCACCTTTTTATCTAGGTACTGATGTAGGTGCTAGAGTTGTGTAGAGAGTGGTAGCAAATGGGCATAGGATTGAGAGATGTACACCAGGTTGCACATGAAAACTGATATTTGAATTTTTAGTAAGCTGTGGATTTTCCCAATATTACTGACATCATAGTACTTATTATCAAGGCTTAGAAAATCTGTTTTTTATTGCTGTGCATACATTAGAAAATATTCAAGTTCTAAAGGACTAACAGTGGACTTTTCCATCTGCAGAATATACTGAATGACCAGAGGTGGCAGTGTTGCGGAAGAGAATTTGTCTGCGTTGCTGAGACCGCCCCCCCCCCCCCCCAAAAAAGATGCCATTCCTCAGCACTCTGCCTTCCTTCATCAATTTACATGGTAAGTCAAACTCACATTGAATTCTTTTTCTTGTCATTAAATAAGTTCATAGCATCTGAGGGCCCGGAGTACCTTTTTAGTGGGGGTTTTGCCATGATTCTGTTTCTGTCAAGACTGTAGCAAAATGGATGACGTTACGGTGATCATCATATTTTTATCAAAGACTTTGTCTCCAAAGCTGACAAAGCCTGACTTAGATTCCTGTGCTAACAATGTGTCATCAGAGGACATTACTGTATTTAAGGCTGGCATTAATTGCCTTAATTTGGAGCGATGGCGTTACTTTCTCATGGAGTGAAGCTAATTTGACCTGTTTCCCTGCACTCTGTATGTGCGACTCTGATACTCCAGATGGATTGCTGTTTAGGATACTCTGCGGTCTTGCGAATCCATCCCATTTTCAAAAGGAGCCCAATGCTTTCCCAGTACACCACCTACCTGCCTTGCACTCATAATTACATATAGTTATCTAGTGCATAATTGCTGGTGTCTCCTCCTCCTGTGTTTCTTCGTCACCCAGGGCGATTGGTCACGTGCTGTCCTGTCATAAAGCTAGAGCAGGATTTCATCTGACATGAGGGACAATCAGTTGCCTAGCAAGCACTAAGATGCATTTATCATGGTATTGAAATGGGTTGCAGGGTACACAGGGCGCCCAGCTGAAGACCTAGATGATGAGATTAATGAAAATGGTGCATTATTTGAGACTTGTGCATCTGTTTGAAGATGCGGTTAATCACAATGTTCTCAACTTCTCTATAACTTAACTGATAGGGATGTACTAAGCTGAAGATGTTAAGATGTCGTTCATAGTTATGATTCCCACTAACTTGTAGCGTAAACCTTCCTCCCTGAACTAATCGAATCACTTAATTGCTATTGGCGTATCATGACCTAAAAGCATTGCACTGAGAAGGTGACGCCGTCACTTGGCTGGCAATCGCACCTTTTTATCTAGGTACTGATGTAGGTGCTAGAGTTGTGTAGAGAGTGGTAGCAAATGGGCATAGGATTGAGAGATGTACACCAGGTTGCACATGAAAACTGATATTTGAATTTTTAGTAAGCTGTGGATTTTCCCAATATTACTGACATCATAGTACTTATTATCAAGGCTTAGAAAATCTGTTTTTTATTGCTGTGCATACATTAGAAAATATTCAAGTTCTAAAGGACTAACAGTGGACTTTTCCATCTGCAGAATATACTGAATGACCAGAGGTGGCAGTGTTGCGGAAGAGAATTTGTCTGCGTTGCTGAGACCGCCCCCCCCCCCCCCAAAAAAAAAGATGCCATTCCTCAGCACTCTGCCTTCCTTCATCAATTTACATGGTAAGTCAAACTCACGTTGAATTCTTTTTCTTGTCATTAAATAAGTTCATAGCATCTTAGGGCCCGGAGTACCTTTTTAGTGGGGGTTTTGCCATGATTCTGTTTCTGTCAAGACTGTAGCAAAATGGATGACGTTACGGTGATCATCATATTTTTATCAAAGACTTTGTCTCCAAAGCTGACAAAGCCTGACTTAGATTCCTGTGCTAACAATGTGTCATCAGAGGACATTACTGTATTTAAGGCTGGCATTAATTGCCTTAATTTGGAGCGATGGCGTTACTTTCTCATGGAGTGAAGCTAATTTGACCTGTTTCCCTGCACTCTGTATGTGCGACTCTGATACTCCAGATGGATTGCTGTTTAGGATACTCTGCGGTCTTGCGAATCCATCCCATTTTCAAAAGGAGCCCAATGCTTTCCCAGTACACCACCTAGCTGCCTTGCACTCATAATTACATATAGTTACCTAGTGCATAATTGCTGGTGTCTCCTCCTCCTGTGTTTCTTCGTCACCCAGGGCGATTGGTCACGTGCTGTCCTGACATAAAGCTAGAGCAGGATGTCATCTGACATGAGGGACAACCAGTTGCCTAGCAAGCACTAAGATGCATTTATCATGGTATTGAAATGGGTTGCAGGGTACACAGGGCGCCCAGCTGAAGACCTAGATGATGAGATTAATGAAAATGGTGCATTATTTGAGACTTGTGCATCTGTTTGAAGATGCGGTTAATCACAATGTTCTCAACTTCTCTATTACTTAACTGATAGGGATGTACTAAGCTGAAGATGTTAAGATGTCGTTCATAGTTATGATTCCCACTAATTTGTAGCGTAAACCTTCCTCCCTGAACTAATCGAATCACTTAATTGCTATTGGCGTATCATGACCTAAAAGCATTGCACTGAGAAGGTGACGCCGTCACTTGGCTGGCAATCGCACCTTTTTATCTAGGTACTGATGTAGGTGCTAGAGTTGTGTAGAGAGTGGTAGCAAATGGGCATAGGATTGAGAGATGTACACCAGTTTGCACATGAAAACTGATATTTGAATTTTTAGTAAGCTGTGGATTTTCCCAATATTACTGACATCATAGTACTTATTATCAAGGCTTAGAAAATCTGTTTTTTATTGCTGTGCATACATTAGAAAATATTCAAGTTCTAAAGGACTAACAGTGGACTTTTCCATCTGCAGAATATACTGAATGACCAGAGGTGGCAGTGTTGCGGAAGAGAATTTGTCTGCGTTGCTGAGACCACCCCCCCCCCCCCCCCCCAAAAAAAAAGATGCCATTCCTCAGCACTCTGCCTTCCTTCATCAATTTACATGGTAAGTCAAACTCACGTTGAATTCTTTTTCTTGTCATTAAATAAGTTCATAGCATCTGAGGGCCCGGAGTACCTTTTTAGTGGGGGTTTTGCCATGATTCTGTTTCTGTCAAGACTGTAGCAAAATGGATGACGTTACGGTGATCATCATATTTTTATCAAAGACTTTGTCTCCAAAGCTGACAAAGCCTGACTTAGATTCCTGTGCTAACAATGTGTCATCAGAGGACATTACTGTATTTAAGGCTGGCATTAATTGCCTTAATTTGGAGCGATGGCGTTACTTTCTCATGGAGTGAAGCTAATTTGACCTGTTTCCCTGCACTCTGTATGTGCGACTCTGATACTCCAGATGGATTGCTGTTTAGGATACTCTGTGGTCTTGCGAATCCATCCCATTTTCAAAAGGAGCCCAATGCTTTCCCAGTACACCACCTAGCTGCCTTGCACTCATAATTACATATAGTTACCTAGTGCATAATTGCTGGTGTCTCCTCCTCCTGTGTTTCTTCGTCACCCAGGGCGATTGGTCACGTGCTGTCCTGACATAAAGCTAGAGCAGGATGTCATCTGACATGAGGGACAACCAGTTGCCTAGCAAGCACTAAGATGCATTTATCATGGTATTGAAATGGGTTGCAGGGTACACAGGGCGCCCAGCTGAAGACCTAGATGATGAGATTAATGAAAATGGTGCATTATTTGAGACTTGTGCATCTGTTTGAAGATGCGGTTAATCACAATGTTCTCAACTTCTCTATAACTTAACTGATAGGGATGTACTAAGCTGAAGATGTTAAGATGTCGTTCATAGTTATGATTCCCACTAACTTGTAGCGTAAACCTTCCTCCCTGAACTAATCGGATCACTTAATTGCCATTGGCGTATCATGACCTAAAAGCATTGCACTGAGAAGGTGACGCCGTCACTTGGCTGGCAATCGCACCTTTTTATCTAGGTACTGATGTAGGTACTAGAGTTGTGTAGAGAGTGGTAGCAAATGGGCATAGGATTGAGAGATGTACACCAGGTTGAACATGAAAACTGATATTTGAATTTTTAGTAAGCTGTGGATTTTCCCAATATTACTGACATCATAGTACTTATTATCAAGGCTTAGAAAATCTGTTTTTTATTGCTGTGCATACATTAGAAAATATTCAAGTTCTAAAGGACTAACAGTGGACTTTTCCATCTGCAGAATATACTGAATGACCAGAGGTGGCAGTGTTGCGGAAGAGAATTTGTCTGCGTTGCTGAGACCGCCCCCCCCCCCCCCAAATAAAAGATGCCATTCCTCAGCACTCTGCCTTCCTTCATCAATTTACATGGTAAGTCAAACTCACGTTGAATTCTTTTTCTTGTCATTAAATAAGTTCATAGCATCTTAGGGCCCGGAGTACCTTTTTAGTGGGGGTTTTGCCATGATTCTGTTTCTGTCAAGACTGTAGCAAAATGGATGACGTTACGGTGATCATCATATTTTTATCAAAGACTTTGTCTCCAAAGCTGACAAAGCCTGACTTAGATTCCTGTGCTAACAATGTGTCATCAGAGGACATTACTGTATTTAAGGCTGGCATTAATTGCCTTAATTTGGAGCGATGGCGTTACTTTCTCATGGAGTGAAGCTAATTTGACCTGTTTCCCTGCACTCTGTATGTGCGACTCTGATACTCCAGATGGATTGCTGTTTAGGATACTCTGCGGTCTTGCGAATCCATCCCATTTTCAAAAGGAGCCCAATGCTTTCCCAGTACACCACCTAGCTGCCTTGCACTCATAATTACATATAGTTACCTAGTGCATAATTGCTGGTGTCTCCTCCTCCTGTGTTTCTTCGTCACCCAGGGCGATTGGTCACGTGCTGTCCTGACATAAAGCTAGAGCAGGATGTCATCTGACATGAGGGACAACCAGTTGCCTAGCAAGCACTAAGATGCATTTATCATGGTATTGAAATGGGTTGCAGGGTACACAGGGCGCCCAGCTGAAGACCTAGATGATGAGATTAATGAAAATGGTGCATTATTTGAGACTTGTGCATCTGTTTGAAGATGCGGTTAATCACAATGTTCTCAACTTCTCTATTACTTAACTGATAGGGATGTACTAAGCTGAAGATGTTAAGATGTCGTTCATAGTTATGATTCCCACTAACTTGTAGCGTAAACCTTCCTCCCTGAACTAATTGAATCACTTAATTGCTATTGGCGTATCATGACCTAAAAGCATTGCACTGAGAAGGTGACGCCGTCACTTGGCTGGCAATCGCACCTTTTTATCTAGGTACTGATGTAGGTGCTAGAGTTGTGTAGAGAGTGGTAGCAAATGGGCATAGGATTGAGAGATGTACACCAGGTTGCACATGAAAACTGATATTTGAATTTTTAGTAAGCTGTGGATTTTCCCAATATTACTGACATCATAGTACTTATTATCAAGGCTTAGAAAATCTGTTTTTTATTGCTGTGCATACATTAGAAAATATTCAAGTTCTAAAGGACTAACAGTGGACTTTTCCATCTGCAGAATATACTGAATGACCAGAGGTGGCAGTGTTGCGGAAGAGAATTTGTCTGCGTTGCTGAGACCGCCCCCCCCCCCCCCCCAAAAAAGATGCCATTCCTCAGCACTCTGCCTTCCTTCATCAATTTACATGGTAAGTCAAACTCACATTGAATTCTTTTTCTTGTCATTAAATAAGTTCATAGCATCTGAGGGCCCGGAGTACCTTTTTAGTGGGGGTTTTGCCATGATTCTGTTTCTGTCAAGACTGTAGCAAAATGGATGACGTTACGGTGATCATCATATTTTTATCAAAGACTTTGTCTCCAAAGCTGACAAAGCCTGACTTAGATTCCTGTGCTAACAATGTGTCATCAGAGGACATTACTGTATTTAAGGCTGGCATTAATTGCCTTAATTTGGAGCGATGGCGTTACTTTCTCATGGAGTGAAGCTAATTTGACCTGTTTCCCTGCACTCTGTATGTGCGACTCTGATACTCCAGATGGATTGCTGTTTAGGATACTCTGCGGTCTTGCGAATCCATCCCATTTTCAAAAGGAGCCCAATGCTTTCCCAGTACACCACCTACCTGCCTTGCACTCATAATTACATATAGTTATCTAGTGCATAATTGCTGGTGTCTCCTCCTCCTGTGTTTCTTCGTCACCCAGGGCGATTGGTCACGTGCTGTCCTGTCATAAAGCTAGAGCAGGATTTCATCTGACATGAGGGACAATCAGTTGCCTAGCAAGCACTAAGATGCATTTATCATGGTATTGAAATGGGTTGCAGGGTACACAGGGCGCCCAGCTGAAGACCTAGATGATGAGATTAATGAAAATGGTGCATTATTTGAGACTTGTGCATCTGTTTGAAGATGCGGTTAATCACAATGTTCTCAACTTCTCTATTACTTAACTGATAGGGATGTACTAAGCTGAAGATGTTAAGATGTTGTTCATAGTTATGATTCCCACTAACTTGTAGCGTAAACCTTCCTCCCTGAACTAATCGAATCACTTAATTGCTATTGGCGTATCATGACCTAAAAGCATTGCACTGAGAAGGTGACGCCGTCACTTGGCTGGCAATCGCACCTTTTTATCTAGGTACTGATGTAGGTGCTAGAGTTGTGTAGAGAGTGGTAGCAAATGGGCATAGGATTGAGAGATGTACACCAGGTTGCACATGAAAACTGATATTTGAATTTTTAGTAAGCTGTGGATTTTCCCAATATTACTGACATCATAGTACTTATTATCAAGGCTTAGAAAATCTGTTTTTTATTGCTGTGCATACATTAGAAAATATTCAAGTTCTAAAGGACTAACAGTGGACTTTTCCATCTGCAGAATATACTGAATGACCAGAGGTGGCAGTGTTGCGGAAGAGAATTTGTCTGCGTTGCTGAGACCGCCCCCCCCCCCCCCCCCAAAAAAAGATGCCATTCCTCAGCACTCTGCCTTCCTTCATCAATTTACATGGTAAGTCAAACTCACATTGAATTCTTTTTCTTGTCATTAAATAAGTTCATAGCATCTGAGGGCCCGGAGTACCTTTTTAGTGGGGGTTTTGCCATGATTCTGTTTCTGTCAAGACTGTAGCAAAATGGATGATTTTACGGTGATCATCATATTTTTATCAAAGACTTTGTCTCCAAAGCTGACAAAGCCTGACTTAGATTCCTGTGCTAACAATGTGTCATCAGAGGACATTACTGTATTTAAGGCTGGCATTAATTGCCTTAATTTGGAGCGATGGCGTTACTTTCTCATGGAGTGAAGCTAATTTGACCTGTTTCCCTGCACTCTGTATGTGCGACTCTGATACTCCAGATGGATTGCTGTTTAGGATACTCTGCGGTCTTGCGAATCCATCCCATTTTCAAAAGGAGCCCAATGCTTTCCCAGTACACCACCTAGCTGCCTTGCACTCATAATTACATATAGTTACCTAGTGCATAATTGCTGGTGTCTCCTCCTCCTGTGTTTCTTCGTCACCCAGGGCGATTGGTCACGTGCTGTCCTGACATAAAGCTAGAGCAGGATGTCATCTGACATGAGGGACAACCAGTTGCCTAGCAAGCACTAAGATGCATTTATCATGGTATTGAAATGGGTTGCAGGGTACACAGGGCGCCCAGCTGAAGACCTAGATGATGAGATTAATGAAAATGGTGCATTATTTGAGACTTGTGCATCTGTTTGAAGATGCGGTTAATCACAATGTTCTCAACTTCTCTATAACTTAACTGATAGGGATGTACTAAGCTGAAGATGTTAAGATGTCGTTCATAGTTATGATTCCCACTAACTTGTAGCGTAAACCTTCCTCCCTGAACTAATCGGATCACTTAATTGCTATTGGCGTATCATGACCTAAAAGCATTGCACTGAGAAGGTGACGCCGTCACTTGGCTGGCAATCGCACCTTTTTATCTAGGTACTGATGTAGGTACTAGAGTTGTGTAGAGAGTGGTAGCAAATGGGCATAGGATTGAGAGATGTACACCAGGTTGAACATGAAAACTGATATTTGAATTTTTAGTAAGCTGTGGATTTTCCCAATATTACTGACATCATAGTACTTATTATCAAGGCTTAGAAAATCTGTTTTTTATTGCTGTGCATACATTAGAAAATATTCAAGTTCTAAAGGACTAACAGTGGACTTTTCCATCTGCAGAATATACTGAATGACCAGAGGTGGCAGTGTTGCGGAAGATAATTTGTCTGCGTTGCTGAGACCGCCCCCCCCCCCCCAAAAAAAAAGATGCCATTCCTCAGCACTCTGCCTTCCTTCATCAATTTACATGGTAAGTCAAACTCACGTTGAATTCTTTTTCTTGTCATTAAATAAGTTCATAGCATCTTAGGGCCCGGAGTACCTTTTTAGTGGGGGTTTTGCCATGATTCTGTTTCTGTCAAGACTGTAGCAAAATGGATGACGTTACGGTGATCATCATATTTTTATCAAAGACTTTGTCTCCAAAGCTGACAAAGCCTGACTTAGATTCCTGTGCTAACAATGTGTCATCAGAGGACATTACTGTATTTAAGGCTGGCATTAATTGCCTTAATTTGGAGCGATGGCGTTACTTTCTCATGGAGTGAAGCTAATTTGACCTGTTTCCCTGCACTCTGTATGTGCGACTCTGATACTCCAGATGGATTGCTGTTTAGGATACTCTGCGGTCTTGCGAATCCATCCCATTTTCAAAAGGAGCCCAATGCTTTCCCAGTACACCACCTACCTGCCTTGCACTCATAATTACATATAGTTATCTAGTGCATAATTGCTGGTGTCTCCTCCTCCTGTGTTTCTTCGTCACCCAGGGCGATTGGTCACGTGCTGTCCTGTCATAAAGCTAGAGCAGGATTTCATCTGACATGAGGGACAATCAGTTGCCTAGCAAGCACTAAGATGCATTTATCATGGTATTGAAATGGGTTGCAGGGTACACAGGGCGCCCAGCTGAAGACCTAGATGATGAGATTAATGAAAATGGTGCATTATTTGAGACTTGTGCATCTGTTTGAAGATGCGGTTAATCACAATGTTCTCAACTTCTCTATAACTTAACTGATAGGGATGTACTAAGCTGAAGATGTTAAGATGTCGTTCATAGTTATGATTCCCACTAACTTGTAGCGTAAACCTTCCTCCCTGAACTAATCGAATCACTTAATTGCTATTGGCGTATCATGACCTAAAAGCATTGCACTGAGAAGGTGACGCCGTCACTTGGCTGGCAATCGCACCTTTTTATCTAGGTACTGATGTAGGTGCTAGAGTTGTGTAGAGAGTGGTAGCAAATGGGCATAGGATTGAGAGATGTACACCAGGTTGCACATGAAAACTGATATTTGAATTTTTAGTAAGCTGTGGATTTTCCCAATATTACTGACATCATAGTACTTATTATCAAGGCTTAGAAAATCTGTTTTTTATTGCTGTGCATACATTAGAAAATATTCAAGTTCTAAAGGACTAACAGTGGACTTTTCCATCTGCAGAATATACTGAATGACCAGAGGTGGCAGTGTTGCGGAAGATAATTTGTCTGCGTTGCTGAGACCGCCCCCCCCCCCCCAAAAAAAAAGATGCCATTCCTCAGCACTCTGCCTTCCTTCATCAATTTACATGGTAAGTCAAACTCACGTTGAATTCTTTTTCTTGTCATTAAATAAGTTCATAGCATCTTAGGGCCCGGAGTACCTTTTTAGTGGGGGTTTTGCCATGATTCTGTTTCTGTCAAGACTGTAGCAAAATGGATGACGTTACGGTGATCATCATATTTTTATCAAAGACTTTGTCTCCAAAGCTGACAAAGCCTGACTTAGATTCCTGTGCTAACAATGTGTCATCAGAGGACATTACTGTATTTAAGGCTGGCATTAATTGCCTTAATTTGGAGCGATGGCGTTACTTTCTCATGGAGTGAAGCTAATTTGACCTGTTTCCCTGCACTCTGTATGTGCGACTCTGATACTCCAGATGGATTGCTGTTTAGGATACTCTGCGGTCTTGCGAATCCATCCCATTTTCAAAAGGAGCCCAATGCTTTCCCAGTACACCACCTACCTGCCTTGCACTCATAATTACATATAGTTATCTAGTGCATAATTGCTGGTGTCTCCTCCTCCTGTGTTTCTTCGTCACCCAGGGCGATTGGTCACGTGCTGTCCTGTCATAAAGCTAGAGCAGGATGTCATCTGACATGAGGGACAATCAGTTGCCTAGCAAGCACTAAGATGCATTTATCATGGTATTGAAATGGGTTGCAGGGTACACAGGGCGCCCAGCTGAAGACCTAGATGATGAGATTAATGAAAATGGTGCATTATTTGAGACTTGTGCATCTGTTTGAAGATGCGGTTAATCACAATGTTCTCAACTTCTCTATAACTTAACTGATAGGGATGTACTAAGCTGAAGATGTTAAGATGTCGTTCATAGTTATGATTCCCACTAACTTGTAGCGTAAACCTTCCTCCCTGAACTAATCGAATCACTTAATTGCTATTGGCGTATCATGACCTAAAAGCATTGCACTGAGAAGGTGACGCCGTCACTTGGCTGGCAATCGCACCTTTTTATCTAGGTACTGATGTAGGTGCTAGAGTTGTGTAGAGAGTGGTAGCAAATGGGCATAGGATTGAGAGATGTACACCAGGTTGCACATGAAAACTGATATTTGAATTTTTAGTAAGCTGTGGATTTTCCCAATATTACTGACATCATAGTACTTATTATCAAGGCTTAGAAAATCTGTTTTTTATTGCTGTGCATACATTAGAAAATATTCAAGTTCTAAAGGACTAACAGTGGACTTTTCCATCTGCAGAATATACTGAATGACCAGAGGTGGCAGTGTTGCGGAAGAGAATTTGTCTGCGTTGCTGAGACCGCCCCCCCCCAAAAAAAAAGATGCCATTCCTCAACACTCTGCCTTCCTTCATCAATTTACATGGTAAGTCAAACTCACGTTGAATTCTTTTTCTTGTCATTAAATAAGTTCATAGCATCTGAGGGCCCGGAGTACCTTTTTAGTGGGGGTTTTGCCATGATTCTGTTTCTGTCAAGACTGTAGCAAAATGGATGACGTTACGGTGATCATCATATTTTTATCAAAGACTTTGTCTCCAAAGCTGACAAAGCCTGACTTAGATTCCTGTGCTAACAATGTGTCATCAGAGGACATTACTGTATTTAAGGCTGGCATTAATTGCCTTAATTTGGAGCGATGGCGTTACTTTCTCATGGAGTGAAGCTAATTTGACCTGTTTCCCTGCACTCTGTATGTGCGACTCTGATACTCCAGATGGATTGCTGTTTAGGATACTCTGCGGTCTTGCGAATCCATCCCATTTTCAAAAGGAGCCCAATGCTTTCCCAGTACACCACCTACCTGCCTTGCACTCATAATTACATATAGTTATCTAGTGCATAATTGCTGGTGTCTCCTCCTCCTGTGTTTCTTCGTCACCCAGGGCGATTGGTCACGTGCTGTCCTGTCATAAAGCTAGAGCAGGATTTCATCTGACATGAGGGACAATCAGTTGCCTAGCAAGCACTAAGATGCATTTATCATGGTATTGAAATGGGTTGCAGGGTACACAGGGCGCCCAGCTGAAGACCTAGATGATGAGATTAATGAAAATGGTGCATTATTTGAGACTTGTGCATCTGTTTGAAGATGCGGTTAATCACAATGTTCTCAACTTCTCTATAACTTAACTGATAGGGATGTACTAAGCTGAAGATGTTAAGATGTCGTTCATAGTTATGATTCCCACTAACTTGTAGCGTAAACCTTCCTCCCTGAACTAATCGAATCACTTAATTGCTATTGGCGTATCATGACCTAAAAGCATTGCACTGAGAAGGTGACGCCGTCACTTGGCTGGCAATCGCACCTTTTTATCTAGGTACTGATGTAGGTGCTAGAGTTGTGTAGAGAGTGGTAGCAAATGGGCATAGGATTGAGAGATGTACACCAGGTTGCACATGAAAACTGATATTTGAATTTTTAGTAAGCTGTGGATTTTCCCAATATTACTGACATCATAGTACTTATTATCAAGGCTTAGAAAATCTGTTTTTTATTGCTGTGCATACATTAGAAAATATTCAAGTTCTAAAGGACTAACAGTGGACTTTTCCATCTGCAGAATATACTGAATGACCAGAGGTGGCAGTGTTGCGGAAGAGAATTTGTCTGCGTTGCTGAGACCGCCCCCCCCCAAAAAAAAAGATGCCATTCCTCAACACTCTGCCTTCCTTCATCAATTTACATGGTAAGTCAAACTCACGTTGAATTCTTTTTCTTGTCATTAAATAAGTTCATAGCATCTGAGGGCCCGGAGTACCTTTTTAGTGGGGGTTTTGCCATGATTCTGTTTCTGTCAAGACTGTAGCAAAATGGATGACGTTACGGTGATCATCATATTTTTATCAAAGACTTTGTCTCCAAAGCTGACAAAGCCTGACTTAGATTCCTGTGCTAACAATGTGTCATCAGAGGACATTACTGTATTTAAGGCTGGCATTAATTGCCTTAATTTGGAGCGATGGCGTTACTTTCTCATGGAGTGAAGCTAATTTGACCTGTTTCCCTGCACTCTGTATGTGCGACTCTGATACTCCAGATGGATTGCTGTTTAGGATACTCTGCGGTCTTGCGAATCCATCCCATTTTCAAAAGGAGCCCAATGCTTTCCCAGTACACCACCTACCTGCCTTGCACTCATAATTACATATAGTTATCTAGTGCATAATTGCTGGTGTCTCCTCCTCCTGTGTTTCTTCGTCACCCAGGGCGATTGGTCACGTGCTGTCCTGTCATAAAGCTAGAGCAGGATTTCATCTGACATGAGGGACAATCAGTTGCCTAGCAAGCACTAAGATGCATTTATCATGGTATTGAAATGGGTTGCAGGGTACACAGGGCGCCCAGCTGAAGACCTAGATGATGAGATTAATGAAAATGGTGCATTATTTGAGACTTGTGCATCTGTTTGAAGATGCGGTTAATCACAATGTTCTCAACTTCTCTATAACTTAACTGATAGGGATGTACTAAGCTGAAGATGTTAAGATGTCGTTCATAGTTATGATTCCCACTAACTTGTAGCGTAAACCTTCCTCCCTGAACTAATCGGATCACTTAATTGCTATTGGCGTATCATGACCTAAAAGCATTGCACTGAGAAGGTGACGCCGTCACTTGGCTGGCAATCGCACCTTTTTATCTAGGTACTGATGTAGGTGCTAGAGTTGTGTAGAGAGTGGTAGCAAATGGGCATAGGATTGAGAGATGTACACCAGGTTGCACATGAAAACTGATATTTGAATTTTTAGTAAGCTGTGGATTTTCCCAATATTACTGACATCATAGTACTTATTATCAAGGCTTAGAAAATCTGTTTTTTATTGCTGTGCATACATTAGAAAATATTCAAGTTCTAAAGGACTAACAGTGGACTTTTCCATCTGCAGAATATACTGAATGACCAGAGGTGGCAGTGTTGCGGAAGAGAATTTGTCTGCGTTGCTGAGACCGCCCCCCCCCCCCCAAAAAAAAAAGATGCCATTCCTCAGCACTCTGCCTTCCTTCATCAATTTACATGGTAAGTCAAACTCACGTTGAATTCTTTTTCTTGTCATTAAATAAGTTCATAGCATCTTAGGGCCCGGAGTACCTTTTTAGTGGGGGTTTTGCCATGATTCTGTTTCTGTCAAGACTGTAGCAAAATGGATGACGTTACGGTGATCATCATATTTTTATCAAAGACTTTGTCTCCAAAGCTGACAAAGCCTGACTTAGATTCCTGTGCTAACAATGTGTCATCAGAGGACATTACTGTATTTAAGGCTGGCATTAATTGCCTTAATTTGGAGCGATGGCGTTACTTTCTCATGGAGTGAAGCTAATTTGACCTGTTTCCCTGCACTTTGTATGTGCGACTCTGATACTCCAGATGGATTGCTGTTTAGGATACTCTGCGGTCTTGCGAATCCATCCCATTTTCAAAAGGAGCCCAATGCTTTCCCAGTACACCACCTACCTGCCTTGCACTCATAATTACATATAGTTATCTAGTGCATAATTGCTGGTGTCTCCTCCTCCTGTGTTTCTTCGTCACCCAGGGCGATTGGTCACGTGCTGTCCTGTCATAAAGCTAGAGCAGGATGTCATCTGACATGAGGGACAATCAGTTGCCTAGCAAGCACTAAGATGCATTTATCATGGTATTGAAATGGGTTGCAGGGTACACAGGGCGCCCAGCTGAAGACCTAGATGATGAGATTAATGAAAATGGTGCATTATTTGAGACTTGTGCATCTGTTTGAAGATGCGGTTAATCACAATGTTCTCAACTTCTCTATAACTTAACTGATAGGGATGTACTAAGCTGAAGATGTTAAGATGTCGTTCATAGTTATGATTCCCACTAACTTGTAGCGTAAACCTTCCTCCCTGAACTAATCGAATCACTTAATTGCTATTGGCGTATCATGACCTAAAAGCATTGCACTGAGAAGGTGACGCCGTCACTTGGCTGGCAATCGCACCTTTTTATCTAGGTACTGATGTAGGTGCTAGAGTTGTGTAGAGAGTGGTAGCAAATGGGCATAGGATTGAGAGATGTACACCAGGTTGCACATGAAAACTGATATTTGAATTTTTAGTAAGCTGTGGATTTTCCCAATATTACTGACATCATAGTACTTATTATCAAGGCTTAGAAAATCTGTTTTTTATTGCTGTGCATACATTAGAAAATATTCAAGTTCTAAAGGACTAACAGTGGACTTTTCCATCTGCAGAATATACTGAATGACCAGAGGTGGCAGTGTTGCGGAAGAGAATTTGTCTGCGTTGCTGAGACCGCCCCCCCCAAAAAAGATGCCATTCCTCAGCACTCTGCCTTCCTTCATCAATTTACATGGTAAGTCAAACTCACATTGAATTCTTTTTCATGTCATTAAATAAGTTCATAGCATCTGAGGGCCCGGAGTACCTTTTTAGTGGGGGTTTTGCCATGATTCTGTTTCTGTCAAGACTGTAGCAAAATGGATGACGTTACGGTGATCATCATATTTTTATCAAAGACTTTGTCTCCAAAGCTGACAAAGCCTGACTTAGATTCCTGTGCTAACAATGTGTCATCAGAGGACATTACTGTATTTAAGGCTGGCATTAATTGCCTTAATTTGGAGCGATGGCGTTACTTTCTCATGGAGTGAAGCTAATTTGACCTGTTTCCCTGCACTCTGTATGTGCGACTCTGATACTCCAGATGGATTGCTGTTTAGGATACTCTGCGGTCTTGCGAATCCATCCCATTTTCAAAAGGAGCCCAATGCTTTCCCAGTACACCACCTACCTGCCTTGCACTCATAATTACATATAGTTATCTAGTGCATAATTGCTGGTGTCTCCTCCTCCTGTGTTTCTTCGTCACCCAGGGCGATTGGTCACGTGCTGTCCTGTCATAAAGCTAGAGCAGGATTTCATCTGACATGAGGGACAATCAGTTGCCTAGCAAGCACTAAGATGCATTTATCATGGTATTGAAATGGGTTGCAGGGTACACAGGGCGCCCAGCTGAAGACCTAGATGATGAGATTAATGAAAATGGTGCATTATTTGAGACTTGTGCATCTGTTTGAAGATGCGGTTAATCACAATGTTCTCAACTTCTCTATAACTTAACTGATAGGGATGTACTAAGCTGAAGATGTTAAGATGTCGTTCATAGTTATGATTCCCACTAACTTGTAGCGTAAACCTTCCTCCCTGAACTAATCGAATCACTTAATTGCTATTGGCGTATCATGACCTAAAAGCATTGCACTGAGAAGGTGACGCCGTCACTTGGCTGGCAATCGCACCTTTTTATCTAGGTACTGATGTAGGTGCTAGAGTTGTGTAGAGAGTGGTAGCAAATGGGCATAGGATTGAGAGATGTACACCAGGTTGCACATGAAAACTGATATTTGAATTTTTAGTAAGCTGTGGATTTTCCCAATATTACTGACATCATAGTACTTATTATCAAGGCTTAGAAAATCTGTTTTTTATTGCTGTGCATACATTAGAAAATATTCAAGTTCTAAAGGACTAACAGTGGACTTTTCCATCTGCAGAATATACTGAATGACCAGAGGTGGCAGTGTTGCGGAAGAGAATTTGTCTGCGTTGCTGAGACCGCCCCCCCCCAAAAAAAAAGATGCCATTCCTCAACACTCTGCCTTCCTTCATCAATTTACATGGTAAGTCAAACTCACGTTGAATTCTTTTTCTTGTCATTAAATAAGTTCATAGCATCTGAGGGCCCGGAGTACCTTTTTAGTGGGGGTTTTGCCATGATTCTGTTTCTGTCAAGACTGTAGCAAAATGGATGACGTTACGGTGATCATCATATTTTTATCAAAGACTTTGTCTCCAAAGCTGACAAAGCCTGACTTAGATTCCTGTGCTAACAATGTGTCATCAGAGGACATTACTGTATTTAAGGCTGGCATTAATTGCCTTAATTTGGAGCGATGGCGTTACTTTCTCATGGAGTGAAGCTAATTTGACCTGTTTCCCTGCACTCTGTATGTGCGACTCTGATACTCCAGATGGATTGCTGTTTAGGATACTCTGCGGTCTTGCGAATCCATCCCATTTTCAAAAGGAGCCCAATGCTTTCCCAGTACACCACCTACCTGCCTTGCACTCATAATTACATATAGTTATCTAGTGCATAATTGCTGGTGTCTCCTCCTCCTGTGTTTCTTCGTCACCCAGGGCGATTGGTCACGTGCTGTCCTGTCATAAAGCTAGAGCAGGATTTCATCTGACATGAGGGACAATCAGTTGCCTAGCAAGCACTAAGATGCATTTATCATGGTATTGAAATGGGTTGCAGGGTACACAGGGCGCCCAGCTGAAGACCTAGATGATGAGATTAATGAAAATGGTGCATTATTTGAGACTTGTGCATCTGTTTGAAGATGCGGTTAATCACAATGTTCTCAACTTCTCTATAACTTAACTGATAGGGATGTACTAAGCTGAAGATGTTAAGATGTCGTTCATAGTTATGATTCCCACTAACTTGTAGCGTAAACCTTCCTCCCTGAACTAATCGGATCACTTAATTGCTATTGGCGTATCATGACCTAAAAGCATTGCACTGAGAAGGTGACGCCGTCACTTGGCTGGCAATCGCACCTTTTTATCTAGGTACTGATGTAGGTGCTAGAGTTGTGTAGAGAGTGGTAGCAAATGGGCATAGGATTGAGAGATGTACACCAGGTTGCACATGAAAACTGATATTTGAATTTTTAGTAAGCTGTGGATTTTCCCAATATTACTGACATCATAGTACTTATTATCAAGGCTTAGAAAATCTGTTTTTTATTGCTGTGCATACATTAGAAAATATTCAAGTTCTAAAGGACTAACAGTGGACTTTTCCATCTGCAGAATATACTGAATGACCAGAGGTGGCAGTGTTGCGGAAGAGAATTTGTCTGCGTTGCTGAGACCGCCCCCCCCCCCCAAAAAAAAAAAGATGCCATTCCTCAGCACTCTGCCTTCCTTCATCAATTTACATGGTAAGTCAAACTCACGTTGAATTCTTTTTCTTGTCATTAAATAAGTTCATAGCATCTTAGGGCCCGGAGTACCTTTTTAGTGGGGGTTTTGCCATGATTCTGTTTCTGTCAAGACTGTAGCAAAATGGATGACGTTACGGTGATCATCATATTTTTATCAAAGACTTTGTCTCCAAAGCTGACAAAGCCTGACTTAGATTCCTGTGCTAACAATGTGTCATCAGAGGACATTACTGTATTTAAGGCTGGCATTAATTGCCTTAATTTGGAGCGATGGCGTTACTTTCTCATGGAGTGAAGCTAATTTGACCTGTTTCCCTGCACTTTGTATGTGCGACTCTGATACTCCAGATGGATTGCTGTTTAGGATACTCTGCGGTCTTGCGAATCCATCCCATTTTCAAAAGGAGCCCAATGCTTTCCCAGTACACCACCTACCTGCCTTGCACTCATAATTACATATAGTTATCTAGTGCATAATTACTGGTGTCTCCTCCTCCTGTGTTTCTTCGTCACCCAGGGCGATTGGTCACGTGCTGTCCTGTCATAAAGCTAGAGCAGGATGTCATCTGACATGAGGGACAATCAGTTGCCTAGCAAGCACTAAGATGCATTTATCATGGTATTGAAATGGGTTGCAGGGTACACAGGGCGCCCAGCTGAAGACCTAGATGATGAGATTAATGAAAATGGTGCATTATTTGAGACTTGTGCATCTGTTTGAAGATGCGGTTAATCACAATGTTCTCAACTTCTCTATAACTTAACTGATAGGGATGTACTAAGCTGAAGATGTTAAGATGTCGTTCATAGTTATGATTCCCACTAACTTGTAGCGTAAACCTTCCTCCCTGAACTAATCGAATCACTTAATTGCTATTGGCGTATCATGACCTAAAAGCATTGCACTGAGAAGGTGACGCCGTCACTTGGCTGGCAATCGCACCTTTTTATCTAGGTACTGATGTAGGTGCTAGAGTTGTGTAGAGAGTGGTAGCAAATGGGCATAGGATTGAGAGATGTACACCAGGTTGCACATGAAAACTGATATTTGAATTTTTAGTAAGCTGTGGATTTTCCCAATATTACTGACATCATAGTACTTATTATCAAGGCTTAGAAAATCTGTTTTTTATTGCTGTGCATACATTAGAAAATATTCAAGTTCTAAAGGACTAACAGTGGACTTTTCCATCTGCAGAATATACTGAATGACCAGAGGTGGCAGTGTTGCGGAAGAGAATTTGTCTGCGTTGCTGAGACCGCCCCCCCCAAAAAAGATGCCATTCCTCAGCACTCTGCCTTCCTTCATCAATTTACATGGTAAGTCAAACTCACATTGAATTCTTTTTCATGTCATTAAATAAGTTCATAGCATCTGAGGGCCCGGAGTACCTTTTTAGTGGGGGTTTTGCCATGATTCTGTTTCTGTCAAGACTGTAGCAAAATGGATGACGTTACGGTGATCATCATATTTTTATCAAAGACTTTGTCTCCAAAGCTGACAAAGCCTGACTTAGATTCCTGTGCTAACAATGTGTCATCAGAGGACATTACTGTATTTAAGGCTGGCATTAATTGCCTTAATTTGGAGCGATGGCGTTACTTTCTCATGGAGTGAAGCTAATTTGACCTGTTTCCCTGCACTCTGTATGTGCGACTCTGATACTCCAGATGGATTGCTGTTTAGGATACTCTGCGGTCTTGCGAATCCATCCCATTTTCAAAAGGAGCCCAATGCTTTCCCAGTACACCACCTACCTGCCTTGCACTCATAATTACATATAGTTATCTAGTGCATAATTGCTGGTGTCTCCTCCTCCTGTGTTTCTTCGTCACCCAGGGCGATTGGTCACGTGCTGTCCTGTCATAAAGCTAGAGCAGGATTTCATCTGACATGAGGGACAATCAGTTGCCTAGCAAGCACTAAGATGCATTTATCATGGTATTGAAATGGGTTGCAGGGTACACAGGGCGCCCAGCTGAAGACCTAGATGATGAGATTAATGAAAATGGTGCATTATTTGAGACTTGTGCATCTGTTTGAAGATGCGGTTAATCACAATGTTCTCAACTTCTCTATAACTTAACTGATAGGGATGTACTAAGCTGAAGATGTTAAGATGTCGTTCATAGTTATGATTCCCACTAACTTGTAGCGTAAACCTTCCTCCCTGAACTAATCGGATCACTTAATTGCTATTGGCGTATCATGACCTAAAAGCATTGCACTGAGAAGGTGACGCCGTCACTTGGCTGGCAATCGCACCTTTTTATCTAGGTACTGATGTAGGTGCTAGAGTTGTGTAGAGAGTGGTAGCAAATGGGCATAGGATTGAGAGATGTACACCAGGTTGCACATGAAAACTGATATTTGAATTTTTAGTAAGCTGTGGATTTTCCCAATATTACTGACATCATAGTACTTATTATCAAGGCTTAGAAAATCTGTTTTTTATTGCTGTGCATACATTAGAAAATATTCAAGTTCTAAAGGACTAACAGTGGACTTTTCCATCTGCAGAATATACTGAATGACCAGAGGTGGCAGTGTTGCGGAAGAGAATTTGTCTGCGTTGCTGAGACCGCCCCCCCCCCCCAAAAAAAAAAAGATGCCATTCCTCAGCACTCTGCCTTCCTTCATCAATTTACATGGTAAGTCAAACTCACGTTGAATTCTTTTTCTTGTCATTAAATAAGTTCATAGCATCTTAGGGCCCGGAGTACCTTTTTAGTGGGGGTTTTGCCATGATTCTGTTTCTGTCAAGACTGTAGCAAAATGGATGACGTTACGGTGATCATCATATTTTTATCAAAGACTTTGTCTCCAAAGCTGACAAAGCCTGACTTAGATTCCTGTGCTAACAATGTGTCATCAGAGGACATTACTGTATTTAAGGCTGGCATTAATTGCCTTAATTTGGAGCGATGGCGTTACTTTCTCATGGAGTGAAGCTAATTTGACCTGTTTCCCTGCACTTTGTATGTGCGACTCTGATACTCCAGATGGATTGCTGTTTAGGATACTCTGCGGTCTTGCGAATCCATCCCATTTTCAAAAGGAGCCCAATGCTTTCCCAGTACACCACCTACCTGCCTTGCACTCATAATTACATATAGTTATCTAGTGCATAATTGCTGGTGTCTCCTCCTCCTGTGTTTCTTCGTCACCCAGGGCGATTGGTCACGTGCTGTCCTGTCATAAAGCTAGAGCAGGATGTCATCTGACATGAGGGACAATCAGTTGCCTAGCAAGCACTAAGATGCATTTATCATGGTATTGAAATGGGTTGCAGGGTACACAGGGCGCCCAGCTGAAGACCTAGATGATGAGATTAATGAAAATGGTGCATTATTTGAGACTTGTGCATCTGTTTGAAGATGCGGTTAATCACAATGTTCTCAACTTCTCTATAACTTAACTGATAGGGATGTACTAAGCTGAAGATGTTAAGATGTCGTTCATAGTTATGATTCCCACTAACTTGTAGCGTAAACCTTCCTCCCTGAACTAATCGAATCACTTAATTGCTATTGGCGTATCATGACCTAAAAGCATTGCACTGAGAAGGTGACGCCGTCACTTGGCTGGCAATCGCACCTTTTTATCTAGGTACTGATGTAGGTGCTAGAGTTGTGTAGAGAGTGGTAGCAAATGGGCATAGGATTGAGAGATGTACACCAGGTTGCACATGAAAACTGATATTTGAATTTTTAGTAAGCTGTGGATTTTCCCAATATTACTGACATCATAGTACTTATTATCAAGGCTTAGAAAATCTGTTTTTTATTGCTGTGCATACATTAGAAAATATTCAAGTTCTAAAGGACTAACAGTGGACTTTTCCATCTGCAGAATATACTGAATGACCAGAGGTGGCAGTGTTGCGGAAGAGAATTTGTCTGCGTTGCTGAGACCGCCCCCCCCCCCCCCCCAAAAAAAAGATGCCATTCCTCAGCACTCTGCCTTCCTTCATCAATTTACATGGTAAGTCAAACTCACGTTGAATTCTTTTTCTTGTCATTAAATAAGTTCATAGCATCTGAGGGCCCGGAGTACCTTTTTAGTGGGGGTTTTGCCATGATTCTGTTTCTGTCAAGACTGTAGCAAAATGGATGACGTTACGGTGATCATCATATTTTTATCAAAGACTTTGTCTCCAAAGCTGACAAAGCCTGACTTAGATTCCTGTGCTAACAATGTGTCATCAGAGGACATTACTGTATTTAAGGCTGGCATTAATTGCCTTAATTTGGAGCGATGGCGTTACTTTCTCATGGAGTGAAGCTAATTTGACCTGTTTCCCTGCACTCTGTATGTGCGACTCTGATACTCCAGATGGATTGCTGTTTAGGATACTCTGCGGTCTTGCGAATCCATCCCATTTTCAAAAGGAGCCCAATGCTTTCCCAGTACACCACCTACCTGCCTTGCACTCATAATTACATATAGTTATCTAGTGCATAATTGCTGGTGTCTCCTCCTCCTGTGTTTCTTCGTCACCCAGGGCGATTGGTCACGTGCTGTCCTGTCATAAAGCTAGAGCAGGATTTCATCTGACATGAGGGACAATCAGTTGCCTAGCAAGCACTAAGATGCATTTATCATGGTATTGAAATGGGTTGCAGGGTACACAGGGCGCCCAGCTGAAGACCTAGATGATGAGATTAATGAAAATGGTGCATTATTTGAGACTTGTGCATCTGTTTGAAGATGCGGTTAATCACAATGTTCTCAACTTCTCTATAACTTAACTGATAGGGATGTACTAAGCTGAAGATGTTAAGATGTCGTTCATAGTTATGATTCCCACTAACTTGTAGCGTAAACCTTCCTCCCTGAACTAATCGGATCACTTAATTGCTATTGGCGTATCATGACCTAAAAGCATTGCACTGAGAAGGTGACGCCGTCACTTGGCTGGCAATCGCACCTTTTTATCTAGGTACTGATGTAGGTACTAGAGTTGTGTAGAGAGTGGTAGCAAATGGGCATAGGATTGAGAGATGTACACCAGGTTGAACATGAAAACTGATATTTGAATTTTTAGTAAGCTGTGGATTTTCCCAATATTACTGACATCATAGTACTTATTATCAAGGCTTAGAAAATCTGTTTTTTATTGCTGTGCATACATTAGAAAATATTCAAGTTCTAAAGGACTAACAGTGGACTTTTCCATCTGCAGAATATACTGAATGACCAGAGGTGGCAGTGTTGCGGAAGATAATTTGTCTGCGTTGCTGAGACCGCCCCCCCCCCCAAAAAAAAAAGATGCCATTCCTCAGCACTCTGCCTTCCTTCATCAATTTACATGGTAAGTCAAACTCACATTGAATTCTTTTTCTTGTCATTAAATAAGTTCATAGCATCTGAGGGCCCGGAGTACCTTTTTAGTGGGGGTTTTGCCATGATTCTGTTTCTGTCAAGACTGTAGCAAAATGGATGACGTTACGGTGATCATCATATTTTTATCAAAGACTTTGTCTCCAAAGCTGACAAAGCCTGACTTAGATTCCTGTGCTAACAATGTGTCATCAGAGGACATTACTGTATTTAAGGCTGGCATTAATTGCCTTAATTTGGAGCGATGGCGTTACTTTCTCATGGAGTGAAGCTAATTTGACCTGTTTCCCTGCACTCTGTATGTGCGACTCTGATACTCCAGATGGATTGCTGTTTAGGATACTCTGCGGTCTTGCGAATCCATCCCATTTTCAAAAGGAGCCCAATGCTTTCCCAGTACACCACCTACCTGCCTTGCACTCATAATTACATATAGTTATCTAGTGCATAATTGCTGGTGTCTCCTCCTCCTGTGTTTCTTCGTCACCCAGGGCGATTGGTCACGTGCTGTCCTGTCATAAAGCTAGAGCAGGATTTCATCTGACATGAGGGACAATCAGTTGCCTAGCAAGCACTAAGATGCATTTATCATGGTATTGAAATGGGTTGCAGGGTACACAGGGCGCCCAGCTGAAGACCTAGATGATGAGATTAATGAAAATGGTGCATTATTTGAGACTTGTGCATCTGTTTGAAGATGCGGTTAATCACAATGTTCTCAACTTCTCTATTACTTAACTGATAGGGATGTACTAAGCTGAAGATGTTAAGATGTCGTTCATAGTTATGATTCCCACTAATTTGTAGCGTAAACCTTCCTCCCTGAACTAATCGAATCACTTAATTGCTATTGGCGTATCATGACCTAAAAGCATTGCACTGAGAAGGTGACGCCGTCACTTGGCTGGCAATCGCACCTTTTTATCTAGGTACTGATGTAGGTGCTAGAGTTGTGTAGAGAGTGGTAGCAAATGGGCATAGGATTGAGAGATGTACACCAGGTTGCACATGAAAACTGATATTTGAATTTTTAGTAAGCTGTGGATTTTCCCAATATTACTGACATCATAGTACTTATTATCAAGGCTTAGAAAATCTGTTTTTTATTGCTGTGCATACATTAGAAAATATTCAAGTTCTAAAGGACTAACAGTGGACTTTTCCATCTGCAGAATATACTGAATGACCAGAGGTGGCAGTGTTGCGGAAGAGAATTTGTCTGCGTTGCTGAGACCGCCCCCCCCCAAAAAAAAAGATGCCATTCCTCAACACTCTGCCTTCCTTCATCAATTTACATGGTAAGTCAAACTCACGTTGAATTCTTTTTCTTGTCATTAAATAAGTTCATAGCATCTGAGGGCCCGGAGTACCTTTTTAGTGGGGGTTTTGCCATGATTCTGTTTCTGTCAAGACTGTAGCAAAATGGATGACGTTACGGTGATCATCATATTTTTATCAAAGACTTTGTCTCCAAAGCTGACAAAGCCTGACTTAGATTCCTGTGCTAACAATGTGTCATCAGAGGACATTACTGTATTTAAGGCTGGCATTAATTGCCTTAATTTGGAGCGATGGCGTTACTTTCTCATGGAGTGAAGCTAATTTGACCTGTTTCCCTGCACTCTGTATGTGCGACTCTGATACTCCAGATGGATTGCTGTTTAGGATACTCTGCGGTCTTGCGAATCCATCCCATTTTCAAAAGGAGCCCAATGCTTTCCCAGTACACCACCTACCTGCCTTGCACTCATAATTACATATAGTTATCTAGTGCATAATTGCTGGTGTCTCCTCCTCCTGTGTTTCTTCGTCACCCAGGGCGATTGGTCACGTGCTGTCCTGTCATAAAGCTAGAGCAGGATTTCATCTGACATGAGGGACAATCAGTTGCCTAGCAAGCACTAAGATGCATTTATCATGGTATTGAAATGGGTTGCAGGGTACACAGGGCGCCCAGCTGAAGACCTAGATGATGAGATTAATGAAAATGGTGCATTATTTGAGACTTGTGCATCTGTTTGAAGATGCGGTTAATCACAATGTTCTCAACTTCTCTATAACTTAACTGATAGGGATGTACTAAGCTGAAGATGTTAAGATGTCGTTCATAGTTATGATTCCCACTAACTTGTAGCGTAAACCTTCCTCCCTGAACTAATCGGATCACTTAATTGCTATTGGCGTATCATGACCTAAAAGCATTGCACTGAGAAGGTGACGCCGTCACTTGGCTGGCAATCGCACCTTTTTATCTAGGTACTGATGTAGGTGCTAGAGTTGTGTAGAGAGTGGTAGCAAATGGGCATAGGATTGAGAGATGTACACCAGGTTGCACATGAAAACTGATATTTGAATTTTTAGTAAGCTGTGGATTTTCCCAATATTACTGACATCATAGTACTTATTATCAAGGCTTAGAAAATCTGTTTTTTATTGCTGTGCATACATTAGAAAATATTCAAGTTCTAAAGGACTAACAGTGGACTTTTCCATCTGCAGAATATACTGAATGACCAGAGGTGGCAGTGTTGCGGAAGAGAATTTGTCTGCGTTGCTGAGACCGCCCCCCCCCCCCCAAAAAAAAAAGATGCCATTCCTCAGCACTCTGCCTTCCTTCATCAATTTACATGGTAAGTCAAACTCACGTTGAATTCTTTTTCTTGTCATTAAATAAGTTCATAGCATCTTAGGGCCCGGAGTACCTTTTTAGTGGGGGTTTTGCCATGATTCTGTTTCTGTCAAGACTGTAGCAAAATGGATGACGTTACGGTGATCATCATATTTTTATCAAAGACTTTGTCTCCAAAGCTGACAAAGCCTGACTTAGATTCCTGTGCTAACAATGTGTCATCAGAGGACATTACTGTATTTAAGGCTGGCATTAATTGCCTTAATTTGGAGCGATGGCGTTACTTTCTCATGGAGTGAAGCTAATTTGACCTGTTTCCCTGCACTTTGTATGTGCGACTCTGATACTCCAGATGGATTGCTGTTTAGGATACTCTGCGGTCTTGCGAATCCATCCCATTTTCAAAAGGAGCCCAATGCTTTCCCAGTACACCACCTACCTGCCTTGCACTCATAATTACATATAGTTATCTAGTGCATAATTGCTGGTGTCTCCTCCTCCTGTGTTTCTTCGTCACCCAGGGCGATTGGTCACGTGCTGTCCTGTCATAAAGCTAGAGCAGGATGTCATCTGACATGAGGGACAATCAGTTGCCTAGCAAGCACTAAGATGCATTTATCATGGTATTGAAATGGGTTGCAGGGTACACAGGGCGCCCAGCTGAAGACCTAGATGATGAGATTAATGAAAATGGTGCATTATTTGAGACTTGTGCATCTGTTTGAAGATGCGGTTAATCACAATGTTCTCAACTTCTCTATAACTTAACTGATAGGGATGTACTAAGCTGAAGATGTTAAGATGTCGTTCATAGTTATGATTCCCACTAACTTGTAGCGTAAACCTTCCTCCCTGAACTAATCGAATCACTTAATTGCTATTGGCGTATCATGACCTAAAAGCATTGCACTGAGAAGGTGACGCCGTCACTTGGCTGGCAATCGCACCTTTTTATCTAGGTACTGATGTAGGTGCTAGAGTTGTGTAGAGAGTGGTAGCAAATGGGCATAGGATTGAGAGATGTACACCAGGTTGCACATGAAAACTGATATTTGAATTTTTAGTAAGCTGTGGATTTTCCCAATATTACTGACATCATAGTACTTATTATCAAGGCTTAGAAAATCTGTTTTTTATTGCTGTGCATACATTAGAAAATATTCAAGTTCTAAAGGACTAACAGTGGACTTTTCCATCTGCAGAATATACTGAATGACCAGAGGTGGCAGTGTTGCGGAAGAGAATTTGTCTGCGTTGCTGAGACCGCCCCCCCCCCCCCCAAAAAAAAGATGCCATTCCTCAGCACTCTGCCTTCCTTCATCAATTTACATGGTAAGTCAAACTCACGTTGAATTCTTTTTCTTGTCATTAAATAAGTTCATAGCATCTGAGGGCCCGGAGTACCTTTTTAGTGGGGGTTTTGCCATGATTCTGTTTCTGTCAAGACTGTAGCAAAATGGATGACGTTACGGTGATCATCATATTTTTATCAAAGACTTTGTCTCCAAAGCTGACAAAGCCTGACTTAGATTCCTGTGCTAACAATGTGTCATCAGAGGACATTACTGTATTTAAGGCTGGCATTAATTGCCTTAATTTGGAGCGATGGCGTTACTTTCTCATGGAGTGAAGCTAATTTGACCTGTTTCCCTGCACTCTGTATGTGCGACTCTGATACTCCAGATGGATTGCTGTTTAGGATACTCTGCGGTCTTGCGAATCCATCCCATTTTCAAAAGGAGCCCAATGCTTTCCCAGTACACCACCTACCTGCCTTGCACTCATAATTACATATAGTTATCTAGTGCATAATTGCTGGTGTCTCCTCCTCCTGTGTTTCTTCGTCACCCAGGGCGATTGGTCACGTGCTGTCCTGTCATAAAGCTAGAGCAGGATTTCATCTGACATGAGGGACAATCAGTTGCCTAGCAAGCACTAAGATGCATTTATCATGGTATTGAAATGGGTTGCAGGGTACACAGGGCGCCCAGCTGAAGACCTAGATGATGAGATTAATGAAAATGGTGCATTATTTGAGACTTGTGCATCTGTTTGAAGATGCGGTTAATCACAATGTTCTCAACTTCTCTATTACTTAACTGATAGGGATGTACTAAGCTGAAGATGTTAAGATGTCGTTCATAGTTATGATTCCCACTAATTTGTAGCGTAAACCTTCCTCCCTGAACTAATCGAATCACTTAATTGCTATTGGCGTATCATGACCTAAAAGCATTGCACTGAGAAGGTGACGCCGTCACTTGGCTGGCAATCGCACCTTTTTATCTAGGTACTGATATAGGTGCTAGAGTTGTGTAGAGAGTGGTAGCAAATGAGCATAGGATTGAGAGATGTACACCAGGTTGCACATGAAAACTGATATTTGAATTTTTAGTAAGCTGTGGATTTTCCCAATATTACTGACATCATAGTACTTATTATCAAGGCTTAGAAAATCTGTTTTTTATTGCTGTGCATACATTAGAAAATATTCAAGTTCTAAAGGACTAACAGTGGACTTTTCCATCTGCAGAATATACTGAATGACCAGAGGTGGCAGTGTTGCGGAAGAGAATTTGTCTGCGTTGCTGAGACCGCCCCCCCCCCAAAAAAAAGATGCCATTCCTCAACACTCTGCCTTCCTTCATCAATTTACATGGTAAGTCAAACTCACGTTGAATTCTTTTTCTTGTCATTAAATAAGTTCATAGCATCTGAGGGCCCGGAGTACCTTTTTAGTGGGGGTTTTGCCATGATTCTGTTTCTGTCAAGACTGTAGCAAAATGGATGACGTTACGGTGATCATCATATTTTTATCAAAGACTTTGTCTCCAAAGCTGACAAAGCCTGACTTAGATTCCTGTGCTAACAATGTGTCATCAGAGGACATTACTGTATTTAAGGCTGGCATTAATTGCCTTAATTTGGAGCGATGGCGTTACTTTCTCATGGAGTGAAGCTAATTTGACCTGTTTCCCTGCACTCTGTATGTGCGACTCTGATACTCCAGATGGATTGCTGTTTAGGATACTCTGCGGTCTTGCGAATCCATCCCATTTTCAAAAGGAGCCCAATGCTTTCCCAGTACACCACCTACCTGCCTTGCACTCATAATTACATATAGTTATCTAGTGCATAATTGCTGGTGTCTCCTCCTCCTGTGTTTCTTCGTCACCCAGGGCGATTGGTCACGTGCTGTCCTGTCATAAAGCTAGAGCAGGATTTCATCTGACATGAGGGACAATCAGTTGCCTAGCAAGCACTAAGATGCATTTATCATGGTATTGAAATGGGTTGCAGGGTACACAGGGCGCCCAGCTGAAGACCTAGATGATGAGATTAATGAAAATGGTGCATTATTTGAGACTTGTGCATCTGTTTGAAGATGCGGTTAATCACAATGTTCTCAACTTCTCTATAACTTAACTGATAGGGATGTACTAAGCTGAAGATGTTAAGATGTCGTTCATAGTTATGATTCCCACTAACTTGTAGCGTAAACCTTCCTCCCTGAACTAATCGGATCACTTAATTGCTATTGGCGTATCATGACCTAAAAGCATTGCACTGAGAAGGTGACGCCGTCACTTGGCTGGCAATCGCACCTTTTTATCTAGGTACTGATGTAGGTACTAGAGTTGTGTAGAGAGTGGTAGCAAATGGGCATAGGATTGAGAGATGTACACCAGGTTGAACATGAAAACTGATATTTGAATTTTTAGTAAGCTGTGGATTTTCCCAATATTACTGACATCATAGTACTTATTATCAAGGCTTAGAAAATCTGTTTTTTATTGCTGTGCATACATTAGAAAATATTCAAGTTCTAAAGGACTAACAGTGGACTTTTCCATCTGCAGAATATACTGAATGACCAGAGGTGGCAGTGTTGCGGAAGATAATTTGTCTGCGTTGCTGAGACCGCCCCCCCCCCCCCCAAAAAAAAAGATGCCATTCCTCAGCACTCTGCCTTCCTTCATCAATTTACATGGTAAGTCAAACTCACGTTGAATTCTTTTTCTTGTCATTAAATAAGTTCATAGCATCTTAGGGCCCGGAGTACCTTTTTAGTGGGGGTTTTGCCATGATTCTGTTTCTGTCAAGACTGTAGCAAAATGGATGACGTTACGGTGATCATCATATTTTTATCAAAGACTTTGTCTCCAAAGCTGACAAAGCCTGACTTAGATTCCTGTGCTAACAATGTGTCATCAGAGGACATTACTGTATTTAAGGCTGGCATTAATTGCCTTAATTTGGAGCGATGGCGTTACTTTCTCATGGAGTGAAGCTAATTTGACCTGTTTCCCTGCACTCTGTATGTGCGACTCTGATACTCCAGATGGATTGCTGTTTAGGATACTCTGCGGTCTTGCGAATCCATCCCATTTTCAAAAGGAGCCCAATGCTTTCCCAGTACACCACCTACCTGCCTTGCACTCATAATTACATATAGTTATCTAGTGCATAATTGCTGGTGTCTCCTCCTCCTGTGTTTCTTCGTCACCCAGGGCGATTGGTCACGTGCTGTCCTGTCATAAAGCTAGAGCAGGATTTCATCTGACATGAGGGACAATCAGTTGCCTAGCAAGCACTAAGATGCATTTATCATGGTATTGAAATGGGTTGCAGGGTACACAGGGCGCCCAGCTGAAGACCTAGATGATGAGATTAATGAAAATGGTGCATTATTTGAGACTTGTGCATCTGTTTGAAGATGCGGTTAATCACAATGTTCTCAACTTCTCTATTACTTAACTGATAGGGATGTACTAAGCTGAAGATGTTAAGATGTCGTTCATAGTTATGATTCCCACTAACTTGTAGCGTAAACCTTCCTCCCTGAACTAATCGAATCACTTAATTGCTATTGGCGTATCATGACCTACAAGCATTGCACTGAGAAGGTGACGCCGTCACTTGGCTGGCAATCGCACCTTTTTATCTAGGTACTGATGTAGGTGCTAGAGTTGTGTAGAGAGTGGTAGCAAATGGGCATAGGATTGAGAGATGTACACCAGGTTGCACATGAAAACTGATATTTGAATTTTTAGTAAGCTGTGGATTTTCCCAATATTACTGACATCATAGTACTTATTATCAAGGCTTAGAAAATCTGTTTTTTATTGCTGTGCATACATTAGAAAATATTCAAGTTCTAAAGGACTAACAGTGGACTTTTCCATCTGCAGAATATACTGAATGACCAGAGGTGGCAGTGTTGCGGAAGAGAATTTGTCTGCGTTGCTGAGACCGCCCCCCCCAAAAAAGATGCCATTCCTCAGCACTCTGCCTTCCTTCATCAATTTACATGGTAAGTCAAACTCACATTGAATTCTTTTTCTTGTCATTAAATAAGTTCATAGCATCTGAGGGCCCGGAGTACCTTTTTAGTGGGGGTTTTGCCATGATTCTGTTTCTGTCAAGACTGTAGCAAAATGGATGACGTTACGGTGATCATCATATTTTTATCAAAGACTTTGTCTCCAAAGCTGACAAAGCCTGACTTAGATTCCTGTGCTAACAATGTGTCATCAGAGGACATTACTGTATTTAAGGCTGGCATTAATTGCCTTAATTTGGAGCGATGGCGTTACTTTCTCATGGAGTGAAGCTAATTTGACCTGTTTCCCTGCACTCTGTATGTGCGACTCTGATACTCCAGATGGATTGCTGTTTAGGATACTCTGCGGTCTTGCGAATCCATCCCATTTTCAAAAGGAGCCCAATGCTTTCCCAGTACACCACCTACCTGCCTTGCACTCATAATTACATATAGTTATCTAGTGCATAATTGCTGGTGTCTCCTCCTCCTGTGTTTCTTCGTCACCCAGGGCGATTGGTCACGTGCTGTCCTGTCATAAAGCTAGAGCAGGATTTCATCTGACATGAGGGACAATCAGTTGCCTAGCAAGCACTAAGATGCATTTATCATGGTATTGAAATGGGTTGCAGGGTACACAGGGCGCCCAGCTGAAGACCTAGATGATGAGATTAATGAAAATGGTGCATTATTTGAGACTTGTGCATCTGTTTGAAGATGCGGTTAATCACAATGTTCTCAACTTCTCTATTACTTAACTGATAGGGATGTACTAAGCTGAAGATGTTAAGATGTCGTTCATAGTTATGATTCCCACTAATTTGTAGCGTAAACCTTCCTCCCTGAACTAATCGAATCACTTAATTGCTATTGGCGTATCATGACCTAAAAGCATTGCACTGAGAAGGTGACGCCGTCACTTGGCTGGCAATCGCACCTTTTTATCTAGGTACTGATGTAGGTGCTAGAGTTGTGTAGAGAGTGGTAGCAAATGGGCATAGGATTGAGAGATGTACACCAGGTTGCACATGAAAACTGATATTTGAATTTTTAGTAAGCTGTGGATTTTCCCAATATTACTGACATCATAGTACTTATTATCAAGGCTTAGAAAATCTGTTTTTTATTGCTGTGCATACATTAGAAAATATTCAAGTTCTAAAGGACTAACAGTGGACTTTTCCATCTGCAGAATATACTGAATGACCAGAGGTGGCAGTGTTGCGGAAGAGAATTTGTCTGCGTTGCTGAGACCGCCCCCCCCCAAAAAAAAAGATGCCATTCCTCAACACTCTGCCTTCCTTCATCAATTTACATGGTAAGTCAAACTCACGTTGAATTCTTTTTCTTGTCATTAAATAAGTTCATAGCATCTGAGGGCCCGGAGTACCTTTTTAGTGGGGGTTTTGCCATGATTCTGTTTCTGTCAAGACTGTAGCAAAATGGATGACGTTACGGTGATCATCATATTTTTATCAAAGACTTTGTCTCCAAAGCTGACAAAGCCTGACTTAGATTCCTGTGCTAACAATGTGTCATCAGAGGACATTACTGTATTTAAGGCTGGCATTAATTGCCTTAATTTGGAGCGATGGCGTTACTTTCTCATGGAGTGAAGCTAATTTGACCTGTTTCCCTGCACTCTGTATGTGCGACTCTGATACTCCAGATGGATTGCTGTTTAGGATACTCTGCGGTCTTGCGAATCCATCCCATTTTCAAAAGGAGCCCAATGCTTTCCCAGTACACCACCTACCTGCCTTGCACTCATAATTACATATAGTTATCTAGTGCATAATTGCTGGTGTCTCCTCCTCCTGTGTTTCTTCGTCACCCAGGGCGATTGGTCACGTGCTGTCCTGTCATAAAGCTAGAGCAGGATTTCATCTGACATGAGGGACAATCAGTTGCCTAGCAAGCACTAAGATGCATTTATCATGGTATTGAAATGGGTTGCAGGGTACACAGGGCGCCCAGCTGAAGACCTAGATGATGAGATTAATGAAAATGGTGCATTATTTGAGACTTGTGCATCTGTTTGAAGATGCGGTTAATCACAATGTTCTCAACTTCTCTATAACTTAACTGATAGGGATGTACTAAGCTGAAGATGTTAAGATGTCGTTCATAGTTATGATTCCCACTAACTTGTAGCGTAAACCTTCCTCCCTGAACTAATCGGATCACTTAATTGCTATTGGCGTATCATGACCTAAAAGCATTGCACTGAGAAGGTGACGCCGTCACTTGGCTGGCAATCGCACCTTTTTATCTAGGTACTGATGTAGGTGCTAGAGTTGTGTAGAGAGTGGTAGCAAATGGGCATAGGATTGAGAGATGTACACCAGGTTGCACATGAAAACTGATATTTGAATTTTTAGTAAGCTGTGGATTTTCCCAATATTACTGACATCATAGTACTTATTATCAAGGCTTAGAAAATCTGTTTTTTATTGCTGTGCATACATTAGAAAATATTCAAGTTCTAAAGGACTAACAGTGGACTTTTCCATCTGCAGAATATACTGAATGACCAGAGGTGGCAGTGTTGCGGAAGAGAATTTGTCTGCGTTGCTGAGACCGCCCCCCCCCCCCCCCAAAAAAGATGCCATTCCTCAGCACTCTGCCTTCCTTCATCAATTTACATGGTAAGTCAAACTCACATTGAATTCTTTTTCTTGTCATTAAATAAGTTCATAGCATCTGAGGGCCCGGAGTACCTTTTTAGTGGGGGTTTTGCCATGATTCTGTTTCTGTCAAGACTGTAGCAAAATGGATGACGTTACGGTGATCATCATATTTTTATCAAAGACTTTGTCTCCAAAGCTGACAAAGCCTGACTTAGATTCCTGTGCTAACAATGTGTCATCAGAGGACATTACTGTATTTAAGGCTGGCATTAATTGCCTTAATTTGGAGCGATGGCGTTACTTTCTCATGGAGTGAAGCTAATTTGACCTGTTTCCCTGCACTCTGTATGTGCGACTCTGATACTCCAGATGGATTGCTGTTTAGGATACTCTGCGGTCTTGCGAATCCATCCCATTTTCAAAAGGAGCCCAATGCTTTCCCAGTACACCACCTACCTGCCTTGCACTCATAATTACATATAGTTATCTAGTGCATAATTGCTGGTGTCTCCTCCTCCTGTGTTTCTTCGTCACCCAGGGCGATTGGTCACGTGCTGTCCTGTCATAAAGCTAGAGCAGGATTTCATCTGACATGAGGGACAATCAGTTGCCTAGCAAGCACTAAGATGCATTTATCATGGTATTGAAATGGGTTGCAGGGTACACAGGGCGCCCAGCTGAAGACCTAGATGATGAGATTAATGAAAATGGTGCATTATTTGAGACTTGTGCATCTGTTTGAAGATGCGGTTAATCACAATGTTCTCAACTTCTCTATAACTTAACTGATAGGGATGTACTAAGCTGAAGATGTTAAGATGTCGTTCATAGTTATGATTCCCACTAACTTGTAGCGTAAACCTTCCTCCCTGAACTAATCGAATCACTTAATTGCTATTGGCGTATCATGACCTAAAAGCATTGCACTGAGAAGGTGACGCCGTCACTTGGCTGGCAATCGCACCTTTTTATCTAGGTACTGATGTAGGTGCTAGAGTTGTGTAGAGAGTGGTAGCAAATGGGCATAGGATTGAGAGATGTACACCAGGTTGCACATGAAAACTGATATTTGAATTTTTAGTAAGCTGTGGATTTTCCCAATATTACTGACATCATAGTACTTATTATCAAGGCTTAGAAAATCTGTTTTTTATTGCTGTGCATACATTAGAAAATATTCAAGTTCTAAAGGACTAACAGTGGACTTTTCCATCTGCAGAATATACTGAATGACCAGAGGTGGCAGTGTTGCGGAAGAGAATTTGTCTGCGTTGCTGAGACCGCCCCCCCCCCCCCAAAAAAAAAGATGCCATTCCTCAGCACTCTGCCTTCCTTCATCAATTTACATGGTAAGTCAAACTCACATTGAATTCTTTTTCTTGTCATTAAATAAGTTCATAGCATCTGAGGGCCCGGAGTACCTTTTTAGTGGGGGTTTTGCCATGATTCTGTTTCTGTCAAGACTGTAGCAAAATGGATGACGTTACGGTGATCATCATATTTTTATCAAAGACTTTGTCTCCAAAGCTGACAAAGCCTGACTTAGATTCCTGTGCTAACAATGTGTCATCAGAGGACATTACTGTATTTAAGGCTGGCATTAATTGCCTTAATTTGGAGCGATGGCGTTACTTTCTCATGGAGTGAAGCTAATTTGACCTGTTTCCCTGCACTCTGTATGTGCGACTCTGATACTCCAGATGGATTGCTGTTTAGGATACTCTGCGGTCTTGCGAATCCATCCCATTTTCAAAAGGAGCCCAATGCTTTCCCAGTACACCACCTACCTGCCTTGCACTCATAATTACATATAGTTATCTAGTGCATAATTGCTGGTGTCTCCTCCTCCTGTGTTTCTTCGTCACCCAGGGCGATTGGTCACGTGCTGTCCTGTCATAAAGCTAGAGCAGGATTTCATCTGACATGAGGGACAATCAGTTGCCTAGCAAGCACTAAGATGCATTTATCATGGTATTGAAATGGGTTGCAGGGTACACAGGGCGCCCAGCTGAAGACCTAGATGATGAGATTAATGAAAATGGTGCATTATTTGAGACTTGTGCATCTGTTTGAAGATGCGGTTAATCACAATGTTCTCAACTTCTCTATTACTTAACTGATAGGGATGTACTAAGCTGAAGATGTTAAGATGTCGTTCATAGTTATGATTCCCACTAACTTGTAGCGTAAACCTTCCTCCCTGAACTAATCGAATCACTTAATTGCTATTGGCGTATCATGACCTAAAAGCATTGCACTGAGAAGGTGACGCCGTCACTTGGCTGGCAATCGCACCTTTTTATCTAGGTACTGATGTAGGTGCTAGAGTTGTGTAGAGAGTGGTAGCAAATGGGCATAGGATTGAGAGATGTACACCAGGTTGCACATGAAAACTGATATTTGAATTTTTAGTAAGCTGTGGATTTTCCCAATATTACTGACATCATAGTACTTATTATCAAGGCTTAGAAAATCTGTTTTTTATTGCTGTGCATACATTAGAAAATATTCAAGTTCTAAAGGACTAACAGTGGACTTTTCCATCTGCAGAATATACTGAATGACCAGAGGTGGCAGTGTTGCGGAAGATAATTTGTCTGCGTTGCTGAGACCGCCCCCCCCCCCCCCCAAAAAAAAAGATGCCATTCCTCAGCACTCTGCCTTCCTTCATCAATTTACATGGTAAGTCAAACTCACGTTGAATTCTTTTTCTTGTCATTAAATAAGTTCATAGCATCTGAGGGCCCGGAGTACCTTTTTAGTGGGGGTTTTGCCATGATTCTGTTTCTGTCAAGACTGTAGCAAAATGGATGACGTTACGGTGATCATCATATTTTTATCAAAGACTTTGTCTCCAAAGCTGACAAAGCCTGACTTAGATTCCTGTGCTAACAATGTGTCATCAGAGGACATTACTGTATTTAAGGCTGGCATTAATTGCCTTAATTTGGAGCGATGGCGTTACTTTCTCATGGAGTGAAGCTAATTTGACCTGTTTCCCTGCACTCTGTATGTGCGACTCTGATACTCCAGATGGATTGCTGTTTAGGATACTCTGCGGTCTTGCGAATCCATCCCATTTTCAAAAGGAGCCCAATGCTTTCCCAGTACACCACCTACCTGCCTTGCACTCATAATTACATATAGTTATCTAGTGCATAATTGCTGGTGTCTCCTCCTCCTGTGTTTCTTCGTCACCCAGGGCGATTGGTCACGTGCTGTCCTGTCATAAAGCTAGAGCAGGATGTCATCTGACATGAGGGACAATCAGTTGCCTAGCAAGCACTAAGATGCATTTATCATGGTATTGAAATGGGTTGCAGGGTACACAGGGCGCCCAGCTGAAGACCTAGATGATGAGATTAATGAAAATGGTGCATTATTTGAGACTTGTGCATCTGTTTGAAGATGCGGTTAATCACAATGTTCTCAACTTCTCTATAACTTAACTGATAGGGATGTACTAAGCTGAAGATGTTAAGATGTCGTTCATAGTTATGATTCCCACTAACTTGTAGCGTAAACCTTCCTCCCTGAACTAATCGAATCACTTAATTGCTATTGGCGTATCATGACCTAAAAGCATTGCACTGAGAAGGTGACGCCGTCACTTGGCTGGCAATCGCACCTTTTTATCTAGGTACTGATGTAGGTGCTAGAGTTGTGTAGAGAGTGGTAGCAAATGGGCATAGGATTGAGAGATGTACACCAGGTTGCACATGAAAACTGATATTTGAATTTTTAGTAAGCTGTGGATTTTCCCAATATTACTGACATCATAGTACTTATTATCAAGGCTTAGAAAATCTGTTTTTTATTGCTGTGCATACATTAGAAAATATTCAAGTTCTAAAGGACTAACAGTGGACTTTTCCATCTGCAGAATATACTGAATGACCAGAGGTGGCAGTGTTGCGGAAGAGAATTTGTCTGCGTTGCTGAGACCGCCCCCCCCAAAAAAGATGCCATTCCTCAGCACTCTGCCTTCCTTCATCAATTTACATGGTAAGTCAAACTCACATTGAATTCTTTTTCTTGTCATTAAATAAGTTCATAGCATCTGAGGGCCCGGAGTACCTTTTTAGTGGGGGTTTTGCCATGATTCTGTTTCTGTCAAGACTGTAGCAAAATGGATGACGTTACGGTGATCATCATATTTTTATCAAAGACTTTGTCTCCAAAGCTGACAAAGCCTGACTTAGATTCCTGTGCTAACAATGTGTCATCAGAGGACATTACTGTATTTAAGGCTGGCATTAATTGCCTTAATTTGGAGCGATGGCGTTACTTTCTCATGGAGTGAAGCTAATTTGACCTTTTTCCCTGCACTCTGTATGTGCGACTCTGATACTCCAGATGGATTGCTGTTTAGGATACTCTGCGGTCTTGCGAATCCATCCCATTTTCAAAAGGAGCCCAATGCTTTCCCAGTACACCACCTACCTGCCTTGCACTCATAATTACATATAGTTATCTAGTGCATAATTGCTGGTGTCTCCTCCTCCTGTGTTTCTTCGTCACCCAGGGCGATTGGTCACGTGTTGTCCTGTCATAAAGCTAGAGCAGGATTTCATCTGACATGAGGGACAATCAGTTGCCTAGCAAGCACTAAGATGCATTTATCATGGTATTGAAATGGGTTGCAGGGTACACAGGGCGCCCAGCTGAAGACCTAGATGATGAGATTAATGAAAATGGTGCATTATTTGAGACTTGTGCATCTGTTTGAAGATGCGGTTAATCACAATGTTCTCAACTTCTCTATTACTTAACTGATAGGGATGTACTAAGCTGAAGATGTTAAGATGTCGTTCATAGTTATGATTCCCACTAATTTGTAGCGTAAACCTTCCTCCCTGAACTAATCGAATCACTTAATTGCTATTGGCGTATCATGACCTAAAAGCATTGCACTGAGAAGGTGACGCCGTCACTTGGCTGGCAATCGCACCTTTTTATCTAGGTACTGATGTAGGTGCTAGAGTTGTGTAGAGAGTGGTAGCAAATGAGCATAGGATTGAGAGATGTACACCAGGTTGCACATGAAAACTGATATTTGAATTTTTAGTAAGCTGTGGATTTTCCCAATATTACTGACATCATAGTACTTATTATCAAGGCTTAGAAAATCTGTTTTTTATTGCTGTGCATACATTAGAAAATATTCAAGTTCTAAAGGACTAACAGTGGACTTTTCCATCTGCAGAATATACTGAATGACCAGAGGTGGCAGTGTTGCGGAAGAGAATTTGTCTGCGTTGCTGAGACCGCCCCCCCCCCCCCCAAAAAAAGATGCCATTCCTCAGCACTCTGCCTTCCTTCATCAATTTACATGGTAAGTCAAACTCACATTGAATTCTTTTTCTTGTCATTAAATAAGTTCATAGCATCTGAGGGCCCGGAGTACCTTTTTAGTGGGGGTTTTGCCATGATTCTGTTTCTGTCAAGACTGTAGCAAAATGGATGATGTTACGGTGATCATCATATTTTTATCAAAGACTTTGTCTCCAAAGCTGACAAAGCCTGACTTAGATTCCTGTGCTAACAATGTGTCATCAGAGGACATTACTGTATTTAAGGCTGGCATTAATTGCCTTAATTTGGAGCGATGGCGTTACTTTCTCATGGAGTGAAGCTAATTTGACCTGTTTCCCTGCACTCTGTATGTGCGACTCTGATACTCCAGATGGATTGCTGTTTAGGATACTCTGCGGTCTTGCGAATCCATCCCATTTTCAAAAGGAGCCCAATGCTTTCCCAGTACACCACCTAGCTGCCTTGCACTCATAATTACATATAGTTACCTAGTGCATAATTGCTGGTGTCTCCTCCTCCTGTGTTTCTTCGTCACCCAGGGCGATTGGTCACGTGCTGTCCTGACATAAAGCTAGAGCAGGATGTCATCTGACATGAGGGACAACCAGTTGCCTAGCAAGCACTAAGATGCATTTATCATGGTATTGAAATGGGTTGCAGGGTACACAGGGCGCCCAGCTGAAGACCTAGATGATGAGATTAATGAAAATGGTGCATTATTTGAGACTTGTGCATCTGTTTGAAGATGCGGTTAATCACAATGTTCTCAACTTCTCTATAACTTAACTGATAGGGATGTACTAAGCTGAAGATGTTAAGATGTCGTTCATAGTTATGATTCCCACTAACTTGTAGCGTAAACCTTCCTCCCTGAACTAATCGGATCACTTAATTGCTATTGGCGTATCATGACCTAAAAGCATTGCACTGAGAAGGTGACGCCGTCACTTGGCTGGCAATCGCACCTTTTTATCTAGGTACTGATGTAGGTACTAGAGTTGTGTAGAGAGTGGTAGCAAATGGGCATAGGATTGAGAGATGTACACCAGGTTGAACATGAAAACTGATATTTGAATTTTTAGTAAGCTGTGGATTTTCCCAATATTACTGACATCATAGTACTTATTATCAAGGCTTAGAAAATCTGTTTTTTATTGCTGTGCATACATTAGAAAATATTCAAGTTCTAAAGGACTAACAGTGGACTTTTCCATCTGCAGAATATACTGAATGACCAGAGGTGGCAGTGTTGCGGAAGATAATTTGTCTGCGTTGCTGAGACCGCCCCCCCCCCCAAAAAAAAAAGATGCCATTCCTCAGCACTCTGCCTTCCTTCATCAATTTACATGGTAAGTCAAACTCACGTTGAATTCTTTTTCTTGTCATTAAATAAGTTCATAGCATCTTAGGGCCCGGAGTACCTTTTTAGTGGGGGTTTTGCCATGATTCTGTTTCTGTCAAGACTGTAGCAAAATGGATGACGTTACGGTGATCATCATATTTTTATCAAAGACTTTGTCTCCAAAGCTGACAAAGCCTGACTTAGATTCCTGTGCTAACAATGTGTCATCAGAGGACATTACTGTATTTAAGGCTGGCATTAATTGCCTTAATTTGGAGCGATGGCGTTACTTTCTCATGGAGTGAAGCTAATTTGACCTGTTTCCCTGCACTCTGTATGTGCGACTCTGATACTCCAGATGGATTGCTGTTTAGGATACTCTGCGGTCTTGCGAATCCATCCCATTTTCAAAAGGAGCCCAATGCTTTCCCAGTACACCACCTACCTGCCTTGCACTCATAATTACATATAGTTATCTAGTGCATAATTGCTGGTGTCTCCTCCTCCTGTGTTTCTTCGTCACCCAGGGCGATTGGTCACGTGCTGTCCTGTCATAAAGCTAGAGCAGGATTTCATCTGACATGAGGGACAATCAGTTGCCTAGCAAGCACTAAGATGCATTTATCATGGTATTGAAATGGGTTGCAGGGTACACAGGGCGCCCAGCTGAAGACCTAGATGATGAGATTAATGAAAATGGTGCATTATTTGAGACTTGTGCATCTGTTTGAAGATGCGGTTAATCACAATGTTCTCAACTTCTCTATTACTTAACTGATAGGGATGTACTAAGCTGAAGATGTTAAGATGTCGTTCATAGTTATGATTCCCACTAACTTGTAGCGTAAACCTTCCTCCCTGAACTAATCGAATCACTTAATTGCTATTGGCGTATCATGACCTACAAGCATTGCACTGAGAAGGTGACGCCGTCACTTGGCTGGCAATCGCACCTTTTTATCTAGGTACTGATGTAGGTGCTAGAGTTGTGTAGAGAGTGGTAGCAAATGGGCATAGGATTGAGAGATGTACACCAGGTTGCACATGAAAACTGATATTTGAATTTTTAGTAAGCTGTGGATTTTCCCAATATTACTGACATCATAGTACTTATTATCAAGGCTTAGAAAATCTGTTTTTTATTGCTGTGCATACATTAGAAAATATTCAAGTTCTAAAGGACTAACAGTGGACTTTTCCATCTGCAGAATATACTGAATGACCAGAGGTGGCAGTGTTGCGGAAGAGAATTTGTCTGCGTTGCTGAGACCGCCCCCCCCAAAAAAGATGCCTTTCCTCAGCACTCTGCCTTCCTTCATCAATTTACATGGTAAGTCAAACTCACATTGAATTCTTTTTCTTGTCATTAAATAAGTTCATAGCATCTGAGGGCCCGGAGTACCTTTTTAGTGGGGGTTTTGCCATGATTCTGTTTCTGTCAAGACTGTAGCAAAATGGATGACGTTACGGTGATCATCATATTTTTATCAAAGACTTTGTCTCCAAAGCTGACAAAGCCTGACTTAGATTCCTGTGCTAACAATGTGTCATCAGAGGACATTACTGTATTTAAGGCTGGCATTAATTGCCTTAATTTGGAGCGATGGCGTTACTTTCTCATGGAGTGAAGCTAATTTGACCTGTTTCCCTGCACTCTGTATGTGCGACTCTGATACTCCAGATGGATTGCTGTTTAGGATACTCTGCGGTCTTGCGAATCCATCCCATTTTCAAAAGGAGCCCAATGCTTTCCCAGTACACCACCTACCTGCCTTGCACTCATAATTACATATAGTTATCTAGTGCATAATTGCTGGTGTCTCCTCCTCCTGTGTTTCTTCGTCACCCAGGGCGATTGGTCACGTGCTGTCCTGTCATAAAGCTAGAGCAGGATTTCATCTGACATGAGGGACAATCAGTTGCCTAGCAAGCACTAAGATGCATTTATCATGGTATTGAAATGGGTTGCAGGGTACACAGGGCGCCCAGCTGAAGACCTAGATGATGAGATTAATGAAAATGGTGCATTATTTGAGACTTGTGCATCTGTTTGAAGATGCGGTTAATCACAATGTTCTCAACTTCTCTATTACTTAACTGATAGGGATGTACTAAGCTGAAGATGTTAAGATGTCGTTCATAGTTATGATTCCCACTAATTTGTAGCGTAAACCTTCCTCCCTGAACTAATCGAATCACTTAATTGCTATTGGCGTATCATGACCTAAAAGCATTGCACTGAGAAGGTGACGCCGTCACTTGGCTGGCAATCGCACCTTTTTATCTAGGTACTGATGTAGGTGCTAGAGTTGTGTAGAGAGTGGTAGCAAATGAGCATAGGATTGAGAGATGTACACCAGGTTGCACATGAAAACTGATATTTGAATTTTTAGTAAGCTGTGGATTTTCCCAATATTACTGACATCATAGTACTTATTATCAAGGCTTAGAAAATCTGTTTTTTATTGCTGTGCATACATTAGAAAATATTCAAGTTCTAAAGGACTAACAGTGGACTTTTCCATCTGCAGAATATACTGAATGACCAGAGGTGGCAGTGTTGCGGAAGATAATTTGTCTGCGTTGCTGAGACCGCCCCCCCCCCCCCCAAAAAAAAGATGCCATTCCTCAGCACTCTGCCTTCCTTCATCAATTTACATGGTAAGTCAAACTCACGTTGAATTCTTTTTCTAGTCATTAAATAAGTTCATAGCATCTTAGGGCCCGGAGTACCTTTTTAGTGGGGGTTTTGCCATGATTCTGTTTCTGTCAAGACTGTAGCAAAATGGATGACGTTACGGTGATCATCATATTTTTATCAAAGACTTTGTCTCCAAAGCTGACAAAGCCTGACTTAGATTCCTGTGCTAACAATGTGTCATCAGAGGACATTACTGTATTTAAGGCTGGCATTAATTGCCTTAATTTGGAGCGATGGCGTTACTTTCTCATGGAGTGAAGCTAATTTGACCTGTTTCCCTGCACTCTGTATGTGCGACTCTGATACTCCAGATGGATTGCTGTTTAGGATACTCTGCGGTCTTGCGAATCCATCCCATTTTCAAAAGGAGCCCAATGCTTTCCCAGTACACCACCTACCTGCCTTGCACTCATAATTACATATAGTTATCTAGTGCATAATTGCTGGTGTCTCCTCCTCCTGTGTTTCTTCGTCACCCAGGGCGATTGGTCACGTGCTGTCCTGTCATAAAGCTAGAGCAGGATTTCATCTGACATGAGGGACAATCAGTTGCCTAGCAAGCACTAAGATGCATTTATCATGGTATTGAAATGGGTTGCAGGGTACACAGGGCGCCCAGCTGAAGACCTAGATGATGAGATTAATGAAAATGGTGCATTATTTGAGACTTGTGCATCTGTTTGAAGATGCGGTTAATCACAATGTTCTCAACTTCTCTATTACTTAACTGATAGGGATGTACTAAGCTGAAGATGTTAAGATGTCGTTCATAGTTATGATTCCCACTAACTTGTAGCGTAAACCTTCCTCCCTGAACTAATCGAATCACTTAATTGCTATTGGCGTATCATGACCTAAAAGCATTGCACTGAGAAGGTGACGCCGTCACTTGGCTGGCAATCGCACCTTTTTATCTAGGTACTGATGTAGGTGCTAGAGTTGTGTAGAGAGTGGTAGCAAATGGGCATAGGATTGAGAGATGTACACCAGGTTGCACATGAAAACTGATATTTGAATTTTTAGTAAGCTGTGGATTTTCCCAATATTACTGACATCATAGTACTTATTATCAAGGCTTAGAAAATCTGTTTTTTATTGCTGTGCATACATTAGAAAATATTCAAGTTCTAAAGGACTAACAGTGGACTTTTCCATCTGCAGAATATACTGAATGACCAGAGGTGGCAGTGTTGCGGAAGAGAATTTGTCTGCGTTGCTGAGACCGCCCCCCCCAAAAAAGATGCCATTCCTCAGCACTCTGCCTTCCTTCATCAATTTACATGGTAAGTCAAACTCACATTGAATTCTTTTTCTTGTCATTAAATAAGTTCATAGCATCTGAGGGCCCGGAGTACCTTTTTAGTGGGGGTTTTGCCATGATTCTGTTTCTGTCAAGACTGTAGCAAAATGGATGACGTTACGGTGATCATCATATTTTTATCAAAGACTTTGTCTCCAAAGCTGACAAAGCCTGACTTAGATTCCTGTGCTAACAATGTGTCATCAGAGGACATTACTGTATTTAAGGCTGGCATTAATTGCCTTAATTTGGAGCGATGGCGTTACTTTCTCATGGAGTGAAGCTAATTTGACCTGTTTCCCTGCACTCTGTATGTGCGACTCTGATACTCCAGATGGATTGCTGTTTAGGATACTCTGCGGTCTTGCGAATCCATCCCATTTTCAAAAGGAGCCCAATGCTTTCCCAGTACACCACCTACCTGCCTTGCACTCATAATTACATATAGTTATCTAGTGCATAATTGCTGGTGTCTCCTCCTCCTGTGTTTCTTCGTCACCCAGGGCGATTGGTCACGTGCTGTCCTGTCATAAAGCTAGAGCAGGATTTCATCTGACATGAGGGACAATCAGTTGCCTAGCAAGCACTAAGATGCATTTATCATGGTATTGAAATGGGTTGCAGGGTACACAGGGCGCCCAGCTGAAGACCTAGATGATGAGATTAATGAAAATGGTGCATTATTTGAGACTTGTGCATCTGTTTGAAGATGCGGTTAATCACAATGTTCTCAACTTCTCTATTACTTAACTGATAGGGATGTACTAAGCTGAAGATGTTAAGATGTCGTTCATAGTTATGATTCCCACTAACTTGTAGCGTAAACCTTCCTCCCTGAACTAATCGAATCACTTAATTGCTATTGGCGTATCATGACCTAAAAGCATTGCACTGAGAAGGTGACGCCGTCACTTGGCTGGCAATCGCACCTTTTTATCTAGGTACTGATGTAGGTGCTAGAGTTGTGTAGAGAGTGGTAGCAAATGGGCATAGGATTGAGAGATGTACACCAGGTTGCACATGAAAACTGATATTTGAATTTTTAGTAAGCTGTGGATTTTCCCAATATTACTGACATCATAGTACTTATTATCAAGGCTTAGAAAATCTGTTTTTTATTGCTGTGCATACATTAGAAAATATTCAAGTTCTAAAGGACTAACAGTGGACTTTTCCATCTGCAGAATATACTGAATGACCAGAGGTGGCAGTGTTGCGGAAGATAATTTGTCTGCGTTGCTGAGACCGCCCCCCCCCCCCCAAAAAAAAAAGATGCCATTCCTCAGCACTCTGCCTTCCTTCATCAATTTACATGGTAAGTCAAACTCACGTTGAATTCTTTTTCTTGTCATTAAATAAGTTCATAGCATCTTAGGGCCCGGAGTACCTTTTTAGTGGGGGTTTTGCCATGATTCTGTTTCTGTCAAGACTGTAGCAAAATGGATGACGTTACGGTGATCATCATATTTTTATCAAAGACTTTGTCTCCAAAGCTGACAAAGCCTGACTTAGATTCCTGTGCTAACAATGTGTCATCAGAGGACATTACTGTATTTAAGGCTGGCATTAATTGCCTTAATTTGGAGCGATGGCGTTACTTTCTCATGGAGTGAAGCTAATTTGACCTGTTTCCCTGCACTCTGTATGTGCGACTCTGATACTCCAGATGGATTGCTGTTTAGGATACTCTGCGGTCTTGCGAATCCATCCCATTTTCAAAAGGAGCCCAATGCTTTCCCAGTACACCACCTACCTGCCTTGCACTCATAATTACATATAGTTATCTAGTGCATAATTGCTGGTGTCTCCTCCTCCTGTGTTTCTTCGTCACCCAGGGCGATTGGTCACGTGCTGTCCTGTCATAAAGCTAGAGCAGGATGTCATCTGACATGAGGGACAATCAGTTGCCTAGCAAGCACTAAGATGCATTTATCATGGTATTGAAATGGGTTGCAGGGTACACAGGGCGCCCAGCTGAAGACCTAGATGATGAGATTAATGAAAATGGTGCATTATTTGAGACTTGTGCATCTGTTTGAAGATGCGGTTAATCACAATGTTCTCAACTTCTCTATAACTTAACTGATAGGGATGTACTAAGCTGAAGATGTTAAGATGTCGTTCATAGTTATGATTCCCACTAACTTGTAGCGTAAACCTTCCTCCCTGAACTAATCGAATCACTTAATTGCTATTGGCGTATCATGACCTAAAAGCATTGCACTGAGAAGGTGACGCCGTCACTTGGCTGGCAATCGCACCTTTTTATCTAGGTACTGATGTAGGTGCTAGAGTTGTGTAGAGAGTGGTAGCAAATGGGCATAGGATTGAGAGATGTACACCAGGTTGCACATGAAAACTGATATTTGAATTTTTAGTAAGCTGTGGATTTTCCCAATATTACTGACATCATAGTACTTATTATCAAGGCTTAGAAAATCTGTTTTTTATTGCTGTGCATACATTAGAAAATATTCAAGTTCTAAAGGACTAACAGTGGACTTTTCCATCTGCAGAATATACTGAATGACCAGAGGTGGCAGTGTTGCGGAAGATAATTTGTCTGCGTTGCTGAGACCGCCCCCCCCCCCCCCAAAAAAAAGATGCCATTCCTCGGCACTCTGCCTTCCTTCATCAATTTACATGGTAAGTCAAACTCACGTTGAATTCTTTTTCTTGTCATTAAATAAGTTCATAGCATCTTAGGGCCCGGAGTACCTTTTTAGTGGGGGTTTTGCCATGATTCTGTTTCTGTCAAGACTGTAGCAAAATGGATGACGTTACGGTGATCATCATATTTTTATCAAAGACTTTGTCTCCAAAGCTGACAAAGCCTGACTTAGATTCCTGTGCTAACAATGTGTCATCAGAGGACATTACTGTATTTAAGGCTGGCATTAATTGCCTTAATTTGGAGCGATGGCGTTACTTTCTCATGGAGTGAAGCTAATTTGACCTGTTTCCCTGCACTCTGTATGTGCGACTCTGATACTCCAGATGGATTGCTGTTTAGGATACTCTGCGGTCTTGCGAATCCATCCCATTTTCAAAAGGAGCCCAATGCTTTCCCAGTACACCACCTACCTGCCTTGCACTCATAATTACATATAGTTATCTAGTGCATAATTGCTGGTGTCTCCTCCTCCTGTGTTTCTTCGTCACCCAGGGCGATTGGTCACGTGCTGTCCTGTCATAAAGCTAGAGCAGGATTTCATCTGACATGAGGGACAATCAGTTGCCTAGCAAGCACTAAGATGCATTTATCATGGTATTGAAATGGGTTGCAGGGTACACAGGGCGCCCAGCTGAAGACCTAGATGATGAGATTAATGAAAATGGTGCATTATTTGAGACTTGTGCATCTGTTTGAAGATGCGGTTAATCACAATGTTCTCAACTTCTCTATTACTTAACTGATAGGGATGTACTAAGCTGAAGATGTTAAGATGTCGTTCATAGTTATGATTCCCACTAACTTGTAGCGTAAACCTTCCTCCCTGAACTAATCGAATCACTTAATTGCTATTGGCGTATCATGACCTACAAGCATTGCACTGAGAAGGTGACGCCGTCACTTGGCTGGCAATCGCACCTTTTTATCTAGGTACTGATGTAGGTGCTAGAGTTGTGTAGAGAGTGGTAGCAAATGGGCATAGGATTGAGAGATGTACACCAGGTTGCACATGAAAACTGATATTTGAATTTTTAGTAAGCTGTGGATTTTCCCAATATTACTGACATCATAGTACTTATTATCAAGGCTTAGAAAATCTGTTTTTTATTGCTGTGCATACATTAGAAAATATTCAAGTTCTAAAGGACTAACAGTGGACTTTTCCATCTGCAGAATATACTGAATGACCAGAGGTGGCAGTGTTGCGGAAGAGAATTTGTCTGCGTTGCTGAGACCGCCCCCCCCAAAAAAGATGCCTTTCCTCAGCACTCTGCCTTCCTTCATCAATTTACATGGTAAGTCAAACTCACATTGAATTCTTTTTCTTGTCATTAAATAAGTTCATAGCATCTGAGGGCCCGGAGTACCTTTTTAGTGGGGGTTTTGCCATGATTCTGTTTCTGTCAAGACTGTAGCAAAATGGATGACGTTACGGTGATCATCATATTTTTATCAAAGACTTTGTCTCCAAAGCTGACAAAGCCTGACTTAGATTCCTGTGCTAACAATGTGTCATCAGAGGACATTACTGTATTTAAGGCTGGCATTAATTGCCTTAATTTGGAGCGATGGCGTTACTTTCTCATGGAGTGAAGCTAATTTGACCTGTTTCCCTGCACTCTGTATGTACGACTCTGATACTCCAGATGGATTGCTGTTTAGGATACTCTGCGGTCTTGCGAATCCATCCCATTTTCAAAAGGAGCCCAATGCTTTCCCAGTACACCACCTACCTGCCTTGCACTCATAATTACATATAGTTATCTAGTGCATAATTGCTGGTGTCTCCTCCTCCTGTGTTTCTTCGTCACCCAGGGCGATTGGTCACGTGCTGTCCTGTCATAAAGCTAGAGCAGGATTTCATCTGACATGAGGGACAATCAGTTGCCTAGCAAGCACTAAGATGCATTTATCATGGTATTGAAATGGGTTGCAGGGTACACAGGGCGCCCAGCTGAAGACCTAGATGATGAGATTAATGAAAATGGTGCATTATTTGAGACTTGTGCATCTGTTTGAAGATGCGGTTAATCACAATGTTCTCAACTTCTCTATTACTTAACTGATAGGGATGTACTAAGCTGAAGATGTTAAGATGTCGTTCATAGTTATGATTCCCACTAATTTGTAGCGTAAACCTTCCTCCCTGAACTAATCGAATCACTTAATTGCTATTGGCGTATCATGACCTAAAAGCATTGCACTGAGAAGGTGACGCCGTCACTTGGCTGGCAATCGCACCTTTTTATCTAGGTACTGATGTAGGTGCTAGAGTTGTGTAGAGAGTGGTAGCAAATGAGCATAGGATTGAGAGATGTACACCAGGTTGCACATGAAAACTGATATTTGAATTTTTAGTAAGCTGTGGATTTTCCCAATATTACTGACATCATAGTACTTATTATCAAGGCTTAGAAAATCTGTTTTTTATTGCTGTGCATACATTAGAAAATATTCAAGTTCTAAAGGACTAACAGTGGACTTTTCCATCTGCAGAATATACTGAATGACCAGAGGTGGCAGTGTTGCGGAAGATAATTTGTCTGCGTTGCTGAGACCGCCCCCCCCAAAAAAGATGCCATTCCTCAGCACTCTGCCTTCCTTCATCAATTTACATGGTAAGTCAAACTCACATTGAATTCTTTTTCTTGTCATTAAATAAGTTCATAGCATCTGAGGGCCCGGAGTACCTTTTTAGTGGGGGTTTTGCCATGATTCTGTTTCTGTCAAGACTGTAGCAAAATGGATGACGTTACGGTGATCATCATATTTTTATCAAAGACTTTGTCTCCAAAGCTGACAAAGCCTGACTTAGATTCCTGTGCTAACAATGTGTCATCAGAGGACATTACTGTATTTAAGGCTGGCATTAATTGCCTTAATTTGGAGCGATGGCGTTACTTTCTCATGGAGTGAAGCTAATTTGACCTGTTTCCCTGCACTCTGTATGTGCGACTCTGATACTCCAGATGGATTGCTGTTTAGGATACTCTGCGGTCTTGCGAATCCATCCCATTTTCAAAAGGAGCCCAATGCTTTCCCAGTACACCACCTACCTGCCTTGCACTCATAATTACATATAGTTATCTAGTGCATAATTGCTGGTGTCTCCTCCTCCTGTGTTTCTTCGTCACCCAGGGCGATTGGTCACGTGCTGTCCTGTCATAAAGCTAGAGCAGGATTTCATCTGACATGAGGGACAATCAGTTGCCTAGCAAGCACTAAGATGCATTTATCATGGTATTGAAATGGGTTGCAGGGTACACAGGGCGCCCAGCTGAAGACCTAGATGATGAGATTAATGAAAATGGTGCATTATTTGAGACTTGTGCATCTGTTTGAAGATGCGGTTAATCACAATGTTCTCAACTTCTCTATTACTTAACTGATAGGGATGTACTAAGCTGAAGATGTTAAGATGTCGTTCATAGTTATGATTCCCACTAACTTGTAGCGTAAACCTTCCTCCCTGAACTAATCGAATCACTTAATTGCTATTGGCGTATCATGACCTAAAAGCATTGCACTGAGAAGGTGACGCCGTCACTTGGCTGGCAATCGCACCTTTTTATCTAGGTACTGATGTAGGTGCTAGAGTTGTGTAGAGAGTGGTAGCAAATGGGCATAGGATTGAGAGATGTACACCAGGTTGCACACGAAAACTGATATTTGAATTTTTAGTAAGCTGTGGATTTTCCCAATATTACTGACATCATAGTACTTATTATCAAGGCTTAGAAAATCTGTTTTTTATTGCTGTGCATACATTAGAAAATATTCAAGTTCTAAAGGACTAACAGTGGACTTTTCCATCTGCAGAATATACTGAATGACCAGAGGTGGCAGTGTTGCGGAAGATAATTTGTCTGCGTTGCTGAGACCGCCCCCCCCCCCCCCCAAAAAAAAAGATGCCATTCCTCAGCACTCTGCCTTCCTTCATCAATTTACATGGTAAGTCAAACTCACGTTGAATTCTTTTTCTTGTCATTAAATAAGTTCATAGCATCTTAGGGCCCGGAGTACCTTTTTAGTGGGGGTTTTGCCATGATTCTGTTTCTGTCAAGACTGTAGCAAAATGGATGACGTTACGGTGATCATCATATTTTTATCAAAGACTTTGTCTCCAAAGCTGACAAAGCCTGACTTAGATTCCTGTGCTAACAATGTGTCATCAGAGGACATTACTGTATTTAAGGCTGGCATTAATTGCCTTAATTTGGAGCGATGGCGTTACTTTCTCATGGAGTGAAGCTAATTTGACCTGTTTCCCTGCACTCTGTATGTGCGACTCTGATACTCCAGATGGATTGCTGTTTAGGATACTCTGCGGTCTTGCGAATCCATCCCATTTTCAAAAGGAGCCCAATGCTTTCCCAGTACACCACCTACCTGCCTTGCACTCATAATTACATATAGTTATCTAGTGCATAATTGCTGGTGTCTCCTCCTCCTGTGTTTCTTCGTCACCCAGGGCGATTGGTCACGTGCTGTCCTGTCATAAAGCTAGAGCAGGATGTCATCTGACATGAGGGACAATCAGTTGCCTAGCAAGCACTAAGATGCATTTATCATGGTATTGAAATGGGTTGCAGGGTACACAGGGCGCCCAGCTGAAGACCTAGATGATGAGATTAATGAAAATGGTGCATTATTTGAGACTTGTGCATCTGTTTGAAGATGCGGTTAATCACAATGTTCTCAACTTCTCTATAACTTAACTGATAGGGATGTACTAAGCTGAAGATGTTAAGATGTCGTTCATAGTTATGATTCCCACTAACTTGTAGCGTAAACCTTCCTCCCTGAACTAATCGAATCACTTAATTGCTATTGGCGTATCATGACCTAAAAGCATTGCACTGAGAAGGTGACGCCGTCACTTGGCTGGCAATCGCACCTTTTTATCTAGGTACTGATGTAGGTGCTAGAGTTGTGTAGAGAGTGGTAGCAAATGGGCATAGGATTGAGAGATGTACACCAGGTTGCACATGAAAACTGATATTTGAATTTTTAGTAAGCTGTGGATTTTCCCAATATTACTGACATCATAGTACTTATTATCAAGGCTTAGAAAATCTGTTTTTTATTGCTGTGCATACATTAGAAAATATTCAAGTTCTAAAGGACTAACAGTGGACTTTTCCATCTGCAGAATATACTGAATGACCAGAGGTGGCAGTGTTGCGGAAGAGAATTTGTCTGCGTTGCTGAGACCGCCCCCCCCCCAAAAAAAAGATGCCATTCCTCAACACTCTGCCTTCCTTCATCAATTTACATGGTAAGTCAAACTCACGTTGAATTCTTTTTCTTGTCATTAAATAAGTTCATAGCATCTGAGGGCCCGGAGTACCTTTTTAGTGGGGGTTTTGCCATGATTCTGTTTCTGTCAAGACTGTAGCAAAATGGATGACGTTACGGTGATCATCATATTTTTATCAAAGACTTTGTCTCCAAAGCTGACAAAGCCTGACTTAGATTCCTGTGCTAACAATGTGTCATCAGAGGACATTACTGTATTTAAGGCTGGCATTAATTGCCTTAATTTGGAGCGATGGCGTTACTTTCTCATGGAGTGAAGCTAATTTGACCTGTTTCCCTGCACTCTGTATGTGCGACTCTGATACTCCAGATGGATTGCTGTTTAGGATACTCTGCGGTCTTGCGAATCCATCCCATTTTCAAAAGGAGCCCAATGCTTTCCCAGTACACCACCTACCTGCCTTGCACTCATAATTACATATAGTTATCTAGTGCATAATTGCTGGTGTCTCCTCCTCCTGTGTTTCTTCGTCACCCAGGGCGATTGGTCACGTGCTGTCCTGTCATAAAGCTAGAGCAGGATTTCATCTGACATGAGGGACAATCAGTTGCCTAGCAAGCACTAAGATGCATTTATCATGGTATTGAAATGGGTTGCAGGGTACACAGGGCGCCCAGCTGAAGACCTAGATGATGAGATTAATGAAAATGGTGCATTATTTGAGACTTGTGCATCTGTTTGAAGATGCGGTTAATCACAATGTTCTCAACTTCTCTATAACTTAACTGATAGGGATGTACTAAGCTGAAGATGTTAAGATGTCGTTCATAGTTATGATTCCCACTAACTTGTAGCGTAAACCTTCCTCCCTGAACTAATCGGATCACTTAATTGCTATTGGCGTATCATGACCTAAAAGCATTGCACTGAGAAGGTGACGCCGTCACTTGGCTGGCAATCGCACCTTTTTATCTAGGTACTGATGTAGGTGCTAGAGTTGTGTAGAGAGTGGTAGCAAATGGGCATAGGATTGAGAGATGTACACCAGGTTGCACATGAAAACTGATATTTGAATTTTTAGTAAGCTGTGGATTTTCCCAATATTACTGACATCATAGTACTTATTATCAAGGCTTAGAAAATCTGTTTTTTATTGCTGTGCATACATTAGAAAATATTCAAGTTCTAAAGGACTAACAGTGGACTTTTCCATCTGCAGAATATACTGAATGACCAGAGGTGGCAGTGTTGCGGAAGAGAATTTGTCTGCGTTGCTGAGACCGCCCCCCCCCCCCCCCAAAAAAGATGCCATTCCTCAGCACTCTGCCTTCCTTCATCAATTTACATGGTAAGTCAAACTCACATTGAATTCTTTTTCTTGTCATTAAATAAGTTCATAGCATCTGAGGGCCCGGAGTACCTTTTTAGTGGGGGTTTTGCCATGATTCTGTTTCTGTCAAGACTGTAGCAAAATGGATGACGTTACGGTGATCATCATATTTTTATCAAAGACTTTGTCTCCAAAGCTGACAAAGCCTGACTTAGATTCCTGTGCTAACAATGTGTCATCAGAGGACATTACTGTATTTAAGGCTGGCATTAATTGCCTTAATTTGGAGCGATGGCGTTACTTTCTCATGGAGTGAAGCTAATTTGACCTGTTTCCCTGCACTCTGTATGTGCGACTCTGATACTCCAGATGGATTGCTGTTTAGGATACTCTGCGGTCTTGCGAATCCATCCCATTTTCAAAAGGAGCCCAATGCTTTCCCAGTACACCACCTACCTGCCTTGCACTCATAATTACATATAGTTATCTAGTGCATAATTGCTGGTGTCTCCTCCTCCTGTGTTTCTTCGTCACCCAGGGCGATTGGTCACGTGCTGTCCTGTCATAAAGCTAGAGCAGGATTTCATCTGACATGAGGGACAATCAGTTGCCTAGCAAGCACTAAGATGCATTTATCATGGTATTGAAATGGGTTGCAGGGTACACAGGGCGCCCAGCTGAAGACCTAGATGATGAGATTAATGAAAATGGTGCATTATTTGAGACTTGTGCATCTGTTTGAAGATGCGGTTAATCACAATGTTCTCAACTTCTCTATAACTTAACTGATAGGGATGTACTAAGCTGAAGATGTTAAGATGTCGTTCATAGTTATGATTCCCACTAACTTGTAGCGTAAACCTTCCTCCCTGAACTAATCGAATCACTTAATTGCTATTGGCGTATCATGACCTAAAAGCATTGCACTGAGAAGGTGACGCCGTCACTTGGCTGGCAATCGCACCTTTTTATCTAGGTACTGATGTAGGTGCTAGAGTTGTGTAGAGAGTGGTAGCAAATGGGCATAGGATTGAGAGATGTACACCAGGTTGCACATGAAAACTGATATTTGAATTTTTAGTAAGCTGTGGATTTTCCCAATATTACTGACATCATAGTACTTATTATCAAGGCTTAGAAAATCTGTTTTTTATTGCTGTGCATACATTAGAAAATATTCAAGTTCTAAAGGACTAACAGTGGACTTTTCCATCTGCAGAATATACTGAATGACCAGAGGTGGCAGTGTTGCGGAAGAGAATTTGTCTGCGTTGCTGAGACCGCCCCCCCCCCCCCCCAAAAAAAAAGATGCCATTCCTCAGCACTCTGCCTTCCTTCATCAATTTACATGGTAAGTCAAACTCACGTTGAATTCTTTTTCTTGTCATTAAATAAGTTCATAGCATCTTAGGGCCCGGAGTACCTTTTTAGTGGGGGTTTTGCCATGATTCTGTTTCTGTCAAGACTGTAGCAAAATGGATGACGTTACGGTGATCATCATATTTTTATCAAAGACTTTGTCTCCAAAGCTGACAAAGCCTGACTTAGATTCCTGTGCTAACAATGTGTCATCAGAGGACATTACTGTATTTAAGGCTGGCATTAATTGCCTTAATTTGGAGCGATGGCGTTACTTTCTCATGGAGTGAAGCTAATTTGACCTGTTTCCCTGCACTTTGTATGTGCGACTCTGATACTCCAGATGGATTGCTGTTTAGGATACTCTGCGGTCTTGCGAATCCATCCCATTTTCAAAAGGAGCCCAATGCTTTCCCAGTACACCACCTACCTGCCTTGCACTCATAATTACATATAGTTATCTAGTGCATAATTGCTGGTGTCTCCTCCTCCTGTGTTTCTTCGTCACCCAGGGCGATTGGTCACGTGCTGTCCTGTCATAAAGCTAGAGCAGGATGTCATCTGACATGAGGGACAATCAGTTGCCTAGCAAGCACTAAGATGCATTTATCATGGTATTGAAATGGGTTGCAGGGTACACAGGGCGCCCAGCTGAAGACCTAGATGATGAGATTAATGAAAATGGTGCATTATTTGAGACTTGTGCATCTGTTTGAAGATGCGGTTAATCACAATGTTCTCAACTTCTCTATAACTTAACTGATAGGGATGTACTAAGCTGAAGATGTTAAGATGTCGTTCATAGTTATGATTCCCACTAACTTGTAGCGTAAACCTTCCTCCCTGAACTAATCGAATCACTTAATTGCTATTGGCGTATCATGACCTAAAAGCATTGCACTGAGAAGGTGACGCCGTCACTTGGCTGGCAATCGCACCTTTTTATCTAGGTACTGATGTAGGTGCTAGAGTTGTGTAGAGAGTGGTAGCAAATGGGCATAGGATTGAGAGATGTACACCAGGTTGCACATGAAAACTGATATTTGAATTTTTAGTAAGCTGTGGATTTTCCCAATATTACTGACATCATAGTACTTATTATCAAGGCTTAGAAAATCTGTTTTTTATTGCTGTGCATACATTAGAAAATATTCAAGTTCTAAAGGACTAACAGTGGACTTTTCCATCTGCAGAATATACTGAATGACCAGAGGTGGCAGTGTTGCGGAAGAGAATTTGTCTGCGTTGCTGAGACCGCCCCCCCCCCCAAAAAAAAAGATGCCATTCCTCAGCACTCTGCCTTCCTTCATCAATTTACATGGTAAGTCAAACTCACGTTGAATTCTTTTTCTTGTCATTAAATAAGTTCATAGCATCTGAGGGCCCGGAGTACCTTTTTAGTGGGGGTTTTGCCATGATTCTGTTTCTGTCAAGACTGTAGCAAAATGGATGACGTTACGGTGATCATCATATTTTTATCAAAGACTTTGTCTCCAAAGCTGACAAAGCCTGACTTAGATTCCTGTGCTAACAATGTGTCATCAGAGGACATTACTGTATTTAAGGCTGGCATTAATTGCCTTAATTTGGAGCGATGGCGTTACTTTCTCATGGAGTGAAGCTAATTTGACCTGTTTCCCTGCACTCTGTATGTGCGACTCTGATACTCCAGATGGATTGCTGTTTAGGATACTCTGCGGTCTTGCGAATCCATCCCATTTTCAAAAGGAGCCCAATGCTTTCCCAGTACACCACCTACCTGCCTTGCACTCATAATTACATATAGTTATCTAGTGCATAATTGCTGGTGTCTCCTCCTCCTGTGTTTCTTCGTCACCCAGGGCGATTGGTCACGTGCTGTCCTGTCATAAAGCTAGAGCAGGATTTCATCTGACATGAGGGACAATCAGTTGCCTAGCAAGCACTAAGATGCATTTATCATGGTATTGAAATGGGTTGCAGGGTACACAGGGCGCCCAGCTGAAGACCTAGATGATGAGATTAATGAAAATGGTGCATTATTTGAGACTTGTGCATCTGTTTGAAGATGCGGTTAATCACAATGTTCTCAACTTCTCTATTACTTAACTGATAGGGATGTACTAAGCTGAAGATGTTAAGATGTCGTTCATAGTTATGATTCCCACTAATTTGTAGCGTAAACCTTCCTCCCTGAACTAATCGAATCACTTAATTGCTATTGGCGTATCATGACCTAAAAGCATTGCACTGAGAAGGTGACGCCGTCACTTGGCTGGCAATCGCACCTTTTTATCTAGGTACTGATGTAGGTGCTAGAGTTGTGTAGAGAGTGGTAGCAAATGGGCATAGGATTGAGAGATGTACACCAGGTTGCACATGAAAACTGATATTTGAATTTTTAGTAAGCTGTGGATTTTCCCAATATTACTGACATCATAGTACTTATTATCAAGGCTTAGAAAATCTGTTTTTTATTGCTGTGCATACATTAGAAAATATTCAAGTTCTAAAGGACTAACAGTGGACTTTTCCATCTGCAGAATATACTGAATGACCAGAGGTGGCAGTGTTGCGGAAGAGAATTTGTCTGCGTTGCTGAGACCGCCCCCCCCCCCCCAAAAAAAAAGATGCCATTCCTCAGCACTCTGCCTTCCTTCATCAATTTACATGGTAAGTCAAACTCACGTTGAATTCTTTTTCTTGTCATTAAATAAGTTCATAGCATCTTAGGGCCCGGAGTACCTTTTTAGTGGGGGTTTTGCCATGATTCTGTTTCTGTCAAGACTGTAGCAAAATGGATGACGTTACGGTGATCATCATATTTTTATCAAAGACTTTGTCTCCAAAGCTGACAAAGCCTGACTTAGATTCCTGTGCTAACAATGTGTCATCAGAGGACATTACTGTATTTAAGGCTGGCATTAATTGCCTTAATTTGGAGCGATGGCGTTACTTTCTCATGGAGTGAAGCTAATTTGACCTGTTTCCCTGCACTCTGTATGTGCGACTCTGATACTCCAGATGGATTGCTGTTTAGGATACTCTGCGGTCTTGCGAATCCATCCCATTTTCAAAAGGAGCCCAATGCTTTCCCAGTACACCACCTACCTGCCTTGCACTCATAATTACATATAGTTATCTAGTGCATAATTGCTGGTGTCTCCTCCTCCTGTGTTTCTTCGTCACCCAGGGCGATTGGTCACGTGCTGTCCTGTCATAAAGCTAGAGCAGGATGTCATCTGACATGAGGGACAATCAGTTGCCTAGCAAGCACTAAGATGCATTTATCATGGTATTGAAATGGGTTGCAGGGTACACAGGGCGCCCAGCTGAAGACCTAGATGATGAGATTAATGAAAATGGTGCATTATTTGAGACTTGTGCATCTGTTTGAAGATGCGGTTAATCACAATGTTCTCAACTTCTCTATAACTTAACTGATAGGGATGTACTAAGCTGAAGATGTTAAGATGTCGTTCATAGTTATGATTCCCACTAACTTGTAGCGTAAACCTTCCTCCCTGAACTAATCGGATCACTTAATTGCTATTGGCGTATCATGACCTAAAAGCATTGCACTGAGAAGGTGACGCCGTCACTTGGCTGGCAATCGCACCTTTTTATCTAGGTACTGATGTAGGTGCTAGAGTTGTGTAGAGAGTGGTAGCAAATGGGCATAGGATTGAGAGATGTACACCAGGTTGCACATGAAAACTGATATTTGAATTTTTAGTAAGCTGTGGATTTTCCCAATATTACTGACATCATAGTACTTATTATCAAGGCTTAGAAAATCTGTTTTTTATTGCTGTGCATACATTAGAAAATATTCAAGTTCTAAAGGACTAACAGTGGACTTTTCCATCTGCAGAATATACTGAATGACCAGAGGTGGCAGTGTTGCGGAAGAGAATTTGTCTGCGTTGCTGAGACCGCCCCCCCCCCAAAAAAAAGATGCCATTCCTCAACACTCTGCCTTCCTTCATCAATTTACATGGTAAGTCAAACTCACGTTGAATTCTTTTTCTTGTCATTAAATAAGTTCATAGCATCTGAGGGCCCGGAGTACCTTTTTAGTGGGGGTTTTGCCATGATTCTGTTTCTGTCAAGACTGTAGCAAAATGGATGACGTTACGGTGATCATCATATTTTTATCAAAGACTTTGTCTCCAAAGCTGACAAAGCCTGACTTAGATTCCTGTGCTAACAATGTGTCATCAGAGGACATTACTGTATTTAAGGCTGGCATTAATTGCCTTAATTTGGAGCGATGGCGTTACTTTCTCATGGAGTGAAGCTAATTTGACCTGTTTCCCTGCACTCTGTATGTGCGACTCTGATACTCCAGATGGATTGCTGTTTAGGATACTCTGCGGTCTTGCGAATCCATCCCATTTTCAAAAGGAGCCCAATGCTTTCCCAGTACACCACCTACCTGCCTTGCACTCATAATTACATATAGTTATCTAGTGCATAATTGCTGGTGTCTCCTCCTCCTGTGTTTCTTCGTCACCCAGGGCGATTGGTCACGTGCTGTCCTGTCATAAAGCTAGAGCAGGATGTCATCTGACATGAGGGACAATCAGTTGCCTAGCAAGCACTAAGATGCATTTATCATGGTATTGAAATGGGTTGCAGGGTACACAGGGCGCCCAGCTGAAGACCTAGATGATGAGATTAATGAAAATGGTGCATTATTTGAGACTTGTGCATCTGTTTGAAGATGCGGTTAATCACAATGTTCTCAACTTCTCTATAACTTAACTGATAGGGATGTACTAAGCTGAAGATGTTAAGATGTCGTTCATAGTTATGATTCCCACTAACTTGTAGCGTAAACCTTCCTCCCTGAACTAATCGAATCACTTAATTGCTATTGGCGTATCATGACCTAAAAGCATTGCACTGAGAAGGTGACGCCGTCACTTGGCTGGCAATCGCACCTTTTTATCTAGGTACTGATGTAGGTGCTAGAGTTGTGTAGAGAGTGGTAGCAAATGGGCATAGGATTGAGAGATGTACACCAGGTTGCACATGAAAACTGATATTTGAATTTTTAGTAAGCTGTGGATTTTCCCAATATTACTGACATCATAGTACTTATTATCAAGGCTTAGAAAATCTGTTTTTTATTGCTGTGCATACATTAGAAAATATTCAAGTTCTAAAGGACTAACAGTGGACTTTTCCATCTGCAGAATATACTGAATGACCAGAGGTGGCAGTGTTGCGGAAGAGAATTTGTCTGCGTTGCTGAGACCGCCCCCCCCCCCCCCCAAAAAAAAAGATGCCATTCCTCAGCACTCTGCCTTCCTTCATCAATTTACATGGTAAGTCAAACTCACGTTGAATTCTTTTTCTTGTCATTAAATAAGTTCATAGCATCTTAGGGCCCGGAGTACCTTTTTAGTGGGGGTTTTGCCATGATTCTGTTTCTGTCAAGACTGTAGCAAAATGGATGACGTTACGGTGATCATCATATTTTTATCAAAGACTTTGTCTCCAAAGCTGACAAAGCCTGACTTAGATTCCTGTGCTAACAATGTGTCATCAGAGGACATTACTGTATTTAAGGCTGGCATTAATTGCCTTAATTTGGAGCGATGGCGTTACTTTCTCATGGAGTGAAGCTAATTTGACCTGTTTCCCTGCACTCTGTATGTGCGACTCTGATACTCCAGATGGATTGCTGTTTAGGATACTCTGCGGTCTTGCGAATCCATCCCATTTTCAAAAGGAGCCCAATGCTTTCCCAGTACACCACCTACCTGCCTTGCACTCATAATTACATATAGTTATCTAGTGCATAATTGCTGGTGTCTCCTCCTCCTGTGTTTCTTCGTCACCCAGGGCGATTGGTCACGTGCTGTCCTGTCATAAAGCTAGAGCAGGATGTCATCTGACATGAGGGACAATCAGTTGCCTAGCAAGCACTAAGATGCATTTATCATGGTATTGAAATGGGTTGCAGGGTACACAGGGCGCCCAGCTGAAGACCTAGATGATGAGATTAATGAAAATGGTGCATTATTTGAGACTTGTGCATCTGTTTGAAGATGCGGTTAATCACAATGTTCTCAACTTCTCTATAACTTAACTGATAGGGATGTACTAAGCTGAAGATGTTAAGATGTCGTTCATAGTTATGATTCCCACTAACTTGTAGCGTAAACCTTCCTCCCTGAACTAATCGGATCACTTAATTGCTATTGGCGTATCATGACCTAAAAGCATTGCACTGAGAAGGTGACGCCGTCACTTGGCTGGCAATCGCACCTTTTTATCTAGGTACTGATGTAGGTGCTAGAGTTGTGTAGAGAGTGGTAGCAAATGGGCATAGGATTGAGAGATGTACACCAGGTTGCACATGAAAACTGATATTTGAATTTTTAGTAAGCTGTGGATTTTCCCAATATTACTGACATCATAGTACTTATTATCAAGGCTTAGAAAATCTGTTTTTTATTGCTGTGCATACATTAGAAAATATTCAAGTTCTAAAGGACTAACAGTGGACTTTTCCATCTGCAGAATATACTGAATGACCAGAGGTGGCAGTGTTGCGGAAGAGAATTTGTCTGCGTTGCTGAGACCGCCCCCCCCCCCAAAAAAAAGATGCCATTCCTCAACACTCTGCCTTCCTTCATCAATTTACATGGTAAGTCAAACTCACGTTGAATTCTTTTTCTTGTCATTAAATAAGTTCATAGCATCTGAGGGCCCGGAGTACCTTTTTAGTGGGGGTTTTGCCATGATTCTGTTTCTGTCAAGACTGTAGCAAAATGGATGACGTTACGGTGATCATCATATTTTTATCAAAGACTTTGTCTCCAAAGCTGACAAAGCCTGACTTAGATTCCTGTGCTAACAATGTGTCATCAGAGGACATTACTGTATTTAAGGCTGGCATTAATTGCCTTAATTTGGAGCGATGGCGTTACTTTCTCATGGAGTGAAGCTAATTTGACCTGTTTCCCTGCACTCTGTATGTGCGACTCTGATACTCCAGATGGATTGCTGTTTAGGATACTCTGCGGTCTTGCGAATCCATCCCATTTTCAAAAGGAGCCCAATGCTTTCCCAGTACACCACCTACCTGCCTTGCACTCATAATTACATATAGTTATCTAGTGCATAATTGCTGGTGTCTCCTCCTCCTGTGTTTCTTCGTCACCCAGGGCGATTGGTCACGTGCTGTCCTGTCATAAAGCTAGAGCAGGATTTCATCTGACATGAGGGACAATCAGTTGCCTAGCAAGCACTAAGATGCATTTATCATGGTATTGAAATGGGTTGCAGGGTACACAGGGCGCCCAGCTGAAGACCTAGATGATGAGATTAATGAAAATGGTGCATTATTTGAGACTTGTGCATCTGTTTGAAGATGCGGTTAATCACAATGTTCTCAACTTCTCTATAACTTAACTGATAGGGATGTACTAAGCTGAAGATGTTAAGATGTCGTTCATAGTTATGATTCCCACTAACTTGTAGCGTAAACCTTCCTCCCTGAACTAATCGGATCACTTAATTGCTATTGGCGTATCATGACCTAAAAGCATTGCACTGAGAAGGTGACGCCGTCACTTGGCTGGCAATCGCACCTTTTTATCTAGGTACTGATGTAGGTGCTAGAGTTGTGTAGAGAGTGGTAGCAAATGGGCATAGGATTGAGAGATGTACACCAGGTTGCACATGAAAACTGATATTTGAATTTTTAGTAAGCTGTGGATTTTCCCAATATTACTGACATCATAGTACTTATTATCAAGGCTTAGAAAATCTGTTTTTTATTGCTGTGCATACATTAGAAAATATTCAAGTTCTAAAGGACTAACAGTGGACTTTTCCATCTGCAGAATATACTGAATGACCAGAGGTGGCAGTGTTGCGGAAGAGAATTTGTCTGCGTTGCTGAGACCGCCCCCCCCCCCCCCCCCCCCCCAAAAAAGATGCCATTCCTCAGCACTCTGCCTTCCTTCATCAATTTACATGGTAAGTCAAACTCACATTGAATTCTTTTTCTTGTCATTAAATAAGTTCATAGCATCTGAGGGCCCGGAGTACCTTTTTAGTGGGGGTTTTGCCATGATTCTGTTTCTGTCAAGACTGTAGCAAAATGGATGACGTTACGGTGATCATCATATTTTTATCAAAGACTTTGTCTCCAAAGCTGACAAAGCCTGACTTAGATTCCTGTGCTAACAATGTGTCATCAGAGGACATTACTGTATTTAAGGCTGGCATTAATTGCCTTAATTTGGAGCGATGGCGTTACTTTCTCATGGAGTGAAGCTAATTTGACCTGTTTCCCTGCACTCTGTATGTGCGACTCTGATACTCCAGATGGATTGCTGTTTAGGATACTCTGCGGTCTTGCGAATCCATCCCATTTTCAAAAGGAGCCCAATGCTTTCCCAGTACACCACCTACCTGCCTTGCACTCATAATTACATATAGTTATCTAGTGCATAATTGCTGGTGTCTCCTCCTCCTGTGTTTCTTCGTCACCCAGGGCGATTGGTCACGTGCTGTCCTGTCATAAAGCTAGAGCAGGATTTCATCTGACATGAGGGACAATCAGTTGCCTAGCAAGCACTAAGATGCATTTATCATGGTATTGAAATGGGTTGCAGGGTACACAGGGCGCCCAGCTGAAGACCTAGATGATGAGATTAATGAAAATGGTGCATTATTTGAGACTTGTGCATCTGTTTGAAGATGCGGTTAATCACAATGTTCTCAACTTCTCTATAACTTAACTGATAGGGATGTACTAAGCTGAAGATGTTAAGATGTCGTTCATAGTTATGATTCCCACTAACTTGTAGCGTAAACCTTCCTCCCTGAACTAATCGGATCACTTAATTGCTATTGGCGTATCATGACCTAAAAGCATTGCACTGAGAAGGTGACGCCGTCACTTGGCTGGCAATCGCACCTTTTTATCTAGGTACTGATGTAGGTGCTAGAGTTGTGTAGAGAGTGGTAGCAAATGGGCATAGGATTGAGAGATGTACACCAGGTTGCACATGAAAACTGATATTTGAATTTTTAGTAAGCTGTGGATTTTCCCAATATTACTGACATCATAGTACTTATTATCAAGGCTTAGAAAATCTGTTTTTTATTGCTGTGCATACATTAGAAAATATTCAAGTTCTAAAGGACTAACAGTGGACTTTTCCATCTGCAGAATATACTGAATGACCAGAGGTGGCAGTGTTGCGGAAGAGAATTTGTCTGCGTTGCTGAGACCGCCCCCCCCCCCCCAAAAAAAAAGATGCCATTCCTCAGCACTCTGCCTTCCTTCATCAATTTACATGGTAAGTCAAACTCACGTTGAATTCTTTTTCTTGTCATTAAATAAGTTCATAGCATCTTAGGGCCCGGAGTACCTTTTTAGTGGGGGTTTTGCCATGATTCTGTTTCTGTCAAGACTGTAGCAAAATGGATGACGTTACGGTGATCATCATATTTTTATCAAAGACTTTGTCTCCAAAGCTGACAAAGCCTGACTTAGATTCCTGTGCTAACAATGTGTCATCAGAGGACATTACTGTATTTAAGGCTGGCATTAATTGCCTTAATTTGGAGCGATGGCGTTACTTTCTCATGGAGTGAAGCTAATTTGACCTGTTTCCCTGCACTTTGTATGTGCGACTCTGATACTCCAGATGGATTGCTGTTTAGGATACTCTGCGGTCTTGCGAATCCATCCCATTTTCAAAAGGAGCCCAATGCTTTCCCAGTACACCACCTACCTGCCTTGCACTCATAATTACATATAGTTATCTAGTGCATAATTGCTGGTGTCTCCTCCTCCTGTGTTTCTTCGTCACCCAGGGCGATTGGTCACGTGCTGTCCTGTCATAAAGCTAGAGCAGGATGTCATCTGACATGAGGGACAATCAGTTGCCTAGCAAGCACTAAGATGCATTTATCATGGTATTGAAATGGGTTGCAGGGTACACAGGGCGCCCAGCTGAAGACCTAGATGATGAGATTAATGAAAATGGTGCATTATTTGAGACTTGTGCATCTGTTTGAAGATGCGGTTAATCACAATGTTCTCAACTTCTCTATAACTTAACTGATAGGGATGTACTAAGCTGAAGATGTTAAGATGTCGTTCATAGTTATGATTCCCACTAACTTGTAGCGTAAACCTTCCTCCCTGAACTAATCGAATCACTTAATTGCTATTGGCGTATCATGACCTAAAAGCATTGCACTGAGAAGGTGACGCCGTCACTTGGCTGGCAATCGCACCTTTTTATCTAGGTACTGATGTAGGTGCTAGAGTTGTGTAGAGAGTGGTAGCAAATGGGCATAGGATTGAGAGATGTACACCAGGTTGCACATGAAAACTGATATTTGAATTTTTAGTAAGCTGTGGATTTTCCCAATATTACTGACATCATAGTACTTATTATCAAGGCTTAGAAAATCTGTTTTTTATTGCTGTGCATACATTAGAAAATATTCAAGTTCTAAAGGACTAACAGTGGACTTTTCCATCTGCAGAATATACTGAATGACCAGAGGTGGCAGTGTTGCGGAAGAGAATTTGTCTGCGTTGCTGAGACCGCCCCCCCCCCAAAAAAAAGATGCCATTCCTCAACACTCTGCCTTCCTTCATCAATTTACATGGTAAGTCAAACTCACGTTGAATTCTTTTTCTTGTCATTAAATAAGTTCATAGCATCTGAGGGCCCGGAGTACCTTTTTAGTGGGGGTTTTGCCATGATTCTGTTTCTGTCAAGACTGTAGCAAAATGGATGACGTTACGGTGATCATCATATTTTTATCAAAGACTTTGTCTCCAAAGCTGACAAAGCCTGACTTAGATTCCTGTGCTAACAATGTGTCATCAGAGGACATTACTGTATTTAAGGCTGGCATTAATTGCCTTAATTTGGAGCGATGGCGTTACTTTCTCATGGAGTGAAGCTAATTTGACCTGTTTCCCTGCACTCTGTATGTGCGACTCTGATACTCCAGATGGATTGCTGTTTAGGATACTCTGCGGTCTTGCGAATCCATCCCATTTTCAAAAGGAGCCCAATGCTTTCCCAGTACACCACCTACCTGCCTTGCACTCATAATTACATATAGTTATCTAGTGCATAATTGCTGGTGTCTCCTCCTCCTGTGTTTCTTCGTCACCCAGGGCGATTGGTCACGTGCTGTCCTGTCATAAAGCTAGAGCAGGATTTCATCTGACATGAGGGACAATCAGTTGCCTAGCAAGCACTAAGATGCATTTATCATGGTATTGAAATGGGTTGCAGGGTACACAGGGCGCCCAGCTGAAGACCTAGATGATGAGATTAATGAAAATGGTGCATTATTTGAGACTTGTGCATCTGTTTGAAGATGCGGTTAATCACAATGTTCTCAACTTCTCTATAACTTAACTGATAGGGATGTACTAAGCTGAAGATGTTAAGATGTCGTTCATAGTTATGATTCCCACTAACTTGTAGCGTAAACCTTCCTCCCTGAACTAATCGGATCACTTAATTGCTATTGGCGTATCATGACCTAAAAGCATTGCACTGAGAAGGTGACGCCGTCACTTGGCTGGCAATCGCACCTTTTTATCTAGGTACTGATGTAGGTGCTAGAGTTGTGTAGAGAGTGGTAGCAAATGGGCATAGGATTGAGAGATGTACACCAGGTTGCACATGAAAACTGATATTTGAATTTTTAGTAAGCTGTGGATTTTCCCAATATTACTGACATCATAGTACTTATTATCAAGGCTTAGAAAATCTGTTTTTTATTGCTGTGCATACATTAGAAAATATTCAAGTTCTAAAGGACTAACAGTGGACTTTTCCATCTGCAGAATATACTGAATGACCAGAGGTGGCAGTGTTGCGGAAGAGAATTTGTCTGCGTTGCTGAGACCGCCCCCCCCACCCCCCCAAAAAAGATGCCATTCCTCAGCACTCTGCCTTCCTTCATCAATTTACATGGTAAGTCAAACTCACATTGAATTCTTTTTCTTGTCATTAAATAAGTTCATAGCATCTGAGGGCCCGGAGTACCTTTTTAGTGGGGGTTTTGCCATGATTCTGTTTCTGTCAAGACTGTAGCAAAATGGATGACGTTACGGTGATCATCATATTTTTATCAAAGACTTTGTCTCCAAAGCTGACAAAGCCTGACTTAGATTCCTGTGCTAACAATGTGTCATCAGAGGACATTACTGTATTTAAGGCTGGCATTAATTGCCTTAATTTGGAGCGATGGCGTTACTTTCTCATGGAGTGAAGCTAATTTGACCTGTTTCCCTGCACTCTGTATGTGCGACTCTGATACTCCAGATGGATTGCTGTTTAGGATACTCTGCGGTCTTGCGAATCCATCCCATTTTCAAAAGGAGCCCAATGCTTTCCCAGTACACCACCTACCTGCCTTGCACTCATAATTACATATAGTTATCTAGTGCATAATTGCTGGTGTCTCCTCCTCCTGTGTTTCTTCGTCACCCAGGGCGATTGGTCACGTGCTGTCCTGTCATAAAGCTAGAGCAGGATTTCATCTGACATGAGGGACAATCAGTTGCCTAGCAAGCACTAAGATGCATTTATCATGGTATTGAAATGGGTTGCAGGGTACACAGGGCGCCCAGCTGAAGACCTAGATGATGAGATTAATGAAAATGGTGCATTATTTGAGACTTGTGCATCTGTTTGAAGATGCGGTTAATCACAATGTTCTCAACTTCTCTATAACTTAACTGATAGGGATGTACTAAGCTGAAGATGTTAAGATGTCGTTCATAGTTATGATTCCCACTAACTTGTAGCGTAAACCTTCCTCCCTGAACTAATCGAATCACTTAATTGCTATTGGCGTATCATGACCTAAAAGCATTGCACTGAGAAGGTGACGCCGTCACTTGGCTGGCAATCGCACCTTTTTATCTAGGTACTGATGTAGGTGCTAGAGTTGTGTAGAGAGTGGTAGCAAATGGGCATAGGATTGAGAGATGTACACCAGGTTGCACATGAAAACTGATATTTGAATTTTTAGTAAGCTGTGGATTTTCCCAATATTACTGACATCATAGTACTTATTATCAAGGCTTAGAAAATCTGTTTTTTATTGCTGTGCATACATTAGAAAATATTCAAGTTCTAAAGGACTAACAGTGGACTTTTCCATCTGCAGAATATACTGAATGACCAGAGGTGGCAGTGTTGCGGAAGAGAATTTGTCTGCGTTGCTGAGACCGCCCCCCCCCCCCCAAAAAAAAAGATGCCATTCCTCAGCACTCTGCCTTCCTTCATCAATTTACATGGTAAGTCAAACTCACGTTGAATTCTTTTTCTTGTCATTAAATAAGTTCATAGCATCTTAGGGCCCGGAGTACCTTTTTAGTGGGGGTTTTGCCATGATTCTGTTTCTGTCAAGACTGTAGCAAAATGGATGACGTTACGGTGATCATCATATTTTTATCAAAGACTTTGTCTCCAAAGCTGACAAAGCCTGACTTAGATTCCTGTGCTAACAATGTGTCATCAGAGGACATTACTGTATTTAAGGCTGGCATTAATTGCCTTAATTTGGAGCGATGGCGTTACTTTCTCATGGAGTGAAGCTAATTTGACCTGTTTCCCTGCACTTTGTATGTGCGACTCTGATACTCCAGATGGATTGCTGTTTAGGATACTCTGCGGTCTTGCGAATCCATCCCATTTTCAAAAGGAGCCCAATGCTTTCCCAGTACACCACCTACCTGCCTTGCACTCATAATTACATATAGTTATCTAGTGCATAATTGCTGGTGTCTCCTCCTCCTGTGTTTCTTCGTCACCCAGGGCGATTGGTCACGTGCTGTCCTGTCATAAAGCTAGAGCAGGATGTCATCTGACATGAGGGACAATCAGTTGCCTAGCAAGCACTAAGATGCATTTATCATGGTATTGAAATGGGTTGCAGGGTACACAGGGCGCCCAGCTGAAGACCTAGATGATGAGATTAATGAAAATGGTGCATTATTTGAGACTTGTGCATCTGTTTGAAGATGCGGTTAATCACAATGTTCTCAACTTCTCTATAACTTAACTGATAGGGATGTACTAAGCTGAAGATGTTAAGATGTCGTTCATAGTTATGATTCCCACTAACTTGTAGCGTAAACCTTCCTCCCTGAACTAATCGGATCACTTAATTGCTATTGGCGTATCATGACCTAAAAGCATTGCACTGAGAAGGTGACGCCGTCACTTGGCTGGCAATCGCACCTTTTTATCTAGGTACTGATGTAGGTGCTAGAGTTGTGTAGAGAGTGGTAGCAAATGGGCATAGGATTGAGAGATGTACACCAGGTTGCACATGAAAACTGATATTTGAATTTTTAGTAAGCTGTGGATTTTCCCAATATTACTGACATCATAGTACTTATTATCAAGGCTTAGAAAATCTGTTTTTTATTGCTGTGCATACATTAGAAAATATTCAAGTTCTAAAGGACTAACAGTGGACTTTTCCATCTGCAGAATATACTGAATGACCAGAGGTGGCAGTGTTGCGGAAGAGAATTTGTCTGCGTTGCTGAGACCGCGCCCCCCCCAAAAAAAAGATGCCATTCCTCAACACTCTGCCTTCCTTCATCAATTTACATGGTAAGTCAAACTCACGTTGAATTCTTTTTCTTGTCATTAAATAAGTTCATAGCATCTGAGGGCCCGGAGTACCTTTTTAGTGGGGGTTTTGCCATGATTCTGTTTCTGTCAAGACTGTAGCAAAATGGATGACGTTACGGTGATCATCATATTTTTATCAAAGACTTTGTCTCCAAAGCTGACAAAGCCTGACTTAGATTCCTGTGCTAACAATGTGTCATCAGAGGACATTACTGTATTTAAGGCTGGCATTAATTGCCTTAATTTGGAGCGATGGCGTTACTTTCTCATGGAGTGAAGCTAATTTGACCTGTTTCCCTGCACTCTGTATGTGCGACTCTGATACTCCAGATGGATTGCTGTTTAGGATACTCTGCGGTCTTGCGAATCCATCCCATTTTCAAAAGGAGCCCAATGCTTTCCCAGTACACCACCTACCTGCCTTGCACTCATAATTACATATAGTTATCTAGTGCATAATTGCTGGTGTCTCCTCCTCCTGTGTTTCTTCGTCACCCAGGGCGATTGGTCACGTGCTGTCCTGTCATAAAGCTAGAGCAGGATTTCATCTGACATGAGGGACAATCAGTTGCCTAGCAAGCACTAAGATGCATTTATCATGGTATTGAAATGGGTTGCAGGGTACACAGGGCGCCCAGCTGAAGACCTAGATGATGAGATTAATGAAAATGGTGCATTATTTGAGACTTGTGCATCTGTTTGAAGATGCGGTTAATCACAATGTTCTCAACTTCTCTATAACTTAACTGATAGGGATGTACTAAGCTGAAGATGTTAAGATGTCGTTCATAGTTATGATTCCCACTAACTTGTAGCGTAAACCTTCCTCCCTGAACTAATCGGATCACTTAATTGCTATTGGCGTATCATGACCTAAAAGCATTGCACTGAGAAGGTGACGCCGTCACTTGGCTGGCAATCGCACCTTTTTATCTAGGTACTGATGTAGGTGCTAGAGTTGTGTAGAGAGTGGTAGCAAATGGGCATAGGATTGAGAGATGTACACCAGGTTGCACATGAAAACTGATATTTGAATTTTTAGTAAGCTGTGGATTTTCCCAATATTACTGACATCATAGTACTTATTATCAAGGCTTAGAAAATCTGTTTTTTATTGCTGTGCATACATTAGAAAATATTCAAGTTCTAAAGGACTAACAGTGGACTTTTCCATCTGCAGAATATACTGAATGACCAGAGGTGGCAGTGTTGCGGAAGAGAATTTGTCTGCGTTGCTGAGACCGCCCCCCCCCCCCAAAAAAGATGCCATTCCTCAGCACTCTGCCTTCCTTCATCAATTTACATGGTAAGTCAAACTCACATTGAATTCTTTTTCTTGTCATTAAATAAGTTCATAGCATCTGAGGGCCCGGAGTACCTTTTTAGTGGGGGTTTTGCCATGATTCTGTTTCTGTCAAGACTGTAGCAAAATGGATGACGTTACGGTGATCATCATATTTTTATCAAAGACTTTGTCTCCAAAGCTGACAAAGCCTGACTTAGATTCCTGTGCTAACAATGTGTCATCAGAGGACATTACTGTATTTAAGGCTGGCATTAATTGCCTTAATTTGGAGCGATGGCGTTACTTTCTCATGGAGTGAAGCTAATTTGACCTGTTTCCCTGCACTCTGTATGTGCGACTCTGATACTCCAGATGGATTGCTGTTTAGGATACTCTGCGGTCTTGCGAATCCATCCCATTTTCAAAAGGAGCCCAATGCTTTCCCAGTACACCACCTACCTGCCTTGCACTCATAATTACATATAGTTATCTAGTGCATAATTGCTGGTGTCTCCTCCTCCTGTGTTTCTTCGTCACCCAGGGCGATTGGTCACGTGCTGTCCTGTCATAAAGCTAGAGCAGGATTTCATCTGACATGAGGGACAATCAGTTGCCTAGCAAGCACTAAGATGCATTTATCATGGTATTGAAATGGGTTGCAGGGTACACAGGGCGCCCAGCTGAAGACCTAGATGATGAGATTAATGAAAATGGTGCATTATTTGAGACTTGTGCATCTGTTTGAAGATGCGGTTAATCACAATGTTCTCAACTTCTCTATAACTTAACTGATAGGGATGTACTAAGCTGAAGATGTTAAGATGTCGTTCATAGTTATGATTCCCACTAACTTGTAGCGTAAACCTTCCTCCCTGAACTAATCGGATCACTTAATTGCTATTGGCGTATCATGACCTAAAAGCATTGCACTGAGAAGGTGACGCCGTCACTTGGCTGGCAATCGCACCTTTTTATCTAGGTACTGATGTAGGTGCTAGAGTTGTGTAGAGAGTGGTAGCAAATGGGCATAGGATTGAGAGATGTACACCAGGTTGCACATGAAAACCTGATATTTGAATTTTTAGTAAGCTGTGGATTTTCCCAATATTACTGACATCATAGTACTTATTATCAAGGCTTAGAAAATCTGTTTTTTATTGCTGTGCATACATTAGAAAATATTCAAGTTCTAAAGGACTAACAGTGGACTTTTCCATCTGCAGAATATACTGAATGACCAGAGGTGGCAGTGTTGCGGAAGAGAATTTGTCTGCGTTGCTGAGACCGCCCCCCCCCCCCCCCCCAAAAAAAGATGCCATTCCTCAGCACTCTGCCTTCCTTCATCAATTTACATGGTAAGTCAAACTCACATTGAATTCTTTTTCTTGTCATTAAATAAGTTCATAGCATCTGAGGGCCCGGAGTACCTTTTTAGTGGGGGTTTTGCCATGATTCTGTTTCTGTCAAGACTGTAGCAAAATGGATGACGTTACGGTGATCATCATATTTTTATCAAAGACTTTGTCTCCAAAGCTGACAAAGCCTGACTTAGATTCCTGTGCTAACAATGTGTCATCAGAGGACATTACTGTATTTAAGGCTGGCATTAATTGCCTTAATTTGGAGCGATGGCGTTACTTTCTCATGGAGTGAAGCTAATTTGACCTGTTTCCCTGCACTTTGTATGTGCGACTCTGATACTCCAGATGGATTGCTGTTTAGGATACTCTGCGGTCTTGCGAATCCATCCCATTTTCAAAAGGAGCCCAATGCTTTCCCAGTACACCACCTACCTGCCTTGCACTCATAATTACATATAGTTATCTAGTGCATAATTGCTGGTGTCTCCTCCTCCTGTGTTTCTTCGTCACCCAGGGCGATTGGTCACGTGCTGTCCTGTCATAAAGCTAGAGCAGGATGTCATCTGACATGAGGGACAATCAGTTGCCTAGCAAGCACTAAGATGCATTTATCATGGTATTGAAATGGGTTGCAGGGTACACAGGGCGCCCAGCTGAAGACCTAGATGATGAGATTAATGAAAATGGTGCATTATTTGAGACTTGTGCATCTGTTTGAAGATGCGGTTAATCACAATGTTCTCAACTTCTCTATAACTTAACTGATAGGGATGTACTAAGCTGAAGATGTTAAGATGTCGTTCATAGTTATGATTCCCACTAACTTGTAGCGTAAACCTTCCTCCCTGAACTAATCGAATCACTTAATTGCTATTGGCGTATCATGACCTAAAAGCATTGCACTGAGAAGGTGACGCCGTCACTTGGCTGGCAATCGCACCTTTTTATCTAGGTACTGATGTAGGTGCTAGAGTTGTGTAGAGAGTGGTAGCAAATGGGCATAGGATTGAGAGATGTACACCAGGTTGCACATGAAAACTGATATTTGAATTTTTAGTAAGCTGTGGATTTTCCCAATATTACTGACATCATAGTACTTATTATCAAGGCTTAGAAAATCTGTTTTTTATTGCTGTGCATACATTAGAAAATATTCAAGTTCTAAAGGACTAACAGTGGACTTTTCCATCTGCAGAATATACTGAATGACCAGAGGTGGCAGTGTTGCGGAAGAGAATTTGTCTGCGTTGCTGAGACCGCCCCCCCCCCCCAAAAAAAAAGATGCCATTCCTCAGCACTCTGCCTTCCTTCATCAATTTACATGGTAAGTCAAACTCACGTTGAATTCTTTTTCTTGTCATTAAATAAGTTCATAGCATCTGAGGGCCCGGAGTACCTTTTTAGTGGGGGTTTTGCCATGATTCTGTTTCTGTCAAGACTGTAGCAAAATGGATGACGTTACGGTGATCATCATATTTTTATCAAAGACTTTGTCTCCAAAGCTGACAAAGCCTGACTTAGATTCCTGTGCTAACAATGTGTCATCAGAGGACATTACTGTATTTAAGGCTGGCATTAATTGCCTTAATTTGGAGCGATGGCGTTACTTTCTCATGGAGTGAAGCTAATTTGACCTGTTTCCCTGCACTCTGTATGTGCGACTCTGATACTCCAGATGGATTGCTGTTTAGGATACTCTGCGGTCTTGCGAATCCATCCCATTTTCAAAAGGAGCCCAATGCTTTCCCAGTACACCACCTACCTGCCTTGCACTCATAATTACATATAGTTATCTAGTGCATAATTGCTGGTGTCTCCTCCTCCTGTGTTTCTTCGTCACCCAGGGCGATTGGTCACGTGCTGTCCTGTCATAAAGCTAGAGCAGGATTTCATCTGACATGAGGGACAATCAGTTGCCTAGCAAGCACTAAGATGCATTTATCATGGTATTGAAATGGGTTGCAGGGTACACAGGGCGCCCAGCTGAAGACCTAGATGATGAGATTAATGAAAATGGTGCATTATTTGAGACTTGTGCATCTGTTTGAAGATGCGGTTAATCACAATGTTCTCAACTTCTCTATTACTTAACTGATAGGGATGTACTAAGCTGAAGATGTTAAGATGTCGTTCATAGTTATGATTCCCACTAATTTGTAGCGTAAACCTTCCTCCCTGAACTAATCGAATCACTTAATTGCTATTGGCGTATCATGACCTAAAAGCATTGCACTGAGAAGGTGACGCCGTCACTTGGCTGGCAATCGCACCTTTTTATCTAGGTACTGATGTAGGTGCTAGAGTTGTGTAGAGAGTGGTAGCAAATGAGCATAGGATTGAGAGATGTACACCAGGTTGCACATGAAAACTGATATTTGAATTTTTAGTAAGCTGTGGATTTTCCCAATATTACTGACATCATAGTACTTATTATCAAGGCTTAGAAAATCTGTTTTTTATTGCTGTGCATACATTAGAAAATATTCAAGTTCTAAAGGACTAACAGTGGACTTTTCCATCTGCAGAATATACTGAATGACCAGAGGTGGCAGTGTTGCGGAAGAGAATTTGTCTGCGTTGCTGAGACCGCCCCCCCCCCCCCAAAAAAAGATGCCATTCCTCAGCACTCTGCCTTCCTTCATCAATTTACATGGTAAGTCAAACTCACATTGAATTCTTTTTCTTGTCATTAAATAAGTTCATAGCATCTGAGGGCCCGGAGTACCTTTTTAGTGGGGGTTTTGCCATGATTCTGTTTCTGTCAAGACTGTAGCAAAATGGATGATGTTACGGTGATCATCATATTTTTATCAAAGACTTTGTCTCCAAAGCTGACAAAGCCTGACTTAGATTCCTGTGCTAACAATGTGTCATCAGAGGACATTACTGTATTTAAGGCTGGCATTAATTGCCTTAATTTGGAGCGATGGCGTTACTTTCTCATGGAGTGAAGCTAATTTGACCTGTTTCCCTGCACTCTGTATGTGCGACTCTGATACTCCAGATGGATTGCTGTTTAGGATACTCTGCGGTCTTGCGAATCCATCCCATTTTCAAAAGGAGCCCAATGCTTTCCCAGTACACCACCTAGCTGCCTTGCACTCATAATTACATATAGTTACCTAGTGCATAATTGCTGGTGTCTCCTCCTCCTGTGTTTCTTCGTCACCCAGGGCGATTGGTCACGTGCTGTCCTGACATAAAGCTAGAGCAGGATGTCATCTGACATGAGGGACAACCAGTTGCCTAGCAAGCACTAAGATGCATTTATCATGGTATTGAAATGGGTTGCAGGGTACACAGGGCGCCCAGCTGAAGACCTAGATGATGAGATTAATGAAAATGGTGCATTATTTGAGACTTGTGCATCTGTTTGAAGATGCGGTTAATCACAATGTTCTCAACTTCTCTATAACTTAACTGATAGGGATGTACTAAGCTGAAGATGTTAAGATGTCGTTCATAGTTATGATTCCCACTAACTTGTAGCGTAAACCTTCCTCCCTGAACTAATCGGATCACTTAATTGCTATTGGCGTATCATGACCTAAAAGCATTGCACTGAGAAGGTGACGCCGTCACTTGGCTGGCAATCGCACCTTTTTATCTAGGTACTGATGTAGGTACTAGAGTTGTGTAGAGAGTGGTAGCAAATGGGCATAGGATTGAGAGATGTACACCAGGTTGAACATGAAAACTGATATTTGAATTTTTAGTAAGCTGTGGATTTTCCCAATATTACTGACATCATAGTACTTATTATCAAGGCTTAGAAAATCTGTTTTTTATTGCTGTGCATACATTAGAAAATATTCAAGTTCTAAAGGACTAACAGTGGACTTTTCCATCTGCAGAATATACTGAATGACCAGAGGTGGCAGTGTTGCGGAAGATAATTTGTCTGCGTTGCTGAGACCGCCCCCCCCCCCCAAAAAAAAAGATGCCATTCCTCAGCACTCTGCCTTCCTTCATCAATTTACATGGTAAGTCAAACTCACGTTGAATTCTTTTTCTTGTCATTAAATAAGTTCATAGCATCTTAGGGCCCGGAGTACCTTTTTAGTGGGGGTTTTGCCATGATTCTGTTTCTGTCAAGACTGTAGCAAAATGGATGACGTTACGGTGATCATCATATTTTTATCAAAGACTTTGTCTCCAAAGCTGACAAAGCCTGACTTAGATTCCTGTGCTAACAATGTGTCATCAGAGGACATTACTGTATTTAAGGCTGGCATTAATTGCCTTAATTTGGAGCGATGGCGTTACTTTCTCATGGAGTGAAGCTAATTTGACCTGTTTCCCTGCACTCTGTATGTGCGACTCTGATACTCCAGATGGATTGCTGTTTAGGATACTCTGCGGTCTTGCGAATCCATCCCATTTTCAAAAGGAGCCCAATGCTTTCCCAGTACACCACCTACCTGCCTTGCACTCATAATTACATATAGTTATCTAGTGCATAATTGCTGGTGTCTCCTCCTCCTGTGTTTCTTCGTCACCCAGGGCGATTGGTCACGTGCTGTCCTGTCATAAAGCTAGAGCAGGATTTCATCTGACATGAGGGACAATCAGTTGCCTAGCAAGCACTAAGATGCATTTATCATGGTATTGAAATGGGTTGCAGGGTACACAGGGCGCCCAGCTGAAGACCTAGATGATGAGATTAATGAAAATGGTGCATTATTTGAGACTTGTGCATCTGTTTGAAGATGCGGTTAATCACAATGTTCTCAACTTCTCTATTACTTAACTGATAGGGATGTACTAAGCTGAAGATGTTAAGATGTCGTTCATAGTTATGATTCCCACTAACTTGTAGCGTAAACCTTCCTCCCTGAACTAATCGAATCACTTAATTGCTATTGGCGTATCATGACCTAAAAGCATTGCACTGAGAAGGTGACGCCGTCACTTGGCTGGCAATCGCACCTTTTTATCTAGGTACTGATGTAGGTGCTAGAGTTGTGTAGAGAGTGGTAGCAAATGGGCATAGGATTGAGAGATGTACACCAGGTTGCACATGAAAACTGATATTTGAATTTTTAGTAAGCTGTGGATTTTCCCAATATTACTGACATCATAGTACTTATTATCAAGGCTTAGAAAATCTGTTTTTTATTGCTGTGCATACATTAGAAAATATTCAAGTTCTAAAGGACTAACAGTGGACTTTTCCATCTGCAGAATATACTGAATGACCAGAGGTGGCAGTGTTGCGGAAGAGAATTTGTCTGCGTTGCTGAGACCGCCCCCCCCAAAAAAGATGCCATTCCTCAGCACTCTGCCTTCCTTCATCAATTTACATGGTAAGTCAAACTCACATTGAATTCTTTTTCTTGTCATTAAATAAGTTCATAGCATCTGAGGGCCCGGAGTACCTTTTTAGTGGGGGTTTTGCCATGATTCTGTTTCTGTCAAGACTGTAGCAAAATGGATGACGTTACGGTGATCATCATATTTTTATCAAAGACTTTGTCTCCAAAGCTGACAAAGCCTGACTTAGATTCCTGTGCTAACAATGTGTCATCAGAGGACATTACTGTATTTAAGGCTGGCATTAATTGCCTTAATTTGGAGCGATGGCGTTACTTTCTCATGGAGTGAAGCTAATTTGACCTGTTTCCCTGCACTCTGTATGTGCGACTCTGATACTCCAGATGGATTGCTGTTTAGGATACTCTGCGGTCTTGCGAATCCATCCCATTTTCAAAAGGAGCCCAATGCTTTCCCAGTACACCACCTACCTGCCTTGCACTCATAATTACATATAGTTATCTAGTGCATAATTGCTGGTGTCTCCTCCTCCTGTGTTTCTTCGTCACCCAGGGCGATTGGTCACGTGCTGTCCTGTCATAAAGCTAGAGCAGGATTTCATCTGACATGAGGGACAATCAGTTGCCTAGCAAGCACTAAGATGCATTTATCATGGTATTGAAATGGGTTGCAGGGTACACAGGGCGCCCAGCTGAAGACCTAGATGATGAGATTAATGAAAATGGTGCATTATTTGAGACTTGTGCATCTGTTTGAAGATGCGGTTAATCACAATGTTCTCAACTTCTCTATTACTTAACTGATAGGGATGTACTAAGCTGAAGATGTTAAGATGTCGTTCATAGTTATGATTCCCACTAATTTGTAGCGTAAACCTTCCTCCCTGAACTAATCGAATCACTTAATTGCTATTGGCGTATCATGACCTAAAAGCATTGCACTGAGAAGGTGACGCCGTCACTTGGCTGGCAATCGCACCTTTTTATCTAGGTACTGATGTAGGTGCTAGAGTTGTGTAGAGAGTGGTAGCAAATGGGCATAGGATTGAGAGATGTACACCAGGTTGCACATGAAAACTGATATTTGAATTTTTAGTAAGCTGTGGATTTTCCCAATATTACTGACATCATAGTACTTATTATCAAGGCTTAGAAAATCTGTTTTTTATTGCTGTGCATACATTAGAAAATATTCAAGTTCTAAAGGACTAACAGTGGACTTTTCCATCTGCAGAATATACTGAATGACCAGAGGTGGCAGTGTTGCGGAAGAGAATTTGTCTGCGTTGCTGAGACCGCCCCCCCCCCAAAAAAAAGATGCCATTCCTCAACACTCTGCCTTCCTTCATCAATTTACATGGTAAGTCAAACTCACGTTGAATTCTTTTTCTTGTCATTAAATAAGTTCATAGCATCTGAGGGCCCGGAGTACCTTTTTAGTGGGGGTTTTGCCATGATTCTGTTTCTGTCAAGACTGTAGCAAAATGGATGACGTTACGGTGATCATCATATTTTTATCAAAGACTTTGTCTCCAAAGCTGACAAAGCCTGACTTAGATTCCTGTGCTAACAATGTGTCATCAGAGGACATTACTGTATTTAAGGCTGGCATTAATTGCCTTAATTTGGAGCGATGGCGTTACTTTCTCATGGAGTGAAGCTAATTTGACCTGTTTCCCTGCACTCTGTATGTGCGACTCTGATACTCCAGATGGATTGCTGTTTAGGATACTCTGCGGTCTTGCGAATCCATCCCATTTTCAAAAGGAGCCCAATGCTTTCCCAGTACACCACCTACCTGCCTTGCACTCATAATTACATATAGTTATCTAGTGCATAATTGCTGGTGTCTCCTCCTCCTGTGTTTCTTCGTCACCCAGGGCGATTGGTCACGTGCTGTCCTGTCATAAAGCTAGAGCAGGATGTCATCTGACATGAGGGACAATCAGTTGCCTAGCAAGCACTAAGATGCATTTATCATGGTATTGAAATGGGTTGCAGGGTACACAGGGCGCCCAGCTGAAGACCTAGATGATGAGATTAATGAAAATGGTGCATTATTTGAGACTTGTGCATCTGTTTGAAGATGCGGTTAATCACAATGTTCTCAACTTCTCTATAACTTAACTGATAGGGATGTACTAAGCTGAAGATGTTAAGATGTCGTTCATAGTTATGATTCCCACTAACTTGTAGCGTAAACCTTCCTCCCTGAACTAATCGAATCACTTAATTGCTATTGGCGTATCATGACCTAAAAGCATTGCACTGAGAAGGTGACGCCGTCACTTGGCTGGCAATCGCACCTTTTTATCTAGGTACTGATGTAGGTGCTAGAGTTGTGTAGAGAGTGGTAGCAAATGGGCATAGGATTGAGAGATGTACACCAGGTTGCACATGAAAACTGATATTTGAATTTTTAGTAAGCTGTGGATTTTCCCAATATTACTGACATCATAGTACTTATTATCAAGGCTTAGAAAATCTGTTTTTTATTGCTGTGCATACATTAGAAAATATTCAAGTTCTAAAGGACTAACAGTGGACTTTTCCATCTGCAGAATATACTGAATGACCAGAGGTGGCAGTGTTGCGGAAGAGAATTTGTCTGCGTTGCTGAGACCGCCCCCCCCCCAAAAAAAAGATGCCATTCCTCAACACTCTGCCTTCCTTCATCAATTTACATGGTAAGTCAAACTCACGTTGAATTCTTTTTCTTGTCATTAAATAAGTTCATAGCATCTGAGGGCCCGGAGTACCTTTTTAGTGGGGGTTTTGCCATGATTCTGTTTCTGTCAAGACTGTAGCAAAATGGATGACGTTACGGTGATCATCATATTTTTATCAAAGACTTTGTCTCCAAAGCTGACAAAGCCTGACTTAGATTCCTGTGCTAACAATGTGTCATCAGAGGACATTACTGTATTTAAGGCTGGCATTAATTGCCTTAATTTGGAGCGATGGCGTTACTTTCTCATGGAGTGAAGCTAATTTGACCTGTTTCCCTGCACTCTGTATGTGCGACTCTGATACTCCAGATGGATTGCTGTTTAGGATACTCTGCGGTCTTGCGAATCCATCCCATTTTCAAAAGGAGCCCAATGCTTTCCCAGTACACCACCTACCTGCCTTGCACTCATAATTACATATAGTTATCTAGTGCATAATTGCTGGTGTCTCCTCCTCCTGTGTTTCTTCGTCACCCAGGGCGATTGGTCACGTGCTGTCCTGTCATAAAGCTAGAGCAGGATTTCATCTGACATGAGGGACAATCAGTTGCCTAGCAAGCACTAAGATGCATTTATCATGGTATTGAAATGGGTTGCAGGGTACACAGGGCGCCCAGCTGAAGACCTAGATGATGAGATTAATGAAAATGGTGCATTATTTGAGACTTGTGCATCTGTTTGAAGATGCGGTTAATCACAATGTTCTCAACTTCTCTATAACTTAACTGATAGGGATGTACTAAGCTGAAGATGTTAAGATGTCGTTCATAGTTATGATTCCCACTAACTTGTAGCGTAAACCTTCCTCCCTGAACTAATCGGATCACTTAATTGCTATTGGCGTATCATGACCTAAAAGCATTGCACTGAGAAGGTGACGCCGTCACTTGGCTGGCAATCGCACCTTTTTATCTAGGTACTGATGTAGGTGCTAGAGTTGTGTAGAGAGTGGTAGCAAATGGGCATAGGATTGAGAGATGTACACCAGGTTGCACATGAAAACTGATATTTGAATTTTTAGTAAGCTGTGGATTTTCCCAATATTACTGACATCATAGTACTTATTATCAAGGCTTAGAAAATCTGTTTTTTATTGCTGTGCATACATTAGAAAATATTCAAGTTCTAAAGGACTAACAGTGGACTTTTCCATCTGCAGAATATACTGAATGACCAGAGGTGGCAGTGTTGCGGAAGAGAATTTGTCTGCGTTGCTGAGACCGCCCCCCCCACCCCCCCAAAAAAGATGCCATTCCTCAGCACTCTGCCTTCCTTCATCAATTTACATGGTAAGTCAAACTCACATTGAATTCTTTTTCTTGTCATTAAATAAGTTCATAGCATCTGAGGGCCCGGAGTACCTTTTTAGTGGGGGTTTTGCCATGATTCTGTTTCTGTCAAGACTGTAGCAAAATGGATGACGTTACGGTGATCATCATATTTTTATCAAAGACTTTGTCTCCAAAGCTGACAAAGCCTGACTTAGATTCCTGTGCTAACAATGTGTCATCAGAGGACATTACTGTATTTAAGGCTGGCATTAATTGCCTTAATTTGGAGCGATGGCGTTACTTTCTCATGGAGTGAAGCTAATTTGACCTGTTTCCCTGCACTCTGTATGTGCGACTCTGATACTCCAGATGGATTGCTGTTTAGGATACTCTGCGGTCTTGCGAATCCATCCCATTTTCAAAAGGAGCCCAATGCTTTCCCAGTACACCACCTACCTGCCTTGCACTCATAATTACATATAGTTATCTAGTGCATAATTGCTGGTGTCTCCTCCTCCTGTGTTTCTTCGTCACCCAGGGCGATTGGTCACGTGCTGTCCTGTCATAAAGCTAGAGCAGGATTTCATCTGACATGAGGGACAATCAGTTGCCTAGCAAGCACTAAGATGCATTTATCATGGTATTGAAATGGGTTGCAGGGTACACAGGGCGCCCAGCTGAAGACCTAGATGATGAGATTAATGAAAATGGTGCATTATTTGAGACTTGTGCATCTGTTTGAAGATGCGGTTAATCACAATGTTCTCAACTTCTCTATAACTTAACTGATAGGGATGTACTAAGCTGAAGATGTTAAGATGTCGTTCATAGTTATGATTCCCACTAACTTGTAGCGTAAACCTTCCTCCCTGAACTAATCGAATCACTTAATTGCTATTGGCGTATCATGACCTAAAAGCATTGCACTGAGAAGGTGACGCCGTCACTTGGCTGGCAATCGCACCTTTTTATCTAGGTACTGATGTAGGTGCTAGAGTTGTGTAGAGAGTGGTAGCAAATGGGCATAGGATTGAGAGATGTACACCAGGTTGCACATGAAAACTGATATTTGAATTTTTAGTAAGCTGTGGATTTTCCCAATATTACTGACATCATAGTACTTATTATCAAGGCTTAGAAAATCTGTTTTTTATTGCTGTGCATACATTAGAAAATATTCAAGTTCTAAAGGACTAACAGTGGACTTTTCCATCTGCAGAATATACTGAATGACCAGAGGTGGCAGTGTTGCGGAAGAGAATTTGTCTGCGTTGCTGAGACCGCCCCCCCCCCCCCAAAAAAAAAGATGCCATTCCTCAGCACTCTGCCTTCCTTCATCAATTTACATGGTAAGTCAAACTCACGTTGAATTCTTTTTCTTGTCATTAAATAAGTTCATAGCATCTTAGGGCCCGGAGTACCTTTTTAGTGGGGGTTTTGCCATGATTCTGTTTCTGTCAAGACTGTAGCAAAATGGATGACGTTACGGTGATCATCATATTTTTATCAAAGACTTTGTCTCCAAAGCTGACAAAGCCTGACTTAGATTCCTGTGCTAACAATGTGTCATCAGAGGACATTACTGTATTTAAGGCTGGCATTAATTGCCTTAATTTGGAGCGATGGCGTTACTTTCTCATGGAGTGAAGCTAATTTGACCTGTTTCCCTGCACTTTGTATGTGCGACTCTGATACTCCAGATGGATTGCTGTTTAGGATACTCTGCGGTCTTGCGAATCCATCCCATTTTCAAAAGGAGCCCAATGCTTTCCCAGTACACCACCTACCTGCCTTGCACTCATAATTACATATAGTTATCTAGTGCATAATTGCTGGTGTCTCCTCCTCCTGTGTTTCTTCGTCACCCAGGGCGATTGGTCACGTGCTGTCCTGTCATAAAGCTAGAGCAGGATGTCATCTGACATGAGGGACAATCAGTTGCCTAGCAAGCACTAAGATGCATTTATCATGGTATTGAAATGGGTTGCAGGGTACACAGGGCGCCCAGCTGAAGACCTAGATGATGAGATTAATGAAAATGGTGCATTATTTGAGACTTGTGCATCTGTTTGAAGATGCGGTTAATCACAATGTTCTCAACTTCTCTATAACTTAACTGATAGGGATGTACTAAGCTGAAGATGTTAAGATGTCGTTCATAGTTATGATTCCCACTAACTTGTAGCGTAAACCTTCCTCCCTGAACTAATCGGATCACTTAATTGCTATTGGCGTATCATGACCTAAAAGCATTGCACTGAGAAGGTGACGCCGTCACTTGGCTGGCAATCGCACCTTTTTATCTAGGTACTGATGTAGGTGCTAGAGTTGTGTAGAGAGTGGTAGCAAATGGGCATAGGATTGAGAGATGTACACCAGGTTGCACATGAAAACTGATATTTGAATTTTTAGTAAGCTGTGGATTTTCCCAATATTACTGACATCATAGTACTTATTATCAAGGCTTAGAAAATCTGTTTTTTATTGCTGTGCATACATTAGAAAATATTCAAGTTCTAAAGGACTAACAGTGGACTTTTCCATCTGCAGAATATACTGAATGACCAGAGGTGGCAGTGTTGCGGAAGAGAATTTGTCTGCGTTGCTGAGACCGCGCCCCCCCCAAAAAAAAGATGCCATTCCTCAACACTCTGCCTTCCTTCATCAATTTACATGGTAAGTCAAACTCACGTTGAATTCTTTTTCTTGTCATTAAATAAGTTCATAGCATCTGAGGGCCCGGAGTACCTTTTTAGTGGGGGTTTTGCCATGATTCTGTTTCTGTCAAGACTGTAGCAAAATGGATGACGTTACGGTGATCATCATATTTTTATCAAAGACTTTGTCTCCAAAGCTGACAAAGCCTGACTTAGATTCCTGTGCTAACAATGTGTCATCAGAGGACATTACTGTATTTAAGGCTGGCATTAATTGCCTTAATTTGGAGCGATGGCGTTACTTTCTCATGGAGTGAAGCTAATTTGACCTGTTTCCCTGCACTCTGTATGTGCGACTCTGATACTCCAGATGGATTGCTGTTTAGGATACTCTGCGGTCTTGCGAATCCATCCCATTTTCAAAAGGAGCCCAATGCTTTCCCAGTACACCACCTACCTGCCTTGCACTCATAATTACATATAGTTATCTAGTGCATAATTGCTGGTGTCTCCTCCTCCTGTGTTTCTTCGTCACCCAGGGCGATTGGTCACGTGCTGTCCTGTCATAAAGCTAGAGCAGGATTTCATCTGACATGAGGGACAATCAGTTGCCTAGCAAGCACTAAGATGCATTTATCATGGTATTGAAATGGGTTGCAGGGTACACAGGGCGCCCAGCTGAAGACCTAGATGATGAGATTAATGAAAATGGTGCATTATTTGAGACTTGTGCATCTGTTTGAAGATGCGGTTAATCACAATGTTCTCAACTTCTCTATAACTTAACTGATAGGGATGTACTAAGCTGAAGATGTTAAGATGTCGTTCATAGTTATGATTCCCACTAACTTGTAGCGTAAACCTTCCTCCCTGAACTAATCGGATCACTTAATTGCTATTGGCGTATCATGACCTAAAAGCATTGCACTGAGAAGGTGACGCCGTCACTTGGCTGGCAATCGCACCTTTTTATCTAGGTACTGATGTAGGTGCTAGAGTTGTGTAGAGAGTGGTAGCAAATGGGCATAGGATTGAGAGATGTACACCAGGTTGCACATGAAAACTGATATTTGAATTTTTAGTAAGCTGTGGATTTTCCCAATATTACTGACATCATAGTACTTATTATCAAGGCTTAGAAAATCTGTTTTTTATTGCTGTGCATACATTAGAAAATATTCAAGTTCTAAAGGACTAACAGTGGACTTTTCCATCTGCAGAATATACTGAATGACCAGAGGTGGCAGTGTTGCGGAAGAGAATTTGTCTGCGTTGCTGAGACCGCCCCCCCCCCCCAAAAAAGATGCCATTCCTCAGCACTCTGCCTTCCTTCATCAATTTACATGGTAAGTCAAACTCACATTGAATTCTTTTTCTTGTCATTAAATAAGTTCATAGCATCTGAGGGCCCGGAGTACCTTTTTAGTGGGGGTTTTGCCATGATTCTGTTTCTGTCAAGACTGTAGCAAAATGGATGACGTTACGGTGATCATCATATTTTTATCAAAGACTTTGTCTCCAAAGCTGACAAAGCCTGACTTAGATTCCTGTGCTAACAATGTGTCATCAGAGGACATTACTGTATTTAAGGCTGGCATTAATTGCCTTAATTTGGAGCGATGGCGTTACTTTCTCATGGAGTGAAGCTAATTTGACCTGTTTCCCTGCACTCTGTATGTGCGACTCTGATACTCCAGATGGATTGCTGTTTAGGATACTCTGCGGTCTTGCGAATCCATCCCATTTTCAAAAGGAGCCCAATGCTTTCCCAGTACACCACCTACCTGCCTTGCACTCATAATTACATATAGTTATCTAGTGCATAATTGCTGGTGTCTCCTCCTCCTGTGTTTCTTCGTCACCCAGGGCGATTGGTCACGTGCTGTCCTGTCATAAAGCTAGAGCAGGATTTCATCTGACATGAGGGACAATCAGTTGCCTAGCAAGCACTAAGATGCATTTATCATGGTATTGAAATGGGTTGCAGGGTACACAGGGCGCCCAGCTGAAGACCTAGATGATGAGATTAATGAAAATGGTGCATTATTTGAGACTTGTGCATCTGTTTGAAGATGCGGTTAATCACAATGTTCTCAACTTCTCTATAACTTAACTGATAGGGATGTACTAAGCTGAAGATGTTAAGATGTCGTTCATAGTTATGATTCCCACTAACTTGTAGCGTAAACCTTCCTCCCTGAACTAATCGGATCACTTAATTGCTATTGGCGTATCATGACCTAAAAGCATTGCACTGAGAAGGTGACGCCGTCACTTGGCTGGCAATCGCACCTTTTTATCTAGGTACTGATGTAGGTGCTAGAGTTGTGTAGAGAGTGGTAGCAAATGGGCATAGGATTGAGAGATGTACACCAGGTTGCACATGAAAACCTGATATTTGAATTTTTAGTAAGCTGTGGATTTTCCCAATATTACTGACATCATAGTACTTATTATCAAGGCTTAGAAAATCTGTTTTTTATTGCTGTGCATACATTAGAAAATATTCAAGTTCTAAAGGACTAACAGTGGACTTTTCCATCTGCAGAATATACTGAATGACCAGAGGTGGCAGTGTTGCGGAAGAGAATTTGTCTGCGTTGCTGAGACCGCCCCCCCCCCCCCCCCCAAAAAAAGATGCCATTCCTCAGCACTCTGCCTTCCTTCATCAATTTACATGGTAAGTCAAACTCACATTGAATTCTTTTTCTTGTCATTAAATAAGTTCATAGCATCTGAGGGCCCGGAGTACCTTTTTAGTGGGGGTTTTGCCATGATTCTGTTTCTGTCAAGACTGTAGCAAAATGGATGACGTTACGGTGATCATCATATTTTTATCAAAGACTTTGTCTCCAAAGCTGACAAAGCCTGACTTAGATTCCTGTGCTAACAATGTGTCATCAGAGGACATTACTGTATTTAAGGCTGGCATTAATTGCCTTAATTTGGAGCGATGGCGTTACTTTCTCATGGAGTGAAGCTAATTTGACCTGTTTCCCTGCACTTTGTATGTGCGACTCTGATACTCCAGATGGATTGCTGTTTAGGATACTCTGCGGTCTTGCGAATCCATCCCATTTTCAAAAGGAGCCCAATGCTTTCCCAGTACACCACCTACCTGCCTTGCACTCATAATTACATATAGTTATCTAGTGCATAATTGCTGGTGTCTCCTCCTCCTGTGTTTCTTCGTCACCCAGGGCGATTGGTCACGTGCTGTCCTGTCATAAAGCTAGAGCAGGATGTCATCTGACATGAGGGACAATCAGTTGCCTAGCAAGCACTAAGATGCATTTATCATGGTATTGAAATGGGTTGCAGGGTACACAGGGCGCCCAGCTGAAGACCTAGATGATGAGATTAATGAAAATGGTGCATTATTTGAGACTTGTGCATCTGTTTGAAGATGCGGTTAATCACAATGTTCTCAACTTCTCTATAACTTAACTGATAGGGATGTACTAAGCTGAAGATGTTAAGATGTCGTTCATAGTTATGATTCCCACTAACTTGTAGCGTAAACCTTCCTCCCTGAACTAATCGAATCACTTAATTGCTATTGGCGTATCATGACCTAAAAGCATTGCACTGAGAAGGTGACGCCGTCACTTGGCTGGCAATCGCACCTTTTTATCTAGGTACTGATGTAGGTGCTAGAGTTGTGTAGAGAGTGGTAGCAAATGGGCATAGGATTGAGAGATGTACACCAGGTTGCACATGAAAACTGATATTTGAATTTTTAGTAAGCTGTGGATTTTCCCAATATTACTGACATCATAGTACTTATTATCAAGGCTTAGAAAATCTGTTTTTTATTGCTGTGCATACATTAGAAAATATTCAAGTTCTAAAGGACTAACAGTGGACTTTTCCATCTGCAGAATATACTGAATGACCAGAGGTGGCAGTGTTGCGGAAGAGAATTTGTCTGCGTTGCTGAGACCGCCCCCCCCCCCCAAAAAAAAAGATGCCATTCCTCAGCACTCTGCCTTCCTTCATCAATTTACATGGTAAGTCAAACTCACGTTGAATTCTTTTTCTTGTCATTAAATAAGTTCATAGCATCTGAGGGCCCGGAGTACCTTTTTAGTGGGGGTTTTGCCATGATTCTGTTTCTGTCAAGACTGTAGCAAAATGGATGACGTTACGGTGATCATCATATTTTTATCAAAGACTTTGTCTCCAAAGCTGACAAAGCCTGACTTAGATTCCTGTGCTAACAATGTGTCATCAGAGGACATTACTGTATTTAAGGCTGGCATTAATTGCCTTAATTTGGAGCGATGGCGTTACTTTCTCATGGAGTGAAGCTAATTTGACCTGTTTCCCTGCACTCTGTATGTGCGACTCTGATACTCCAGATGGATTGCTGTTTAGGATACTCTGCGGTCTTGCGAATCCATCCCATTTTCAAAAGGAGCCCAATGCTTTCCCAGTACACCACCTACCTGCCTTGCACTCATAATTACATATAGTTATCTAGTGCATAATTGCTGGTGTCTCCTCCTCCTGTGTTTCTTCGTCACCCAGGGCGATTGGTCACGTGCTGTCCTGTCATAAAGCTAGAGCAGGATTTCATCTGACATGAGGGACAATCAGTTGCCTAGCAAGCACTAAGATGCATTTATCATGGTATTGAAATGGGTTGCAGGGTACACAGGGCGCCCAGCTGAAGACCTAGATGATGAGATTAATGAAAATGGTGCATTATTTGAGACTTGTGCATCTGTTTGAAGATGCGGTTAATCACAATGTTCTCAACTTCTCTATTACTTAACTGATAGGGATGTACTAAGCTGAAGATGTTAAGATGTCGTTCATAGTTATGATTCCCACTAATTTGTAGCGTAAACCTTCCTCCCTGAACTAATCGAATCACTTAATTGCTATTGGCGTATCATGACCTAAAAGCATTGCACTGAGAAGGTGACGCCGTCACTTGGCTGGCAATCGCACCTTTTTATCTAGGTACTGATGTAGGTGCTAGAGTTGTGTAGAGAGTGGTAGCAAATGAGCATAGGATTGAGAGATGTACACCAGGTTGCACATGAAAACTGATATTTGAATTTTTAGTAAGCTGTGGATTTTCCCAATATTACTGACATCATAGTACTTATTATCAAGGCTTAGAAAATCTGTTTTTTATTGCTGTGCATACATTAGAAAATATTCAAGTTCTAAAGGACTAACAGTGGACTTTTCCATCTGCAGAATATACTGAATGACCAGAGGTGGCAGTGTTGCGGAAGAGAATTTGTCTGCGTTGCTGAGACCGCCCCCCCCCCCCCAAAAAAAGATGCCATTCCTCAGCACTCTGCCTTCCTTCATCAATTTACATGGTAAGTCAAACTCACATTGAATTCTTTTTCTTGTCATTAAATAAGTTCATAGCATCTGAGGGCCCGGAGTACCTTTTTAGTGGGGGTTTTGCCATGATTCTGTTTCTGTCAAGACTGTAGCAAAATGGATGATGTTACGGTGATCATCATATTTTTATCAAAGACTTTGTCTCCAAAGCTGACAAAGCCTGACTTAGATTCCTGTGCTAACAATGTGTCATCAGAGGACATTACTGTATTTAAGGCTGGCATTAATTGCCTTAATTTGGAGCGATGGCGTTACTTTCTCATGGAGTGAAGCTAATTTGACCTGTTTCCCTGCACTCTGTATGTGCGACTCTGATACTCCAGATGGATTGCTGTTTAGGATACTCTGCGGTCTTGCGAATCCATCCCATTTTCAAAAGGAGCCCAATGCTTTCCCAGTACACCACCTAGCTGCCTTGCACTCATAATTACATATAGTTACCTAGTGCATAATTGCTGGTGTCTCCTCCTCCTGTGTTTCTTCGTCACCCAGGGCGATTGGTCACGTGCTGTCCTGACATAAAGCTAGAGCAGGATGTCATCTGACATGAGGGACAACCAGTTGCCTAGCAAGCACTAAGATGCATTTATCATGGTATTGAAATGGGTTGCAGGGTACACAGGGCGCCCAGCTGAAGACCTAGATGATGAGATTAATGAAAATGGTGCATTATTTGAGACTTGTGCATCTGTTTGAAGATGCGGTTAATCACAATGTTCTCAACTTCTCTATAACTTAACTGATAGGGATGTACTAAGCTGAAGATGTTAAGATGTCGTTCATAGTTATGATTCCCACTAACTTGTAGCGTAAACCTTCCTCCCTGAACTAATCGGATCACTTAATTGCTATTGGCGTATCATGACCTAAAAGCATTGCACTGAGAAGGTGACGCCGTCACTTGGCTGGCAATCGCACCTTTTTATCTAGGTACTGATGTAGGTACTAGAGTTGTGTAGAGAGTGGTAGCAAATGGGCATAGGATTGAGAGATGTACACCAGGTTGAACATGAAAACTGATATTTGAATTTTTAGTAAGCTGTGGATTTTCCCAATATTACTGACATCATAGTACTTATTATCAAGGCTTAGAAAATCTGTTTTTTATTGCTGTGCATACATTAGAAAATATTCAAGTTCTAAAGGACTAACAGTGGACTTTTCCATCTGCAGAATATACTGAATGACCAGAGGTGGCAGTGTTGCGGAAGATAATTTGTCTGCGTTGCTGAGACCGCCCCCCCCCCCCAAAAAAAAAGATGCCATTCCTCAGCACTCTGCCTTCCTTCATCAATTTACATGGTAAGTCAAACTCACGTTGAATTCTTTTTCTTGTCATTAAATAAGTTCATAGCATCTTAGGGCCCGGAGTACCTTTTTAGTGGGGGTTTTGCCATGATTCTGTTTCTGTCAAGACTGTAGCAAAATGGATGACGTTACGGTGATCATCATATTTTTATCAAAGACTTTGTCTCCAAAGCTGACAAAGCCTGACTTAGATTCCTGTGCTAACAATGTGTCATCAGAGGACATTACTGTATTTAAGGCTGGCATTAATTGCCTTAATTTGGAGCGATGGCGTTACTTTCTCATGGAGTGAAGCTAATTTGACCTGTTTCCCTGCACTCTGTATGTGCGACTCTGATACTCCAGATGGATTGCTGTTTAGGATACTCTGCGGTCTTGCGAATCCATCCCATTTTCAAAAGGAGCCCAATGCTTTCCCAGTACACCACCTACCTGCCTTGCACTCATAATTACATATAGTTATCTAGTGCATAATTGCTGGTGTCTCCTCCTCCTGTGTTTCTTCGTCACCCAGGGCGATTGGTCACGTGCTGTCCTGTCATAAAGCTAGAGCAGGATTTCATCTGACATGAGGGACAATCAGTTGCCTAGCAAGCACTAAGATGCATTTATCATGGTATTGAAATGGGTTGCAGGGTACACAGGGCGCCCAGCTGAAGACCTAGATGATGAGATTAATGAAAATGGTGCATTATTTGAGACTTGTGCATCTGTTTGAAGATGCGGTTAATCACAATGTTCTCAACTTCTCTATTACTTAACTGATAGGGATGTACTAAGCTGAAGATGTTAAGATGTCGTTCATAGTTATGATTCCCACTAACTTGTAGCGTAAACCTTCCTCCCTGAACTAATCGAATCACTTAATTGCTATTGGCGTATCATGACCTAAAAGCATTGCACTGAGAAGGTGACGCCGTCACTTGGCTGGCAATCGCACCTTTTTATCTAGGTACTGATGTAGGTGCTAGAGTTGTGTAGAGAGTGGTAGCAAATGGGCATAGGATTGAGAGATGTACACCAGGTTGCACATGAAAACTGATATTTGAATTTTTAGTAAGCTGTGGATTTTCCCAATATTACTGACATCATAGTACTTATTATCAAGGCTTAGAAAATCTGTTTTTTATTGCTGTGCATACATTAGAAAATATTCAAGTTCTAAAGGACTAACAGTGGACTTTTCCATCTGCAGAATATACTGAATGACCAGAGGTGGCAGTGTTGCGGAAGAGAATTTGTCTGCGTTGCTGAGACCGCCCCCCCCAAAAAAGATGCCATTCCTCAGCACTCTGCCTTCCTTCATCAATTTACATGGTAAGTCAAACTCACATTGAATTCTTTTTCTTGTCATTAAATAAGTTCATAGCATCTGAGGGCCCGGAGTACCTTTTTAGTGGGGGTTTTGCCATGATTCTGTTTCTGTCAAGACTGTAGCAAAATGGATGACGTTACGGTGATCATCATATTTTTATCAAAGACTTTGTCTCCAAAGCTGACAAAGCCTGACTTAGATTCCTGTGCTAACAATGTGTCATCAGAGGACATTACTGTATTTAAGGCTGGCATTAATTGCCTTAATTTGGAGCGATGGCGTTACTTTCTCATGGAGTGAAGCTAATTTGACCTGTTTCCCTGCACTCTGTATGTGCGACTCTGATACTCCAGATGGATTGCTGTTTAGGATACTCTGCGGTCTTGCGAATCCATCCCATTTTCAAAAGGAGCCCAATGCTTTCCCAGTACACCACCTACCTGCCTTGCACTCATAATTACATATAGTTATCTAGTGCATAATTGCTGGTGTCTCCTCCTCCTGTGTTTCTTCGTCACCCAGGGCGATTGGTCACGTGCTGTCCTGTCATAAAGCTAGAGCAGGATTTCATCTGACATGAGGGACAATCAGTTGCCTAGCAAGCACTAAGATGCATTTATCATGGTATTGAAATGGGTTGCAGGGTACACAGGGCGCCCAGCTGAAGACCTAGATGATGAGATTAATGAAAATGGTGCATTATTTGAGACTTGTGCATCTGTTTGAAGATGCGGTTAATCACAATGTTCTCAACTTCTCTATTACTTAACTGATAGGGATGTACTAAGCTGAAGATGTTAAGATGTCGTTCATAGTTATGATTCCCACTAATTTGTAGCGTAAACCTTCCTCCCTGAACTAATCGAATCACTTAATTGCTATTGGCGTATCATGACCTAAAAGCATTGCACTGAGAAGGTGACGCCGTCACTTGGCTGGCAATCGCACCTTTTTATCTAGGTACTGATGTAGGTGCTAGAGTTGTGTAGAGAGTGGTAGCAAATGGGCATAGGATTGAGAGATGTACACCAGGTTGCACATGAAAACTGATATTTGAATTTTTAGTAAGCTGTGGATTTTCCCAATATTACTGACATCATAGTACTTATTATCAAGGCTTAGAAAATCTGTTTTTTATTGCTGTGCATACATTAGAAAATATTCAAGTTCTAAAGGACTAACAGTGGACTTTTCCATCTGCAGAATATACTGAATGACCAGAGGTGGCAGTGTTGCGGAAGAGAATTTGTCTGCGTTGCTGAGACCGCCCCCCCCCCAAAAAAAAGATGCCATTCCTCAACACTCTGCCTTCCTTCATCAATTTACATGGTAAGTCAAACTCACGTTGAATTCTTTTTCTTGTCATTAAATAAGTTCATAGCATCTGAGGGCCCGGAGTACCTTTTTAGTGGGGGTTTTGCCATGATTCTGTTTCTGTCAAGACTGTAGCAAAATGGATGACGTTACGGTGATCATCATATTTTTATCAAAGACTTTGTCTCCAAAGCTGACAAAGCCTGACTTAGATTCCTGTGCTAACAATGTGTCATCAGAGGACATTACTGTATTTAAGGCTGGCATTAATTGCCTTAATTTGGAGCGATGGCGTTACTTTCTCATGGAGTGAAGCTAATTTGACCTGTTTCCCTGCACTCTGTATGTGCGACTCTGATACTCCAGATGGATTGCTGTTTAGGATACTCTGCGGTCTTGCGAATCCATCCCATTTTCAAAAGGAGCCCAATGCTTTCCCAGTACACCACCTACCTGCCTTGCACTCATAATTACATATAGTTATCTAGTGCATAATTGCTGGTGTCTCCTCCTCCTGTGTTTCTTCGTCACCCAGGGCGATTGGTCACGTGCTGTCCTGTCATAAAGCTAGAGCAGGATTTCATCTGACATGAGGGACAATCAGTTGCCTAGCAAGCACTAAGATGCATTTATCATGGTATTGAAATGGGTTGCAGGGTACACAGGGCGCCCAGCTGAAGACCTAGATGATGAGATTAATGAAAATGGTGCATTATTTGAGACTTGTGCATCTGTTTGAAGATGCGGTTAATCACAATGTTCTCAACTTCTCTATAACTTAACTGATAGGGATGTACTAAGCTGAAGATGTTAAGATGTCGTTCATAGTTATGATTCCCACTAACTTGTAGCGTAAACCTTCCTCCCTGAACTAATCGGATCACTTAATTGCTATTGGCGTATCATGACCTAAAAGCATTGCACTGAGAAGGTGACGCCGTCACTTGGCTGGCAATCGCACCTTTTTATCTAGGTACTGATGTAGGTGCTAGAGTTGTGTAGAGAGTGGTAGCAAATGGGCATAGGATTGAGAGATGTACACCAGGTTGCACATGAAAACTGATATTTGAATTTTTAGTAAGCTGTGGATTTTCCCAATATTACTGACATCATAGTACTTATTATCAAGGCTTAGAAAATCTGTTTTTTATTGCTGTGCATACATTAGAAAATATTCAAGTTCTAAAGGACTAACAGTGGACTTTTCCATCTGCAGAATATACTGAATGACCAGAGGTGGCAGTGTTGCGGAAGAGAATTTGTCTGCGTTGCTGAGACCGCCCCCCCCCCCCCCCCCCCCAAAAAAGATGCCATTCCTCAGCACTCTGCCTTCCTTCATCAATTTACATGGTAAGTCAAACTCACATTGAATTCTTTTTCTTGTCATTAAATAAGTTCATAGCATCTGAGGGCCCGGAGTACCTTTTTAGTGGGGGTTTTGCCATGATTCTGTTTCTGTCAAGACTGTAGCAAAATGGATGACGTTACGGTGATCATCATATTTTTATCAAAGACTTTGTCTCCAAAGCTGACAAAGCCTGACTTAGATTCCTGTGCTAACAATGTGTCATCAGAGGACATTACTGTATTTAAGGCTGGCATTAATTGCCTTAATTTGGAGCGATGGCGTTACTTTCTCATGGAGTGAAGCTAATTTGACCTGTTTCCCTGCACTCTGTATGTGCGACTCTGATACTCCAGATGGATTGCTGTTTAGGATACTCTGCGGTCTTGCGAATCCATCCCATTTTCAAAAGGAGCCCAATGCTTTCCCAGTACACCACCTACCTGCCTTGCACTCATAATTACATATAGTTATCTAGTGCATAATTGCTGGTGTCTCCTCCTCCTGTGTTTCTTCGTCACCCAGGGCGATTGGTCACGTGCTGTCCTGTCATAAAGCTAGAGCAGGATTTCATCTGACATGAGGGACAATCAGTTGCCTAGCAAGCACTAAGATGCATTTATCATGGTATTGAAATGGGTTGCAGGGTACACAGGGCGCCCAGCTGAAGACCTAGATGATGAGATTAATGAAAATGGTGCATTATTTGAGACTTGTGCATCTGTTTGAAGATGCGGTTAATCACAATGTTCTCAACTTCTCTATAACTTAACTGATAGGGATGTACTAAGCTGAAGATGTTAAGATGTCGTTCATAGTTATGATTCCCACTAACTTGTAGCGTAAACCTTCCTCCCTGAACTAATCGAATCACTTAATTGCTATTGGCGTATCATGACCTAAAAGCATTGCACTGAGAAGGTGACGCCGTCACTTGGCTGGCAATCGCACCTTTTTATCTAGGTACTGATGTAGGTGCTAGAGTTGTGTAGAGAGTGGTAGCAAATGGGCATAGGATTGAGAGATGTACACCAGGTTGCACATGAAAACTGATATTTGAATTTTTAGTAAGCTGTGGATTTTCCCAATATTACTGACATCATAGTACTTATTATCAAGGCTTAGAAAATCTGTTTTTTATTGCTGTGCATACATTAGAAAATATTCAAGTTCTAAAGGACTAACAGTGGACTTTTCCATCTGCAGAATATACTGAATGACCAGAGGTGGCAGTGTTGCGGAAGAGAATTTGTCTGCGTTGCTGAGACCGCCCCCCCCCCCCCAAAAAAAAAGATGCCATTCCTCAGCACTCTGCCTTCCTTCATCAATTTACATGGTAAGTCAAACTCACGTTGAATTCTTTTTCTTGTCATTAAATAAGTTCATAGCATCTTAGGGCCCGGAGTACCTTTTTAGTGGGGGTTTTGCCATGATTCTGTTTCTGTCAAGACTGTAGCAAAATGGATGACGTTACGGTGATCATCATATTTTTATCAAAGACTTTGTCTCCAAAGCTGACAAAGCCTGACTTAGATTCCTGTGCTAACAATGTGTCATCAGAGGACATTACTGTATTTAAGGCTGGCATTAATTGCCTTAATTTGGAGCGATGGCGTTACTTTCTCATGGAGTGAAGCTAATTTGACCTGTTTCCCTGCACTTTGTATGTGCGACTCTGATACTCCAGATGGATTGCTGTTTAGGATACTCTGCGGTCTTGCGAATCCATCCCATTTTCAAAAGGAGCCCAATGCTTTCCCAGTACACCACCTACCTGCCTTGCACTCATAATTACATATAGTTATCTAGTGCATAATTGCTGGTGTCTCCTCCTCCTGTGTTTCTTCGTCACCCAGGGCGATTGGTCACGTGCTGTCCTGTCATAAAGCTAGAGCAGGATTTCATCTGACATGAGGGACAATCAGTTGCCTAGCAAGCACTAAGATGCATTTATCATGGTATTGAAATGGGTTGCAGGGTACACAGGGCGCCCAGCTGAAGACCTAGATGATGAGATTAATGAAAATGGTGCATTATTTGAGACTTGTGCATCTGTTTGAAGATGCGGTTAATCACAATGTTCTCAACTTCTCTATAACTTAACTGATAGGGATGTACTAAGCTGAAGATGTTAAGATGTCGTTCATAGTTATGATTCCCACTAACTTGTAGCGTAAACCTTCCTCCCTGAACTAATCGGATCACTTAATTGCTATTGGCGTATCATGACCTAAAAGCATTGCACTGAGAAGGTGACGCCGTCACTTGGCTGGCAATCGCACCTTTTTATCTAGGTACTGATGTAGGTGCTAGAGTTGTGTAGAGAGTGGTAGCAAATGGGCATAGGATTGAGAGATGTACACCAGGTTGCACATGAAAACTGATATTTGAATTTTTAGTAAGCTGTGGATTTTCCCAATATTACTGACATCATAGTACTTATTATCAAGGCTTAGAAAATCTGTTTTTTATTGCTGTGCATACATTAGAAAATATTCAAGTTCTAAAGGACTAACAGTGGACTTTTCCATCTGCAGAATATACTGAATGACCAGAGGTGGCAGTGTTGCGGAAGAGAATTTGTCTGCGTTGCTGAGACCGCCCCCCCCCCCAAAAAAGATGCCATTCCTCAGCACTCTGCCTTCCTTCATCAATTTACATGGTAAGTCAAACTCACATTGAATTCTTTTTCTTGTCATTAAATAAGTTCATAGCATCTGAGGGCCCGGAGTACCTTTTTAGTGGGGGTTTTGCCATGATTCTGTTTCTGTCAAGACTGTAGCAAAATGGATGACGTTACGGTGATCATCATATTTTTATCAAAGACTTTGTCTCCAAAGCTGACAAAGCCTGACTTAGATTCCTGTGCTAACAATGTGTCATCAGAGGACATTACTGTATTTAAGGCTGGCATTAATTGCCTTAATTTGGAGCGATGGCGTTACTTTCTCATGGAGTGAAGCTAATTTGACCTGTTTCCCTGCACTCTGTATGTGCGACTCTGATACTCCAGATGGATTGCTGTTTAGGATACTCTGCGGTCTTGCGAATCCATCCCATTTTCAAAAGGAGCCCAATGCTTTCCCAGTACACCACCTACCTGCCTTGCACTCATAATTACATATAGTTATCTAGTGCATAATTGCTGGTGTCTCCTCCTCCTGTGTTTCTTCGTCACCCAGGGCGATTGGTCACGTGCTGTCCTGTCATAAAGCTAGAGCAGGATTTCATCTGACATGAGGGACAATCAGTTGCCTAGCAAGCACTAAGATGCATTTATCATGGTATTGAAATGGGTTGCAGGGTACACAGGGCGCCCAGCTGAAGACCTAGATGATGAGATTAATGAAAATGGTGCATTATTTGAGACTTGTGCATCTGTTTGAAGATGCGGTTAATCACAATGTTCTCAACTTCTCTATAACTTAACTGATAGGGATGTACTAAGCTGAAGATGTTAAGATGTCGTTCATAGTTATGATTCCCACTAACTTGTAGCGTAAACCTTCCTCCCTGAACTAATCGGATCACTTAATTGCTATTGGCGTATCATGACCTAAAAGCATTGCACTGAGAAGGTGACGCCGTCACTTGGCTGGCAATCGCACCTTTTTATCTAGGTACTGATGTAGGTGCTAGAGTTGTGTAGAGAGTGGTAGCAAATGGGCATAGGATTGAGAGATGTACACCAGGTTGCACATGAAAACTGATATTTGAATTTTTAGTAAGCTGTGGATTTTCCCAATATTACTGACATCATAGTACTTATTATCAAGGCTTAGAAAATCTGTTTTTTATTGCTGTGCATACATTAGAAAATATTCAAGTTCTAAAGGACTAACAGTGGACTTTTCCATCTGCAGAATATACTGAATGACCAGAGGTGGCAGTGTTGCGGAAGAGAATTTGTCTGCGTTGCTGAGACCGCCCCCCCCCCCCCAAAAAAAAAGATGCCATTCCTCAGCACTCTGCCTTCCTTCATCAATTTACATGGTAAGTCAAACTCACGTTGAATTCTTTTTCTTGTCATTAAATAAGTTCATAGCATCTTAGGGCCCGGAGTACCTTTTTAGTGGGGGTTTTGCCATGATTCTGTTTCTGTCAAGACTGTAGCAAAATGGATGACGTTACGGTGATCATCATATTTTTATCAAAGACTTTGTCTCCAAAGCTGACAAAGCCTGACTTAGATTCCTGTGCTAACAATGTGTCATCAGAGGACATTACTGTATTTAAGGCTGGCATTAATTGCCTTAATTTGGAGCGATGGCGTTACTTTCTCATGGAGTGAAGCTAATTTGACCTGTTTCCCTGCACTTTGTATGTGTGCGACTCTGATACTCCAGATGGATTGCTGTTTAGGATACTCTGCGGTCTTGCGAATCCATCCCATTTTCAAAAGGAGCCCAATGCTTTCCCAGTACACCACCTACCTGCCTTGCACTCATAATTACATATAGTTATCTAGTGCATAATTGCTGGTGTCTCCTCCTCCTGTGTTTCTTCGTCACCCAGGGCGATTGGTCACGTGCTGTCCTGTCATAAAGCTAGAGCAGGATGTCATCTGACATGAGGGACAATCAGTTGCCTAGCAAGCACTAAGATGCATTTATCATGGTATTGAAATGGGTTGCAGGGTACACAGGGCGCCCAGCTGAAGACCTAGATGATGAGATTAATGAAAATGGTGCATTATTTGAGACTTGTGCATCTGTTTGAAGATGCGGTTAATCACAATGTTCTCAACTTCTCTATAACTTAACTGATAGGGATGTACTAAGCTGAAGATGTTAAGATGTCGTTCATAGTTATGATTCCCACTAACTTGTAGCGTAAACCTTCCTCCCTGAACTAATCGAATCACTTAATTGCTATTGGCGTATCATGACCTAAAAGCATTGCACTGAGAAGGTGACGCCGTCACTTGGCTGGCAATCGCACCTTTTTATCTAGGTACTGATGTAGGTGCTAGAGTTGTGTAGAGAGTGGTAGCAAATGGGCATAGGATTGAGAGATGTACACCAGGTTGCACATGAAAACTGATATTTGAATTTTTAGTAAGCTGTGGATTTTCCCAATATTACTGACATCATAGTACTTATTATCAAGGCTTAGAAAATCTGTTTTTTATTGCTGTGCATACATTAGAAAATATTCAAGTTCTAAAGGACTAACAGTGGACTTTTCCATCTGCAGAATATACTGAATGACCAGAGGTGGCAGTGTTGCGGAAGAGAATTTGTCTGCGTTGCTGAGACCGCCCCCCCCCCCCAAAAAAAAAGATGCCATTCCTCAGCACTCTGCCTTCCTTCATCAATTTACATGGTAAGTCAAACTCACGTTGAATTCTTTTTCTTGTCATTAAATAAGTTCATAGCATCTGAGGGCCCGGAGTACCTTTTTAGTGGGGGTTTTGCCATGATTCTGTTTCTGTCAAGACTGTAGCAAAATGGATGACGTTACGGTGATCATCATATTTTTATCAAAGACTTTGTCTCCAAAGCTGACAAAGCCTGACTTAGATTCCTGTGCTAACAATGTGTCATCAGAGGACATTACTGTATTTAAGGCTGGCATTAATTGCCTTAATTTGGAGCGATGGCGTTACTTTCTCATGGAGTGAAGCTAATTTGACCTGTTTCCCTGCACTCTGTATGTGCGACTCTGATACTCCAGATGGATTGCTGTTTAGGATACTCTGCGGTCTTGCGAATCCATCCCATTTTCAAAAGGAGCCCAATGCTTTCCCAGTACACCACCTACCTGCCTTGCACTCATAATTACATATAGTTATCTAGTGCATAATTGCTGGTGTCTCCTCCTCCTGTGTTTCTTCGTCACCCAGGGCGATTGGTCACGTGCTGTCCTGTCATAAAGCTAGAGCAGGATTTCATCTGACATGAGGGACAATCAGTTGCCTAGCAAGCACTAAGATGCATTTATCATGGTATTGAAATGGGTTGCAGGGTACACAGGGCGCCCAGCTGAAGACCTAGATGATGAGATTAATGAAAATGGTGCATTATTTGAGACTTGTGCATCTGTTTGAAGATGCGGTTAATCACAATGTTCTCAACTTCTCTATTACTTAACTGATAGGGATGTACTAAGCTGAAGATGTTAAGATGTCGTTCATAGTTATGATTCCCACTAATTTGTAGCGTAAACCTTCCTCCCTGAACTAATCGAATCACTTAATTGCTATTGGCGTATCATGACCTAAAAGCATTGCACTGAGAAGGTGACGCCGTCACTTGGCTGGCAATCGCACCTTTTTATCTAGGTACTGATGTAGGTGCTAGAGTTGTGTAGAGAGTGGTAGCAAATGAGCATAGGATTGAGAGATGTACACCAGGTTGCACATGAAAACTGATATTTGAATTTTTAGTAAGCTGTGGATTTTCCCAATATTACTGACATCATAGTACTTATTATCAAGGCTTAGAAAATCTGTTTTTTATTGCTGTGCATACATTAGAAAATATTCAAGTTCTAAAGGACTAACAGTGGACTTTTCCATCTGCAGAATATACTGAATGACCAGAGGTGGCAGTGTTGCGGAAGAGAATTTGTCTGCGTTGCTGAGACCGCCCCCCCCCCCCCAAAAAAAGATGCCATTCCTCAGCACTCTGCCTTCCTTCATCAATTTACATGGTAAGTCAAACTCACATTGAATTCTTTTTCTTGTCATTAAATAAGTTCATAGCATCTGAGGGCCCGGAGTACCTTTTTAGTGGGGGTTTTGCCATGATTCTGTTTCTGTCAAGACTGTAGCAAAATGGATGATGTTACGGTGATCATCATATTTTTATCAAAGACTTTGTCTCCAAAGCTGACAAAGCCTGACTTAGATTCCTGTGCTAACAATGTGTCATCAGAGGACATTACTGTATTTAAGGCTGGCATTAATTGCCTTAATTTGGAGCGATGGCGTTACTTTCTCATGGAGTGAAGCTAATTTGACCTGTTTCCCTGCACTCTGTATGTGCGACTCTGATACTCCAGATGGATTGCTGTTTAGGATACTCTGCGGTCTTGCGAATCCATCCCATTTTCAAAAGGAGCCCAATGCTTTCCCAGTACACCACCTAGCTGCCTTGCACTCATAATTACATATAGTTACCTAGTGCATAATTGCTGGTGTCTCCTCCTCCTGTGTTTCTTCGTCACCCAGGGCGATTGGTCACGTGCTGTCCTGACATAAAGCTAGAGCAGGATGTCATCTGACATGAGGGACAACCAGTTGCCTAGCAAGCACTAAGATGCATTTATCATGGTATTGAAATGGGTTGCAGGGTACACAGGGCGCCCAGCTGAAGACCTAGATGATGAGATTAATGAAAATGGTGCATTATTTGAGACTTGTGCATCTGTTTGAAGATGCGGTTAATCACAATGTTCTCAACTTCTCTATAACTTAACTGATAGGGATGTACTAAGCTGAAGATGTTAAGATGTCGTTCATAGTTATGATTCCCACTAACTTGTAGCGTAAACCTTCCTCCCTGAACTAATCGGATCACTTAATTGCTATTGGCGTATCATGACCTAAAAGCATTGCACTGAGAAGGTGACGCCGTCACTTGGCTGGCAATCGCACCTTTTTATCTAGGTACTGATGTAGGTACTAGAGTTGTGTAGAGAGTGGTAGCAAATGGGCATAGGATTGAGAGATGTACACCAGGTTGAACATGAAAACTGATATTTGAATTTTTAGTAAGCTGTGGATTTTCCCAATATTACTGACATCATAGTACTTATTATCAAGGCTTAGAAAATCTGTTTTTTATTGCTGTGCATACATTAGAAAATATTCAAGTTCTAAAGGACTAACAGTGGACTTTTCCATCTGCAGAATATACTGAATGACCAGAGGTGGCAGTGTTGCGGAAGATAATTTGTCTGCGTTGCTGAGACCGCCCCCCCCCCCCAAAAAAAAAGATGCCATTCCTCAGCACTCTGCCTTCCTTCATCAATTTACATGGTAAGTCAAACTCACGTTGAATTCTTTTTCTTGTCATTAAATAAGTTCATAGCATCTTAGGGCCCGGAGTACCTTTTTAGTGGGGGTTTTGCCATGATTCTGTTTCTGTCAAGACTGTAGCAAAATGGATGACGTTACGGTGATCATCATATTTTTATCAAAGACTTTGTCTCCAAAGCTGACAAAGCCTGACTTAGATTCCTGTGCTAACAATGTGTCATCAGAGGACATTACTGTATTTAAGGCTGGCATTAATTGCCTTAATTTGGAGCGATGGCGTTACTTTCTCATGGAGTGAAGCTAATTTGACCTGTTTCCCTGCACTCTGTATGTGCGACTCTGATACTCCAGATGGATTGCTGTTTAGGATACTCTGCGGTCTTGCGAATCCATCCCATTTTCAAAAGGAGCCCAATGCTTTCCCAGTACACCACCTACCTGCCTTGCACTCATAATTACATATAGTTATCTAGTGCATAATTGCTGGTGTCTCCTCCTCCTGTGTTTCTTCGTCACCCAGGGCGATTGGTCACGTGCTGTCCTGTCATAAAGCTAGAGCAGGATTTCATCTGACATGAGGGACAATCAGTTGCCTAGCAAGCACTAAGATGCATTTATCATGGTATTGAAATGGGTTGCAGGGTACACAGGGCGCCCAGCTGAAGACCTAGATGATGAGATTAATGAAAATGGTGCATTATTTGAGACTTGTGCATCTGTTTGAAGATGCGGTTAATCACAATGTTCTCAACTTCTCTATTACTTAACTGATAGGGATGTACTAAGCTGAAGATGTTAAGATGTCGTTCATAGTTATGATTCCCACTAACTTGTAGCGTAAACCTTCCTCCCTGAACTAATCGAATCACTTAATTGCTATTGGCGTATCATGACCTAAAAGCATTGCACTGAGAAGGTGACGCCGTCACTTGGCTGGCAATCGCACCTTTTTATCTAGGTACTGATGTAGGTGCTAGAGTTGTGTAGAGAGTGGTAGCAAATGGGCATAGGATTGAGAGATGTACACCAGGTTGCACATGAAAACTGATATTTGAATTTTTAGTAAGCTGTGGATTTTCCCAATATTACTGACATCATAGTACTTATTATCAAGGCTTAGAAAATCTGTTTTTTATTGCTGTGCATACATTAGAAAATATTCAAGTTCTAAAGGACTAACAGTGGACTTTTCCATCTGCAGAATATACTGAATGACCAGAGGTGGCAGTGTTGCGGAAGAGAATTTGTCTGCGTTGCTGAGACCGCCCCCCCCAAAAAAGATGCCATTCCTCAGCACTCTGCCTTCCTTCATCAATTTACATGGTAAGTCAAACTCACATTGAATTCTTTTTCTTGTCATTAAATAAGTTCATAGCATCTGAGGGCCCGGAGTACCTTTTTAGTGGGGGTTTTGCCATGATTCTGTTTCTGTCAAGACTGTAGCAAAATGGATGACGTTACGGTGATCATCATATTTTTATCAAAGACTTTGTCTCCAAAGCTGACAAAGCCTGACTTAGATTCCTGTGCTAACAATGTGTCATCAGAGGACATTACTGTATTTAAGGCTGGCATTAATTGCCTTAATTTGGAGCGATGGCGTTACTTTCTCATGGAGTGAAGCTAATTTGACCTGTTTCCCTGCACTCTGTATGTGCGACTCTGATACTCCAGATGGATTGCTGTTTAGGATACTCTGCGGTCTTGCGAATCCATCCCATTTTCAAAAGGAGCCCAATGCTTTCCCAGTACACCACCTACCTGCCTTGCACTCATAATTACATATAGTTATCTAGTGCATAATTGCTGGTGTCTCCTCCTCCTGTGTTTCTTCGTCACCCAGGGCGATTGGTCACGTGCTGTCCTGTCATAAAGCTAGAGCAGGATTTCATCTGACATGAGGGACAATCAGTTGCCTAGCAAGCACTAAGATGCATTTATCATGGTATTGAAATGGGTTGCAGGGTACACAGGGCGCCCAGCTGAAGACCTAGATGATGAGATTAATGAAAATGGTGCATTATTTGAGACTTGTGCATCTGTTTGAAGATGCGGTTAATCACAATGTTCTCAACTTCTCTATTACTTAACTGATAGGGATGTACTAAGCTGAAGATGTTAAGATGTCGTTCATAGTTATGATTCCCACTAATTTGTAGCGTAAACCTTCCTCCCTGAACTAATCGAATCACTTAATTGCTATTGGCGTATCATGACCTAAAAGCATTGCACTGAGAAGGTGACGCCGTCACTTGGCTGGCAATCGCACCTTTTTATCTAGGTACTGATGTAGGTGCTAGAGTTGTGTAGAGAGTGGTAGCAAATGGGCATAGGATTGAGAGATGTACACCAGGTTGCACATGAAAACTGATATTTGAATTTTTAGTAAGCTGTGGATTTTCCCAATATTACTGACATCATAGTACTTATTATCAAGGCTTAGAAAATCTGTTTTTTATTGCTGTGCATACATTAGAAAATATTCAAGTTCTAAAGGACTAACAGTGGACTTTTCCATCTGCAGAATATACTGAATGACCAGAGGTGGCAGTGTTGCGGAAGAGAATTTGTCTGCGTTGCTGAGACCGCCCCCCCCCCAAAAAAAAGATGCCATTCCTCAACACTCTGCCTTCCTTCATCAATTTACATGGTAAGTCAAACTCACGTTGAATTCTTTTTCTTGTCATTAAATAAGTTCATAGCATCTGAGGGCCCGGAGTACCTTTTTAGTGGGGGTTTTGCCATGATTCTGTTTCTGTCAAGACTGTAGCAAAATGGATGACGTTACGGTGATCATCATATTTTTATCAAAGACTTTGTCTCCAAAGCTGACAAAGCCTGACTTAGATTCCTGTGCTAACAATGTGTCATCAGAGGACATTACTGTATTTAAGGCTGGCATTAATTGCCTTAATTTGGAGCGATGGCGTTACTTTCTCATGGAGTGAAGCTAATTTGACCTGTTTCCCTGCACTCTGTATGTGCGACTCTGATACTCCAGATGGATTGCTGTTTAGGATACTCTGCGGTCTTGCGAATCCATCCCATTTTCAAAAGGAGCCCAATGCTTTCCCAGTACACCACCTACCTGCCTTGCACTCATAATTACATATAGTTATCTAGTGCATAATTGCTGGTGTCTCCTCCTCCTGTGTTTCTTCGTCACCCAGGGCGATTGGTCACGTGCTGTCCTGTCATAAAGCTAGAGCAGGATTTCATCTGACATGAGGGACAATCAGTTGCCTAGCAAGCACTAAGATGCATTTATCATGGTATTGAAATGGGTTGCAGGGTACACAGGGCGCCCAGCTGAAGACCTAGATGATGAGATTAATGAAAATGGTGCATTATTTGAGACTTGTGCATCTGTTTGAAGATGCGGTTAATCACAATGTTCTCAACTTCTCTATAACTTAACTGATAGGGATGTACTAAGCTGAAGATGTTAAGATGTCGTTCATAGTTATGATTCCCACTAACTTGTAGCGTAAACCTTCCTCCCTGAACTAATCGGATCACTTAATTGCTATTGGCGTATCATGACCTAAAAGCATTGCACTGAGAAGGTGACGCCGTCACTTGGCTGGCAATCGCACCTTTTTATCTAGGTACTGATGTAGGTGCTAGAGTTGTGTAGAGAGTGGTAGCAAATGGGCATAGGATTGAGAGATGTACACCAGGTTGCACATGAAAACTGATATTTGAATTTTTAGTAAGCTGTGGATTTTCCCAATATTACTGACATCATAGTACTTATTATCAAGGCTTAGAAAATCTGTTTTTTATTGCTGTGCATACATTAGAAAATATTCAAGTTCTAAAGGACTAACAGTGGACTTTTCCATCTGCAGAATATACTGAATGACCAGAGGTGGCAGTGTTGCGGAAGAGAATTTGTCTGCGTTGCTGAGACCGCCCCCCCCCCCCCCCCCCCCCAAAAAAGATGCCATTCCTCAGCACTCTGCCTTCCTTCATCAATTTACATGGTAAGTCAAACTCACATTGAATTCTTTTTCTTGTCATTAAATAAGTTCATAGCATCTGAGGGCCCGGAGTACCTTTTTAGTGGGGGTTTTGCCATGATTCTGTTTCTGTCAAGACTGTAGCAAAATGGATGACGTTACGGTGATCATCATATTTTTATCAAAGACTTTGTCTCCAAAGCTGACAAAGCCTGACTTAGATTCCTGTGCTAACAATGTGTCATCAGAGGACATTACTGTATTTAAGGCTGGCATTAATTGCCTTAATTTGGAGCGATGGCGTTACTTTCTCATGGAGTGAAGCTAATTTGACCTGTTTCCCTGCACTCTGTATGTGCGACTCTGATACTCCAGATGGATTGCTGTTTAGGATACTCTGCGGTCTTGCGAATCCATCCCATTTTCAAAAGGAGCCCAATGCTTTCCCAGTACACCACCTACCTGCCTTGCACTCATAATTACATATAGTTATCTAGTGCATAATTGCTGGTGTCTCCTCCTCCTGTGTTTCTTCGTCACCCAGGGCGATTGGTCACGTGCTGTCCTGTCATAAAGCTAGAGCAGGATTTCATCTGACATGAGGGACAATCAGTTGCCTAGCAAGCACTAAGATGCATTTATCATGGTATTGAAATGGGTTGCAGGGTACACAGGGCGCCCAGCTGAAGACCTAGATGATGAGATTAATGAAAATGGTGCATTATTTGAGACTTGTGCATCTGTTTGAAGATGCGGTTAATCACAATGTTCTCAACTTCTCTATAACTTAACTGATAGGGATGTACTAAGCTGAAGATGTTAAGATGTCGTTCATAGTTATGATTCCCACTAACTTGTAGCGTAAACCTTCCTCCCTGAACTAATCGAATCACTTAATTGCTATTGGCGTATCATGACCTAAAAGCATTGCACTGAGAAGGTGACGCCGTCACTTGGCTGGCAATCGCACCTTTTTATCTAGGTACTGATGTAGGTGCTAGAGTTGTGTAGAGAGTGGTAGCAAATGGGCATAGGATTGAGAGATGTACACCAGGTTGCACATGAAAACTGATATTTGAATTTTTAGTAAGCTGTGGATTTTCCCAATATTACTGACATCATAGTACTTATTATCAAGGCTTAGAAAATCTGTTTTTTATTGCTGTGCATACATTAGAAAATATTCAAGTTCTAAAGGACTAACAGTGGACTTTTCCATCTGCAGAATATACTGAATGACCAGAGGTGGCAGTGTTGCGGAAGAGAATTTGTCTGCGTTGCTGAGACCGCCCCCCCCCCCCCAAAAAAAAAGATGCCATTCCTCAGCACTCTGCCTTCCTTCATCAATTTACATGGTAAGTCAAACTCACGTTGAATTCTTTTTCTTGTCATTAAATAAGTTCATAGCATCTTAGGGCCCGGAGTACCTTTTTAGTGGGGGTTTTGCCATGATTCTGTTTCTGTCAAGACTGTAGCAAAATGGATGACGTTACGGTGATCATCATATTTTTATCAAAGACTTTGTCTCCAAAGCTGACAAAGCCTGACTTAGATTCCTGTGCTAACAATGTGTCATCAGAGGACATTACTGTATTTAAGGCTGGCATTAATTGCCTTAATTTGGAGCGATGGCGTTACTTTCTCATGGAGTGAAGCTAATTTGACCTGTTTCCCTGCACTTTGTATGTGCGACTCTGATACTCCAGATGGATTGCTGTTTAGGATACTCTGCGGTCTTGCGAATCCATCCCATTTTCAAAAGGAGCCCAATGCTTTCCCAGTACACCACCTACCTGCCTTGCACTCATAATTACATATAGTTATCTAGTGCATAATTGCTGGTGTCTCCTCCTCCTGTGTTTCTTCGTCACCCAGGGCGATTGGTCACGTGCTGTCCTGTCATAAAGCTAGAGCAGGATTTCATCTGACATGAGGGACAATCAGTTGCCTAGCAAGCACTAAGATGCATTTATCATGGTATTGAAATGGGTTGCAGGGTACACAGGGCGCCCAGCTGAAGACCTAGATGATGAGATTAATGAAAATGGTGCATTATTTGAGACTTGTGCATCTGTTTGAAGATGCGGTTAATCACAATGTTCTCAACTTCTCTATAACTTAACTGATAGGGATGTACTAAGCTGAAGATGTTAAGATGTCGTTCATAGTTATGATTCCCACTAACTTGTAGCGTAAACCTTCCTCCCTGAACTAATCGGATCACTTAATTGCTATTGGCGTATCATGACCTAAAAGCATTGCACTGAGAAGGTGACGCCGTCACTTGGCTGGCAATCGCACCTTTTTATCTAGGTACTGATGTAGGTGCTAGAGTTGTGTAGAGAGTGGTAGCAAATGGGCATAGGATTGAGAGATGTACACCAGGTTGCACATGAAAACTGATATTTGAATTTTTAGTAAGCTGTGGATTTTCCCAATATTACTGACATCATAGTACTTATTATCAAGGCTTAGAAAATCTGTTTTTTATTGCTGTGCATACATTAGAAAATATTCAAGTTCTAAAGGACTAACAGTGGACTTTTCCATCTGCAGAATATACTGAATGACCAGAGGTGGCAGTGTTGCGGAAGAGAATTTGTCTGCGTTGCTGAGACCGCCCCCCCCCCCAAAAAAGATGCCATTCCTCAGCACTCTGCCTTCCTTCATCAATTTACATGGTAAGTCAAACTCACATTGAATTCTTTTTCTTGTCATTAAATAAGTTCATAGCATCTGAGGGCCCGGAGTACCTTTTTAGTGGGGGTTTTGCCATGATTCTGTTTCTGTCAAGACTGTAGCAAAATGGATGACGTTACGGTGATCATCATATTTTTATCAAAGACTTTGTCTCCAAAGCTGACAAAGCCTGACTTAGATTCCTGTGCTAACAATGTGTCATCAGAGGACATTACTGTATTTAAGGCTGGCATTAATTGCCTTAATTTGGAGCGATGGCGTTACTTTCTCATGGAGTGAAGCTAATTTGACCTGTTTCCCTGCACTCTGTATGTGCGACTCTGATACTCCAGATGGATTGCTGTTTAGGATACTCTGCGGTCTTGCGAATCCATCCCATTTTCAAAAGGAGCCCAATGCTTTCCCAGTACACCACCTACCTGCCTTGCACTCATAATTACATATAGTTATCTAGTGCATAATTGCTGGTGTCTCCTCCTCCTGTGTTTCTTCGTCACCCAGGGCGATTGGTCACGTGCTGTCCTGTCATAAAGCTAGAGCAGGATTTCATCTGACATGAGGGACAATCAGTTGCCTAGCAAGCACTAAGATGCATTTATCATGGTATTGAAATGGGTTGCAGGGTACACAGGGCGCCCAGCTGAAGACCTAGATGATGAGATTAATGAAAATGGTGCATTATTTGAGACTTGTGCATCTGTTTGAAGATGCGGTTAATCACAATGTTCTCAACTTCTCTATAACTTAACTGATAGGGATGTACTAAGCTGAAGATGTTAAGATGTCGTTCATAGTTATGATTCCCACTAACTTGTAGCGTAAACCTTCCTCCCTGAACTAATCGGATCACTTAATTGCTATTGGCGTATCATGACCTAAAAGCATTGCACTGAGAAGGTGACGCCGTCACTTGGCTGGCAATCGCACCTTTTTATCTAGGTACTGATGTAGGTGCTAGAGTTGTGTAGAGAGTGGTAGCAAATGGGCATAGGATTGAGAGATGTACACCAGGTTGCACATGAAAACTGATATTTGAATTTTTAGTAAGCTGTGGATTTTCCCAATATTACTGACATCATAGTACTTATTATCAAGGCTTAGAAAATCTGTTTTTTATTGCTGTGCATACATTAGAAAATATTCAAGTTCTAAAGGACTAACAGTGGACTTTTCCATCTGCAGAATATACTGAATGACCAGAGGTGGCAGTGTTGCGGAAGAGAATTTGTCTGCGTTGCTGAGACCGCCCCCCCCCCCCCAAAAAAAAAGATGCCATTCCTCAGCACTCTGCCTTCCTTCATCAATTTACATGGTAAGTCAAACTCACGTTGAATTCTTTTTCTTGTCATTAAATAAGTTCATAGCATCTTAGGGCCCGGAGTACCTTTTTAGTGGGGGTTTTGCCATGATTCTGTTTCTGTCAAGACTGTAGCAAAATGGATGACGTTACGGTGATCATCATATTTTTATCAAAGACTTTGTCTCCAAAGCTGACAAAGCCTGACTTAGATTCCTGTGCTAACAATGTGTCATCAGAGGACATTACTGTATTTAAGGCTGGCATTAATTGCCTTAATTTGGAGCGATGGCGTTACTTTCTCATGGAGTGAAGCTAATTTGACCTGTTTCCCTGCACTTTGTATGTGCGACTCTGATACTCCAGATGGATTGCTGTTTAGGATACTCTGCGGTCTTGCGAATCCATCCCATTTTCAAAAGGAGCCCAATGCTTTCCCAGTACACCACCTACCTGCCTTGCACTCATAATTACATATAGTTATCTAGTGCATAATTGCTGGTGTCTCCTCCTCCTGTGTTTCTTCGTCACCCAGGGCGATTGGTCACGTGCTGTCCTGTCATAAAGCTAGAGCAGGATGTCATCTGACATGAGGGACAATCAGTTGCCTAGCAAGCACTAAGATGCATTTATCATGGTATTGAAATGGGTTGCAGGGTACACAGGGCGCCCAGCTGAAGACCTAGATGATGAGATTAATGAAAATGGTGCATTATTTGAGACTTGTGCATCTGTTTGAAGATGCGGTTAATCACAATGTTCTCAACTTCTCTATAACTTAACTGATAGGGATGTACTAAGCTGAAGATGTTAAGATGTCGTTCATAGTTATGATTCCCACTAACTTGTAGCGTAAACCTTCCTCCCTGAACTAATCGAATCACTTAATTGCTATTGGCGTATCATGACCTAAAAGCATTGCACTGAGAAGGTGACGCCGTCACTTGGCTGGCAATCGCACCTTTTTATCTAGGTACTGATGTAGGTGCTAGAGTTGTGTAGAGAGTGGTAGCAAATGGGCATAGGATTGAGAGATGTACACCAGGTTGCACATGAAAACTGATATTTGAATTTTTAGTAAGCTGTGGATTTTCCCAATATTACTGACATCATAGTACTTATTATCAAGGCTTAGAAAATCTGTTTTTTATTGCTGTGCATACATTAGAAAATATTCAAGTTCTAAAGGACTAACAGTGGACTTTTCCATCTGCAGAATATACTGAATGACCAGAGGTGGCAGTGTTGCGGAAGAGAATTTGTCTGCGTTGCTGAGACCGCCCCCCCCCCCCCCAAAAAAAAAGATGCCATTCCTCAGCACTCTGCCTTCCTTCATCAATTTACATGGTAAGTCAAACTCACGTTGAATTCTTTTTCTTGTCATTAAATAAGTTCATAGCATCTGAGGGCCCGGAGTACCTTTTTAGTGGGGGTTTTGCCATGATTCTGTTTCTGTCAAGACTGTAGCAAAATGGATGACGTTACGGTGATCATCATATTTTTATCAAAGACTTTGTCTCCAAAGCTGACAAAGCCTGACTTAGATTCCTGTGCTAACAATGTGTCATCAGAGGACATTACTGTATTTAAGGCTGGCATTAATTGCCTTAATTTGGAGCGATGGCGTTACTTTCTCATGGAGTGAAGCTAATTTGACCTGTTTCCCTGCACTCTGTATGTGCGACTCTGATACTCCAGATGGATTGCTGTTTAGGATACTCTGCGGTCTTGCGAATCCATCCCATTTTCAAAAGGAGCCCAATGCTTTCCCAGTACACCACCTACCTGCCTTGCACTCATAATTACATATAGTTATCTAGTGCATAATTGCTGGTGTCTCCTCCTCCTGTGTTTCTTCGTCACCCAGGGCGATTGGTCACGTGCTGTCCTGTCATAAAGCTAGAGCAGGATTTCATCTGACATGAGGGACAATCAGTTGCCTAGCAAGCACTAAGATGCATTTATCATGGTATTGAAATGGGTTGCAGGGTACACAGGGCGCCCAGCTGAAGACCTAGATGATGAGATTAATGAAAATGGTGCATTATTTGAGACTTGTGCATCTGTTTGAAGATGCGGTTAATCACAATGTTCTCAACTTCTCTATTACTTAACTGATAGGGATGTACTAAGCTGAAGATGTTAAGATGTCGTTCATAGTTATGATTCCCACTAATTTGTAGCGTAAACCTTCCTCCCTGAACTAATCGAATCACTTAATTGCTATTGGCGTATCATGACCTAAAAGCATTGCACTGAGAAGGTGACGCCGTCACTTGGCTGGCAATCGCACCTTTTTATCTAGGTACTGATGTAGGTGCTAGAGTTGTGTAGAGAGTGGTAGCAAATGAGCATAGGATTGAGAGATGTACACCAGGTTGCACATGAAAACTGATATTTGAATTTTTAGTAAGCTGTGGATTTTCCCAATATTACTGACATCATAGTACTTATTATCAAGGCTTAGAAAATCTGTTTTTTATTGCTGTGCATACATTAGAAAATATTCAAGTTCTAAAGGACTAACAGTGGACTTTTCCATCTGCAGAATATACTGAATGACCAGAGGTGGCAGTGTTGCGGAAGAGAATTTGTCTGCGTTGCTGAGACCGCCCCCCCCCCCCCAAAAAAAGATGCCATTCCTCAGCACTCTGCCTTCCTTCATCAATTTACATGGTAAGTCAAACTCACATTGAATTCTTTTTCTTGTCATTAAATAAGTTCATAGCATCTGAGGGCCCGGAGTACCTTTTTAGTGGGGGTTTTGCCATGATTCTGTTTCTGTCAAGACTGTAGCAAAATGGATGATGTTACGGTGATCATCATATTTTTATCAAAGACTTTGTCTCCAAAGCTGACAAAGCCTGACTTAGATTCCTGTGCTAACAATGTGTCATCAGAGGACATTACTGTATTTAAGGCTGGCATTAATTGCCTTAATTTGGAGCGATGGCGTTACTTTCTCATGGAGTGAAGCTAATTTGACCTGTTTCCCTGCACTCTGTATGTGCGACTCTGATACTCCAGATGGATTGCTGTTTAGGATACTCTGCGGTCTTGCGAATCCATCCCATTTTCAAAAGGAGCCCAATGCTTTCCCAGTACACCACCTAGCTGCCTTGCACTCATAATTACATATAGTTACCTAGTGCATAATTGCTGGTGTCTCCTCCTCCTGTGTTTCTTCGTCACCCAGGGCGATTGGTCACGTGCTGTCCTGACATAAAGCTAGAGCAGGATGTCATCTGACATGAGGGACAACCAGTTGCCTAGCAAGCACTAAGATGCATTTATCATGGTATTGAAATGGGTTGCAGGGTACACAGGGCGCCCAGCTGAAGACCTAGATGATGAGATTAATGAAAATGGTGCATTATTTGAGACTTGTGCATCTGTTTGAAGATGCGGTTAATCACAATGTTCTCAACTTCTCTATAACTTAACTGATAGGGATGTACTAAGCTGAAGATGTTAAGATGTCGTTCATAGTTATGATTCCCACTAACTTGTAGCGTAAACCTTCCTCCCTGAACTAATCGGATCACTTAATTGCTATTGGCGTATCATGACCTAAAAGCATTGCACTGAGAAGGTGACGCCGTCACTTGGCTGGCAATCGCACCTTTTTATCTAGGTACTGATGTAGGTACTAGAGTTGTGTAGAGAGTGGTAGCAAATGGGCATAGGATTGAGAGATGTACACCAGGTTGAACATGAAAACTGATATTTGAATTTTTAGTAAGCTGTGGATTTTCCCAATATTACTGACATCATAGTACTTATTATCAAGGCTTAGAAAATCTGTTTTTTATTGCTGTGCATACATTAGAAAATATTCAAGTTCTAAAGGACTAACAGTGGACTTTTCCATCTGCAGAATATACTGAATGACCAGAGGTGGCAGTGTTGCGGAAGATAATTTGTCTGCGTTGCTGAGACCGCCCCCCCCCCCCAAAAAAAAAGATGCCATTCCTCAGCACTCTGCCTTCCTTCATCAATTTACATGGTAAGTCAAACTCACGTTGAATTCTTTTTCTTGTCATTAAATAAGTTCATAGCATCTTAGGGCCCGGAGTACCTTTTTAGTGGGGGTTTTGCCATGATTCTGTTTCTGTCAAGACTGTAGCAAAATGGATGACGTTACGGTGATCATCATATTTTTATCAAAGACTTTGTCTCCAAAGCTGACAAAGCCTGACTTAGATTCCTGTGCTAACAATGTGTCATCAGAGGACATTACTGTATTTAAGGCTGGCATTAATTGCCTTAATTTGGAGCGATGGCGTTACTTTCTCATGGAGTGAAGCTAATTTGACCTGTTTCCCTGCACTCTGTATGTGCGACTCTGATACTCCAGATGGATTGCTGTTTAGGATACTCTGCGGTCTTGCGAATCCATCCCATTTTCAAAAGGAGCCCAATGCTTTCCCAGTACACCACCTACCTGCCTTGCACTCATAATTACATATAGTTATCTAGTGCATAATTGCTGGTGTCTCCTCCTCCTGTGTTTCTTCGTCACCCAGGGCGATTGGTCACGTGCTGTCCTGTCATAAAGCTAGAGCAGGATTTCATCTGACATGAGGGACAATCAGTTGCCTAGCAAGCACTAAGATGCATTTATCATGGTATTGAAATGGGTTGCAGGGTACACAGGGCGCCCAGCTGAAGACCTAGATGATGAGATTAATGAAAATGGTGCATTATTTGAGACTTGTGCATCTGTTTGAAGATGCGGTTAATCACAATGTTCTCAACTTCTCTATTACTTAACTGATAGGGATGTACTAAGCTGAAGATGTTAAGATGTCGTTCATAGTTATGATTCCCACTAACTTGTAGCGTAAACCTTCCTCCCTGAACTAATCGAATCACTTAATTGCTATTGGCGTATCATGACCTAAAAGCATTGCACTGAGAAGGTGACGCCGTCACTTGGCTGGCAATCGCACCTTTTTATCTAGGTACTGATGTAGGTGCTAGAGTTGTGTAGAGAGTGGTAGCAAATGGGCATAGGATTGAGAGATGTACACCAGGTTGCACATGAAAACTGATATTTGAATTTTTAGTAAGCTGTGGATTTTCCCAATATTACTGACATCATAGTACTTATTATCAAGGCTTAGAAAATCTGTTTTTTATTGCTGTGCATACATTAGAAAATATTCAAGTTCTAAAGGACTAACAGTGGACTTTTCCATCTGCAGAATATACTGAATGACCAGAGGTGGCAGTGTTGCGGAAGAGAATTTGTCTGCGTTGCTGAGACCGCCCCCCCCAAAAAAGATGCCATTCCTCAGCACTCTGCCTTCCTTCATCAATTTACATGGTAAGTCAAACTCACGTTGAATTCTTTTTCTTGTCATTAAATAAGTTCATAGCATCTGAGGGCCCGGAGTACCTTTTTAGTGGGGGTTTTGCCATGATTCTGTTTCTGTCAAGACTGTAGCAAAATGGATGACGTTACGGTGATCATCATATTTTTATCAAAGACTTTGTCTCCAAAGCTGACAAAGCCTGACTTAGATTCCTGTGCTAACAATGTGTCATCAGAGGACATTACTGTATTTAAGGCTGGCATTAATTGCCTTAATTTGGAGCGATGGCGTTACTTTCTCATGGAGTGAAGCTAATTTGACCTGTTTCCCTGCACTCTGTATGTGCGACTCTGATACTCCAGATGGATTGCTGTTTAGGATACTCTGCGGTCTTGCGAATCCATCCCATTTTCAAAAGGAGCCCAATGCTTTCCCAGTACACCACCTACCTGCCTTGCACTCATAATTACATATAGTTATCTAGTGCATAATTGCTGGTGTCTCCTCCTCCTGTGTTTCTTCGTCACCCAGGGCGATTGGTCACGTGCTGTCCTGTCATAAAGCTAGAGCAGGATTTCATCTGACATGAGGGACAATCAGTTGCCTAGCAAGCACTAAGATGCATTTATCATGGTATTGAAATGGGTTGCAGGGTACACAGGGCGCCCAGCTGAAGACCTAGATGATGAGATTAATGAAAATGGTGCATTATTTGAGACTTGTGCATCTGTTTGAAGATGCGGTTAATCACAATGTTCTCAACTTCTCTATAACTTAACTGATAGGGATGTACTAAGCTGAAGATGTTAAGATGTCGTTCATAGTTATGATTCCCACTAACTTGTAGCGTAAACCTTCCTCCCTGAACTAATCGGATCACTTAATTGCTATTGGCGTATCATGACCTAAAAGCATTGCACTGAGAAGGTGACGCCGTCACTTGGCTGGCAATCGCACCTTTTTATCTAGGTACTGATGTAGGTGCTAGAGTTGTGTAGAGAGTGGTAGCAAATGGGCATAGGATTGAGAGATGTACACCAGGTTGCACATGAAAACTGATATTTGAATTTTTAGTAAGCTGTGGATTTTCCCAATATTACTGACATCATAGTACTTATTATCAAGGCTTAGAAAATCTGTTTTTTATTGCTGTGCATACATTAGAAAATATTCAAGTTCTAAAGGACTAACAGTGGACTTTTCCATCTGCAGAATATACTGAATGACCAGAGGTGGCAGTGTTGCGGAAGAGAATTTGTCTGCGTTGCTGAGACCGCCCCCCCCCCCCCCCCCCCAAAAAAGATGCCATTCCTCAGCACTCTGCCTTCCTTCATCAATTTACATGGTAAGTCAAACTCACATTGAATTCTTTTTCTTGTCATTAAATAAGTTCATAGCATCTGAGGGCCCGGAGTACCTTTTTAGTGGGGGTTTTGCCATGATTCTGTTTCTGTCAAGACTGTAGCAAAATGGATGACGTTACGGTGATCATCATATTTTTATCAAAGACTTTGTCTCCAAAGCTGACAAAGCCTGACTTAGATTCCTGTGCTAACAATGTGTCATCAGAGGACATTACTGTATTTAAGGCTGGCATTAATTGCCTTAATTTGGAGCGATGGCGTTACTTTCTCATGGAGTGAAGCTAATTTGACCTGTTTCCCTGCACTCTGTATGTGCGACTCTGATACTCCAGATGGATTGCTGTTTAGGATACTCTGCGGTCTTGCGAATCCATCCCATTTTCAAAAGGAGCCCAATGCTTTCCCAGTACACCACCTACCTGCCTTGCACTCATAATTACATATAGTTATCTAGTGCATAATTGCTGGTGTCTCCTCCTCCTGTGTTTCTTCGTCACCCAGGGCGATTGGTCACGTGCTGTCCTGTCATAAAGCTAGAGCAGGATTTCATCTGACATGAGGGACAATCAGTTGCCTAGCAAGCACTAAGATGCATTTATCATGGTATTGAAATGGGTTGCAGGGTACACAGGGCGCCCAGCTGAAGACCTAGATGATGAGATTAATGAAAATGGTGCATTATTTGAGACTTGTGCATCTGTTTGAAGATGCGGTTAATCACAATGTTCTCAACTTCTCTATAACTTAACTGATAGGGATGTACTAAGCTGAAGATGTTAAGATGTCGTTCATAGTTATGATTCCCACTAACTTGTAGCGTAAACCTTCCTCCCTGAACTAATCGAATCACTTAATTGCTATTGGCGTATCATGACCTAAAAGCATTGCACTGAGAAGGTGACGCCGTCACTTGGCTGGCAATCGCACCTTTTTATCTAGGTACTGATGTAGGTGCTAGAGTTGTGTAGAGAGTGGTAGCAAATGGGCATAGGATTGAGAGATGTACACCAGGTTGCACATGAAAACTGATATTTGAATTTTTAGTAAGCTGTGGATTTTCCCAATATTACTGACATCATAGTACTTATTATCAAGGCTTAGAAAATCTGTTTTTTATTGCTGTGCATACATTAGAAAATATTCAAGTTCTAAAGGACTAACAGTGGACTTTTCCATCTGCAGAATATACTGAATGACCAGAGGTGGCAGTGTTGCGGAAGAGAATTTGTCTGCGTTGCTGAGACCGCCCCCCCCCCCCCAAAAAAAAAGATGCCATTCCTCAGCACTCTGCCTTCCTTCATCAATTTACATGGTAAGTCAAACTCACGTTGAATTCTTTTTCTTGTCATTAAATAAGTTCATAGCATCTTAGGGCCCGGAGTACCTTTTTAGTGGGGGTTTTGCCATGATTCTGTTTCTGTCAAGACTGTAGCAAAATGGATGACGTTACGGTGATCATCATATTTTTATCAAAGACTTTGTCTCCAAAGCTGACAAAGCCTGACTTAGATTCCTGTGCTAACAATGTGTCATCAGAGGACATTACTGTATTTAAGGCTGGCATTAATTGCCTTAATTTGGAGCGATGGCGTTACTTTCTCATGGAGTGAAGCTAATTTGACCTGTTTCCCTGCACTTTGTATGTGCGACTCTGATACTCCAGATGGATTGCTGTTTAGGATACTCTGCGGTCTTGCGAATCCATCCCATTTTCAAAAGGAGCCCAATGCTTTCCCAGTACACCACCTACCTGCCTTGCACTCATAATTACATATAGTTATCTAGTGCATAATTGCTGGTGTCTCCTCCTCCTGTGTTTCTTCGTCACCCAGGGCGATTGGTCACGTGCTGTCCTGTCATAAAGCTAGAGCAGGATTTCATCTGACATGAGGGACAATCAGTTGCCTAGCAAGCACTAAGATGCATTTATCATGGTATTGAAATGGGTTGCAGGGTACACAGGGCGCCCAGCTGAAGACCTAGATGATGAGATTAATGAAAATGGTGCATTATTTGAGACTTGTGCATCTGTTTGAAGATGCGGTTAATCACAATGTTCTCAACTTCTCTATAACTTAACTGATAGGGATGTACTAAGCTGAAGATGTTAAGATGTCGTTCATAGTTATGATTCCCACTAACTTGTAGCGTAAACCTTCCTCCCTGAACTAATCGGATCACTTAATTGCTATTGGCGTATCATGACCTAAAAGCATTGCACTGAGAAGGTGACGCCGTCACTTGGCTGGCAATCGCACCTTTTTATCTAGGTACTGATGTAGGTGCTAGAGTTGTGTAGAGAGTGGTAGCAAATGGGCATAGGATTGAGAGATGTACACCAGGTTGCACATGAAAACTGATATTTGAATTTTTAGTAAGCTGTGGATTTTCCCAATATTACTGACATCATAGTACTTATTATCAAGGCTTAGAAAATCTGTTTTTTATTGCTGTGCATACATTAGAAAATATTCAAGTTCTAAAGGACTAACAGTGGACTTTTCCATCTGCAGAATATACTGAATGACCAGAGGTGGCAGTGTTGCGGAAGAGAATTTGTCTGCGTTGCTGAGACCGCCCCCCCCCCCAAAAAAGATGCCATTCCTCAGCACTCTGCCTTCCTTCATCAATTTACATGGTAAGTCAAACTCACATTGAATTCTTTTTCTTGTCATTAAATAAGTTCATAGCATCTGAGGGCCCGGAGTACCTTTTTAGTGGGGGTTTTGCCATGATTCTGTTTCTGTCAAGACTGTAGCAAAATGGATGACGTTACGGTGATCATCATATTTTTATCAAAGACTTTGTCTCCAAAGCTGACAAAGCCTGACTTAGATTCCTGTGCTAACAATGTGTCATCAGAGGACATTACTGTATTTAAGGCTGGCATTAATTGCCTTAATTTGGAGCGATGGCGTTACTTTCTCATGGAGTGAAGCTAATTTGACCTGTTTCCCTGCACTCTGTATGTGCGACTCTGATACTCCAGATGGATTGCTGTTTAGGATACTCTGCGGTCTTGCGAATCCATCCCATTTTCAAAAGGAGCCCAATGCTTTCCCAGTACACCACCTACCTGCCTTGCACTCATAATTACATATAGTTATCTAGTGCATAATTGCTGGTGTCTCCTCCTCCTGTGTTTCTTCGTCACCCAGGGCGATTGGTCACGTGCTGTCCTGTCATAAAGCTAGAGCAGGATTTCATCTGACATGAGGGACAATCAGTTGCCTAGCAAGCACTAAGATGCATTTATCATGGTATTGAAATGGGTTGCAGGGTACACAGGGCGCCCAGCTGAAGACCTAGATGATGAGATTAATGAAAATGGTGCATTATTTGAGACTTGTGCATCTGTTTGAAGATGCGGTTAATCACAATGTTCTCAACTTCTCTATAACTTAACTGATAGGGATGTACTAAGCTGAAGATGTTAAGATGTCGTTCATAGTTATGATTCCCACTAACTTGTAGCGTAAACCTTCCTCCCTGAACTAATCGGATCACTTAATTGCTATTGGCGTATCATGACCTAAAAGCATTGCACTGAGAAGGTGACGCCGTCACTTGGCTGGCAATCGCACCTTTTTATCTAGGTACTGATGTAGGTGCTAGAGTTGTGTAGAGAGTGGTAGCAAATGGGCATAGGATTGAGAGATGTACACCAGGTTGCACATGAAAACTGATATTTGAATTTTTAGTAAGCTGTGGATTTTCCCAATATTACTGACATCATAGTACTTATTATCAAGGCTTAGAAAATCTGTTTTTTATTGCTGTGCATACATTAGAAAATATTCAAGTTCTAAAGGACTAACAGTGGACTTTTCCATCTGCAGAATATACTGAATGACCAGAGGTGGCAGTGTTGCGGAAGAGAATTTGTCTGCGTTGCTGAGACCGCCCCCCCCCCCCCAAAAAAAAAGATGCCATTCCTCAGCACTCTGCCTTCCTTCATCAATTTACATGGTAAGTCAAACTCACGTTGAATTCTTTTTCTTGTCATTAAATAAGTTCATAGCATCTTAGGGCCCGGAGTACCTTTTTAGTGGGGGTTTTGCCATGATTCTGTTTCTGTCAAGACTGTAGCAAAATGGATGACGTTACGGTGATCATCATATTTTTATCAAAGACTTTGTCTCCAAAGCTGACAAAGCCTGACTTAGATTCCTGTGCTAACAATGTGTCATCAGAGGACATTACTGTATTTAAGGCTGGCATTAATTGCCTTAATTTGGAGCGATGGCGTTACTTTCTCATGGAGTGAAGCTAATTTGACCTGTTTCCCTGCACTTTGTATGTGCGACTCTGATACTCCAGATGGATTGCTGTTTAGGATACTCTGCGGTCTTGCGAATCCATCCCATTTTCAAAAGGAGCCCAATGCTTTCCCAGTACACCACCTACCTGCCTTGCACTCATAATTACATATAGTTATCTAGTGCATAATTGCTGGTGTCTCCTCCTCCTGTGTTTCTTCGTCACCCAGGGCGATTGGTCACGTGCTGTCCTGTCATAAAGCTAGAGCAGGATGTCATCTGACATGAGGGACAATCAGTTGCCTAGCAAGCACTAAGATGCATTTATCATGGTATTGAAATGGGTTGCAGGGTACACAGGGCGCCCAGCTGAAGACCTAGATGATGAGATTAATGAAAATGGTGCATTATTTGAGACTTGTGCATCTGTTTGAAGATGCGGTTAATCACAATGTTCTCAACTTCTCTATAACTTAACTGATAGGGATGTACTAAGCTGAAGATGTTAAGATGTCGTTCATAGTTATGATTCCCACTAACTTGTAGCGTAAACCTTCCTCCCTGAACTAATCGAATCACTTAATTGCTATTGGCGTATCATGACCTAAAAGCATTGCACTGAGAAGGTGACGCCGTCACTTGGCTGGCAATCGCACCTTTTTATCTAGGTACTGATGTAGGTGCTAGAGTTGTGTAGAGAGTGGTAGCAAATGGGCATAGGATTGAGAGATGTACACCAGGTTGCACATGAAAACTGATATTTGAATTTTTAGTAAGCTGTGGATTTTCCCAATATTACTGACATCATAGTACTTATTATCAAGGCTTAGAAAATCTGTTTTTTATTGCTGTGCATACATTAGAAAATATTCAAGTTCTAAAGGACTAACAGTGGACTTTTCCATCTGCAGAATATACTGAATGACCAGAGGTGGCAGTGTTGCGGAAGAGAATTTGTCTGCGTTGCTGAGACCGCCCCCCCCCCAAAAAAAAGATGCCATTCCTCAACACTCTGCCTTCCTTCATCAATTTACATGGTAAGTCAAACTCACGTTGAATTCTTTTTCTTGTCATTAAATAAGTTCATAGCATCTGAGGGCCCGGAGTACCTTTTTAGTGGGGGTTTTGCCATGATTCTGTTTCTGTCAAGACTGTAGCAAAATGGATGACGTTACGGTGATCATCATATTTTTATCAAAGACTTTGTCTCCAAAGCTGACAAAGCCTGACTTAGATTCCTGTGCTAACAATGTGTCATCAGAGGACATTACTGTATTTAAGGCTGGCATTAATTGCCTTAATTTGGAGCGATGGCGTTACTTTCTCATGGAGTGAAGCTAATTTGACCTGTTTCCCTGCACTCTGTATGTGCGACTCTGATACTCCAGATGGATTGCTGTTTAGGATACTCTGCGGTCTTGCGAATCCATCCCATTTTCAAAAGGAGCCCAATGCTTTCCCAGTACACCACCTACCTGCCTTGCACTCATAATTACATATAGTTATCTAGTGCATAATTGCTGGTGTCTCCTCCTCCTGTGTTTCTTCGTCACCCAGGGCGATTGGTCACGTGCTGTCCTGTCATAAAGCTAGAGCAGGATTTCATCTGACATGAGGGACAATCAGTTGCCTAGCAAGCACTAAGATGCATTTATCATGGTATTGAAATGGGTTGCAGGGTACACAGGGCGCCCAGCTGAAGACCTAGATGATGAGATTAATGAAAATGGTGCATTATTTGAGACTTGTGCATCTGTTTGAAGATGCGGTTAATCACAATGTTCTCAACTTCTCTATAACTTAACTGATAGGGATGTACTAAGCTGAAGATGTTAAGATGTCGTTCATAGTTATGATTCCCACTAACTTGTAGCGTAAACCTTCCTCCCTGAACTAATCGGATCACTTAATTGCTATTGGCGTATCATGACCTAAAAGCATTGCACTGAGAAGGTGACGCCGTCACTTGGCTGGCAATCGCACCTTTTTATCTAGGTACTGATGTAGGTGCTAGAGTTGTGTAGAGAGTGGTAGCAAATGGGCATAGGATTGAGAGATGTACACCAGGTTGCACATGAAAACTGATATTTGAATTTTTAGTAAGCTGTGGATTTTCCCAATATTACTGACATCATAGTACTTATTATCAAGGCTTAGAAAATCTGTTTTTTATTGCTGTGCATACATTAGAAAATATTCAAGTTCTAAAGGACTAACAGTGGACTTTTCCATCTGCAGAATATACTGAATGACCAGAGGTGGCAGTGTTGCGGAAGAGAATTTGTCTGCGTTGCTGAGACCGCCCCCCCCCCCCCCCAAAAAAGATGCCATTCCTCAGCACTCTGCCTTCCTTCATCAATTTACATGGTAAGTCAAACTCACATTGAATTCTTTTTCTTGTCATTAAATAAGTTCATAGCATCTGAGGGCCCGGAGTACCTTTTTAGTGGGGGTTTTGCCATGATTCTGTTTCTGTCAAGACTGTAGCAAAATGGATGACGTTACGGTGATCATCATATTTTTATCAAAGACTTTGTCTCCAAAGCTGACAAAGCCTGACTTAGATTCCTGTGCTAACAATGTGTCATCAGAGGACATTACTGTATTTAAGGCTGGCATTAATTGCCTTAATTTGGAGCGATGGCGTTACTTTCTCATGGAGTGAAGCTAATTTGACCTGTTTCCCTGCACTCTGTATGTGCGACTCTGATACTCCAGATGGATTGCTGTTTAGGATACTCTGCGGTCTTGCGAATCCATCCCATTTTCAAAAGGAGCCCAATGCTTTCCCAGTACACCACCTACCTGCCTTGCACTCATAATTACATATAGTTATCTAGTGCATAATTGCTGGTGTCTCCTCCTCCTGTGTTTCTTCGTCACCCAGGGCGATTGGTCACGTGCTGTCCTGTCATAAAGCTAGAGCAGGATTTCATCTGACATGAGGGACAATCAGTTGCCTAGCAAGCACTAAGATGCATTTATCATGGTATTGAAATGGGTTGCAGGGTACACAGGGCGCCCAGCTGAAGACCTAGATGATGAGATTAATGAAAATGGTGCATTATTTGAGACTTGTGCATCTGTTTGAAGATGCGGTTAATCACAATGTTCTCAACTTCTCTATAACTTAACTGATAGGGATGTACTAAGCTGAAGATGTTAAGATGTCGTTCATAGTTATGATTCCCACTAACTTGTAGCGTAAACCTTCCTCCCTGAACTAATCGAATCACTTAATTGCTATTGGCGTATCATGACCTAAAAGCATTGCACTGAGAAGGTGACGCCGTCACTTGGCTGGCAATCGCACCTTTTTATCTAGGTACTGATGTAGGTGCTAGAGTTGTGTAGAGAGTGGTAGCAAATGGGCATAGGATTGAGAGATGTACACCAGGTTGCACATGAAAACTGATATTTGAATTTTTAGTAAGCTGTGGATTTTCCCAATATTACTGACATCATAGTACTTATTATCAAGGCTTAGAAAATCTGTTTTTTATTGCTGTGCATACATTAGAAAATATTCAAGTTCTAAAGGACTAACAGTGGACTTTTCCATCTGCAGAATATACTGAATGACCAGAGGTGGCAGTGTTGCGGAAGAGAATTTGTCTGCGTTGCTGAGACCGCCCCCCCCCCCCCAAAAAAAAAAGATGCCATTCCTCAGCACTCTGCCTTCCTTCATCAATTTACATGGTAAGTCAAACTCACGTTGAATTCTTTTTCTTGTCATTAAATAAGTTCATAGCATCTTAGGGCCCGGAGTACCTTTTTAGTGGGGGTTTTGCCATGATTCTGTTTCTGTCAAGACTGTAGCAAAATGGATGACGTTACGGTGATCATCATATTTTTATCAAAGACTTTGTCTCCAAAGCTGACAAAGCCTGACTTAGATTCCTGTGCTAACAATGTGTCATCAGAGGACATTACTGTATTTAAGGCTGGCATTAATTGCCTTAATTTGGAGCGATGGCGTTACTTTCTCATGGAGTGAAGCTAATTTGACCTGTTTCCCTGCACTCTGTATGTGCGACTCTGATACTCCAGATGGATTGCTGTTTAGGATACTCTGCGGTCTTGCGAATCCATCCCATTTTCAAAAGGAGCCCAATGCTTTCCCAGTACACCACCTACCTGCCTTGCACTCATAATTACATATAGTTATCTAGTGCATAATTGCTGGTGTCTCCTCCTCCTGTGTTTCTTCGTCACCCAGGGCGATTGGTCACGTGCTGTCCTGTCATAAAGCTAGAGCAGGATTTCATCTGACATGAGGGACAATCAGTTGCCTAGCAAGCACTAAGATGCATTTATCATGGTATTGAAATGGGTTGCAGGGTACACAGGGCGCCCAGCTGAAGACCTAGATGATGAGATTAATGAAAATGGTGCATTATTTGAGACTTGTGCATCTGTTTGAAGATGCGGTTAATCACAATGTTCTCAACTTCTCTATAACTTAACTGATAGGGATGTACTAAGCTGAAGATGTTAAGATGTCGTTCATAGTTATGATTCCCACTAACTTGTAGCGTAAACCTTCCTCCCTGAACTAATCGAATCACTTAATTGCTATTGGCGTATCATGACCTAAAAGCATTGCACTGAGAAGGTGACGCCGTCACTTGGCTGGCAATCGCACCTTTTTATCTAGGTACTGATGTAGGTGCTAGAGTTGTGTAGAGAGTGGTAGCAAATGGGCATAGGATTGAGAGATGTACACCAGGTTGCACATGAAAACTGATATTTGAATTTTTAGTAAGCTGTGGATTTTCCCAATATTACTGACATCATAGTACTTATTATCAAGGCTTAGAAAATCTGTTTTTTATTGCTGTGCATACATTAGAAAATATTCAAGTTCTAAAGGACTAACAGTGGACTTTTCCATCTGCAGAATATACTGAATGACCAGAGGTGGCAGTGTTGCGGAAGAGAATTTGTCTGCGTTGCTGAGACCGCCCCCCCCCCCCCAAAAAAAAAGATGCCATTCCTCAGCACTCTGCCTTCCTTCATCAATTTACATGGTAAGTCAAACTCACGTTGAATTCTTTTTCTTGTCATTAAATAAGTTCATAGCATCTTAGGGCCCGGAGTACCTTTTTAGTGGGGGTTTTGCCATGATTCTGTTTCTGTCAAGACTGTAGCAAAATGGATGACGTTACGGTGATCATCATATTTTTATCAAAGACTTTGTCTCCAAAGCTGACAAAGCCTGACTTAGATTCCTGTGCTAACAATGTGTCATCAGAGGACATTACTGTATTTAAGGCTGGCATTAATTGCCTTAATTTGGAGCGATGGCGTTACTTTCTCATGGAGTGAAGCTAATTTGACCTGTTTCCCTGCACTTTGTATGTGCGACTCTGATACTCCAGATGGATTGCTGTTTAGGATACTCTGCGGTCTTGCGAATCCATCCCATTTTCAAAAGGAGCCCAATGCTTTCCCAGTACACCACCTACCTGCCTTGCACTCATAATTACATATAGTTATCTAGTGCATAATTGCTGGTGTCTCCTCCTCCTGTGTTTCTTCGTCACCCAGGGCGATTGGTCACGTGCTGTCCTGTCATAAAGCTAGAGCAGGATGTCATCTGACATGAGGGACAATCAGTTGCCTAGCAAGCACTAAGATGCATTTATCATGGTATTGAAATGGGTTGCAGGGTACACAGGGCGCCCAGCTGAAGACCTAGATGATGAGATTAATGAAAATGGTGCATTATTTGAGACTTGTGCATCTGTTTGAAGATGCGGTTAATCACAATGTTCTCAACTTCTCTATAACTTAACTGATAGGGATGTACTAAGCTGAAGATGTTAAGATGTCGTTCATAGTTATGATTCCCACTAACTTGTAGCGTAAACCTTCCTCCCTGAACTAATCGAATCACTTAATTGCTATTGGCGTATCATGACCTAAAAGCATTGCACTGAGAAGGTGACGCCGTCACTTGGCTGGCAATCGCACCTTTTTATCTAGGTACTGATGTAGGTGCTAGAGTTGTGTAGAGAGTGGTAGCAAATGGGCATAGGATTGAGAGATGTACACCAGGTTGCACATGAAAACTGATATTTGAATTTTTAGTAAGCTGTGGATTTTCCCAATATTACTGACATCATAGTACTTATTATCAAGGCTTAGAAAATCTGTTTTTTATTGCTGTGCATACATTAGAAAATATTCAAGTTCTAAAGGACTAACAGTGGACTTTTCCATCTGCAGAATATACTGAATGACCAGAGGTGGCAGTGTTGCGGAAGAGAATTTGTCTGCGTTGCTGAGACCGCCCCCCCCCCCCCAAAAAAAAAAGATGCCATTCCTCAGCACTCTGCCTTCCTTCATCAATTTACATGGTAAGTCAAACTCACGTTGAATTCTTTTTCTTGTCATTAAATAAGTTCATAGCATCTTAGGGCCCGGAGTACCTTTTTAGTGGGGGTTTTGCCATGATTCTGTTTCTGTCAAGACTGTAGCAAAATGGATGACGTTACGGTGATCATCATATTTTTATCAAAGACTTTGTCTCCAAAGCTGACAAAGCCTGACTTAGATTCCTGTGCTAACAATGTGTCATCAGAGGACATTACTGTATTTAAGGCTGGCATTAATTGCCTTAATTTGGAGCGATGGCGTTACTTTCTCATGGAGTGAAGCTAATTTGACCTGTTTCCCTGCACTCTGTATGTGCGACTCTGATACTCCAGATGGATTGCTGTTTAGGATACTCTGCGGTCTTGCGAATCCATCCCATTTTCAAAAGGAGCCCAATGCTTTCCCAGTACACCACCTACCTGCCTTGCACTCATAATTACATATAGTTATCTAGTGCATAATTGCTGGTGTCTCCTCCTCCTGTGTTTCTTCGTCACCCAGGGCGATTGGTCACGTGCTGTCCTGTCATAAAGCTAGAGCAGGATTTCATCTGACATGAGGGACAATCAGTTGCCTAGCAAGCACTAAGATGCATTTATCATGGTATTGAAATGGGTTGCAGGGTACACAGGGCGCCCAGCTGAAGACCTAGATGATGAGATTAATGAAAATGGTGCATTATTTGAGACTTGTGCATCTGTTTGAAGATGCGGTTAATCACAATGTTCTCAACTTCTCTATAACTTAACTGATAGGGATGTACTAAGCTGAAGATGTTAAGATGTCGTTCATAGTTATGATTCCCACTAACTTGTAGCGTAAACCTTCCTCCCTGAACTAATCGAATCACTTAATTGCTATTGGCGTATCATGACCTAAAAGCATTGCACTGAGAAGGTGACGCCGTCACTTGGCTGGCAATCGCACCTTTTTATCTAGGTACTGATGTAGGTGCTAGAGTTGTGTAGAGAGTGGTAGCAAATGGGCATAGGATTGAGAGATGTACACCAGGTTGCACATGAAAACTGATATTTGAATTTTTAGTAAGCTGTGGATTTTCCCAATATTACTGACATCATAGTACTTATTATCAAGGCTTAGAAAATCTGTTTTTTATTGCTGTGCATACATTAGAAAATATTCAAGTTCTAAAGGACTAACAGTGGACTTTTCCATCTGCAGAATATACTGAATGACCAGAGGTGGCAGTGTTGCGGAAGAGAATTTGTCTGCGTTGCTGAGACCGCCCCCCCCCCCCAAAAAAAAAGATGCCATTCCTCAGCACTCTGCCTTCCTTCATCAATTTACATGGTAAGTCAAACTCACGTTGAATTCTTTTTCTTGTCATTAAATAAGTTCATAGCATCTTAGGGCCCGGAGTACCTTTTTAGTGGGGGTTTTGCCATGATTCTGTTTCTGTCAAGACTGTAGCAAAATGGATGACGTTACGGTGATCATCATATTTTTATCAAAGACTTTGTCTCCAAAGCTGACAAAGCCTGACTTAGATTCCTGTGCTAACAATGTGTCATCAGAGGACATTACTGTATTTAAGGCTGGCATTAATTGCCTTAATTTGGAGCGATGGCGTTACTTTCTCATGGAGTGAAGCTAATTTGACCTGTTTCCCTGCACTTTGTATGTGCGACTCTGATACTCCAGATGGATTGCTGTTTAGGATACTCTGCGGTCTTGCGAATCCATCCCATTTTCAAAAGGAGCCCAATGCTTTCCCAGTACACCACCTACCTGCCTTGCACTCATAATTACATATAGTTATCTAGTGCATAATTGCTGGTGTCTCCTCCTCCTGTGTTTCTTCGTCACCCAGGGCGATTGGTCACGTGCTGTCCTGTCATAAAGCTAGAGCAGGATGTCATCTGACATGAGGGACAATCAGTTGCCTAGCAAGCACTAAGATGCATTTATCATGGTATTGAAATGGGTTGCAGGGTACACAGGGCGCCCAGCTGAAGACCTAGATGATGAGATTAATGAAAATGGTGCATTATTTGAGACTTGTGCATCTGTTTGAAGATGCGGTTAATCACAATGTTCTCAACTTCTCTATAACTTAACTGATAGGGATGTACTAAGCTGAAGATGTTAAGATGTCGTTCATAGTTATGATTCCCACTAACTTGTAGCGTAAACCTTCCTCCCTGAACTAATCGGATCACTTAATTGCTATTGGCGTATCATGACCTAAAAGCATTGCACTGAGAAGGTGACGCCGTCACTTGGCTGGCAATCGCACCTTTTTATCTAGGTACTGATGTAGGTGCTAGAGTTGTGTAGAGAGTGGTAGCAAATGGGCATAGGATTGAGAGATGTACACCAGGTTGCACATGAAAACTGATATTTGAATTTTTAGTAAGCTGTGGATTTTCCCAATATTACTGACATCATAGTACTTATTATCAAGGCTTAGAAAATCTGTTTTTTATTGCTGTGCATACATTAGAAAATATTCAAGTTCTAAAGGACTAACAGTGGACTTTTCCATCTGCAGAATATACTGAATGACCAGAGGTGGCAGTGTTGCGGAAGAGAATTTGTCTGCGTTGCTGAGACCGCCCCCCCCCCAAAAAAAAGATGCCATTCCTCAACACTCTGCCTTCCTTCATCAATTTACATGGTAAGTCAAACTCACGTTGAATTCTTTTTCTTGTCATTAAATAAGTTCATAGCATCTGAGGGCCCGGAGTACCTTTTTAGTGGGGGTTTTGCCATGATTCTGTTTCTGTCAAGACTGTAGCAAAATGGATGACGTTACGGTGATCATCATATTTTTATCAAAGACTTTGTCTCCAAAGCTGACAAAGCCTGACTTAGATTCCTGTGCTAACAATGTGTCATCAGAGGACATTACTGTATTTAAGGCTGGCATTAATTGCCTTAATTTGGAGCGATGGCGTTACTTTCTCATGGAGTGAAGCTAATTTGACCTGTTTCCCTGCACTCTGTATGTGCGACTCTGATACTCCAGATGGATTGCTGTTTAGGATACTCTGCGGTCTTGCGAATCCATCCCATTTTCAAAAGGAGCCCAATGCTTTCCCAGTACACCACCTACCTGCCTTGCACTCATAATTACATATAGTTATCTAGTGCATAATTGCTGGTGTCTCCTCCTCCTGTGTTTCTTCGTCACCCAGGGCGATTGGTCACGTGCTGTCCTGTCATAAAGCTAGAGCAGGATTTCATCTGACATGAGGGACAATCAGTTGCCTAGCAAGCACTAAGATGCATTTATCATGGTATTGAAATGGGTTGCAGGGTACACAGGGCGCCCAGCTGAAGACCTAGATGATGAGATTAATGAAAATGGTGCATTATTTGAGACTTGTGCATCTGTTTGAAGATGCGGTTAATCACAATGTTCTCAACTTCTCTATAACTTAACTGATAGGGATGTACTAAGCTGAAGATGTTAAGATGTCGTTCATAGTTATGATTCCCACTAACTTGTAGCGTAAACCTTCCTCCCTGAACTAATCGGATCACTTAATTGCTATTGGCGTATCATGACCTAAAAGCATTGCACTGAGAAGGTGACGCCGTCACTTGGCTGGCAATCGCACCTTTTTATCTAGGTACTGATGTAGGTGCTAGAGTTGTGTAGAGAGTGGTAGCAAATGGGCATAGGATTGAGAGATGTACACCAGGTTGCACATGAAAACTGATATTTGAATTTTTAGTAAGCTGTGGATTTTCCCAATATTACTGACATCATAGTACTTATTATCAAGGCTTAGAAAATCTGTTTTTTATTGCTGTGCATACATTAGAAAATATTCAAGTTCTAAAGGACTAACAGTGGACTTTTCCATCTGCAGAATATACTGAATGACCAGAGGTGGCAGTGTTGCGGAAGAGAATTTGTCTGCGTTGCTGAGACCGCCCCCCCCCCCCAAAAAAGATGCCATTCCTCAGCACTCTGCCTTCCTTCATCAATTTACATGGTAAGTCAAACTCACATTGAATTCTTTTTCTTGTCATTAAATAAGTTCATAGCATCTGAGGGCCCGGAGTACCTTTTTAGTGGGGGTTTTGCCATGATTCTGTTTCTGTCAAGACTGTAGCAAAATGGATGACGTTACGGTGATCATCATATTTTTATCAAAGACTTTGTCTCCAAAGCTGACAAAGCCTGACTTAGATTCCTGTGCTAACAATGTGTCATCAGAGGACATTACTGTATTTAAGGCTGGCATTAATTGCCTTAATTTGGAGCGATGGCGTTACTTTCTCATGGAGTGAAGCTAATTTGACCTGTTTCCCTGCACTTTGTATGTGCGACTCTGATACTCCAGATGGATTGCTGTTTAGGATACTCTGCGGTCTTGCGAATCCATCCCATTTTCAAAAGGAGCCCAATGCTTTCCCAGTACACCACCTACCTGCCTTGCACTCATAATTACATATAGTTATCTAGTGCATAATTGCTGGTGTCTCCTCCTCCTGTGTTTCTTCGTCACCCAGGGCGATTGGTCACGTGCTGTCCTGTCATAAAGCTAGAGCAGGATGTCATCTGACATGAGGGACAATCAGTTGCCTAGCAAGCACTAAGATGCATTTATCATGGTATTGAAATGGGTTGCAGGGTACACAGGGCGCCCAGCTGAAGACCTAGATGATGAGATTAATGAAAATGGTGCATTATTTGAGACTTGTGCATCTGTTTGAAGATGCGGTTAATCACAATGTTCTCAACTTCTCTATAACTTAACTGATAGGGATGTACTAAGCTGAAGATGTTAAGATGTCGTTCATAGTTATGATTCCCACTAACTTGTAGCGTAAACCTTCCTCCCTGAACTAATCGAATCACTTAATTGCTATTGGCGTATCATGACCTAAAAGCATTGCACTGAGAAGGTGACGCCGTCACTTGGCTGGCAATCGCACCTTTTTATCTAGGTACTGATGTAGGTGCTAGAGTTGTGTAGAGAGTGGTAGCAAATGGGCATAGGATTGAGAGATGTACACCAGGTTGCACATGAAAACTGATATTTGAATTTTTAGTAAGCTGTGGATTTTCCCAATATTACTGACATCATAGTACTTATTATCAAGGCTTAGAAAATCTGTTTTTTATTGCTGTGCATACATTAGAAAATATTCAAGTTCTAAAGGACTAACAGTGGACTTTTCCATCTGCAGAATATACTGAATGACCAGAGGTGGCAGTGTTGCGGAAGAGAATTTGTCTGCGTTGCTGAGACCGCCCCCCCCCCAAAAAAAAGATGCCATTCCTCAACACTCTGCCTTCCTTCATCAATTTACATGGTAAGTCAAACTCACGTTGAATTCTTTTTCTTGTCATTAAATAAGTTCATAGCATCTGAGGGCCCGGAGTACCTTTTTAGTGGGGGTTTTGCCATGATTCTGTTTCTGTCAAGACTGTAGCAAAATGGATGACGTTACGGTGATCATCATATTTTTATCAAAGACTTTGTCTCCAAAGCTGACAAAGCCTGACTTAGATTCCTGTGCTAACAATGTGTCATCAGAGGACATTACTGTATTTAAGGCTGGCATTAATTGCCTTAATTTGGAGCGATGGCGTTACTTTCTCATGGAGTGAAGCTAATTTGACCTGTTTCCCTGCACTCTGTATGTGCGACTCTGATACTCCAGATGGATTGCTGTTTAGGATACTCTGCGGTCTTGCGAATCCATCCCATTTTCAAAAGGAGCCCAATGCTTTCCCAGTACACCACCTACCTGCCTTGCACTCATAATTACATATAGTTATCTAGTGCATAATTGCTGGTGTCTCCTCCTCCTGTGTTTCTTCGTCACCCAGGGCGATTGGTCACGTGCTGTCCTGTCATAAAGCTAGAGCAGGATTTCATCTGACATGAGGGACAATCAGTTGCCTAGCAAGCACTAAGATGCATTTATCATGGTATTGAAATGGGTTGCAGGGTACACAGGGCGCCCAGCTGAAGACCTAGATGATGAGATTAATGAAAATGGTGCATTATTTGAGACTTGTGCATCTGTTTGAAGATGCGGTTAATCACAATGTTCTCAACTTCTCTATAACTTAACTGATAGGGATGTACTAAGCTGAAGATGTTAAGATGTCGTTCATAGTTATGATTCCCACTAACTTGTAGCGTAAACCTTCCTCCCTGAACTAATCGGATCACTTAATTGCTATTGGCGTATCATGACCTAAAAGCATTGCACTGAGAAGGTGACGCCGTCACTTGGCTGGCAATCGCACCTTTTTATCTAGGTACTGATGTAGGTGCTAGAGTTGTGTAGAGAGTGGTAGCAAATGGGCATAGGATTGAGAGATGTACACCAGGTTGCACATGAAAACTGATATTTGAATTTTTAGTAAGCTGTGGATTTTCCCAATATTACTGACATCATAGTACTTATTATCAAGGCTTAGAAAATCTGTTTTTTATTGCTGTGCATACATTAGAAAATATTCAAGTTCTAAAGGACTAACAGTGGACTTTTCCATCTGCAGAATATACTGAATGACCAGAGGTGGCAGTGTTGCGGAAGAGAATTTGTCTGCGTTGCTGAGACCGCCCCCCCCCCCAAAAAAGATGCCATTCCTCAGCACTCTGCCTTCCTTCATCAATTTACATGGTAAGTCAAACTCACATTGAATTCTTTTTCTTGTCATTAAATAAGTTCATAGCATCTGAGGGCCCGGAGTACCTTTTTAGTGGGGGTTTTGCCATGATTCTGTTTCTGTCAAGACTGTAGCAAAATGGATGACGTTACGGTGATCATCATATTTTTATCAAAGACTTTGTCTCCAAAGCTGACAAAGCCTGACTTAGATTCCTGTGCTAACAATGTGTCATCAGAGGACATTACTGTATTTAAGGCTGGCATTAATTGCCTTAATTTGGAGCGATGGCGTTACTTTCTCATGGAGTGAAGCTAATTTGACCTGTTTCCCTGCACTTTGTATGTGCGACTCTGATACTCCAGATGGATTGCTGTTTAGGATACTCTGCGGTCTTGCGAATCCATCCCATTTTCAAAAGGAGCCCAATGCTTTCCCAGTACACCACCTACCTGCCTTGCACTCATAATTACATATAGTTATCTAGTGCATAATTGCTGGTGTCTCCTCCTCCTGTGTTTCTTCGTCACCCAGGGCGATTGGTCACGTGCTGTCCTGTCATAAAGCTAGAGCAGGATGTCATCTGACATGAGGGACAATCAGTTGCCTAGCAAGCACTAAGATGCATTTATCATGGTATTGAAATGGGTTGCAGGGTACACAGGGCGCCCAGCTGAAGACCTAGATGATGAGATTAATGAAAATGGTGCATTATTTGAGACTTGTGCATCTGTTTGAAGATGCGGTTAATCACAATGTTCTCAACTTCTCTATAACTTAACTGATAGGGATGTACTAAGCTGAAGATGTTAAGATGTCGTTCATAGTTATGATTCCCACTAACTTGTAGCGTAAACCTTCCTCCCTGAACTAATCGAATCACTTAATTGCTATTGGCGTATCATGACCTAAAAGCATTGCACTGAGAAGGTGACGCCGTCACTTGGCTGGCAATCGCACCTTTTTATCTAGGTACTGATGTAGGTGCTAGAGTTGTGTAGAGAGTGGTAGCAAATGGGCATAGGATTGAGAGATGTACACCAGGTTGCACATGAAAACTGATATTTGAATTTTTAGTAAGCTGTGGATTTTCCCAATATTACTGACATCATAGTACTTATTATCAAGGCTTAGAAAATCTGTTTTTTATTGCTGTGCATACATTAGAAAATATTCAAGTTCTAAAGGACTAACAGTGGACTTTTCCATCTGCAGAATATACTGAATGACCAGAGGTGGCAGTGTTGCGGAAGAGAATTTGTCTGCGTTGCTGAGACCGCCCCCCCCCCCCAAAAAAAAAGATGCCATTCCTCAGCACTCTGCCTTCCTTCATCAATTTACATGGTAAGTCAAACTCACGTTGAATTCTTTTTCTTGTCATTAAATAAGTTCATAGCATCTGAGGGCCCGGAGTACCTTTTTAGTGGGGGTTTTGCCATGATTCTGTTTCTGTCAAGACTGTAGCAAAATGGATGACGTTACGGTGATCATCATATTTTTATCAAAGACTTTGTCTCCAAAGCTGACAAAGCCTGACTTAGATTCCTGTGCTAACAATGTGTCATCAGAGGACATTACTGTATTTAAGGCTGGCATTAATTGCCTTAATTTGGAGCGATGGCGTTACTTTCTCATGGAGTGAAGCTAATTTGACCTGTTTCCCTGCACTCTGTATGTGCGACTCTGATACTCCAGATGGATTGCTGTTTAGGATACTCTGCGGTCTTGCGAATCCATCCCATTTTCAAAAGGAGCCCAATGCTTTCCCAGTACACCACCTACCTGCCTTGCACTCATAATTACATATAGTTATCTAGTGCATAATTGCTGGTGTCTCCTCCTCCTGTGTTTCTTCGTCACCCAGGGCGATTGGTCACGTGCTGTCCTGTCATAAAGCTAGAGCAGGATTTCATCTGACATGAGGGACAATCAGTTGCCTAGCAAGCACTAAGATGCATTTATCATGGTATTGAAATGGGTTGCAGGGTACACAGGGCGCCCAGCTGAAGACCTAGATGATGAGATTAATGAAAATGGTGCATTATTTGAGACTTGTGCATCTGTTTGAAGATGCGGTTAATCACAATGTTCTCAACTTCTCTATTACTTAACTGATAGGGATGTACTAAGCTGAAGATGTTAAGATGTCGTTCATAGTTATGATTCCCACTAATTTGTAGCGTAAACCTTCCTCCCTGAACTAATCGAATCACTTAATTGCTATTGGCGTATCATGACCTAAAAGCATTGCACTGAGAAGGTGACGCCGTCACTTGGCTGGCAATCGCACCTTTTTATCTAGGTACTGATGTAGGTGCTAGAGTTGTGTAGAGAGTGGTAGCAAATGAGCATAGGATTGAGAGATGTACACCAGGTTGCACATGAAAACTGATATTTGAATTTTTAGTAAGCTGTGGATTTTCCCAATATTACTGACATCATAGTACTTATTATCAAGGCTTAGAAAATCTGTTTTTTATTGCTGTGCATACATTAGAAAATATTCAAGTTCTAAAGGACTAACAGTGGACTTTTCCATCTGCAGAATATACTGAATGACCAGAGGTGGCAGTGTTGCGGAAGAGAATTTGTCTGCGTTGCTGAGACCGCCCCCCCCCCCCCAAAAAAAGATGCCATTCCTCAGCACTCTGCCTTCCTTCATCAATTTACATGGTAAGTCAAACTCACATTGAATTCTTTTTCTTGTCATTAAATAAGTTCATAGCATCTGAGGGCCCGGAGTACCTTTTTAGTGGGGGTTTTGCCATGATTCTGTTTCTGTCAAGACTGTAGCAAAATGGATGATGTTACGGTGATCATCATATTTTTATCAAAGACTTTGTCTCCAAAGCTGACAAAGCCTGACTTAGATTCCTGTGCTAACAATGTGTCATCAGAGGACATTACTGTATTTAAGGCTGGCATTAATTGCCTTAATTTGGAGCGATGGCGTTACTTTCTCATGGAGTGAAGCTAATTTGACCTGTTTCCCTGCACTCTGTATGTGCGACTCTGATACTCCAGATGGATTGCTGTTTAGGATACTCTGCGGTCTTGCGAATCCATCCCATTTTCAAAAGGAGCCCAATGCTTTCCCAGTACACCACCTAGCTGCCTTGCACTCATAATTACATATAGTTACCTAGTGCATAATTGCTGGTGTCTCCTCCTCCTGTGTTTCTTCGTCACCCAGGGCGATTGGTCACGTGCTGTCCTGACATAAAGCTAGAGCAGGATGTCATCTGACATGAGGGACAACCAGTTGCCTAGCAAGCACTAAGATGCATTTATCATGGTATTGAAATGGGTTGCAGGGTACACAGGGCGCCCAGCTGAAGACCTAGATGATGAGATTAATGAAAATGGTGCATTATTTGAGACTTGTGCATCTGTTTGAAGATGCGGTTAATCACAATGTTCTCAACTTCTCTATAACTTAACTGATAGGGATGTACTAAGCTGAAGATGTTAAGATGTCGTTCATAGTTATGATTCCCACTAACTTGTAGCGTAAACCTTCCTCCCTGAACTAATCGGATCACTTAATTGCTATTGGCGTATCATGACCTAAAAGCATTGCACTGAGAAGGTGACGCCGTCACTTGGCTGGCAATCGCACCTTTTTATCTAGGTACTGATGTAGGTACTAGAGTTGTGTAGAGAGTGGTAGCAAATGGGCATAGGATTGAGAGATGTACACCAGGTTGAACATGAAAACTGATATTTGAATTTTTAGTAAGCTGTGGATTTTCCCAATATTACTGACATCATAGTACTTATTATCAAGGCTTAGAAAATCTGTTTTTTATTGCTGTGCATACATTAGAAAATATTCAAGTTCTAAAGGACTAACAGTGGACTTTTCCATCTGCAGAATATACTGAATGACCAGAGGTGGCAGTGTTGCGGAAGATAATTTGTCTGCGTTGCTGAGACCGCCCCCCCCCCCAAAAAAAAAAGATGCCATTCCTCAGCACTCTGCCTTCCTTCATCAATTTACATGGTAAGTCAAACTCACGTTGAATTCTTTTTCTTGTCATTAAATAAGTTCATAGCATCTTAGGGCCCGGAGTACCTTTTTAGTGGGGGTTTTGCCATGATTCTGTTTCTGTCAAGACTGTAGCAAAATGGATGACGTTACGGTGATCATCATATTTTTATCAAAGACTTTGTCTCCAAAGCTGACAAAGCCTGACTTAGATTCCTGTGCTAACAATGTGTCATCAGAGGACATTACTGTATTTAAGGCTGGCATTAATTGCCTTAATTTGGAGCGATGGCGTTACTTTCTCATGGAGTGAAGCTAATTTGACCTGTTTCCCTGCACTCTGTATGTGCGACTCTGATACTCCAGATGGATTGCTGTTTAGGATACTCTGCGGTCTTGCGAATCCATCCCATTTTCAAAAGGAGCCCAATGCTTTCCCAGTACACCACCTACCTGCCTTGCACTCATAATTACATATAGTTATCTAGTGCATAATTGCTGGTGTCTCCTCCTCCTGTGTTTCTTCGTCACCCAGGGCGATTGGTCACGTGCTGTCCTGTCATAAAGCTAGAGCAGGATTTCATCTGACATGAGGGACAATCAGTTGCCTAGCAAGCACTAAGATGCATTTATCATGGTATTGAAATGGGTTGCAGGGTACACAGGGCGCCCAGCTGAAGACCTAGATGATGAGATTAATGAAAATGGTGCATTATTTGAGACTTGTGCATCTGTTTGAAGATGCGGTTAATCACAATGTTCTCAACTTCTCTATTACTTAACTGATAGGGATGTACTAAGCTGAAGATGTTAAGATGTCGTTCATAGTTATGATTCCCACTAACTTGTAGCGTAAACCTTCCTCCCTGAACTAATCGAATCACTTAATTGCTATTGGCGTATCATGACCTAAAAGCATTGCACTGAGAAGGTGACGCCGTCACTTGGCTGGCAATCGCACCTTTTTATCTAGGTACTGATGTAGGTGCTAGAGTTGTGTAGAGAGTGGTAGCAAATGGGCATAGGATTGAGAGATGTACACCAGGTTGCACATGAAAACTGATATTTGAATTTTTAGTAAGCTGTGGATTTTCCCAATATTACTGACATCATAGTACTTATTATCAAGGCTTAGAAAATCTGTTTTTTATTGCTGTGCATACATTAGAAAATATTCAAGTTCTAAAGGACTAACAGTGGACTTTTCCATCTGCAGAATATACTGAATGACCAGAGGTGGCAGTGTTGCGGAAGAGAATTTGTCTGCGTTGCTGAGACCGCCCCCCCCAAAAAAGATGCCATTCCTCAGCACTCTGCCTTCCTTCATCAATTTACATGGTAAGTCAAACTCACATTGAATTCTTTTTCTTGTCATTAAATAAGTTCATAGCATCTGAGGGCCCGGAGTACCTTTTTAGTGGGGGTTTTGCCATGATTCTGTTTCTGTCAAGACTGTAGCAAAATGGATGACGTTACGGTGATCATCATATTTTTATCAAAGACTTTGTCTCCAAAGCTGACAAAGCCTGACTTAGATTCCTGTGCTAACAATGTGTCATCAGAGGACATTACTGTATTTAAGGCTGGCATTAATTGCCTTAATTTGGAGCGATGGCGTTACTTTCTCATGGAGTGAAGCTAATTTGACCTGTTTCCCTGCACTCTGTATGTGCGACTCTGATACTCCAGATGGATTGCTGTTTAGGATACTCTGCGGTCTTGCGAATCCATCCCATTTTCAAAAGGAGCCCAATGCTTTCCCAGTACACCACCTACCTGCCTTGCACTCATAATTACATATAGTTATCTAGTGCATAATTGCTGGTGTCTCCTCCTCCTGTGTTTCTTCGTCACCCAGGGCGATTGGTCACGTGCTGTCCTGTCATAAAGCTAGAGCAGGATTTCATCTGACATGAGGGACAATCAGTTGCCTAGCAAGCACTAAGATGCATTTATCATGGTATTGAAATGGGTTGCAGGGTACACAGGGCGCCCAGCTGAAGACCTAGATGATGAGATTAATGAAAATGGTGCATTATTTGAGACTTGTGCATCTGTTTGAAGATGCGGTTAATCACAATGTTCTCAACTTCTCTATTACTTAACTGATAGGGATGTACTAAGCTGAAGATGTTAAGATGTCGTTCATAGTTATGATTCCCACTAATTTGTAGCGTAAACCTTCCTCCCTGAACTAATCGAATCACTTAATTGCTATTGGCGTATCATGACCTAAAAGCATTGCACTGAGAAGGTGACGCCGTCACTTGGCTGGCAATCGCACCTTTTTATCTAGGTACTGATGTAGGTGCTAGAGTTGTGTAGAGAGTGGTAGCAAATGGGCATAGGATTGAGAGATGTACACCAGGTTGCACATGAAAACTGATATTTGAATTTTTAGTAAGCTGTGGATTTTCCCAATATTACTGACATCATAGTACTTATTATCAAGGCTTAGAAAATCTGTTTTTTATTGCTGTGCATACATTAGAAAATATTCAAGTTCTAAAGGACTAACAGTGGACTTTTCCATCTGCAGAATATACTGAATGACCAGAGGTGGCAGTGTTGCGGAAGAGAATTTGTCTGCGTTGCTGAGACCGCCCCCCCCCCAAAAAAAAGATGCCATTCCTCAACACTCTGCCTTCCTTCATCAATTTACATGGTAAGTCAAACTCACGTTGAATTCTTTTTCTTGTCATTAAATAAGTTCATAGCATCTGAGGGCCCGGAGTACCTTTTTAGTGGGGGTTTTGCCATGATTCTGTTTCTGTCAAGACTGTAGCAAAATGGATGACGTTACGGTGATCATCATATTTTTATCAAAGACTTTGTCTCCAAAGCTGACAAAGCCTGACTTAGATTCCTGTGCTAACAATGTGTCATCAGAGGACATTACTGTATTTAAGGCTGGCATTAATTGCCTTAATTTGGAGCGATGGCGTTACTTTCTCATGGAGTGAAGCTAATTTGACCTGTTTCCCTGCACTCTGTATGTGCGACTCTGATACTCCAGATGGATTGCTGTTTAGGATACTCTGCGGTCTTGCGAATCCATCCCATTTTCAAAAGGAGCCCAATGCTTTCCCAGTACACCACCTACCTGCCTTGCACTCATAATTACATATAGTTATCTAGTGCATAATTGCTGGTGTCTCCTCCTCCTGTGTTTCTTCGTCACCCAGGGCGATTGGTCACGTGCTGTCCTGTCATAAAGCTAGAGCAGGATTTCATCTGACATGAGGGACAATCAGTTGCCTAGCAAGCACTAAGATGCATTTATCATGGTATTGAAATGGGTTGCAGGGTACACAGGGCGCCCAGCTGAAGACCTAGATGATGAGATTAATGAAAATGGTGCATTATTTGAGACTTGTGCATCTGTTTGAAGATGCGGTTAATCACAATGTTCTCAACTTCTCTATAACTTAACTGATAGGGATGTACTAAGCTGAAGATGTTAAGATGTCGTTCATAGTTATGATTCCCACTAACTTGTAGCGTAAACCTTCCTCCCTGAACTAATCGGATCACTTAATTGCTATTGGCGTATCATGACCTAAAAGCATTGCACTGAGAAGGTGACGCCGTCACTTGGCTGGCAATCGCACCTTTTTATCTAGGTACTGATGTAGGTGCTAGAGTTGTGTAGAGAGTGGTAGCAAATGGGCATAGGATTGAGAGATGTACACCAGGTTGCACATGAAAACTGATATTTGAATTTTTAGTAAGCTGTGGATTTTCCCAATATTACTGACATCATAGTACTTATTATCAAGGCTTAGAAAATCTGTTTTTTATTGCTGTGCATACATTAGAAAATATTCAAGTTCTAAAGGACTAACAGTGGACTTTTCCATCTGCAGAATATACTGAATGACCAGAGGTGGCAGTGTTGCGGAAGAGAATTTGTCTGCGTTGCTGAGACCGCCCCCCACCCAAAAAAAAGATGCCATTCCTCAACACTCTGCCTTCCTTCATCAATTTACATGGTAAGTCAAACTCACGTTGAATTCTTTTTCTTGTCATTAAATAAGTTCATAGCATCTGAGGGCCCGGAGTACCTTTTTAGTGGGGGTTTTGCCATGATTCTGTTTCTGTCAAGACTGTAGCAAAATGGATGACGTTACGGTGATCATCATATTTTTATCAAAGACTTTGTCTCCAAAGCTGACAAAGCCTGACTTAGATTCCTGTGCTAACAATGTGTCATCAGAGGACATTACTGTATTTAAGGCTGGCATTAATTGCCTTAATTTGGAGCGATGGCGTTACTTTCTCATGGAGTGAAGCTAATTTGACCTGTTTCCCTGCACTCTGTATGTGCGACTCTGATACTCCAGATGGATTGCTGTTTAGGATACTCTGCGGTCTTGCGAATCCATCCCATTTTCAAAAGGAGCCCAATGCTTTCCCAGTACACCACCTACCTGCCTTGCACTCATAATTACATATAGTTATCTAGTGCATAATTGCTGGTGTCTCCTCCTCCTGTGTTTCTTCGTCACCCAGGGCGATTGGTCACGTGCTGTCCTGTCATAAAGCTAGAGCAGGATTTCATCTGACATGAGGGACAATCAGTTGCCTAGCAAGCACTAAGATGCATTTATCATGGTATTGAAATGGGTTGCAGGGTACACAGGGCGCCCAGCTGAAGACCTAGATGATGAGATTAATGAAAATGGTGCATTATTTGAGACTTGTGCATCTGTTTGAAGATGCGGTTAATCACAATGTTCTCAACTTCTCTATAACTTAACTGATAGGGATGTACTAAGCTGAAGATGTTAAGATGTCGTTCATAGTTATGATTCCCACTAACTTGTAGCGTAAACCTTCCTCCCTGAACTAATCGGATCACTTAATTGCTATTGGCGTATCATGACCTAAAAGCATTGCACTGAGAAGGTGACGCCGTCACTTGGCTGGCAATCGCACCTTTTTATCTAGGTACTGATGTAGGTGCTAGAGTTGTGTAGAGAGTGGTAGCAAATGGGCATAGGATTGAGAGATGTACACCAGGTTGCACATGAAAACTGATATTTGAATTTTTAGTAAGCTGTGGATTTTCCCAATATTACTGACATCATAGTACTTATTATCAAGGCTTAGAAAATCTGTTTTTTATTGCTGTGCATACATTAGAAAATATTCAAGTTCTAAAGGACTAACAGTGGACTTTTCCATCTGCAGAATATACTGAATGACCAGAGGTGGCAGTGTTGCGGAAGATAATTTGTCTGCGTTGCTGAGACCGCCCCCCCCCCCCCAAAAAAAAGATGCCATTCCTCAGCACTCTGCCTTCCTTCATCAATTTACATGGTAAGTCAAACTCACGTTGAATTCTTTTTCTTGTCATTAAATAAGTTCATAGCATCTTAGGGCCCGGAGTACCTTTTTAGTGGGGGTTTTGCCATGATTCTGTTTCTGTCAAGACTGTAGCAAAATGGATGACGTTACGGTGATCATCATATTTTTATCAAAGACTTTGTCTCCAAAGCTGACAAAGCCTGACTTAGATTCCTGTGCTAACAATGTGTCATCAGAGGACATTACTGTATTTAAGGCTGGCATTAATTGCCTTAATTTGGAGCGATGGCGTTACTTTCTCATGGAGTGAAGCTAATTTGACCTGTTTCCCTGCACTTTGTATGTGCGACTCTGATACTCCAGATGGATTGCTGTTTAGGATACTCTGTGGTCTTGCGAATCCATCCCATTTTCAAAAGGAGCCCAATGCTTTCCCAGTACACCACCTACCTGCCTTGCACTCATAATTACATATAGTTATCTAGTGCATAATTGCTGGTGTCTCCTCCTCCTGTGTTTCTTCGTCACCCAGGGCGATTGGTCACGTGCTGTCCTGTCATAAAGCTAGAGCAGGATGTCATCTGACATGAGGGACAATCAGTTGCCTAGCAAGCACTAAGATGCATTTATCATGGTATTGAAATGGGTTGCAGGGTACACAGGGCGCCCAGCTGAAGACCTAGATGATGAGATTAATGAAAATGGTGCATTATTTGAGACTTGTGCATCTGTTTGAAGATGCGGTTAATCACAATGTTCTCAACTTCTCTATAACTTAACTGATAGGGATGTACTAAGCTGAAGATGTTAAGATGTCGTTCATAGTTATGATTCCCACTAACTTGTAGCGTAAACCTTCCTCCCTGAACTAATCGAATCACTTAATTGCTATTGGCGTATCATGACCTAAAAGCATTGCACTGAGAAGGTGACGCCGTCACTTGGCTGGCAATCGCACCTTTTTATCTAGGTACTGATGTAGGTGCTAGAGTTGTGTAGAGAGTGGTAGCAAATGGGCATAGGATTGAGAGATGTACACCAGGTTGCACATGAAAACTGATATTTGAATTTTTAGTAAGCTGTGGATTTTCCCAATATTACTGACATCATAGTACTTATTATCAAGGCTTAGAAAATCTGTTTTTTATTGCTGTGCATACATTAGAAAATATTCAAGTTCTAAAGGACTAACAGTGGACTTTTCCATCTGCAGAATATACTGAATGACCAGAGGTGGCAGTGTTGCGGAAGAGAATTTGTCTGCGTTGCTGAGACCGCCCCCCCCCCCCCCAAAAAAAAGATGCCATTCCTCAGCACTCTGCCTTCCTTCATCAATTTACATGGTAAGTCAAACTCACGTTGAATTCTTTTTCTTGTCATTAAATAAGTTCATAGCATCTGAGGGCCCGGAGTACCTTTTTAGTGGGGGTTTTGCCATGATTCTGTTTCTGTCAAGACTGTAGCAAAATGGATGACGTTACGGTGATCATCATATTTTTATCAAAGACTTTGTCTCCAAAGCTGACAAAGCCTGACTTAGATTCCTGTGCTAACAATGTGTCATCAGAGGACATTACTGTATTTAAGGCTGGCATTAATTGCCTTAATTTGGAGCGATGGCGTTACTTTCTCATGGAGTGAAGCTAATTTGACCTGTTTCCCTGCACTCTGTATGTGCGACTCTGATACTCCAGATGGATTGCTGTTTAGGATACTCTGCGGTCTTGCGAATCCATCCCATTTTCAAAAGGAGCCCAATGCTTTCCCAGTACACCACCTACCTGCCTTGCACTCATAATTACATATAGTTATCTAGTGCATAATTGCTGGTGTCTCCTCCTCCTGTGTTTCTTCGTCACCCAGGGCGATTGGTCACGTGCTGTCCTGTCATAAAGCTAGAGCAGGATTTCATCTGACATGAGGGACAATCAGTTGCCTAGCAAGCACTAAGATGCATTTATCATGGTATTGAAATGGGTTGCAGGGTACACAGGGCGCCCAGCTGAAGACCTAGATGATGAGATTAATGAAAATGGTGCATTATTTGAGACTAGTGCATCTGTTTGAAGATGCGGTTAATCACAATGTTCTCAACTTCTCTATAACTTAACTGATAGGGATGTACTAAGCTGAAGATGTTAAGATGTCGTTCATAGTTATGATTCCCACTAACTTGTAGCGTAAACCTTCCTCCCTGAACTAATCGGATCACTTAATTGCTATTGGCGTATCATGACCTAAAAGCATTGCACTGAGAAGGTGACGCCGTCACTTGGCTGGCAATCGCACCTTTTTATCTAGGTACTGATGTAGGTGCTAGAGTTGTGTAGAGAGTGGTAGCAAATGGGCATAGGATTGAGAGATGTACACCAGGTTGCACATGAAAACTGATATTTGAATTTTTAGTAAGCTGTGGATTTTCCCAATATTACTGACATCATAGTACTTATTATCAAGGCTTAGAAAATCTGTTTTTTATTGCTGTGCATACATTAGAAAATATTCAAGTTCTAAAGGACTAACAGTGGACTTTTCCATCTGCAGAATATACTGAATGACCAGAGGTGGCAGTGTTGCGGAAGAGAATTTGTCTGCGTTGCTGAGACCGCCCCCCCCCCCCCCAAAAAAAGATGCCATTCCTCAACACTCTGCCTTCCTTCATCAATTTACATGGTAAGTCAAACTCACGTTGAATTCTTTTTCTTGTCATTAAATAAGTTCATAGCATCTGAGGGCCCGGAGTACCTTTTTAGTGGGGGTTTTGCCATGATTCTGTTTCTGTCAAGACTGTAGCAAAATGGATGACGTTACGGTGATCATCATATTTTTATCAAAGACTTTGTCTCCAAAGCTGACAAAGCCTGACTTAGATTCCTGTGCTAACAATGTGTCATCAGAGGACATTACTGTATTTAAGGCTGGCATTAATTGCCTTAATTTGGAGCGATGGCGTTACTTTCTCATGGAGTGAAGCTCATTTGACCTGTTTCCCTGCACTCTGTATGTGCGACTCTGATACTCCAGATGGATTGCTGTTTAGGATACTCTGTGGTCTTGCGAATGCATCCCATTTTCAAAAGGAGCCCAATGCTTTCCCAGTACACCACCTAGCTGCCTTGCACTCATAATTACATATAGTTACCTAGTGCATAATTGCTGGTGTCTCCTCCTCCTGTGTTTCTTCGTCACCCAGGGCGATTGGTCACGTGCTGTCCTGACATAAAGCTAGAGCAGGATGTCATCTGACATGAGGGACAACCAGTTGCCTAGCAAGCACTAAGATGCATTTATCATGGTATTGAAATGGGTTGCAGGGTACACAGGGCGCCCAGCTGAAGACCTAGATGATGAGATTAATGAAAATGGTGCATTATTTGAGACTTGTGCATCTGTTTGAAGATGCGGTTAATCACAATGTTCTCAACTTCTCTATAACTTAACTGATAGGGATGTACTAAGCTGAAGATGTTAAGATGTCGTTCATAGTTATGATTCCCACTAACTTGTAGCGTAAACCTTCCTCCCTGAACTAATCGGATCACTTAATTGCTATTGGCGTATCATGACCTAAAAGCATTGCACTGAGAAGGTGACGCCGTCACTTGGCTGGCAATCGCACCTTTTTATCTAGGTACTGATGTAGGTGCTAGAGTTGTGTAGAGAGTGGTAGCAAATGGGCATAGGATTGAGAGATGTACACCAGGTTGCACATGAAAACTGATATTTGAATTTTTAGTAAGCTGTGGATTTTCCCAATATTACTGACATCATAGTACTTATTATCAAGGCTTAGAAAATCTGTTTTTTATTGCTGTGCATACATTAGAAAATATTCAAGTTCTAAAGGACTAACAGTGGACTTTTCCATCTGCAGAATATACTGAATGACCAGAGGTGGCAGTGTTGCGGAAGAGAATTTGTCTGCGTTGCTGAGACCGCCCCCCCCCCCCCCCCAAAAAAGATGCCATTCCTCAACACTCTGCCTTCCTTCATCAATTTACATGGTAAGTCAAACTCACGTTGAATTCTTTTTCTTGTCATTAAATAAGTTCATAGCATCTGAGGGCCCGGAGTACCTTTTTAGTGGGGGTTTTGCCATGATTCTGTTTCTGTCAAGACTGTAGCAAAATGGATGACGTTACGGTGATCATCATATTTTTATCAAAGACTTTGTCTCCAAAGCTGACAAAGCCTGACTTAGATTCCTGTGCTAACAATGTGTCATCAGAGGACATTACTGTATTTAAGGCTGGCATTAATTGCCTTAATTTGGAGCGATGGCGTTACTTTCTCATGGAGTGAAGCTCATTTGACCTGTTTCCCTGCACTCTGTATGTGCGACTCTGATACTCCAGATGGATTGCTGTTTAGGATACTCTGTGGTCTTGCGAATGCATCCCATTTTCAAAAGGAGCCCAATGCTTTCCCAGTACACCACCTAGCTGCCTTGCACTCATAATTACATATAGTTACCTAGTGCATAATTGCTGGTGTCTCCTCCTCCTGTGTTTCTTCGTCACCCAGGGCGATTGGTCACGTGCTGTCCTGTCATAAAGCTAGAGCAGGATTTCATCTGACATGAGGGACAATCAGTTGCCTAGCAAGCACTAAGATGCATTTATCATGGTATTGAAATGGGTTGCAGGGTACACAGGGCGCCCAGCTGAAGACCTAGATGATGAGATTAATGAAAATGGTGCATTATTTGAGACTTGTGCATCTGTTTGAAGATGCGGTTAATCACAATGTTCTCAACTTCTCTATAACTTAACTGATAGGGATGTACTAAGCTGAAGATGTTAAGATGTCGTTCATAGTTATGATTCCCACTAACTTGTAGCGTAAACCTTCCTCCCTGAACTAATCGGATCACTTAATTGCTATTGGCGTATCATGACCTAAAAGCATTGCACTGAGAAGGTGACGCCGTCACTTGGCTGGCAATCGCACCTTTTTATCTAGGTACTGATGTAGGTGCTAGAGTTGTGTAGAGAGTGGTAGCAAATGGGCATAGGATTGAGAGATGTACACCAGGTTGCACATGAAAACTGATATTTGAATTTTTAGTAAGCTGTGGATTTTCCCAATATTACTGACATCATAGTACTTATTATCAAGGCTTAGAAAATCTGTTTTTTATTGCTGTGCATACATTAGAAAATATTCAAGTTCTAAAGGACTAACAGTGGACTTTTCCATCTGCAGAATATACTGAATGACCAGAGGTGGCAGTGTTGCGGAAGATAATTTGTCTGCGTTGCTGAGACCGCCCCCCCCCCCCCAAAAAAAAGATGCCATTCCTCAGCACTCTGCCTTCCTTCATCAATTTACATGGTAAGTCAAACTCACGTTGAATTCTTTTTCTTGTCATTAAATAAGTTCATAGCATCTTAGGGCCCGGAGTACCTTTTTAGTGGGGGTTTTGCCATGATTCTGTTTCTGTCAAGACTGTAGCAAAATGGATGACGTTACGGTGATCATCATATTTTTATCAAAGACTTTGTCTCCAAAGCTGACAAAGCCTGACTTAGATTCCTGTGCTAACAATGTGTCATCAGAGGACATTACTGTATTTAAGGCTGGCATTAATTGCCTTAATTTGGAGCGATGGCGTTACTTTCTCATGGAGTGAAGCTAATTTGACCTGTTTCCCTGCACTTTGTATGTGCGACTCTGATACTCCAGATGGATTGCTGTTTAGGATACTCTGTGGTCTTGCGAATCCATCCCATTTTCAAAAGGAGCCCAATGCTTTCCCAGTACACCACCTACCTGCCTTGCACTCATAATTACATATAGTTATCTAGTGCATAATTGCTGGTGTCTCCTCCTCCTGTGTTTCTTCGTCACCCAGGGCGATTGGTCACGTGCTGTCCTGTCATAAAGCTAGAGCAGGATGTCATCTGACATGAGGGACAATCAGTTGCCTAGCAAGCACTAAGATGCATTTATCATGGTATTGAAATGGGTTGCAGGGTACACAGGGCGCCCAGCTGAAGACCTAGATGATGAGATTAATGAAAATGGTGCATTATTTGAGACTTGTGCATCTGTTTGAAGATGCGGTTAATCACAATGTTCTCAACTTCTCTATAACTTAACTGATAGGGATGTACTAAGCTGAAGATGTTAAGATGTCGTTCATAGTTATGATTCCCACTAACTTGTAGCGTAAACCTTCCTCCCTGAACTAATCGAATCACTTAATTGCTATTGGCGTATCATGACCTAAAAGCATTGCACTGAGAAGGTGACGCCGTCACTTGGCTGGCAATCGCACCTTTTTATCTAGGTACTGATGTAGGTGCTAGAGTTGTGTAGAGAGTGGTAGCAAATGGGCATAGGATTGAGAGATGTACACCAGGTTGCACATGAAAACTGATATTTGAATTTTTAGTAAGCTGTGGATTTTCCCAATATTACTGACATCATAGTACTTATTATCAAGGCTTAGAAAATCTGTTTTTTATTGCTGTGCATACATTAGAAAATATTCAAGTTCTAAAGGACTAACAGTGGACTTTTCCATCTGCAGAATATACTGAATGACCAGAGGTGGCAGTGTTGCGGAAGAGAATTTGTCTGCGTTGCTGAGACCGCCCCCCCCCCCCCCCCAAAAAAAAGATGCCATTCCTCAGCACTCTGCCTTCCTTCATCAATTTACATGGTAAGTCAAACTCACGTTGAATTCTTTTTCTTGTCATTAAATAAGTTCATAGCATCTGAGGGCCCGGAGTACCTTTTTAGTGGGGGTTTTGCCATGATTCTGTTTCTGTCAAGACTGTAGCAAAATGGATGACGTTACGGTGATCATCATATTTTTATCAAAGACTTTGTCTCCAAAGCTGACAAAGCCTGACTTAGATTCCTGTGCTAACAATGTGTCATCAGAGGACATTACTGTATTTAAGGCTGGCATTAATTGCCTTAATTTGGAGCGATGGCGTTACTTTCTCATGGAGTGAAGCTAATTTGACCTGTTTCCCTGCACTCTGTATGTGCGACTCTGATACTCCAGATGGATTGCTGTTTAGGATACTCTGCGGTCTTGCGAATCCATCCCATTTTCAAAAGGAGCCCAATGCTTTCCCAGTACACCACCTACCTGCCTTGCACTCATAATTACATATAGTTATCTAGTGCATAATTGCTGGTGTCTCCTCCTCCTGTGTTTCTTCGTCACCCAGGGCGATTGGTCACGTGCTGTCCTGTCATAAAGCTAGAGCAGGATTTCATCTGACATGAGGGACAATCAGTTGCCTAGCAAGCACTAAGATGCATTTATCATGGTATTGAAATGGGTTGCAGGGTACACAGGGCGCCCAGCTGAAGACCTAGATGATGAGATTAATGAAAATGGTGCATTATTTGAGACTAGTGCATCTGTTTGAAGATGCGGTTAATCACAATGTTCTCAACTTCTCTATAACTTAACTGATAGGGATGTACTAAGCTGAAGATGTTAAGATGTCGTTCATAGTTATGATTCCCACTAACTTGTAGCGTAAACCTTCCTCCCTGAACTAATCGGATCACTTAATTGCTATTGGCGTATCATGACCTAAAAGCATTGCACTGAGAAGGTGACGCCGTCACTTGGCTGGCAATCGCACCTTTTTATCTAGGTACTGATGTAGGTGCTAGAGTTGTGTAGAGAGTGGTAGCAAATGGGCATAGGATTGAGAGATGTACACCAGGTTGCACATGAAAACTGATATTTGAATTTTTAGTAAGCTGTGGATTTTCCCAATATTACTGACATCATAGTACTTATTATCAAGGCTTAGAAAATCTGTTTTTTATTGCTGTGCATACATTAGAAAATATTCAAGTTCTAAAGGACTAACAGTGGACTTTTCCATCTGCAGAATATACTGAATGACCAGAGGTGGCAGTGTTGCGGAAGAGAATTTGTCTGCGTTGCTGAGACCGCCCCCCCCCCCAAAAAAAGATGCCATTCCTCAACACTCTGCCTTCCTTCATCAATTTACATGGTAAGTCAAACTCACGTTGAATTCTTTTTCTTGTCATTAAATAAGTTCATAGCATCTGAGGGCCCGGAGTACCTTTTTAGTGGGGGTTTTGCCATGATTCTGTTTCTGTCAAGACTGTAGCAAAATGGATGACGTTACGGTGATCATCATATTTTTATCAAAGACTTTGTCTCCAAAGCTGACAAAGCCTGACTTAGATTCCTGTGCTAACAATGTGTCATCAGAGGACATTACTGTATTTAAGGCTGGCATTAATTGCCTTAATTTGGAGCGATGGCGTTACTTTCTCATGGAGTGAAGCTCATTTGACCTGTTTCCCTGCACTCTGTATGTGCGACTCTGATACTCCAGATGGATTGCTGTTTAGGATACTCTGTGGTCTTGCGAATGCATCCCATTTTCAAAAGGAGCCCAATGCTTTCCCAGTACACCACCTAGCTGCCTTGCACTCATAATTACATATAGTTACCTAGTGCATAATTGCTGGTGTCTCCTCCTCCTGTGTTTCTTCGTCACCCAGGGCGATTGGTCACGTGCTGTCCTGACATAAAGCTAGAGCAGGATGTCATCTGACATGAGGGACAACCAGTTGCCTAGCAAGCACTAAGATGCATTTATCATGGTATTGAAATGGGTTGCAGGGTACACAGGGCGCCCAGCTGAAGACCTAGATGATGAGATTAATGAAAATGGTGCATTATTTGAGACTTGTGCATCTGTTTGAAGATGCGGTTAATCACAATGTTCTCAACTTCTCTATAACTTAACTGATAGGGATGTACTAAGCTGAAGATGTTAAGATGTCGTTCATAGTTATGATTCCCACTAACTTGTAGCGTAAACCTTCCTCCCTGAACTAATCGGATCACTTAATTGCTATTGGCGTATCATGACCTAAAAGCATTGCACTGAGAAGGTGACGCCGTCACTTGGCTGGCAATCGCACCTTTTTATCTAGGTACTGATGTAGGTGCTAGAGTTGTGTAGAGAGTGGTAGCAAATGGGCATAGGATTGAGAGATGTACACCAGGTTGCACATGAAAACTGATATTTGAATTTTTAGTAAGCTGTGGATTTTCCCAATATTACTGACATCATAGTACTTATTATCAAGGCTTAGAAAATCTGTTTTTTATTGCTGTGCATACATTAGAAAATATTCAAGTTCTAAAGGACTAACAGTGGACTTTTCCATCTGCAGAATATACTGAATGACCAGAGGTGGCAGTGTTGCGGAAGATAATTTGTCTGCGTTGCTGAGACCGCCCCCCCCCCCCCCCCAAAAAAAAAGATGCCATTCCTCAGCACTCTGCCTTCCTTCATCAATTTACATGGTAAGTCAAACTCACGTTGAATTCTTTTTCTTGTCATTAAATAAGTTCATAGCATCTTAGGGCCCGGAGTACCTTTTTAGTGGGGGTTTTGCCATGATTCTGTTTCTGTCAAGACTGTAGCAAAATGGATGACGTTACGGTGATCATCATATTTTTATCAAAGACTTTGTCTCCAAAGCTGACAAAGCCTGACTTAGATTCCTGTGCTAACAATGTGTCATCAGAGGACATTACTGTATTTAAGGCTGGCATTAATTGCCTTAATTTGGAGCGATGGCGTTACTTTCTCATGGAGTGAAGCTAATTTGACCTGTTTCCCTGCACTTTGTATGTGCGACTCTGATACTCCAGATGGATTGCTGTTTAGGATACTCTGTGGTCTTGCGAATCCATCCCATTTTCAAAAGGAGCCCAATGCTTTCCCAGTACACCACCTACCTGCCTTGCACTCATAATTACATATAGTTATCTAGTGCATAATTGCTGGTGTCTCCTCCTCCTGTGTTTCTTCGTCACCCAGGGCGATTGGTCACGTGCTGTCCTGTCATAAAGCTAGAGCAGGATGTCATCTGACATGAGGGACAATCAGTTGCCTAGCAAGCACTAAGATGCATTTATCATGGTATTGAAATGGGTTGCAGGGTACACAGGGCGCCCAGCTGAAGACCTAGATGATGAGATTAATGAAAATGGTGCATTATTTGAGACTTGTGCATCTGTTTGAAGATGCGGTTAATCACAATGTTCTCAACTTCTCTATAACTTAACTGATAGGGATGTACTAAGCTGAAGATGTTAAGATGTCGTTCATAGTTATGATTCCCACTAACTTGTAGCGTAAACCTTCCTCCCTGAACTAATCGAATCACTTAATTGCTATTGGCGTATCATGACCTAAAAGCATTGCACTGAGAAGGTGACGCCGTCACTTGGCTGGCAATCGCACCTTTTTATCTAGGTACTGATGTAGGTGCTAGAGTTGTGTAGAGAGTGGTAGCAAATGGGCATAGGATTGAGAGATGTACACCAGGTTGCACATGAAAACTGATATTTGAATTTTTAGTAAGCTGTGGATTTTCCCAATATTACTGACATCATAGTACTTATTATCAAGGCTTAGAAAATCTGTTTTTTATTGCTGTGCATACATTAGAAAATATTCAAGTTCTAAAGGACTAACAGTGGACTTTTCCATCTGCAGAATATACTGAATGACCAGAGGTGGCAGTGTTGCGGAAGAGAATTTGTCTGCGTTGCTGAGACCGCCCCCCCCCCCCCCAAAAAAAAGATGCCATTCCTCAGCACTCTGCCTTCCTTCATCAATTTACATGGTAAGTCAAACTCACGTTGAATTCTTTTTCTTGTCATTAAATAAGTTCATAGCATCTGAGGGCCCGGAGTACCTTTTTAGTGGGGGTTTTGCCATGATTCTGTTTCTGTCAAGACTGTAGCAAAATGGATGACGTTACGGTGATCATCATATTTTTATCAAAGACTTTGTCTCCAAAGCTGACAAAGCCTGACTTAGATTCCTGTGCTAACAATGTGTCATCAGAGGACATTACTGTATTTAAGGCTGGCATTAATTGCCTTAATTTGGAGCGATGGCGTTACTTTCTCATGGAGTGAAGCTAATTTGACCTGTTTCCCTGCACTCTGTATGTGCGACTCTGATACTCCAGATGGATTGCTGTTTAGGATACTCTGCGGTCTTGCGAATCCATCCCATTTTCAAAAGGAGCCCAATGCTTTCCCAGTACACCACCTACCTGCCTTGCACTCATAATTACATATAGTTATCTAGTGCATAATTGCTGGTGTCTCCTCCTCCTGTGTTTCTTCGTCACCCAGGGCGATTGGTCACGTGCTGTCCTGTCATAAAGCTAGAGCAGGATTTCATCTGACATGAGGGACAATCAGTTGCCTAGCAAGCACTAAGATGCATTTATCATGGTATTGAAATGGGTTGCAGGGTACACAGGGCGCCCAGCTGAAGACCTAGATGATGAGATTAATGAAAATGGTGCATTATTTGAGACTAGTGCATCTGTTTGAAGATGCGGTTAATCACAATGTTCTCAACTTCTCTATAACTTAACTGATAGGGATGTACTAAGCTGAAGATGTTAAGATGTCGTTCATAGTTATGATTCCCACTAACTTGTAGCGTAAACCTTCCTCCCTGAACTAATCGGATCACTTAATTGCTATTGGCGTATCATGACCTAAAAGCATTGCACTGAGAAGGTGACGCCGTCACTTGGCTGGCAATCGCACCTTTTTATCTAGGTACTGATGTAGGTGCTAGAGTTGTGTAGAGAGTGGTAGCAAATGGGCATAGGATTGAGAGATGTACACCAGGTTGCACATGAAAACTGATATTTGAATTTTTAGTAAGCTGTGGATTTTCCCAATATTACTGACATCATAGTACTTATTATCAAGGCTTAGAAAATCTGTTTTTTATTGCTGTGCATACATTAGAAAATATTCAAGTTCTAAAGGACTAACAGTGGACTTTTCCATCTGCAGAATATACTGAATGACCAGAGGTGGCAGTGTTGCGGAAGAGAATTTGTCTGCGTTGCTGAGACCGCCCCCCCCCCCAAAAAAAGATGCCATTCCTCAACACTCTGCCTTCCTTCATCAATTTACATGGTAAGTCAAACTCACGTTGAATTCTTTTTCTTGTCATTAAATAAGTTCATAGCATCTGAGGGCCCGGAGTACCTTTTTAGTGGGGGTTTTGCCATGATTCTGTTTCTGTCAAGACTGTAGCAAAATGGATGACGTTACGGTGATCATCATATTTTTATCAAAGACTTTGTCTCCAAAGCTGACAAAGCCTGACTTAGATTCCTGTGCTAACAATGTGTCATCAGAGGACATTACTGTATTTAAGGCTGGCATTAATTGCCTTAATTTGGAGCGATGGCGTTACTTTCTCATGGAGTGAAGCTCATTTGACCTGTTTCCCTGCACTCTGTATGTGCGACTCTGATACTCCAGATGGATTGCTGTTTAGGATACTCTGTGGTCTTGCGAATGCATCCCATTTTCAAAAGGAGCCCAATGCTTTCCCAGTACACCACCTAGCTGCCTTGCACTCATAATTACATATAGTTACCTAGTGCATAATTGCTGGTGTCTCCTCCTCCTGTGTTTCTTCGTCACCCAGGGCGATTGGTCACGTGCTGTCCTGACATAAAGCTAGAGCAGGATGTCATCTGACATGAGGGACAACCAGTTGCCTAGCAAGCACTAAGATGCATTTATCATGGTATTGAAATGGGTTGCAGGGTACACAGGGCGCCCAGCTGAAGACCTAGATGATGAGATTAATGAAAATGGTGCATTATTTGAGACTTGTGCATCTGTTTGAAGATGCGGTTAATCACAATGTTCTCAACTTCTCTATAACTTAACTGATAGGGATGTACTAAGCTGAAGATGTTAAGATGTCGTTCATAGTTATGATTCCCACTAACTTGTAGCGTAAACCTTCCTCCCTGAACTAATCGGATCACTTAATTGCTATTGGCGTATCATGACCTAAAAGCATTGCACTGAGAAGGTGACGCCGTCACTTGGCTGGCAATCGCACCTTTTTATCTAGGTACTGATGTAGGTGCTAGAGTTGTGTAGAGAGTGGTAGCAAATGGGCATAGGATTGAGAGATGTACACCAGGTTGCACATGAAAACTGATATTTGAATTTTTAGTAAGCTGTGGATTTTCCCAATATTACTGACATCATAGTACTTATTATCAAGGCTTAGAAAATCTGTTTTTTATTGCTGTGCATACATTAGAAAATATTCAAGTTCTAAAGGACTAACAGTGGACTTTTCCATCTGCAGAATATACTGAATGACCAGAGGTGGCAGTGTTGCGGAAGAGAATTTGTCTGCGTTGCTGAGACCGCCCCCCCCCCCCAAAAAAAAGATGCCATTCCTCAGCACTCTGCCTTCCTTCATCAATTTACATGGTAAGTCAAACTCACGTTGAATTCTTTTTCTTGTCATTAAATAAGTTCATAGCATCTGAGGGCCCGGAGTACCTTTTTAGTGGGGGTTTTGCCATGATTCTGTTTCTGTCAAGACTGTAGCAAAATGGATGACGTTACGGTGATCATCATATTTTTATCAAAGACTTTGTCTCCAAAGCTGACAAAGCCTGACTTAGATTCCTGTGCTAACAATGTGTCATCAGAGGACATTACTGTATTTAAGGCTGGCATTAATTGCCTTAATTTGGAGCGATGGCGTTACTTTCTCATGGAGTGAAGCTAATTTGACCTGTTTCCCTGCACTCTGTATGTGCGACTCTGATACTCCAGATGGATTGCTGTTTAGGATACTCTGCGGTCTTGCGAATCCATCCCATTTTCAAAAGGAGCCCAATGCTTTCCCAGTACACCACCTACCTGCCTTGCACTCATAATTACATATAGTTATCTAGTGCATAATTGCTGGTGTCTCCTCCTCCTGTGTTTCTTCGTCACCCAGGGCGATTGGTCACGTGCTGTCCTGTCATAAAGCTAGAGCAGGATTTCATCTGACATGAGGGACAATCAGTTGCCTAGCAAGCACTAAGATGCATTTATCATGGTATTGAAATGGGTTGCAGGGTACACAGGGCGCCCAGCTGAAGACCTAGATGATGAGATTAATGAAAATGGTGCATTATTTGAGACTTGTGCATCTGTTTGAAGATGCGGTTAATCACAATGTTCTCAACTTCTCTATTACTTAACTGATAGGGATGTACTAAGCTGAAGATGTTAAGATGTCGTTCATAGTTATGATTCCCACTAACTTGTAGCGTAAACCTTCCTCCCTGAACTAATCGAATCACTTAATTGCTATTGGCGTATCATGACCTAAAAGCATTGCACTGAGAAGGTGACGCCGTCACTTGGCTGGCAATCGCACCTTTTTATCTAGGTACTGATGTAGGTGCTAGAGTTGTGTAGAGAGTGGTAGCAAATGGGCATAGGATTGAGAGATGTACACCAGGTTGCACATGAAAACTGATATTTGAATTTTTAGTAAGCTGTGGATTTTCCCAATATTACTGACATCATAGTACTTATTATCAAGGCTTAGAAAATCTGTTTTTTATTGCTGTGCATACATTAGAAAATATTCAAGTTCTAAAGGACTAACAGTGGACTTTTCCATCTGCAGAATATACTGAATGACCAGAGGTGGCAGTGTTGCGGAAGAGAATTTGTCTGCGTTGCTGAGACCGCCCCCCCCAAAAAAGATGCCATTCCTCAGCACTCTGCCTTCCTTCATCAATTTACATGGTAAGTCAAACTCACATTGAATTCTTTTTCTTGTCATTAAATAAGTTCATAGCATCTGAGGGCCCGGAGTACCTTTTTAGTGGGGGTTTTGCCATGATTCTGTTTCTGTCAAGACTGTAGCAAAATGGATGACGTTACGGTGATCATCATATTTTTATCAAAGACTTTGTCTCCAAAGCTGACAAAGCCTGACTTAGATTCCTGTGCTAACAATGTGTCATCAGAGGACATTACTGTATTTAAGGCTGGCATTAATTGCCTTAATTTGGAGCGATGGCGTTACTTTCTCATGGAGTGAAGCTAATTTGACCTGTTTCCCTGCACTCTGTATGTGCGACTCTGATACTCCAGATGGATTGCTGTTTAGGATACTCTGTGGTCTTGCGAATCCATCCCATTTTCAAAAGGAGCCCAATGCTTTCCCAGTACACCACCTAGCTGCCTTGCACTCATAATTACATATAGTTACCTAGTGCATAATTGCTGGTGTCTCCTCCTCCTGTGTTTCTTCGTCACCCAGGGCGATTGGTCACGTGCTGTCCTGACATAAAGCTAGAGCAGGATGTCATCTGACATGAGGGACAACCAGTTGCCTAGCAAGCACTAAGATGCATTTATCATGGTATTGAAATGGGTTGCAGGGTACACAGGGCGCCCAGCTGAAGACCTAGATGATGAGATTAATGAAAATGGTGCATTATTTGAGACTTGTGCATCTGTTTGAAGATGCGGTTAATCACAATGTTCTCAACTTCTCTATAACTTAACTGATAGGGATGTACTAAGCTGAAGATGTTAAGATGTCGTTCATAGTTATGATTCCCACTAACTTGTAGCGTAAACCTTCCTCCCTGAACTAATCGGATCACTTAATTGCTATTGGCGTATCATGACCTAAAAGCATTGCACTGAGAAGGTGACGCCGTCACTTGGCTGGCAATCGCACCTTTTTATCTAGGTACTGATGTAGGTGCTAGAGTTGTGTAGAGAGTGGTAGCAAATGGGCATAGGATTGAGAGATGTACACCAGGTTGCACATGAAAACTGATATTTGAATTTTTAGTAAGCTGTGGATTTTCCCAATATTACTGACATCATAGTACTTATTATCAAGGCTTAGAAAATCTGTTTTTTATTGCTGTGCATACATTAGAAAATATTCAAGTTCTAAAGGACTAACAGTGGACTTTTCCATCTGCAGAATATACTGAATGACCAGAGGTGGCAGTGTTGCGGAAGAGAATTTGTCTGCGTTGCTGAGACCGCCCCCCCCCCAAAAAAAAGATGCCATTCCTCAACACTCTGCCTTCCTTCATCAATTTACATGGTAAGTCAAACTCACGTTGAATTCTTTTTCTTGTCATTAAATAAGTTCATAGCATCTGAGGGCCCGGAGTACCTTTTTAGTGGGGGTTTTGCCATGATTCTGTTTCTGTCTAGACTGTAGCAAAATGGATGACGTTACGGTGATCATCATATTTTTATCAAAGACTTTGTCTCCAAAGCTGACAAAGCCTGACTTAGATTCCTGTGCTAACAATGTGTCATCAGAGGACATTACTGTATTTAAGGCTGGCATTAATTGCCTTAATTTGGAGCGATGGCGTTACTTTCTCATGGAGTGAAGCTAATTTGACCTGTTTCCCTGCACTCTGTATGTGCGACTCTGATACTCCAGATGGATTGCTGTTTAGGATACTCTGTGGTCTTGCGAATGCATCCCATTTTCAAAAGGAGCCCAATGCTTTCCCAGTACACCACCTAGCTGCCTTGCACTCATAATTACATATAGTTACCTAGTGCATAATTGCTGGTGTCTCCTCCTCCTGTGTTTCTTCGTCACCCAGGGCGATTGGTCACGTGCTGTCCTGACATAAAGCTAGAGCAGGATGTCATCTGACATGAGGGACAACCAGTTGCCTAGCAAGCACTAAGATGCATTTATCATGGTATTGAAATGGGTTGCAGGGTACACAGGGCGCCCAGCTGAAGACCTAGATGATGAGATTAATGAAAATGGTGCATTATTTGAGACTTGTGCATCTGTTTGAAGATGCGGTTAATCACAATGTTCTCAACTTCTCTATTACTTAACTGATAGGGATGTACTAAGCTGAAGATGTTAAGATGTCGTTCATAGTTATGATTCCCACTAACTTGTAGCGTAAACCTTCCTCCCTGAACTAATCGAATCACTTAATTGCTATTGGCGTATCATGACCTAAAAGCATTGCACTGAGAAGGTGACGCCGTCACTTGGCTGGCAATCGCACCTTTTTATCTAGGTACTGATGTAGGTGCTAGAGTTGTGTAGAGAGTGGTAGCAAATGGGCATAGGATTGAGAGATGTACACCAGGTTGCACATGAAAACTGATATTTGAATTTTTAGTAAGCTGTGGATTTTCCCAATATTACTGACATCATAGTACTTATTATCAAGGCTTAGAAAATCTGTTTTTTATTGCTGTGCATACATTAGAAAATATTCAAGTTCTAAAGGACTAACAGTGGACTTTTCCATCTGCAGAATATACTGAATGACCAGAGGTGGCAGTGTTGCGGAAGAGAATTTGTCTGCGTTGCTGAGACCGCCCCCCCCCCCCCAAAAAAAAGATGCCATTCCTCAGCACTCTGCCTTCCTTCATCAATTTACATGGTAAGTCAAACTCACGTTGAATTCTTTTTCTTGTCATTAAATAAGTTCATAGCATCTGAGGGCCCGGAGTACCTTTTTAGTGGGGGTTTTGCCATGATTCTGTTTCTGTCAAGACTGTAGCAAAATGGATGACGTTACGGTGATCATCATATTTTTATCAAAGACTTTGTCTCCAAAGCTGACAAAGCCTGACTTAGATTCCTGTGCTAACAATGTGTCATCAGAGGACATTACTGTATTTAAGGCTGGCATTAATTGCCTTAATTTGGAGCGATGGCGTTACTTTCTCATGGAGTGAAGCTAATTTGACCTGTTTCCCTGCACTCTGTATGTGCGACTCTGATACTCCAGATGGATTGCTGTTTAGGATACTCTGCGGTCTTGCGAATCCATCCCATTTTCAAAAGGAGCCCAATGCTTTCCCAGTACACCACCTACCTGCCTTGCACTCATAATTACATATAGTTATCTAGTGCATAATTGCTGGTGTCTCCTCCTCCTGTGTTTCTTCGTCACCCAGGGCGATTGGTCACGTGCTGTCCTGTCATAAAGCTAGAGAAGGATTTCATCTGACATGAGGGACAATCAGTTGCCTAGCAAGCACTAAGATGCATTTATCATGGTATTGAAATGGGTTGCAGGGTACACAGGGCGCCCAGCTGAAGACCTAGATGATGAGATTAATGAAAATGGTGCATTATTTGAGACTTGTGCATCTGTTTGAAGATGCGGTTAATCACAATGTTCTCAACTTCTCTATAACTTAACTGATAGGGATGTACTAAGCTGAAGATGTTAAGATGTCGTTCATAGTTATGATTCCCACTAACTTGTAGCGTAAACCTTCCTCCCTGAACTAATCGGATCACTTAATTGCTATTGGCGTATCATGACCTAAAAGCATTGCACTGAGAAGGTGACGCCGTCACTTGGCTGGCAATCGCACCTTTTTATCTAGGTACTGATGTAGGTGCTAGAGTTGTGTAGAGAGTGGTAGCAAATGGGCATAGGATTGAGAGATGTACACCAGGTTGCACATGAAAACTGATATTTGAATTTTTAGTAAGCTGTGGATTTTCCCAATATTACTGACATCATAGTACTTATTATCAAGGCTTAGAAAATCTGTTTTTTATTGCTGTGCATACATTAGAAAATATTCAAGTTCTAAAGGACTAACAGTGGACTTTTCCATCTGCAGAATATACTGAATGACCAGAGGTGGCAGTGTTGCGGAAGAGAATTTGTCTGCGTTGCTGAGACCGCCCCCCCCCCCCAAAAAAAAGATGCCATTCCTCAACACTCTGCCTTCCTTCATCAATTTACATGGTAAGTCAAACTCACGTTGAATTCTTTTTCTTGTCATTAAATAAGTTCATAGCATCTGAGGGCCCGGAGTACCTTTTTAGTGGGGGTTTTGCCATGATTCTGTTTCTGTCAAGACTGTAGCAAAATGGATGACGTTACGGTGATCATCATATTTTTATCAAAGACTTTGTCTCCAAAGCTGACAAAGCCTGACTTAGATTCCTGTGCTAACAATGTGTCATCAGAGGACATTACTGTATTTAAGGCTGGCATTAATTGCCTTAATTTGGAGCGATGGCGTTACTTTCTCATGGAGTGAAGCTAATTTGACCTGTTTCCCTGCACTCTGTATGTGCGACTCTGATACTCCAGATGGATTGCTGTTTAGGATACTCTGTGGTCTTGCGAATGCATCCCATTTTCAAAAGGAGCCCAATGCTTTCCCAGTACACCACCTAGCTGCCTTGCACTCATAATTACATATAGTTACCTAGTGCATAATTGCTGGTGTCTCCTCCTCCTGTGTTTCTTCGTCACCCAGGGCGATTGGTCACGTGCTGTCCTGACATAAAGCTAGAGCAGGATGTCATCTGACATGAGGGACAACCAGTTGCCTAGCAAGCACTAAGATGCATTTATCATGGTATTGAAATGGGTTGCAGGGTACACAGGGCGCCCAGCTGAAGACCTAGATGATGAGATTAATGAAAATGGTGCATTATTTGAGACTTGTGCATCTGTTTGAAGATGCGGTTAATCACAATGTTCTCAACTTCTCTATTACTTAACTGATAGGGATGTACTAAGCTGAAGATGTTAAGATGTCGTTCATAGTTATGATTCCCACTAACTTGTAGCGTAAACCTTCCTCCCTGAACTAATCGAATCACTTAATTGCTATTGGCGTATCATGACCTAAAAGCATTGCACTGAGAAGGTGACGCCGTCACTTGGCTGGCAATCGCACCTTTTTATCTAGGTACTGATGTAGGTGCTAGAGTTGTGTAGAGAGTGGTAGCAAATGGGCATAGGATTGAGAGATGTACACCAGGTTGCACATGAAAACTGATATTTGAATTTTTAGTAAGCTGTGGATTTTCCCAATATTACTGACATCATAGTACTTATTATCAAGGCTTAGAAAATCTGTTTTTTATTGCTGTGCATACATTAGAAAATATTCAAGTTCTAAAGGACTAACAGTGGACTTTTCCATCTGCAGAATATACTGAATGACCAGAGGTGGCAGTGTTGCGGAAGAGAATTTGTCTGCGTTGCTGAGACCGCCCCCCCCCCCCCAAAAAAAAGATGCCATTCCTCAGCACTCTGCCTTCCTTCATCAATTTACATGGTAAGTCAAACTCACGTTGAATTCTTTTTCTTGTCATTAAATAAGTTCATAGCATCTGAGGGCCCGGAGTACCTTTTTAGTGGGGGTTTTGCCATGATTCTGTTTCTGTCAAGACTGTAGCAAAATGGATGACGTTACGGTGATCATCATATTTTTATCAAAGACTTTGTCTCCAAAGCTGACAAAGCCTGACTTAGATTCCTGTGCTAACAATGTGTCATCAGAGGACATTACTGTATTTAAGGCTGGCATTAATTGCCTTAATTTGGAGCGATGGCGTTACTTTCTCATGGAGTGAAGCTAATTTGACCTGTTTCCCTGCACTCTGTATGTGCGACTCTGATACTCCAGATGGATTGCTGTTTAGGATACTCTGCGGTCTTGCGAATCCATCCCATTTTCAAAAGGAGCCCAATGCTTTCCCAGTACACCACCTACCTGCCTTGCACTCATAATTACATATAGTTATCTAGTGCATAATTGCTGGTGTCTCCTCCTCCTGTGTTTCTTCGTCACCCAGGGCGATTGGTCACGTGCTGTCCTGTCATAAAGCTAGAGCAGGATTTCATCTGACATGAGGGACAATCAGTTGCCTAGCAAGCACTAAGATGCATTTATCATGGTATTGAAATGGGTTGCAGGGTACACAGGGCGCCCAGCTGAAGACCTAGATGATGAGATTAATGAAAATGGTGCATTATTTGAGACTTGTGCATCTGTTTGAAGATGCGGTTAATCACAATGTTCTCAACTTCTCTATTACTTAACTGATAGGGATGTACTAAGCTGAAGATGTTAAGATGTCGTTCATAGTTATGATTCCCACTAACTTGTAGCGTAAACCTTCCTCCCTGAACTAATCGAATCACTTAATTGCTATTGGCGTATCATGACCTAAAAGCATTGCACTGAGAAGGTGACACCGTCACTTGGCTGGCAATCGCACCTTTTTATCTAGGTACTGATGTAGGTGCTAGAGTTGTGTAGAGAGTGGTAGCAAATGGGCATAGGATTGAGAGATGTACACCAGGTTGCACATGAAAACTGATATTTGAATTTTTAGTAAGCTGTGGATTTTCCCAATATTACTGACATCATAGTACTTATTATCAAGGCTTAGAAAATCTGTTTTTTATTGCTGTGCATACATTAGAAAATATTCAAGTTCTAAAGGACTAACAGTGGACTTTTCCATCTGCAGAATATACTGAATGACCAGAGGTGGCAGTGTTGCGGAAGAGAATTTGTCTGCGTTGCTGAGACCGCCCCCCCCCCCCCAAAAAAAAGATGCCATTCCTCAGCACTCTGCCTTCCTTCATCAATTTACATGGTAAGTCAAACTCACGTTGAATTCTTTTTCTTGTCATTAAATAAGTTCATAGCATCTGAGGGCCCGGAGTACCTTTTTAGTGGGGGTTTTGCCATGATTCTGTTTCTGTCAAGACTGTAGCAAAATGGATGACGTTACGGTGATCATCATATTTTTATCAAAGACTTTGTCTCCAAAGCTGACAAAGCCTGACTTAGATTCCTGTGCTAACAATGTGTCATCAGAGGACATTACTGTATTTAAGGCTGGCATTAATTGCCTTAATTTGGAGCGATGGCGTTACTTTCTCATGGAGTGAAGCTAATTTGACCTGTTTCCCTGCACTCTGTATGTGCGACTCTGATACTCCAGATGGATTGCTGTTTAGGATACTCTGCGGTCTTGCGAATCCATCCCATTTTCAAAAGGAGCCCAATGCTTTCCCAGTACACCACCTACCTGCCTTGCACTCATAATTACATATAGTTATCTAGTGCATAATTGCTGGTGTCTCCTCCTCCTGTGTTTCTTCGTCACCCAGGGCGATTGGTCACGTGCTGTCCTGTCATAAAGCTAGAGCAGGATTTCATCTGACATGAGGGACAATCAGTTGCCTAGCAAGCACTAAGATGCATTTATCATGGTATTGAAATGGGTTGCAGGGTACACAGGGCGCCCAGCTGAAGACCTAGATGATGAGATTAATGAAAATGGTGCATTATTTGAGACTTGTGCATCTGTTTGAAGATGCGGTTAATCACAATGTTCTCAACTTCTCTATAACTTAACTGATAGGGATGTACTAAGCTGAAGATGTTAAGATGTCGTTCATAGTTATGATTCCCACTAACTTGTAGCGTAAACCTTCCTCCCTGAACTAATCGGATCACTTAATTGCTATTGGCGTATCATGACCTAAAAGCATTGCACTGAGAAGGTGACGCCGTCACTTGGCTGGCAATCGCACCTTTTTATCTAGGTACTGATGTAGGTACTAGAGTTGTGTAGAGAGTGGTAGCAAATGGGCATAGGATTGAGAGATGTACACCAGGTTGAACATGAAAACTGATATTTGAATTTTTAGTAAGCTGTGGATTTTCCCAATATTACTGACATCATAGTACTTATTATCAAGGCTTAGAAAATCTGTTTTTTATTGCTGTGCATACATTAGAAAATATTCAAGTTCTAAAGGACTAACAGTGGACTTTTCCATCTGCAGAATATACTGAATGACCAGAGGTGGCAGTGTTGCGGAAGAGAATTTGTCTGCGTTGCTGAGACCGCCCCCCCCCCCCCCAAAAAAAAAAGATGCCATTCCTCAGCACTCTGCCTTCCTTCATCAATTTACATGGTAAGTCAAACTCACGTTGAATTCTTTTTCTTGTCATTAAATAAGTTCATAGCATCTGAGGGCCCGGAGTACCTTTTTAGTGGGGGTTTTGCCATGATTCTGTTTCTGTCAAGACTGTAGCAAAATGGATGACGTTACGGTGATCATCATATTTTTATCAAAGACTTTGTCTCCAAAGCTGACAAAGCCTGACTTAGATTCCTGTGCTAACAATGTGTCATCAGAGGACATTACTGTATTTAAGGCTGGCATTAATTGCCTTAATTTGGAGCGATGGCGTTACTTTCTCATGGAGTGAAGCTAATTTGACCCGTTTCCCTGCACTTTGTATGTGCGACTCTGATACTCCAGATGGATTGCTGTTTAGGATACTCTGCGGTCTTGCGAATCCATCCCATTTTCAAAAGGAGCCCAATGCTTTCCCAGTACACCACCTACCTGCCTTGCACTCATAATTACATATAGTTATCTAGTGCATAATTGCTGGTGTCTCCTCCTCCTGTGTTTCTTCGTCACCCAGGGCGATTGGTCACGTGCTGTCCTGACATAAAGCTAGAGCAGGATGTCATCTGACATGAGGGACAACCAGTTGCCTAGCAAGCACTAAGATGCATTTATCATGGTATTGAAATGGGTTGCAGGGTACACAGGGCGCCCAGCTGAAGACCTAGATGATGAGATTAATGAAAATGGTGCATTATTTGAGACTTGTGCATCTGTTTGAAGATGCGGTTAATCACAATGTTCTCAACTTCTCTATTACTTAACTGATAGGGATGTACTAAGCTGAAGATGTTAAGATGTCGTTCATAGTTATGATTCCCACTAACTTGTAGCGTAAACCTTCCTCCCTGAACTAATCGAATCACTTAATTGCTATTGGCGTATCATGACCTAAAAGCATTGCACTGAGAAGGTGACACCGTCACTTGGCTGGCAATCGCACCTTTTTATCTAGGTACTGATGTAGGTGCTAGAGTTGTGTAGAGAGTGGTAGCAAATGGGCATAGGATTGAGAGATGTACACCAGGTTGCACATGAAAACTGATATTTGAATTTTTAGTAAGCTGTGGATTTTCCCAATATTACTGACATCATAGTACTTATTATCAAGGCTTAGAAAATCTGTTTTTTATTGCTGTGCATACATTAGAAAATATTCAAGTTCTAAAGGACTAACAGTGGACTTTTCCATCTGCAGAATATACTGAATGACCAGAGGTGGCAGTGTTGCGGAAGAGAATTTGTCTGCGTTGCTGAGACCGCCCCCCCCCCCCCAAAAAAAAGATGCCATTCCTCAGCACTCTGCCTTCCTTCATCAATTTACATGGTAAGTCAAACTCACGTTGAATTCTTTTTCTTGTCATTAAATAAGTTCATAGCATCTGAGGGCCCGGAGTACCTTTTTAGTGGGGGTTTTGCCATGATTCTGTTTCTGTCAAGACTGTAGCAAAATGGATGACGTTACGGTGATCATCATATTTTTATCAAAGACTTTGTCTCCAAAGCTGACAAAGCCTGACTTAGATTCCTGTGCTAACAATGTGTCATCAGAGGACATTACTGTATTTAAGGCTGGCATTAATTGCCTTAATTTGGAGCGATGGCGTTACTTTCTCATGGAGTGAAGCTAATTTGACCTGTTTCCCTGCACTCTGTATGTGCGACTCTGATACTCCAGATGGATTGCTGTTTAGGATACTCTGCGGTCTTGCGAATCCATCCCATTTTCAAAAGGAGCCCAATGCTTTCCCAGTACACCACCTACCTGCCTTGCACTCATAATTACATATAGTTATCTAGTGCATAATTGCTGGTGTCTCCTCCTCCTGTGTTTCTTCGTCACCCAGGGCGATTGGTCACGTGCTGTCCTGTCATAAAGCTAGAGCAGGATTTCATCTGACATGAGGGACAATCAGTTGCCTAGCAAGCACTAAGATGCATTTATCATGGTATTGAAATGGGTTGCAGGGTACACAGGGCGCCCAGCTGAAGACCTAGATGATGAGATTAATGAAAATGGTGCATTATTTGAGACTTGTGCATCTGTTTGAAGATGCGGTTAATCACAATGTTCTCAACTTCTCTATAACTTAACTGATAGGGATGTACTAAGCTGAAGATGTTAAGATGTCGTTCATAGTTATGATTCCCACTAACTTGTAGCGTAAACCTTCCTCCCTGAACTAATCGGATCACTTAATTGCTATTGGCGTATCATGACCTAAAAGCATTGCACTGAGAAGGTGACGCCGTCACTTGGCTGGCAATCGCACCTTTTTATCTAGGTACTGATGTAGGTACTAGAGTTGTGTAGAGAGTGGTAGCAAATGGGCATAGGATTGAGAGTTGTACACCAGGTTGAACATGAAAACTGATATTTGAATTTTTAGTAAGCTGTGGATTTTCCCAATATTACTGACATCATAGTACTTATTATCAAGGCTTAGAAAATCTGTTTTTTATTGCTGTGCATACATTAGAAAATATTCAAGTTCTAAAGGACTAACAGTGGACTTTTCCATCTGCAGAATATACTGAATGACCAGAGGTGGCAGTGTTGCGGAAGAGAATTTGTCTGCGTTGCTGAGACCGCCCCCCCCCCCCCCCCCAAAAAAAAAGATGCCATTCCTCAGCACTCTGCCTTCCTTCATCAATTTACATGGTAAGTCAAACTCACGTTGAATTCTTTTTCTTGTCATTAAATAAGTTCATAGCATCTGAGGGCCCGGAGTACCTTTTTAGTGGGGGTTTTGCCATGATTCTGTTTGTCAAGACTGTAGCAAAATGGATGACGTTACGGTGATCATCATATTTTTATCAAAGACTTTGTCTCCAAAGCTGACAAAGCCTGACTTAGATTCCTGTGCTAACAATGTGTCATCAGAGGACATTACTGTATTTAAGGCTGGCATTAATTGCCTTAATTTGGAGCGATGGCGTTACTTTCTCATGGAGTGAAGCTAATTTGACCTGTTTCCCTGCACTCTGTATGTGCGACTCTGATACTCCAGATGGATTGCTGTTTAGGATACTCTGCGGTCTTGCGAATCCATCCCATTTTCAAAAGGAGCCCAATGCTTTCCCAGTACACCACCTACCTGCCTTGCACTCATAATTACATATAGTTATCTAGTGCATAATTGCTGGTGTCTCCTCCTCCTGTGTTTCTTCGTCACCCAGGGCGATTGGTCACGTGCTGTCCTGTCATAAAGCTAGAGCAGGATTTCATCTGACATGAGGGACAATCAGTTGCCTAGCAAGCACTAAGATGCATTTATCATGGTATTGAAATGGGTTGCAGGGTACACAGGGCGCCCAGCTGAAGACCTAGATGATGAGATTAATGAAAATGGTGCATTATTTGAGACTTGTGCATCTGTTTGAAGATGCGGTTAATCACAATGTTCTCAACTTCTCTATTACTTAACTGATAGGGATGTACTAAGCTGAAGATGTTAAGATGTCGTTCATAGTTATGATTCCCACTAACTTGTAGCGTAAACCTTCCTCCCTGAACTAATCGAATCACTTAATTGCTATTGACGTATCATGACCTAAAAGCATTGCACTGAGAAGGTGACGCCGTCACTTGGCTGGCAATCGCACCTTTTTATCTAGGTACTGATGTAGGTGCTAGAGTTGTGTAGAGAGTGGTAGCAAATGGGCATAGGATTGAGAGATGTACACCAGGTTGCACATGAAAACTGATATTTGAATTTTTAGTAAGCTGTGGATTTTCCCAATATTACTGACATCATAGTACTTATTATCAAGGCTTAGAAAATCTGTTTTTTATTGCTGTGCATACATTAGAAAATATTCAAGTTCTAAAGGACTAACAGTGGACTTTTCCATCTGCAGAATATACTGAATGACCAGAGGTGGCAGTGTTGCGGAAGAGAATTTGTCTGCGTTGCTGAGACCGCCCCCCCCCCCCAAAAAAAAAGATGCCATTCCTCAGCACTCTGCCTTCCTTCATCAATTTACATGGTAAGTCAAACTCACGTTGAATTCTTTTTCTTGTCATTAAATAAGTTCATAGCATCTGAGGGCCCGGAGTACCTTTTTAGTGGGGGTTTTGCCATGATTCTGTTTCTGTCAAGACTGTAGCAAAATGGATGACGTTACGGTGATCATCATATTTTTATCAAAGACTTTGTCTCCAAAGCTGACAAAGCCTGACTTAGATTCCTGTGCTAACAATGTGTCATCAGAGGACATTACTGTATTTAAGGCTGGCATTAATTGCCTTAATTTGGAGCGATGGCGTTACTTTCTCATGGAGTGAAGCTAATTTGACCTGTTTCCCTGCACTCTGTATGTGCGACTCTGATACTCCAGATGGATTGCTGTTTAGGATACTCTGCGGTCTTGCGAATCCATCCCATTTTCAAAAGGAGCCCAATGCTTTCCCAGTACACCACCTACCTGCCTTGCACTCATAATTACATATAGTTATCTAGTGCATAATTGCTGGTGTCTCCTCCTCCTGTGTTTCTTCGTCACCCAGGGCGATTGGTCACGTGCTGTCCTGTCATAAAGCTAGAGCAGGATTTCATCTGACATGAGGGACAATCAGTTGCCTAGCAAGCACTAAGATGCATTTATCATGGTATTGAAATGGGTTGCAGGGTACACAGGGCGCCCAGCTGAAGACCTAGATGATGAGATTAATGAAAATGGTGCATTATTTGAGACTTGTGCATCTGTTTGAAGATGCGGTTAATCACAATGTTCTCAACTTCTCTATAACTTAACTGATAGGGATGTACTAAGCTGAAGATGTTAAGATGTCGTTCATAGTTATGATTCCCACTAACTTGTAGCGTAAACCTTCCTCCCTGAACTAATCGGATCACTTAATTGCTATTGGCGTATCATGACCTAAAAGCATTGCACTGAGAAGGTGACGCCGTCACTTGGCTGGCAATCGCACCTTTTTATCTAGGTACTGATGTAGGTACTAGAGTTGTGTAGAGAGTGGTAGCAAATGGGCATAGGATTGAGAGATGTACACCAGGTTGAACATGAAAACTGATATTTGAATTTTTAGTAAGCTGTGGATTTTCCCAATATTACTGACATCATAGTACTTATTATCAAGGCTTAGAAAATCTGTTTTTTATTGCTGTGCATACATTAGAAAATATTCAAGTTCTAAAGGACTAACAGTGGACTTTTCCATCTGCAGAATATACTGAATGACCAGAGGTGGCAGTGTTGCGGAAGAGAATTTGTCTGCGTTGCTGAGACCACCCCCCCCCCCCCCAAAAAAAAGATGCCATTCCTCAGCACTCTACCTTCCTTCATCAATTTACATGGTAAGTCAAACTCACGTTGAATTCTTTTTCTTGTCATTAAATAAGTTCATAGCATCTGAGGGCCCGGAGTACCTTTTTAGTGGGGGTTTTGCCATGATTCTGTTTCTGTCAAGACTGTAGCAAAATGGATGACGTTACGGTGATCATCATATTTTTATCAAAGACTTTGTCTCCAAAGCTGACAAAGCCTGACTTCGATTCCTGTGCTAACAATGTGTCATCAGAGGACATTACTGTATTTAAGGCTGGCATTAATTGCCTTAATTTGGAGCGATGGCGTTACTTTCTCATGGAGTGAAGCTAATTTGACCTGTTTCCCTGCACTCTGTATGTGCGACTCTGATACTCCAGATGGATTGCTGTTTAGGATACTCTGTGGTCTTGCGAATCCATCCCATTTTCAAAAGGAGCCCAATGCTTTCCCAGTACACCACCTAGCTGCCTTGCACTCATAATTACATATAGTTACCTAGTGCATAATTGCTGGTGTCTCCTCCTCCTGTGTTTCTTCGTCACCCAGGGCGATTGGTCACGTGCTGTCCTGTCATAAAGCTAGAGCAGGATGTCATCTGACATGAGGGACAATCAGTTGCCTAGCAAGCACTAAGATGCATTTATCATGGTATTGAAATGGGTTGCAGGGTACACAGGGCGCCCAGCTGAAGACCTAGATGATGAGATTAATGAAAATGGTGCATTATTTGAGACTTGTGCATCTGTTTGAAGATGCGGTTAATCACAATGTTCTCAACTTCTCTATAACTTAACTGATAGGGATGTACTAAGCTGAAGATGTTAAGATGTCGTTCATAGTTATGATTCCCACTAACTTGTAGCGTAAACCTTCCTCCCTGAACTAATCGGATCACTTAATTGCTATTGGCGTATCATGACCTAAAAGCATTGCACTGAGAAGGTGACGCCGTCACTTGGCTGGCAATCGCACCTTTTTATCTAGGTACTGATGTAGGTGCTAGAGTTGTGTAGAGAGTGGTAGCAAATGGGCATAGGATTGAGAGATGTACACCAGGTTGCACATGAAAACTGATATTTGAATTTTTAGTAAGCTGTGGATTTTCCCAATATTACTGACATCATAGTACTTATTATCAAGGCTTAGAAAATCTGTTTTTTATTGCTGTGCATACATTAGAAAATATTCAAGTTCTAAAGGACTAACAGTGGACTTTTCCATCTGCAGAATATACTGAATGACCAGAGGTGGCAGTGTTGCGGAAGAGAATTTGTCTGCGTTGCTGAGACCGCCCCCCCCCCCCCCCCCCCCAAAAAAAAAAGATGCCATTCCTCAGCACTCTGCCTTCCTTCATCAATTTACATGGTAAGTCAAACTCACGTTGAATTCTTTTTCTTGTCATTAAATAAGTTCATAGCATCTGAGGGCCCGGAGTACCTTTTTAGTGGGGGTTTTGCCATGATTCTGTTTCTGTCAAGACTGTAGCAAAATGGATGACGTTACGGTGATCATCATATTTTTATCAAAGACTTTGTCTCCAAAGCTGACAAAGCCTGACTTAGATTCCTGTGCTAACAATGTGTCATCAGAGGACATTACTGTATTTAAGGCTGGCATTAATTGCCTTAATTTGGAGCGATGGCGTTACTTTCTCATGGAGTGAAGCTAATTTGACCCGTTTCCCTGCACTTTGTATGTGCGACTCTGATACTCCAGATGGATTGCTGTTTAGGATACTCTGCGGTCTTGCGAATCCATCCCATTTTCAAAAGGAGCCCAATGCTTTCCCAGTACACCACCTACCTGCCTTGCACTCATAATTACATATAGTTATCTAGTGCATAATTGCTGGTGTCTCCTCCTCCTGTGTTTCTTCGTCACCCAGGGCGATTGGTCACGTGCTGTCCTGTCATAAAGCTAGAGCAGGATGTCATCTGACATGAGGGACAATCAGTTGCCTAGCAAGCACTAAGATGCATTTATCATGGTATTGAAATGGGTTGCAGGGTACACAGGGCGCCCAGCTGAAGACCTAGATGATGAGATTAATGAAAATGGTGCATTATTTGAGTCTTGTGCATCTGTTTGAAGATGCGGTTAATCACAATGTTCTCAACTTCTCTATAACTTAACTGATAGGGATGTACTAAGCTGAAGATGTTAAGATGTCGTTCATAGTTATGATTCCCACTAACTTGTAGCGTAAACCTTCCTCCCTGAACTAATCGGATCACTTAATTGCTATTGGCGTATCATGACCTAAAAGCATTGCACTGAGAAGGTGACGCCGTCACTTGGCTGGCAATCGCACCTTTTTATCTAGGTACTGATGTAGGTGCTAGAGTTGTGTAGAGAGTGGTAGCAAATGGGCATAGGATTGAGAGATGTACACCAGGTTGCACATGAAAACTGATATTTGAATTTTTAGTAAGCTGTGGATTTTCCCAATATTACTGACATCATAGTACTTATTATCAAGGCTTAGAAAATCTGTTTTTTATTGCTGTGCATACATTAGAAAATATTCAAGTTCTAAAGGACTAACAGTGGACTTTTCCATCTGCAGAATATACTGAATGACCAGAGGTGGCAGTGTTGCGGAAGAGAATTTGTCTGCGTTGCTGAGACCGCCCCCCCCCCCCAAAAAAAAAGATGCCATTCCTCAGCACTCTGCCTTCCTTCATCAATTTACATGGTAAGTCAAACTCACGTTGAATTCTTTTTCTTGTCATTAAATAAGTTCATAGCATCTGAGGGCCCGGAGTACCTTTTTAGTGGGGGTTTTGCCATGATTCTGTTTCTGTCAAGACTGTAGCAAAATGGATGACGTTACGGTGATCATCATATTTTTATCAAAGACTTTGTCTCCAAAGCTGACAAAGCCTGACTTAGATTCCTGTGCTAACAATGTGTCATCAGAGGACATTACTGTATTTAAGGCTGGCATTAATTGCCTTAATTTGGAGCGATGGCGTTACTTTCTCATGGAGTGAAGCTAATTTGACCTGTTTCCCTGCACTCTGTATGTGCGACTCTGATACTCCAGATGGATTGCTGTTTAGGATACTCTGCGGTCTTGCGAATCCATCCCATTTTCAAAAGGAGCCCAATGCTTTCCCAGTACACCACCTACCTGCCTTGCACTCATAATTACATATAGTTATCTAGTGCATAATTGCTGGTGTCTCCTCCTCCTGTGTTTCTTCGTCACCCAGGGCGATTGGTCACGTGCTGTCCTGTCATAAAGCTAGAGCAGGATTTCATCTGACATGAGGGACAATCAGTTGCCTAGCAAGCACTAAGATGCATTTATCATGGTATTGAAATGGGTTGCAGGGTACACAGGGCGCCCAGCTGAAGACCTAGATGATGAGATTAATGAAAATGGTGCATTATTTGAGACTTGTGCATCTGTTTGAAGATGCGGTTAATCACAATGTTCTCAACTTCTCTATAACTTAACTGATAGGGATGTACTAAGCTGAAGATGTTAAGATGTCGTTCATAGTTATGATTCCCACTAACTTGTAGCGTAAACCTTCCTCCCTGAACTAATCGGATCACTTAATTGCTATTGGCGTATCATGACCTAAAAGCATTGCACTGAGAAGGTGACGCCGTCACTTGGCTGGCAATCGCACCTTTTTATCTAGGTACTGATGTAGGTACTAGAGTTGTGTAGAGAGTGGTAGCAAATGGGCATAGGATTGAGAGATGTACACCAGGTTGAACATGAAAACTGATATTTGAATTTTTAGTAAGCTGTGGATTTTCCCAATATTACTGACATCATAGTACTTATTATCAAGGCTTAGAAAATCTGTTTTTTATTGCTGTGCATACATTAGAAAATATTCAAGTTCTAAAGGACTAACAGTGGACTTTTCCATCTGCAGAATATACTGAATGACCAGAGGTGGCAGTGTTGCGGAAGAGAATTTGTCTGCGTTGCTGAGACCGCCCCCCCCCCCCCCCAAATAAAAGATGCCATTCCTCAGCACTCTGCCTTCCTTCATCAATTTACATGGTAAGTCAAACTCACGTTGAATTCTTTTTCTTGTCATTAAATAAGTTCATAGCATCTTAGGGCCCGGAGTACCTTTTTAGTGGGGGTTTTGCCATGATTCTGTTTCTGTCAAGACTGTAGCAAAATGGATGACGTTACGGTGATCATCATATTTTTATCAAAGACTTTGTCTCCAAAGCTGACAAAGCCTGACTTAGATTCCTGTGCTAACAATGTGTCATCAGAGGACATTACTGTATTTAAGGCTGGCATTAATTGCCTTAATTTGGAGCGATGGCGTTACTTTCTCATGGAGTGAAGCTAATTTGACCTGTTTCCCTGCACTCTGTATGTGCGACTCTGATACTCCAGATGGATTGCTGTTTAGGATACTCTGCGGTCTTGCGAATCCATCCCATTTTCAAAAGGAGCCCAATGCTTTCCCAGTACACCACCTACCTGCCTTGCACTCATAATTACATATAGTTATCTAGTGCATAATTGCTGGTGTCTCCTCCTCCTGTGTTTCTTCGTCACCCAGGGCGATTGGTCACGTGCTGTCCTGTCATAAAGCTAGAGCAGGATGTCATCTGACATGAGGGACAACCAGTTGCCTAGCAAGCACTAAGATGCATTTATCATGGTATTGAAATGGGTTGCAGGGTACACAGGGCGCCCAGCTGAAGACCTAGATGATGAGATTAATGAAAATGGTGCATTATTTGAGACTTGTGCATCTGTTTGAAGATGCGGTTAATCACAATGTTCTCAACTTCTCTATAACTTAACTGATAGGGATGTACTAAGCTGAAGATGTTAAGATGTCGTTCATAGTTATGATTCCCACTAACTTGTAGCGTAAACCTTCCTCCCTGAACTAATCGGATCACTTAATTGCTATTGGCGTATCATGACCTAAAAGCATTGCACTGAGAAGGTGACGCCGTCACTTGGCTGGCAATCGCACCTTTTTATCTAGGTACTGATGTAGGTACTAGAGTTGTGTAGAGAGTGGTAGCAAATGGGCATAGGATTGAGAGATGTACACCAGGTTGAACATGAAAACTGATATTTGAATTTTTAGTAAGCTGTGGATTTTCCCAATATTACTGACATCATAGTACTTATTATCAAGGCTTAGAAAATCTGTTTTTTATTGCTGTGCATACATTAGAAAATATTCAAGTTCTAAAGGACTAACAGTGGACTTTTCCATCTGCAGAATATACTGAATGACCAGAGGTGGCAGTGTTGCGGAAGAGAATTTGTCTGCGTTGCTGAGACCGCCCCCCCCCCCCCCAAATAAAAGATGCCATTCCTCAGCACTCTGCCTTCCTTCATCAATTTACATGGTAAGTCAAACTCACGTTGAATTCTTTTTCTTGTCATTAAATAAGTTCATAGCATCTTAGGGCCCGGAGTACCTTTTTAGTGGGGGTTTTGCCATGATTCTGTTTCTGTCAAGACTGTAGCAAAATGGATGACGTTACGGTGATCATCATATTTTTATCAAAGACTTTGTCTCCAAAGCTGACAAAGCCTGACTTAGATTCCTGTGCTAACAATGTGTCATCAGAGGACATTACTGTATTTAAGGCTGGCATTAATTGCCTTAATTTGGAGCGATGGCGTTACTTTCTCATGGAGTGAAGCTAATTTGACCTGTTTCCCTGCACTTTGTATGTGCGACTCTGATACTCCAGATGGATTGCTGTTTAGGATACTCTGCGGTCTTGCGAATCCATCCCATTTTCAAAAGGAGCCCAATGCTTTCCCAGTACACCACCTACCTGCCTTGCACTCATAATTACATATAGTTATCTAGTGCATAATTGCTGGTGTCTCCTCCTCCTGTGTTTCTTCGTCACCCAGGGCGATTGGTCACGTGCTGTCCTGTCATAAAGCTAGAGCAGGATGTCATCTGACATGAGGGACAATCAGTTGCCTAGCAAGCACTAAGATGCATTTATCATGGTATTGAAATGGGTTGCAGGGTACACAGGGCGCCCAGCTGAAGACCTAGATGATGAGATTAATGAAAATGGTGCATTATTTGAGACTTGTGCATCTGTTTGAAGATGCGGTTAATCACAATGTTCTCAACTTCTCTATAACTTAACTGATAGGGATGTACTAAGCTGAAGATGTTAAGATGTCGTTCATAGTTATGATTCCCACTAACTTGTAGCGTAAACCTTCCTCCCTGAACTAATCGGATCACTTAATTGCTATTGGCGTATCATGACCTAAAAGCATTGCACTGAGAAGGTGACGCCGTCACTTGGCTGGCAATCGCACCTTTTTATCTAGGTACTGATGTAGGTACTAGAGTTGTGTAGAGAGTGGTAGCAAATGGGCATAGGATTGAGAGATGTACACCAGGTTGAACATGAAAACTGATATTTGAATTTTTAGTAAGCTGTGGATTTTCCCAATATTACTGACATCATAGTACTTATTATCAAGGCTTAGAAAATCTGTTTTTTATTGCTGTGCATACATTAGAAAATATTCAAGTTCTAAAGGACTAACAGTGGACTTTTCCATCTGCAGAATATACTGAATGACCAGAGGTGGCAGTGTTGCGGAAGAGAATTTGTCTGCGTTGCTGAGACCGCCCCCCCCCCCCCCCCCCCCCAAAAAAAAGATGCCATTCCTCAGCACTCTGCCTTCCTTCATCAATTTACATGGTAAGTCAAACTCACGTTGAATTCTTTTTCTTGTCATTAAATAAGTTCATAGCATCTGAGGGCCCGGAGTACCTTTTTAGTGGGGGTTTTGCCATGATTCTGTTTCTGTCAAGACTGTAGCAAAATGGATGACGTTACGGTGATCATCATATTTTTATCAAAGACTTTGTCTCCAAAGCTGACAAAGCCTGACTTAGATTCCTGTGCTAACAATGTGTCATCAGAGGACATTACTGTATTTAAGGCTGGCATTAATTGCCTTAATTTGGAGCGATGGCGTTACTTTCTCATGGAGTGAAGCTAATTTGACCCGTTTCCCTGCACTTTGTATGTGCGACTCTGATACTCCAGATGGATTGCTGTTTAGGATACTCTGCGGTCTTGCGAATCCATCCCATTTTCAAAAGGAGCCCAATGCTTTCCCAGTACACCACCTACCTGCCTTGCACTCATAATTACATATAGTTATCTAGTGCATAATTGCTGGTGTCTCCTCCTCCTGTGTTTCTTCGTCACCCAGGGCGATTGGTCACGTGCTGTCCTGTCATAAAGCTAGAGCAGGATGTCATCTGACATGAGGGACAATCAGTTGCCTAGCAAGCACTAAGATGCATTTATCATGGTATTGAAATGGGTTGCAGGGTACACAGGGCGCCCAGCTGAAGACCTAGATGATGAGATTAATGAAAATGGTGCATTATTTGAGTCTTGTGCATCTGTTTGAAGATGCGGTTAATCACAATGTTCTCAACTTCTCTATAACTTAACTGATAGGGATGTACTAAGCTGAAGATGTTAAGATGTCGTTCATAGTTATGATTCCCACTAACTTGTAGCGTAAACCTTCCTCCCTGAACTAATCGGATCACTTAATTGCTATTGGCGTATCATGACCTAAAAGCATTGCACTGAGAAGGTGACGCCGTCACTTGGCTGGCAATCGCACCTTTTTATCTAGGTACTGATGTAGGTGCTAGAGTTGTGTAGAGAGTGGTAGCAAATGGGCATAGGATTGAGAGATGTACACCAGGTTGCACATGAAAACTGATATTTGAATTTTTAGTAAGCTGTGGATTTTCCCAATATTACTGACATCATAGTACTTATTATCAAGGCTTAGAAAATCTGTTTTTTATTGCTGTGCATACATTAGAAAATATTCAAGTTCTAAAGGACTAACAGTGGACTTTTCCATCTGCAGAATATACTGAATGACCAGAGGTGGCAGTGTTGCGGAAGAGAATTTGTCTGCGTTGCTGAGACCGCCCCCCCCCCCCAAAAAAAAAGATGCCATTCCTCAGCACTCTGCCTTCCTTCATCAATTTACATGGTAAGTCAAACTCACGTTGAATTCTTTTTCTTGTCATTAAATAAGTTCATAGCATCTGAGGGCCCGGAGTACCTTTTTAGTGGGGGTTTTGCCATGATTCTGTTTCTGTCAAGACTGTAGCAAAATGGATGACGTTACGGTGATCATCATATTTTTATCAAAGACTTTGTCTCCAAAGCTGACAAAGCCTGACTTAGATTCCTGTGCTAACAATGTGTCATCAGAGGACATTACTGTATTTAAGGCTGGCATTAATTGCCTTAATTTGGAGCGATGGCGTTACTTTCTCATGGAGTGAAGCTAATTTGACCTGTTTCCCTGCACTCTGTATGTGCGACTCTGATACTCCAGATGGATTGCTGTTTAGGATACTCTGCGGTCTTGCGAATCCATCCCATTTTCAAAAGGAGCCCAATGCTTTCCCAGTACACCACCTACCTGCCTTGCACTCATAATTACATATAGTTATCTAGTGCATAATTGCTGGTGTCTCCTCCTCCTGTGTTTCTTCGTCACCCAGGGCGATTGGTCACGTGCTGTCCTGTCATAAAGCTAGAGCAGGATGTCATCTGACATGAGGGACAACCAGTTGCCTAGCAAGCACTAAGATGCATTTATCATGGTATTGAAATGGGTTGCAGGGTACACAGGGCGCCCAGCTGAAGACCTAGATGATGAGATTAATGAAAATGGTGCATTATTTGAGACTTGTGCATCTGTTTGAAGATGCGGTTAATCACAATGTTCTCAACTTCTCTATAACTTAACTGATAGGGATGTACTAAGCTGAAGATGTTAAGATGTCGTTCATAGTTATGATTCCCACAAACTTGTAGCGTAAACCTTCCTCCCTGAACTAATCGGATCACTTAATTGCTATTGGCGTATCATGACCTAAAAGCATTGCACTGAGAAGGTGACGCCGTCACTTGGCTGGCAATCGCACCTTTTTATCTAGGTACTGATGTAGGTACTAGAGTTGTGTAGAGAGTGGTAGCAAATGGGCATAGGATTGAGAGATGTACACCAGGTTGAACATGAAAACTGATATTTGAATTTTTAGTAAGCTGTGGATTTTCCCAATATTACTGACATCATAGTACTTATTATCAAGGCTTAGAAAATCTGTTTTTTATTGCTGTGCATACATTAGAAAATATTCAAGTTCTAAAGGACTAACAGTGGACTTTTCCATCTGCAGAATATACTGAATGACCAGAGGTGGCAGTGTTGCGGAAGAGAATTTGTCTGCGTTGCTGAGACCGCCCCCCCCCCCCCCCCAAATAAAAGATGCCATTCCTCAGCACTCTGCCTTCCTTCATCAATTTACATGGTAAGTCAAACTCACGTTGAATTCTTTTTCTTGTCATTAAATAAGTTCATAGCATCTTAGGGCCCGGAGTACCTTTTTAGTGGGGGTTTTGCCATGATTCTGTTTCTGTCAAGACTGTAGCAAAATGGATGACGTTACGGTGATCATCATATTTTTATCAAAGACTTTGTCTCCAAAGCTGACAAAGCCTGACTTAGATTCCTGTGCTAACAATGTGTCATCAGAGGACATTACTGTATTTAAGGCTGGCATTAATTGCCTTAATTTGGAGCGATGGCGTTACTTTCTCATGGAGTGAAGCTAATTTGACCTGTTTCCCTGCACTTTGTATGTGCGACTCTGATACTCCAGATGGATTGCTGTTTAGGATACTCTGCGGTCTTGCGAATCCATCCCATTTTCAAAAGGAGCCCAATGCTTTCCCAGTACACCACCTACCTGCCTTGCACTCATAATTACATATAGTTATCTAGTGCATAATTGCTGGTGTCTCCTCCTCCTGTGTTTCTTCGTCACCCAGGGCGATTGGTCACGTGCTGTCCTGTCATAAAGCTAGAGCAGGATGTCATCTGACATGAGGGACAATCAGTTGCCTAGCAAGCACTAAGATGCATTTATCATGGTATTGAAATGGGTTGCAGGGTACACAGGGCGCCCAGCTGAAGACCTAGATGATGAGATTAATGAAAATGGTGCATTATTTGAGACTTGTGCATCTGTTTGAAGATGCGGTTAATCACAATGTTCTCAACTTCTCTATAACTTAACTGATAGGGATGTACTAAGCTGAAGATGTTAAGATTTCGTTCATAGTTATGATTCCCACTAACTTGTAGCGTAAACCTTCCTCCCTGAACTAATCGAATCACTTAATTGCTATTGGCGTATCATGACCTAAAAGCATTGCACTGAGAAGGTGATGCCGTCACTTGGCTGGCAATCGCACCTTTTTATCTAGGTACTGATGTAGGTGCTAGAGTTGTGTAGAGAGTGGTAGCAAATGGGCATAGGATTGAGAGATGTACACCAGGTTGCACATGAAAACTGATATTTGAATTTTTAGTAAGCTGTGGATTTTCCCAATATTACTGACATCATAGTACTTATTATCAAGGCTTAGAAAATCTGTTTTTTATTGCTGTGCATACATTAGAAAATATTCAAGTTCTAAAGGACTAACAGTGGACTTTTCCATCTGCAGAATATACTGAATGACCAGAGGTGGCAGTGTTGCGGAAGAGAATTTGTCTGCGTTGCTGAGACCGCCCCCTCCCAAAAAAAGATGCCATTCCTCAGCACTCTGCCTTCCTTCATCAATTTACATGGTAAGTCAAACTCACGTTGAATTCTTTTTCTTGTCATTAAATAAGTTCATAGCATCTGAGGGCCCGGAGTACCTTTTTAGTGGGGGTTTTGCCATGATTCTGTTTCTGTCAAGACTGTAGCAAAATGGATGACGTTACGGTGATCATCATATTTTTATCAAAGACTTTGTCTCCAAAGCTGACAAAGCCTGACTTAGATTCCTGTGCTAACAATGTGTCATCAGAGGACATTACTGTATTTAAGGCTGGCATTAATTGCCTTAATTTGGAGCGATGGCGTTACTTTCTCATTGAGTGAAGCTAATTTGACCTGTTTCCCTGCACTTTGTATGTGCGACTCTGATACTCCAGATGGATTGCTGTTTAGGATACTCTGCGGTCTTGCGAATCCATCCCATTTTCAAAAGGAGCCCAATGCTTTCCCAGTACACCACCTACCTGCCTTGCACTCATAATTACATATAGTTATCTAGTGCATAATTGCTGGTGTCTCCTCCTCCTGTGTTTCTTCGTCACCCAGGGCGATTGGTCACGTGCTGTCCTGTCATAAAGCTAGAGCAGGATGTCATCTGACATGAGGGACAATCAGTTGCCTAGCAAGCACTAAGATGCATTTATCATGGTATTGAAATGGGTTGCAGGGTACTCAGGGCGCCCAGCTGAAGACCTAGATGATGAGATTAATGAAAATGGTGCATTATTTGAGACTTGTGCATCTGTTTGAAGATGCGGTTAATCACAATGTTCTCAACTTCTCTATAACTTAACTGATAGGGATGTACTAAGCTGAAGATGTTAAGATGTCGTTCATAGTTATGATTCCCACTAAATTGTAGCGTAAACCTTCCTCCCTGAACTAATCGAATCACTTAATTGCTATTGGCGTATCATGACCTAAAAGCATTGCACTGAGAAGGTGACGCCGTCACTTGGCTGGCAATCGCACCTTTTTATCTAGGTACTGATGTAGGTGCTAGAGTTGTGTAGAGAGTGGTAGCAAATGGGCATAGGATTGAGAGATGTACACCAGGTTGCACATGAAAACTGATATTTGAATTTTTAGTAAGCTGTGGATTTTCCCAATATTACTGACATCATAGTACTTATTATCAAGGCTTAGAAAATCTGTTTTTTATTGCTGTGCATACATTAGAAAATATTCAAGTTCTAAAGGACTAACAGTGGACTTTTCCATCTGCAGAATATACTGAATGACCAGAGGTGGCAGTGTTGCGGAAGAGAATTTGTCTGCGTTGCTGAGACCACCCCCCCCCCCAAAAAAAAGATGCCATTCCTCAGCACTCTACCTTCCTTCATCAATTTACATGGTAAGTCAAACTCACGTTGAATTCTTTTTCTTGTCATTAAATAAGTTCATAGCATCTGAGGGCCCGGAGTACCTTTTTAGTGGGGGTTTTGCCATGATTCTGTTTCTGTCAAGACTGTAGCAAAATGGATGACGTTACGGTGATCATCATATTTTTATCAAAGACTTTGTCTCCAAAGCTGACAAAGCCTGACTTAGATTCCTGTGCTAACAATGTGTCATCAGAGGACATTACTGTATTTAAGGCTGGCATTAATTGCCTTAATTTGGAGCGATGGCGTTACTTTCTCATGGAGTGAAGCTAATTTGACCCGTTTCCCTGCACTTTGTATGTGCGACTCTGATACTCCAGATGGATTGCTGTTTAGGATACTCTGCGGTCTTGCGAATCCATCCCATTTTCAAAAGGAGCCCAATGCTTTCCCAGTACACCACCTACCTGCCTTGCACTCATAATTACATATAGTTATCTAGTGCATAATTGCTGGTGTCTCCTCCTCCTGTGTTTCTTCGTCACCCAGGGCGATTGGTCACGTGCTGTCCTGTCATAAAGCTAGAGCAGGATGTCATCTGACATGAGGGACAATCAGTTGCCTAGCAAGCACTAAGATGCATTTATCATGGTATTGAAATGGGTTGCAGGGTACACAGGGCGCCCAGCTGAAGACCTAGATGATGAGATTAATGAAAATGGTGCATTATTTGAGACTTGTGCATCTGTTTGAAGATGCGGTTAATCACAATGTTCTCAACTTCTCTATAACTTAACTGATAGGGATGTACTAAGCTGAAGATGTTAAGATGTCGTTCATAGTTATGATTCCCACTAACTTGTAGCGTAAACCTTCCTCCCTGAACTAATCGGATCACTTAATTGCTATTGGCGTATCATGACCTAAAAGCATTGCACTGAGAAGGTGACGCCGTCACTTGGCTGGCAATCGCACCTTTTTATCTAGGTACTGATGTAGGTGCTAGAGTTGTGTAGAGAGTGGTAGCAAATGGGCATAGGATTGAGAGATGTACACCAGGTTGCACATGAAAACTGATATTTGAATTTTTAGTAAGCTGTGGATTTTCCCAATATTACTGACATCATAGTACTTATCATCAAGGCTTAGAAAATCTGTTTTTTATTGCTGTGCATACATTAGAAAATATTCAAGTTCTAAAGGACTAACAGTGGACTTTTCCATCTGCAGAATATACTGAATGACCAGAGGTAGCAGTGTTGCGGAAGAGAATTTGTCTGCGTTGCTGAGACCGCCCCCCCCCCAAAAAAAAAAGATGCCATTCCTCAGCACTCTGCCTTCCTTCATCAATTTACATGGTAAGTCAAACTCACGTTGAATTCTTTTTCTTGTCATTAAATAAGTTCATAGCATCTGAGGGCCCGGAGTACCTTTTTAGTGGGGGTTTTGCCATGATTCTGTTTCTGTCAAGACTGTAGCAAAATGGATGACGTTACGGTGATCATCATATTTTTATCAAAGACTTTGTCTCCAAAGCTGACAAAGCCTGACTTAGATTCCTGTGCTAACAATGTGTCATCAGAGGACATTACTGTATTTAAGGCTGGCATTAATTGCCTTAATTTGGAGCGATTGCGTTACTTTCTCATGGAGTGAAGCTAATTTGACCTGTTTCCCTGCACTCTGTATGTGCGACTCTGATACTCCAGATGGATTGCTGTTTAGGATACTCTGTGGTCTTGCGAATGCATCCCATTTTCAAAAGGAGCCCAATGCTTTCCCAGTACACCACCTAGCTGCCTTGCACTCATAATTACATATAGTTACCTAGTGCATAATTGCTGGTGTCTCCTCCTCCTGTGTTTCTTCGTCACCCAGGGCGATTGGTCACGTGCTGTCCTGACATAAAGCTAGAGCAGGATGTCATCTGACATGAGGGACAACCAGTTGCCTAGCAAGTACTAAGATGCATTTATCATGGTATTGAAATGGGTTGCAGGGTACACAGGGCGCCCAGCTGAAGACCTAGATGATGAGATTAATGAAAATGGTGCATTATTTGAGACTTGTGCATCTGTTTGAAGATGCGGTTAATCACAATGTTCTCAACTTCTCTATAACTTAACTGATAGGGATGTACTAAGCTGAAGATGTTAAGATGTCGTTCATAGTTATGATTCCCACTAACTTGTAGCGTAAACCTTCCTCCCTGAACTAATCGGATCACTTAATTGCTATTGGCGTATCATGACCTAAAAGCATTGCACTGAGAAGGTGACGCCGTCACTTGGCTGGCAATCGCACCTTTTTATCTAGGTACTGATGTAGGTACTAGAGTTGTGTAGAGAGTGGTAGCAAATGGGCATAGGATTGAGAGATGTACACCAGGTTGAACATGAAAACTGATATTTGAATTTTTAGTAAGCTGTGGATTTTCCCAATATTACTGACATCATAGTACTTATTATCAAGGCTTAGAAAATCTGTTTTTTATTGCTGTGCATACATTAGAAAATATTCAAGTTCTAAAGGACTAACAGTGGACTTTTCCATCTGCAGAATATACTGAATGACCAGAGGTGGCAGTGTTGCGGAAGAGAATTTGTCTGCGTTGCTGAGACCGCCCCCCCCCCCCCCCCAAAAAAAAAGATGCCATTCCTCAGCACTCTGCCTTCCTTCATCAATTTACATGGTAAGTCAAACTCACGTTGAATTCTTTTTCTTGTCATTAAATAAGTTCATAGCATCTGAGGGCCCGGAGTACCTTTTTAGTGGGGGTTTTGCCATGATTCTGTTTCTGTCAAGACTGTAGCAAAATGGATGACGTTACGGTGATCATCATATTTTTATCAAAGACTTTGTCTCCAAAGCTGACAAAGCCTGACTTAGATTCCTGTGCTAACAATGTGTCATCAGAGGACATTACTGTATTTAAGGCTGGCATTAATTGCCTTAATTTGGAGCGATGGCGTTACTTTCTCATGGAGTGAAGCTAATTTGACCCGTTTCCCTGCACTTTGTATGTGCGACTCTGATACTCCAGATGGATTGCTGTTTAGGATACTCTGCGGTCTTGCGAATCCATCCCATTTTCAAAAGGAGCCCAATGCTTTCCCAGTACACCACCTACCTGCCTTGCACTCATAATTACATATAGTTATCTAGTGCATAATTGCTGGTGTCTCCTCCTCCTGTGTTTCTTCGTCACCCAGGGCGATTGGTCACGTGCTGTCCTGTCATAAAGCTAGAGCAGGATGTCATCTGACATGAGGGACAATCAGTTGCCTAGCAAGCACTAAGATGCATTTATCATGGTATTGAAATGGGTTGCAGGGTACACAGGGCGCCCAGCTGAAGACCTAGATGATGAGATTAATGAAAATGGTGCATTATTTGAGACTTGTGCATCTGTTTGAAGATGCGGTTAATCACAATGTTCTCAACTTCTCTATAACTTAACTGATAGGGATGTACTAAGCTGAAGATGTTAAGATGTCGTTCATAGTTATGATTCCCACTAACTTGTAGCGTAAACCTTCCTCCCTGAACTAATCGGATCACTTAATTGCTATTGGCGTATCATGACCTAAAAGCATTGCACTGAGAAGGTGACGCCGTCACTTGGCTGGCAATCGCACCTTTTTATCTAGGTACTGATGTAGGTGCTAGAGTTGTGTAGAGAGTGGTAGCAAATGGGCATAGGATTGAGAGATGTACACCAGGTTGCACATGACAACTGATATTTGAATTTTTAGTAAGCTGTGGATTTTCCCAATATTACTGACATCATAGTACTTATTATCAAGGCTTAGAAAATCTGTTTTTTATTGCTGTGCATACATTAGAAAATATTCAAGTTCTAAAGGACTAACAGTGGACTTTTCCATCTGCAGAATATACTGAATGACCAGAGGTGGCAGTGTTGCGGAAGAGAATTTGTCTGCGTTGCTGAGACCACCCCCCCCCCACCAAAAAAAAGATGCCATTCCTCAGCACTCTACCTTCCTTCATCAATTTACATGGTAAGTCAAACTCACGTTGAATTCTTTTTCTTGTCATTAAATAAGTTCATAGCATCTGAGGGCCCGGAGTACCTTTTTAGTGGGGGTTTTGCCATGATTCTGTTTCTGTCAAGACTGTAGCAAAATGGATGACGTTACGGTGATCATCATATTTTTATCAAAGACTTTGTCTCCAAAGCTGACAAAGCCTGACTTAGATTCCTGTGCTAACAATGTGTCATCAGAGGACATTACTGTATTTAAGGCTGGCATTAATTGCCTTAATTTGGAGCGATGGCGTTACTTTCTCATGGAGTGAAGCTAATTTGACCTGTTTCCCTGCACTCTGTATGTGCGACTCTGATACTCCAGATGGATTGCTGTTTAGGATACTCTGTGGTCTTGCGAATCCATCCCATTTTCAAAAGGAGCCCAATGCTTTCCCAGTACACCACCTAGCTGCCTTGCACTCATAATTACATATAGTTACCTAGTGCATAATTGCTGGTGTCTCCTCCTCCTGTGTTTCTTCGTCACCCAGGGCGATTGGTCACGTGCTGTCCTGACATAAAGCTAGAGCAGGATGTCATCTGACATGAGGGACAACCAGTTGCCTAGCAAGCACTAAGATGCATTTATCATGGTATTGAAATGGGTTGCAGGGTACACAGGGCGCCCAGCTGAAGACCTAGATGATGAGATTAATGAAAATGGTGCATTATTTGAGACTTGTGCATCTGTTTGAAGATGCGGTTAATCACAATGTTCTCAACTTCTCTATAACTTAACTGATAGGGATGTACTAAGCTGAAGATGTTAAGATGTCGTTCATAGTTATGATTCCCACTAACTTGTAGCGTAAACCTTCCTCCCTGAACTAATCGGATCACTTAATTGCTATTGGCGTATCATGACCTAAAAGCATTGCACTGAGAAGGTGACGCCGTCACTTGGCTGGCAATCGCACCTTTTTATCTAGGTACTGATGTAGGTACTAGAGTTGTGTAGAGAGTGGTAGCAAATGGGCATAGGATTGAGAGATGTACACCAGGTTGAACATGAAAACTGATATTTGAATTTTTAGTAAGCTGTGGATTTTCCCAATATTACTGACATCATAGTACTTATTATCAAGGCTTAGAAAATCTGTTTTTTATTGCTGTGCATACATTAGAAAATATTCAAGTTCTAAAGGACTAACAGTGGACTTTTCCATCTGCAGAATATACTGAATGACCAGAGGTGGCAGTGTTGCGGAAGAGAATTTGTCTGCGTTGCTGAGACCGCCCCCCCCCCCCCAAATAAAAGATGCCATTCCTCAGCACTCTGCCTTCCTTCATCAATTTACATGGTAAGTCAAACTCACGTTGAATTCTTTTTCTTGTCATTAAATAAGTTCATAGCATCTTAGGGCCCGGAGTACCTTTTTAGTGGGGGTTTTGCCATGATTCTGTTTCTGTCAAGACTGTAGCAAAATGGATGACGTTACGGTGATCATCATATTTTTATCAAAGACTTTGTCTCCAAAGCTGACAAAGCCTGACTTAGATTCCTGTGCTAACAATGTGTCATCAGAGGACATTACTGTATTTAAGGCTGGCATTAATTGCCTTAATTTGGAGCGATGGCGTTACTTTCTCATGGAGTGAAGCTAATTTGACCTGTTTCCCTGCACTTTGTATGTGCGACTCTGATACTCCAGATGGATTGCTGTTTAGGATACTCTGCGGTCTTGCGAATCCATCCCATTTTCAAAAGGAGCCCAATGCTTTCCCAGTACACCACCTACCTGCCTTGCACTCATAATTACATATAGTTATCTAGTGCATAATTGCTGGTGTCTCCTCCTCCTGTGTTTCTTCGTCACCCAGGGCGATTGGTCACGTGCTGTCCTGTCATAAAGCTAGAGCAGGATGTCATCTGACATGAGGGACAATCAGTTGCCTAGCAAGCACTAAGATGCATTTATCATGGTATTGAAATGGGTTGCAGGGTACACAGGGCGCCCAGCTGAAGACCTAGATGATGAGATTAATGAAAATGGTGCATTATTTGAGACTTGTGCATCTGTTTGAAGATGCGGTTAATCACAATGTTCTCAACTTCTCTATAACTTAACTGATAGGGATGTACTAAGCTGAAGATGTTAAGATTTCGTTCATAGTTATGATTCCCACTAACTTGTAGCGTAAACCTTCCTCCCTGAACTAATCGAATCACTTAATTGCTATTGGCGTATCATGACCTAAAAGCATTGCACTGAGAAGGTGATGCCGTCACTTGGCTGGCAATCGCACCTTTTTATCTAGGTGCTAGAGTTGTGTAGAGAGTGGTAGCAAATGGGCATAGGATTGAGAGATGTACACCAGGTTGCACATGAAAACTGATATTTGAATTTTTAGTAAGCTGTGGATTTTCCCAATATTACTGACATCATAGTACTTATTATCAAGGCTTAGAAAATCTGTTTTTTATTGCTGTGCATACATTAGAAAATATTCAAGTTCTAAAGGACTAACAGTGGACTTTTCCATCTGCAGAATATACTGAATGACCAGAGGTGGCAGTGTTGCGGAAGAGAATTTGTCTGCGTTGCTGAGACCGCCCCCTCCCAAAAAAAGATGCCATTCCTCAGCACTCTGCCTTCCTTCATCAATTTACATGGTAAGTCAAACTCACGTTGAATTCTTTTTCTTGTCATTAAATAAGTTCATAGCATCTGAGGGCCCGGAGTACCTTTTTAGTGGGGGTTTTGCCATGATTCTGTTTCTGTCAAGACTGTAGCAAAATGGATGACGTTACGGTGATCATCATATTTTTATCAAAGACTTTGTCTCCAAAGCTGACAAAGCCTGACTTAGATTCCTGTGCTAACAATGTGTCATCAGAGGACATTACTGTATTTAAGGCTGGCATTAATTGCCTTAATTTGGAGCGATGGCGTTACTTTCTCATTGAGTGAAGCTAATTTGACCTGTTTCCCTGCACTTTGTATGTGCGACTCTGATACTCCAGATGGATTGCTGTTTAGGATACTCTGCGGTCTTGCGAATCCATCCCATTTTCAAAAGGAGCCCAATGCTTTCCCAGTACACCACCTACCTGCCTTGCACTCATAATTACATATAGTTATCTAGTGCATAATTGCTGGTGTCTCCTCCTCCTGTGTTTCTTCGTCACCCAGGGCGATTGGTCACGTGCTGTCCTGTCATAAAGCTAGAGCAGGATGTCATCTGACATGAGGGACAATCAGTTGCCTAGCAAGCACTAAGATGCATTTATCATGGTATTGAAATGGGTTGCAGGGTACTCAGGGCGCCCAGCTGAAGACCTAGATGATGAGATTAATGAAAATGGTGCATTATTTGAGACTTGTGCATCTGTTTGAAGATGCGGTTAATCACAATGTTCTCAACTTCTCTATAACTTAACTGATAGGGATGTACTAAGCTGAAGATGTTAAGATGTCGTTCATAGTTATGATTCCCACTAAATTGTAGCGTAAACCTTCCTCCCTGAACTAATCGAATCACTTAATTGCTATTGGCGTATCATGACCTAAAAGCATTGCACTGAGAAGGTGACGCCGTCACTTGGCTGGCAATCGCACCTTTTTATCTAGGTACTGATGTAGGTGCTAGAGTTGTGTAGAGAGTGGTAGCAAATGGGCATAGGATTGAGAGATGTACACCAGGTTGCACATGAAAACTGATATTTGAATTTTTAGTAAGCTGTGGATTTTCCCAATATTACTGACATCATAGTACTTATTATCAAGGCTTAGAAAATCTGTTTTTTATTGCTGTGCATACATTAGAAAATATTCAAGTTCTAAAGGACTAACAGTGGACTTTTCCATCTGCAGAATATACTGAATGACCAGAGGTGGCAGTGTTGCGGAAGAGAATTTGTCTGCGTTGCTGAGACCACCCCCCCCCCAAAAAAAAAGATGCCATTCCTCAGCACTCTACCTTCCTTCATCAATTTACATGGTAAGTCAAACTCACGTTGAATTCTTTTTCTTGTCATTAAATAAGTTCATAGCATCTGAGGGCCCGGAGTACCTTTTTAGTGGGGGTTTTGCCATGATTCTGTTTCTGTCAAGACTGTAGCAAAATGGATGACGTTACGGTGATCATCATATTTTTATCAAAGACTTTGTCTCCAAAGCTGACAAAGCCTGACTTAGATTCCTGTGCTAACAATGTGTCATCAGAGGACATTACTGTATTTAAGGCTGGCATTAATTGCCTTAATTTGGAGCGATGGCGTTACTTTCTCATGGAGTGAAGCTAATTTGACCTGTTTCCCTGCACTCTGTATGTGCGACTCTGATACTCCAGATGGATTGCTGTTTAGGATACTCTGTGGTCTTGCGAATCCATCCCATTTTCAAAAGGAGCCCAATGCTTTCCCAGTACACCACCTAGCTGCCTTGCACTCATAATTACATATAGTTACCTAGTGCATAATTGCTGGTGTCTCCTCCTCCTGTGTTTCTTCGTCACCCAGGGCGATTGGTCACGTGCTGTCCTGACATAAAGCTAGAGCAGGATGTCATCTGACATGAGGGACAACCAGTTGCCTAGCAAGCACTAAGATGCATTTATCATGGTATTGAAATGGGTTGCAGGGTACACAGGGCGCCCAGCTGAAGACCTAGATGATGAGATTAATGAAAATGGTGCATTATTTGAGACTTGTGCATCTGTTTGAAGATGCGGTTAATCACAATGTTCTCAACTTCTCTATAACTTAACTGATAGGGATGTACTAAGCTGAAGATGTTAAGATGTCGTTCATAGTTATGATTCCCACTAACTTGTAGCGTAAACCTTCCTCCCTGAACTAATCGAATCACTTAATTGCTATTGGCGTATCATGACCTAAAAGCATTGCACTGAGAAGGTGACGCCGTCACTTGGCTGGCAATCGCACCTTTTTATCTAGGTACTGATGTAGGTGCTAGAGTTGTGTAGAGAGTGGTAGCAAATGGGCATAGGATTGAGAGATGTACACCAGGTTGCACATGAAAACTGATATTTGAATTTTTAGTAAGCTGTGGATTTTCCCAATATTACTGACATCATAGTACTTATTATCAAGGCTTAGAAAATCTGTTTTTTATTGCTGTGCATACATTAGAAAATATTCAAGTTCTAAAGGACTAACAGTGGACTTTTCCATCTGCAGAATATACTGAATGACCAGAGGTGGCAGTGTTGCGGAAGAGAATTTGTCTGCGTTGCTGAGACCGCCCCCCCCCCCCCCCCCAAAAAAAAAAGATGCCATTCCTCAGCACTCTGCCTTCCTTCATCAATTTACATGGTAAGTCAAACTCACGTTGAATTCTTTTTCTTGTCATTAAATAAGTTCATAGCATCTGAGGGCCCGGAGTACCTTTTTAGTGGGGGTTTTGCCATGATTCTGTTTCTGTCAAGACTGTAGCAAAATGGATGACGTTACGGTGATCATCATATTTTTATCAAAGACTTTGTCTCCAAAGCTGACAAAGCCTGACTTAGATTCCTGTGCTAACAATGTGTCATCAGAGGACATTACTGTATTTAAGGCTGGCATTAATTGCCTTAATTTGGAGCGATGGCGTTACTTTCTCATGGAGTGAAGCTAATTTGACCTGTTTCCCTGCACTCTGTATGTGCGACTCTGATACTCCAGATGGATTGCTGTTTAGGATACTCTGCGGTCTTGCGAATCCATCCCATTTTCAAAAGGAGCCCAATGCTTTCCCAGTACACCACCTACCTGCCTTGCACTCATAATTACATATAGTTATCTAGTGCATAATTGCTGGTGTCTCCTCCTCCTGTGTTTCTTCGTCACCCAGGGCGATTGGTCACGTGCTGTCCTGTCATAAAGCTAGAGCAGGATTTCATCTGACATGAGGGACAATCAGTTGCCTAGCAAGCACTAAGATGCATTTATCATGGTATTGAAATGGGTTGCAGGGTACACAGGGCGCCCAGCTGAAGACCTAGATGATGAGATTAATGAAAATGGTGCATTATTTGAGACTTGTGCATCTGTTTGAAGATGCGGTTAATCACAATGTTCTCAACTTCTCTATAACTTAACTGATAGGGATGTACTAAGCTGAAGATGTTAAGATGTCGTTCATAGTTATGATTCCCACTAACTTGTAGCGTAAACCTTCCTCCCTGAACTAATCGGATCACTTAATTGCTATTGGCGTATCATGACCTAAAAGCATTGCACTGAGAAGGTGACGCCGTCACTTGGCTGGCAATCGCACCTTTTTATCTAGGTACTGATGTAGGTACTAGAGTTGTGTAGAGAGTGGTAGCAAATGGGCATAGGATTGAGAGATGTACACCAGGTTGAACATGAAAACTGATATTTGAATTTTTAGTAAGCTGTGGATTTTCCCAATATTACTGACATCATAGTACTTATTATCAAGGCTTAGAAAATCTGTTTTTTATTGCTGTGCATACATTAGAAAATATTCAAGTTCTAAAGGACTAACAGTGGACTTTTCCATCTGCAGAATATACTGAATGACCAGAGGTGGCAGTGTTGCGGAAGAGAATTTGTCTGCGTTGCTGAGACCGCCCCCCCCCCCCAAATAAAAGATGCCATTCCTCAGCACTCTGCCTTCCTTCATCAATTTACATGGTAAGTCAAACTCACGTTGAATTCTTTTTCTTGTCATTAAATAAGTTCATAGCATCTTAGGGCCCGGAGTACCTTTTTAGTGGGGGTTTTGCCATGATTCTGTTTCTGTCAAGACTGTAGCAAAATGGATGACGTTACGGTGATCATCATATTTTTATCAAAGACTTTGTCTCCAAAGCTGACAAAGCCTGACTTAGATTCCTGTGCTAACAATGTGTCATCAGAGGACATTACTGTATTTAAGGCTGGCATTAATTGCCTTAATTTGGAGCGATGGCGTTACTTTCTCATGGAGTGAAGCTAATTTGACCTGTTTCCCTGCACTTTGTATGTGCGACTCTGATACTCCAGATGGATTGCTGTTTAGGATACTCTGCGGTCTTGCGAATCCATCCCATTTTCAAAAGGAGCCCAATGCTTTCCCAGTACACCACCTACCTGCCTTGCACTCATAATTACATATAGTTATCTAGTGCATAATTGCTGGTGTCTCCTCCTCCTGTGTTTCTTCGTCACCCAGGGCGATTGGTCACGTGCTGTCCTGTCATAAAGCTAGAGCAGGATGTCATCTGACATGAGGGACAATCAGTTGCCTAGCAAGCACTAAGATGCATTTATCATGGTATTGAAATGGGTTGCAGGGTACACAGGGCGCCCAGCTGAAGACCTAGATGATGAGATTAATGAAAATGGTGCATTATTTGAGACTTGTGCATCTGTTTGAAGATGCGGTTAATCACAATGTTCTCAACTTCTCTATAACTTAACTGATAGGGATGTACTAAGCTGAAGATGTTAAGATTTCGTTCATAGTTATGATTCCCACTAACTTGTAGCGTAAACCTTCCTCCCTGAACTAATCGAATCACTTAATTGCTATTGGCGTATCATGACCTAAAAGCATTGCACTGAGAAGGTGATGCCGTCACTTGGCTGGCAATCGCACCTTTTTATCTAGGTGCTAGAGTTGTGTAGAGAGTGGTAGCAAATGGGCATAGGATTGAGAGATGTACACCAGGTTGCACATGAAAACTGATATTTGAATTTTTAGTAAGCTGTGGATTTTCCCAATATTACTGACATCATAGTACTTATTATCAAGGCTTAGAAAATCTGTTTTTTATTGCTGTGCATACATTAGAAAATATTCAAGTTCTAAAGGACTAACAGTGGACTTTTCCATCTGCAGAATATACTGAATGACCAGAGGTGGCAGTGTTGCGGAAGAGAATTTGTCTGCGTTGCTGAGACCGCCCCCTCCCAAAAAAAGATGCCATTCCTCAGCACTCTGCCTTCCTTCATCAATTTACATGGTAAGTCAAACTCACGTTGAATTCTTTTTCTTGTCATTAAATAAGTTCATAGCATCTGAGGGCCCGGAGTACCTTTTTAGTGGGGGTTTTGCCATGATTCTGTTTCTGTCAAGACTGTAGCAAAATGGATGACGTTACGGTGATCATCATATTTTTATCAAAGACTTTGTCTCCAAAGCTGACAAAGCCTGACTTAGATTCCTGTGCTAACAATGTGTCATCAGAGGACATTACTGTATTTAAGGCTGGCATTAATTGCCTTAATTTGGAGCGATGGCGTTACTTTCTCATTGAGTGAAGCTAATTTGACCTGTTTCCCTGCACTTTGTATGTGCGACTCTGATACTCCAGATGGATTGCTGTTTAGGATACTCTGCGGTCTTGCGAATCCATCCCATTTTCAAAAGGAGCCCAATGCTTTCCCAGTACACCACCTACCTGCCTTGCACTCATAATTACATATAGTTATCTAGTGCATAATTGCTGGTGTCTCCTCCTCCTGTGTTTCTTCGTCACCCAGGGCGATTGGTCACGTGCTGTCCTGTCATAAAGCTAGAGCAGGATGTCATCTGACATGAGGGACAATCAGTTGCCTAGCAAGCACTAAGATGCATTTATCATGGTATTGAAATGGGTTGCAGGGTACTCAGGGCGCCCAGCTGAAGACCTAGATGATGAGATTAATGAAAATGGTGCATTATTTGAGACTTGTGCATCTGTTTGAAGATGCGGTTAATCACAATGTTCTCAACTTCTCTATAACTTAACTGATAGGGATGTACTAAGCTGAAGATGTTAAGATGTCGTTCATAGTTATGATTCCCACTAAATTGTAGCGTAAACCTTCCTCCCTGAACTAATCGAATCACTTAATTGCTATTGGCGTATCATGACCTAAAAGCATTGCACTGAGAAGGTGACGCCGTCACTTGGCTGGCAATCGCACCTTTTTATCTAGGTACTGATGTAGGTGCTAGAGTTGTGTAGAGAGTGGTAGCAAATGGGCATAGGATTGAGAGATGTACACCAGGTTGCACATGAAAACTGATATTTGAATTTTTAGTAAGCTGTGGATTTTCCCAATATTACTGACATCATAGTACTTATTATCAAGGCTTAGAAAATCTGTTTTTTATTGCTGTGCATACATTAGAAAATATTCAAGTTCTAAAGGACTAACAGTGGACTTTTCCATCTGCAGAATATACTGAATGACCAGAGGTGGCAGTGTTGCGGAAGAGAATTTGTCTGCGTTGCTGAGACCACCCCCCCCCCAAAAAAAAAGATGCCATTCCTCAGCACTCTACCTTCCTTCATCAATTTACATGGTAAGTCAAACTCACGTTGAATTCTTTTTCTTGTCATTAAATAAGTTCATAGCATCTGAGGGCCCGGAGTACCTTTTTAGTGGGGGTTTTGCCATGATTCTGTTTCTGTCAAGACTGTAGCAAAATGGATGACGTTACGGTGATCATCATATTTTTATCAAAGACTTTGTCTCCAAAGCTGACAAAGCCTGACTTAGATTCCTGTGCTAACAATGTGTCATCAGAGGAAATTACTGTATTTAAGGCTGGCATTAATTGCCTTAATTTGGAGCGATGGCGTTACTTTCTCATGGAGTGAAGCTAATTTGACCTGTTTCCCTGCACTCTGTATGTGCGACTCTGATACTCCAGATGGATTGCTGTTTAGGATACTCTGTGGTCTTGCGAATCCATCCCATTTTCAAAAGGAGCCCAATGCTTTCCCAGTACACCACCTAGCTGCCTTGCACTCATAATTACATATAGTTACCTAGTGCATAATTGCTGGTGTCTCCTCCTCCTGTGTTTCTTCGTCACCCAGGGCGATTGGTCACGTGCTGTCCTGACATAAAGCTAGAGCAGGATGTCATCTGACATGAGGGACAACCAGTTGCCTAGCAAGCACTAAGATGCATTTATCATGGTATTGAAATGGGTTGCAGGGTACACAGGGCGCCCAGCTGAAGACCTAGATGATGAGATTAATGAAAATGGTGCATTATTTGAGACTTGTGCATCTGTTTGAAGATGCGGTTAATCACAATGTTCTCAACTTCTCTATAACTTAACTGATAGGGATGTACTAAGCTGAAGATGTTAAGATGTCGTTCATAGTTATGATTCCCACTAACTTGTAGCGTAAACCTTCCTCCCTGAACTAATCGAATCACTTAATTGCTATTGGCGTATCATGACCTAAAAGCATTGCACTGAGAAGGTGACGCCGTCACTTGGCTGGCAATCGCACCTTTTTATCTAGGTACTGATGTAGGTGCTAGAGTTGTGTAGAGAGTGGTAGCAAATGGGCATAGGATTGAGAGATGTACACCAGGTTGCACATGAAAACTGATATTTGAATTTTTAGTAAGCTGTGGATTTTCCCAATATTACTGACATCATAGTACTTATTATCAAGGCTTAGAAAATCTGTTTTTTATTGCTGTGCATACATTAGAAAATATTCAAGTTCTAAAGGACTAACAGTGGACTTTTCCATCTGCAGAATATACTGAATGACCAGAGGTGGCAGTGTTGCGGAAGAGAATTTGTCTGCGTTGCTGAGACCGCCCCCCCCCCCCCCCCCCCAAAAAAAAAAGATGCCATTCCTCAGCACTCTGCCTTCCTTCATCAATTTACATGGTAAGTCAAACTCACGTTGAATTCTTTTTCTTGTCATTAAATAAGTTCATAGCATCTGAGGGCCCGGAGTACCTTTTTAGTGGGGGTTTTGCCATGATTCTGTTTCTGTCAAGACTGTAGCAAAATGGATGACGTTACGGTGATCATCATATTTTTATCAAAGACTTTGTCTCCAAAGCTGACAAAGCCTGACTTAGATTCCTGTGCTAACAATGTGTCATCAGAGGACATTACTGTATTTAAGGCTGGCATTAATTGCCTTAATTTGGAGCGATGGCGTTACTTTCTCATGGAGTGAAGCTAATTTGACCTGTTTCCCTGCACTCTGTATGTGCGACTCTGATACTCCAGATGGATTGCTGTTTAGGATACTCTGCGGTCTTGCGAATCCATCCCATTTTCAAAAGGAGCCCAATGCTTTCCCAGTACACCACCTACCTGCCTTGCACTCATAATTACATATAGTTATCTAGTGCATAATTGCTGGTGTCTCCTCCTCCTGTGTTTCTTCGTCACCCAGGGCGATTGGTCACGTGCTGTCCTGTCATAAAGCTAGAGCAGGATTTCATCTGACATGAGGGACAATCAGTTGCCTAGCAAGCACTAAGATGCATTTATCATGGTATTGAAATGGGTTGCAGGGTACACAGGGCGCCCAGCTGAAGACCTAGATGATGAGATTAATGAAAATGGTGCATTATTTGAGACTTGTGCATCTGTTTGAAGATGCGGTTAATCACAATGTTCTCAACTTCTCTATAACTTAACTGATAGGGATGTACTAAGCTGAAGATGTTAAGATGTCGTTCATAGTTATGATTCCCACTAACTTGTAGCGTAAACCTTCCTCCCTGAACTAATCGGATCACTTAATTGCTATTGGCGTATCATGACCTAAAAGCATTGCACTGAGAAGGTGACGCCGTCACTTGGCTGGCAATCGCACCTTTTTATCTAGGTACTGATGTAGGTACTAGAGTTGTGTAGAGAGTGGTAGCAAATGGGCATAGGATTGAGAGATGTACACCAGGTTGAACATGAAAACTGATATTTGAATTTTTAGTAAGCTGTGGATTTTCCCAATATTACTGACATCATAGTACTTATTATCAAGGCTTAGAAAATCTGTTTTTTATTGCTGTGCATACATTAGAAAATATTCAAGTTCTAAAGGACTAACAGTGGACTTTTCCATCTGCAGAATATACTGAATGACCAGAGGTGGCAGTGTTGCGGAAGAGAATTTGTCTGCGTTGCTGAGACCGCCCCCCCCCCCCCCCAAATAAAAGATGCCATTCCTCAGCACTCTGCCTTCCTTCATCAATTTACATGGTAAGTCAAACTCACGTTGAATTCTTTTTCTTGTCATTAAATAAGTTCATAGCATCTTAGGGCCCGGAGTACCTTTTTAGTGGGGGTTTTGCCATGATTCTGTTTCTGTCAAGACTGTAGCAAAATGGATGACGTTACGGTGATCATCATATTTTTATCAAAGACTTTGTCTCCAAAGCTGACAAAGCCTGACTTAGATTCCTGTGCTAACAATGTGTCATCAGAGGACATTACTGTATTTAAGGCTGGCATTAATTGCCTTAATTTGGAGCGATGGCGTTACTTTCTCATGGAGTGAAGCTAATTTGACCTGTTTCCCTGCACTCTGTATGTGCGACTCTGATACTCCAGATGGATTGCTGTTTAGGATACTCTGCGGTCTTGCGAATCCATCCCATTTTCAAAAGGAGCCCAATGCTTTCCCAGTACACCACCTACCTGCCTTGCACTCATAATTACATATAGTTATCTAGTGCATAATTGCTGGTGTCTCCTCCTCCTGTGTTTCTTCGTCACCCAGGGCGATTGGTCACGTGCTGTCCTGTCATAAAGCTAGAGCAGGATGTCATCTGACATGAGGGACAACCAGTTGCCTAGCAAGCACTAAGATGCATTTATCATGGTATTGAAATGGGTTGCAGGGTACACAGGGCGCCCAGCTGAAGACCTAGATGATGAGATTAATGAAAATGGTGCATTATTTGAGACTTGTGCATCTGTTTGAAGATGCGGTTAATCACAATGTTCTCAACTTCTCTATAACTTAACTGATAGGGATGTACTAAGCTGAAGATGTTAAGATGTCGTTCATAGTTATGATTCCCACTAACTTGTAGCGTAAACCTTCCTCCCTGAACTAATCGGATCACTTAATTGCTATTGGCGTATCATGACCTAAAAGCATTGCACTGAGAAGGTGACGCCGTCACTTGGCTGGCAATCGCACCTTTTTATCTAGGTACTGATGTAGGTACTAGAGTTGTGTAGAGAGTGGTAGCAAATGGGCATAGGATTGAGAGATGTACACCAGGTTGAACATGAAAACTGATATTTGAATTTTTAGTAAGCTGTGGATTTTCCCAATATTACTGACATCATAGTACTTATTATCAAGGCTTAGAAAATCTGTTTTTTATTGCTGTGCATACATTAGAAAATATTCAAGTTCTAAAGGACTAACAGTGGACTTTTCCATCTGCAGAATATACTGAATGACCAGAGGTGGCAGTGTTGCGGAAGAGAATTTGTCTGCGTTGCTGAGACCGCCCCCCCCCCCCCCCAAATAAAAGATGCCATTCCTCAGCACTCTGCCTTCCTTCATCAATTTACATGGTAAGTCAAACTCACGTTGAATTCTTTTTCTTGTCATTAAATAAGTTCATAGCATCTTAGGGCCCGGAGTACCTTTTTAGTGGGGGTTTTGCCATGATTCTGTTTCTGTCAAGACTGTAGCAAAATGGATGACGTTACGGTGATCATCATATTTTTATCAAAGACTTTGTCTCCAAAGCTGACAAAGCCTGACTTAGATTCCTGTGCTAACAATGTGTCATCAGAGGACATTACTGTATTTAAGGCTGGCATTAATTGCCTTAATTTGGAGCGATGGCGTTACTTTCTCATGGAGTGAAGCTAATTTGACCTGTTTCCCTGCACTTTGTATGTGCGACTCTGATACTCCAGATGGATTGCTGTTTAGGATACTCTGCGGTCTTGCGAATCCATCCCATTTTCAAAAGGAGCCCAATGCTTTCCCAGTACACCACCTACCTGCCTTGCACTCATAATTACATATAGTTATCTAGTGCATAATTGCTGGTGTCTCCTCCTCCTGTGTTTCTTCGTCACCCAGGGCGATTGGTCACGTGCTGTCCTGTCATAAAGCTAGAGCAGGATGTCATCTGACATGAGGGACAATCAGTTGCCTAGCAAGCACTAAGATGCATTTATCATGGTATTGAAATGGGTTGCAGGGTACACAGGGCGCCCAGCTGAAGACCTAGATGATGAGATTAATGAAAATGGTGCATTATTTGAGACTTGTGCATCTGTTTGAAGATGCGGTTAATCACAATGTTCTCAACTTCTCTATAACTTAACTGATAGGGATGTACTAAGCTGAAGATGTTAAGATTTCGTTCATAGTTATGATTCCCACTAACTTGTAGCGTAAACCTTCCTCCCTGAACTAATCGAATCACTTAATTGCTATTGGCGTATCATGACCTAAAAGCATTGCACTGAGAAGGTGATGCCGTCACTTGGCTGGCAATCGCACCTTTTTATCTAGGTACTGATGTAGGTGCTAGAGTTGTGTAGAGAGTGGTAGCAAATGGGCATAGGATTGAGAGATGTACACCAGGTTGCACATGAAAACTGATATTTGAATTTTTAGTAAGCTGTGGATTTTCCCAATATTACTGACATCATAGTACTTATTATCAAGGCTTAGAAAATCTGTTTTTTATTGCTGTGCATACATTAGAAAATATTCAAGTTCTAAAGGACTAACAGTGGACTTTTCCATCTGCAGAATATACTGAATGACCAGAGGTGGCAGTGTTGCGGAAGAGAATTTGTCTGCGTTGCTGAGACCACCCCCCCCCCAAAAAAAAAGATGCCATTCCTCAGCACTCTACCTTCCTTCATCAATTTACATGGTAAGTCAAACTCACGTTGAATTCTTTTTCTTGTCATTAAATAAGTTCATAGCATCTGAGGGCCCGGAGTACCTTTTTAGTGGGGGTTTTGCCATGATTCTGTTTCTGTCAAGACTGTAGCAAAATGGATGACGTTACGGTGATCATCATATTTTTATCAAAGACTTTGTCTCCAAAGCTGACAAAGCCTGACTTAGATTCCTGTGCTAACAATGTGTCATCAGAGGACATTACTGTATTTAAGGCTGGCATTAATTGCCTTAATTTGGAGCGATTGCGTTACTTTCTCATGGAGTGAAGCTAATTTGACCTGTTTCCCTGCACTCTGTATGTGCGACTCTGATACTCCAGATGGATTGCTGTTTAGGATACTCTGTGGTCTTGCGAATGCATCCCATTTTCAAAAGGAGCCCAATGCTTTCCCAGTACACCACCTAGCTGCCTTGCACTCATAATTACATATAGTTACCTAGTGCATAATTGCTGGTGTCTCCTCCTCCTGTGTTTCTTCGTCACCCAGGGCGATTGGTCACGTGCTGTCCTGACATAAAGCTAGAGCAGGATGTCATCTGACATGAGGGACAACCAGTTGCCTAGCAAGCACTAAGATGCATTTATCATGGTATTGAAATGGGTTGCAGGGTACACAGGGCGCCCAGCTGAAGACCTAGATGATGAGATTAATGAAAATGGTGCATTATTTGAGACTTGTGCATCTGTTTGAAGATGCGGTTAATCACAATGTTCTCAACTTCTCTATAACTTAACTGATAGGGATGTACTAAGCTGAAGATGTTAAGATGTCGTTCATAGTTATGATTCCCACTAACTTGTAGCGTAAACCTTCCTCCCTGAACTAATCGGATCACTTAATTGCTATTGGCGTATCATGACCTAAAAGCATTGCACTGAGAAGGTGACGCCGTCACTTGGCTGGCAATCGCACCTTTTTATCTAGGTACTGATGTAGGTACTAGAGTTGTGTAGAGAGTGGTAGCAAATGGGCATAGGATTGAGAGATGTACACCAGGTTGAACATGAAAACTGATATTTGAATTTTTAGTAAGCTGTGGATTTTCCCAATATTACTGACATCATAGTACTTATTATCAAGGCTTAGAAAATCTGTTTTTTATTGCTGTGCATACATTAGAAAATATTCAAGTTCTAAAGGACTAACAGTGGACTTTTCCATCTGCAGAATATACTGAATGACCAGAGGTGGCAGTGTTGCGGAAGAGAATTTGTCTGCGTTGCTGAGACCGCCCCCCCCCCCCCCAAATAAAAGATGCCATTCCTCAGCACTCTGCCTTCCTTCATCAATTTACATGGTAAGTCAAACTCACGTTGAATTCTTTTTCTTGTCATTAAATAAGTTCATAGCATCTTAGGGCCCGGAGTACCTTTTTAGTGGGGGTTTTGCCATGATTCTGTTTCTGTCAAGACTGTAGCAAAATGGATGACGTTACGGTGATCATCATATTTTTATCAAAGACTTTGTCTCCAAAGCTGACAAAGCCTGACTTAGATTCCTGTGCTAACAATGTGTCATCAGAGGACATTACTGTATTTAAGGCTGGCATTAATTGCCTTAATTTGGAGCGATGGCGTTACTTTCTCATGGAGTGAAGCTAATTTGACCTGTTTCCCTGCACTTTGTATGTGCGACTCTGATACTCCAGATGGATTGCTGTTTAGGATACTCTGCGGTCTTGCGAATCCATCCCATTTTCAAAAGGAGCCCAATGCTTTCCCAGTACACCACCTACCTGCCTTGCACTCATAATTACATATAGTTATCTAGTGCATAATTGCTGGTGTCTCCTCCTCCTGTGTTTCTTCGTCACCCAGGGCGATTGGTCACGTGCTGTCCTGTCATAAAGCTAGAGCAGGATGTCATCTGACATGAGGGACAATCAGTTGCCTAGCAAGCACTAAGATGCATTTATCATGGTATTGAAATGGGTTGCAGGGTACACAGGGCGCCCAGCTGAAGACCTAGATGATGAGATTAATGAAAATGGTGCATTATTTGAGACTTGTGCATCTGTTTGAAGATGCGGTTAATCACAATGTTCTCAACTTCTCTATAACTTAACTGATAGGGATGTACTAAGCTGAAGATGTTAAGATGTCGTTCATAGTTATGATTCCCACTAACTTGTAGCGTAAACCTTCCTCCCTGAACTAATCGGATCACTTAATTGCTATTGGCGTATCATGACCTAAAAGCATTGCACTGAGAAGGTGACGCCGTCACTTGGCTGGCAATCGCACCTTTTTATCTAGGTACTGATGTAGGTACTAGAGTTGTGTAGAGAGTGGTAGCAAATGGGCATAGGATTGAGAGATGTACACCAGGTTGAACATGAAAACTGATATTTGAATTTTTAGTAAGCTGTGGATTTTCCCAATATTACTGACATCATAGTACTTATTATCAAGGCTTAGAAAATCTGTTTTTTATTGCTGTGCATACATTAGAAAATATTCAAGTTCTAAAGGACTAACAGTGGACTTTTCCATCTGCAGAATATACTGAATGACCAGAGGTGGCAGTGTTGCGGAAGAGAATTTGTCTGCGTTGCTGAGACCGCCCCCCCCCCCCCCCCCCCCCAAAAAAAAGATGCCATTCCTCAGCACTCTGCCTTCCTTCATCAATTTACATGGTAAGTCAAACTCACGTTGAATTCTTTTTCTTGTCATTAAATAAGTTCATAGCATCTGAGGGCCCGGAGTACCTTTTTAGTGGGGGTTTTGCCATGATTCTGTTTCTGTCAAGACTGTAGCAAAATGGATGACGTTACGGTGATCATCATATTTTTATCAAAGACTTTGTCTCCAAAGCTGACAAAGCCTGACTTAGATTCCTGTGCTAACAATGTGTCATCAGAGGACATTACTGTATTTAAGGCTGGCATTAATTGCCTTAATTTGGAGCGATGGCGTTACTTTCTCATGGAGTGAAGCTAATTTGACCCGTTTCCCTGCACTTTGTATGTGCGACTCTGATACTCCAGATGGATTGCTGTTTAGGATACTCTGCGGTCTTGCGAATCCATCCCATTTTCAAAAGGAGCCCAATGCTTTCCCAGTACACCACCTACCTGCCTTGCACTCATAATTACATATAGTTATCTAGTGCATAATTGCTGGTGTCTCCTCCTCCTGTGTTTCTTCGTCACCCAGGGCGATTGGTCACGTGCTGTCCTGTCATAAAGCTAGAGCAGGATGTCATCTGACATGAGGGACAATCAGTTGCCTAGCAAGCACTAAGATGCATTTATCATGGTATTGAAATGGGTTGCAGGGTACACAGGGCGCCCAGCTGAAGACCTAGATGATGAGATTAATGAAAATGGTGCATTATTTGAGTCTTGTGCATCTGTTTGAAGATGCGGTTAATCACAATGTTCTCAACTTCTCTATAACTTAACTGATAGGGATGTACTAAGCTGAAGATGTTAAGATGTCGTTCATAGTTATGATTCCCACTAACTTGTAGCGTAAACCTTCCTCCCTGAACTAATCGGATCACTTAATTGCTATTGGCGTATCATGACCTAAAAGCATTGCACTGAGAAGGTGACGCCGTCACTTGGCTGGCAATCGCACCTTTTTATCTAGGTACTGATGTAGGTGCTAGAGTTGTGTAGAGAGTGGTAGCAAATGGGCATAGGATTGAGAGATGTACACCAGGTTGCACATGAAAACTGATATTTGAATTTTTAGTAAGCTGTGGATTTTCCCAATATTACTGACATCATAGTACTTATTATCAAGGCTTAGAAAATCTGTTTTTTATTGCTGTGCATACATTAGAAAATATTCAAGTTCTAAAGGACTAACAGTGGACTTTTCCATCTGCAGAATATACTGAATGACCAGAGGTGGCAGTGTTGCGGAAGAGAATTTGTCTGCGTTGCTGAGACCGCCCCCCCCCCCCAAAAAAAAAGATGCCATTCCTCAGCACTCTGCCTTCCTTCATCAATTTACATGGTAAGTCAAACTCACGTTGAATTCTTTTTCTTGTCATTAAATAAGTTCATAGCATCTGAGGGCCCGGAGTACCTTTTTAGTGGGGGTTTTGCCATGATTCTGTTTCTGTCAAGACTGTAGCAAAATGGATGACGTTACGGTGATCATCATATTTTTATCAAAGACTTTGTCTCCAAAGCTGACAAAGCCTGACTTAGATTCCTGTGCTAACAATGTGTCATCAGAGGACATTACTGTATTTAAGGCTGGCATTAATTGCCTTAATTTGGAGCGATGGCGTTACTTTCTCATGGAGTGAAGCTAATTTGACCTGTTTCCCTGCACTCTGTATGTGCGACTCTGATACTCCAGATGGATTGCTGTTTAGGATACTCTGCGGTCTTGCGAATCCATCCCATTTTCAAAAGGAGCCCAATGCTTTCCCAGTACACCACCTACCTGCCTTGCACTCATAATTACATATAGTTATCTAGTGCATAATTGCTGGTGTCTCCTCCTCCTGTGTTTCTTCGTCACCCAGGGCGATTGGTCACGTGCTGTCCTGTCATAAAGCTAGAGCAGGATGTCATCTGACATGAGGGACAACCAGTTGCCTAGCAAGCACTAAGATGCATTTATCATGGTATTGAAATGGGTTGCAGGGTACACAGGGCGCCCAGCTGAAGACCTAGATGATGAGATTAATGAAAATGGTGCATTATTTGAGACTTGTGCATCTGTTTGAAGATGCGGTTAATCACAATGTTCTCAACTTCTCTATAACTTAACTGATAGGGATGTACTAAGCTGAAGATGTTAAGATGTCGTTCATAGTTATGATTCCCACAAACTTGTAGCGTAAACCTTCCTCCCTGAACTAATCGGATCACTTAATTGCTATTGGCGTATCATGACCTAAAAGCATTGCACTGAGAAGGTGACGCCGTCACTTGGCTGGCAATCGCACCTTTTTATCTAGGTACTGATGTAGGTACTAGAGTTGTGTAGAGAGTGGTAGCAAATGGGCATAGGATTGAGAGATGTACACCAGGTTGAACATGAAAACTGATATTTGAATTTTTAGTAAGCTGTGGATTTTCCCAATATTACTGACATCATAGTACTTATTATCAAGGCTTAGAAAATCTGTTTTTTATTGCTGTGCATACATTAGAAAATATTCAAGTTCTAAAGGACTAACAGTGGACTTTTCCATCTGCAGAATATACTGAATGACCAGAGGTGGCAGTGTTGCGGAAGAGAATTTGTCTGCGTTGCTGAGACCGCCCCCCCCCCCCCCCCAAATAAAAGATGCCATTCCTCAGCACTCTGCCTTCCTTCATCAATTTACATGGTAAGTCAAACTCACGTTGAATTCTTTTTCTTGTCATTAAATAAGTTCATAGCATCTTAGGGCCCGGAGTACCTTTTTAGTGGGGGTTTTGCCATGATTCTGTTTCTGTCAAGACTGTAGCAAAATGGATGACGTTACGGTGATCATCATATTTTTATCAAAGACTTTGTCTCCAAAGCTGACAAAGCCTGACTTAGATTCCTGTGCTAACAATGTGTCATCAGAGGACATTACTGTATTTAAGGCTGGCATTAATTGCCTTAATTTGGAGCGATGGCGTTACTTTCTCATGGAGTGAAGCTAATTTGACCTGTTTCCCTGCACTTTGTATGTGCGACTCTGATACTCCAGATGGATTGCTGTTTAGGATACTCTGCGGTCTTGCGAATCCATCCCATTTTCAAAAGGAGCCCAATGCTTTCCCAGTACACCACCTACCTGCCTTGCACTCATAATTACATATAGTTATCTAGTGCATAATTGCTGGTGTCTCCTCCTCCTGTGTTTCTTCGTCACCCAGGGCGATTGGTCACGTGCTGTCCTGTCATAAAGCTAGAGCAGGATGTCATCTGACATGAGGGACAATCAGTTGCCTAGCAAGCACTAAGATGCATTTATCATGGTATTGAAATGGGTTGCAGGGTACACAGGGCGCCCAGCTGAAGACCTAGATGATGAGATTAATGAAAATGGTGCATTATTTGAGACTTGTGCATCTGTTTGAAGATGCGGTTAATCACAATGTTCTCAACTTCTCTATAACTTAACTGATAGGGATGTACTAAGCTGAAGATGTTAAGATTTCGTTCATAGTTATGATTCCCACTAACTTGTAGCGTAAACCTTCCTCCCTGAACTAATCGAATCACTTAATTGCTATTGGCGTATCATGACCTAAAAGCATTGCACTGAGAAGGTGATGCCGTCACTTGGCTGGCAATCGCACCTTTTTATCTAGGTACTGATGTAGGTGCTAGAGTTGTGTAGAGAGTGGTAGCAAATGGGCATAGGATTGAGAGATGTACACCAGGTTGCACATGAAAACTGATATTTGAATTTTTAGTAAGCTGTGGATTTTCCCAATATTACTGACATCATAGTACTTATTATCAAGGCTTAGAAAATCTGTTTTTTATTGCTGTGCATACATTAGAAAATATTCAAGTTCTAAAGGACTAACAGTGGACTTTTCCATCTGCAGAATATACTGAATGACCAGAGGTGGCAGTGTTGCGGAAGAGAATTTGTCTGCGTTGCTGAGACCGCCCCCTCCCAAAAAAAGATGCCATTCCTCAGCACTCTGCCTTCCTTCATCAATTTACATGGTAAGTCAAACTCACGTTGAATTCTTTTTCTTGTCATTAAATAAGTTCATAGCATCTGAGGGCCCGGAGTACCTTTTTAGTGGGGGTTTTGCCATGATTCTGTTTCTGTCAAGACTGTAGCAAAATGGATGACGTTACGGTGATCATCATATTTTTATCAAAGACTTTGTCTCCAAAGCTGACAAAGCCTGACTTAGATTCCTGTGCTAACAATGTGTCATCAGAGGACATTACTGTATTTAAGGCTGGCATTAATTGCCTTAATTTGGAGCGATGGCGTTACTTTCTCATTGAGTGAAGCTAATTTGACCTGTTTCCCTGCACTTTGTATGTGCGACTCTGATACTCCAGATGGATTGCTGTTTAGGATACTCTGCGGTCTTGCGAATCCATCCCATTTTCAAAAGGAGCCCAATGCTTTCCCAGTACACCACCTACCTGCCTTGCACTCATAATTACATATAGTTATCTAGTGCATAATTGCTGGTGTCTCCTCCTCCTGTGTTTCTTCGTCACCCAGGGCGATTGGTCACGTGCTGTCCTGTCATAAAGCTAGAGCAGGATGTCATCTGACATGAGGGACAATCAGTTGCCTAGCAAGCACTAAGATGCATTTATCATGGTATTGAAATGGGTTGCAGGGTACTCAGGGCGCCCAGCTGAAGACCTAGATGATGAGATTAATGAAAATGGTGCATTATTTGAGACTTGTGCATCTGTTTGAAGATGCGGTTAATCACAATGTTCTCAACTTCTCTATAACTTAACTGATAGGGATGTACTAAGCTGAAGATGTTAAGATGTCGTTCATAGTTATGATTCCCACTAAATTGTAGCGTAAACCTTCCTCCCTGAACTAATCGAATCACTTAATTGCTATTGGCGTATCATGACCTAAAAGCATTGCACTGAGAAGGTGACGCCGTCACTTGGCTGGCAATCGCACCTTTTTATCTAGGTACTGATGTAGGTGCTAGAGTTGTGTAGAGAGTGGTAGCAAATGGGCATAGGATTGAGAGATGTACACCAGGTTGCACATGAAAACTGATATTTGAATTTTTAGTAAGCTGTGGATTTTCCCAATATTACTGACATCATAGTACTTATTATCAAGGCTTAGAAAATCTGTTTTTTATTGCTGTGCATACATTAGAAAATATTCAAGTTCTAAAGGACTAACAGTGGACTTTTCCATCTGCAGAATATACTGAATGACCAGAGGTGGCAGTGTTGCGGAAGAGAATTTGTCTGCGTTGCTGAGACCACCCCCCCCCCAAAAAAAAAGATGCCATTCCTCAGCACTCTACCTTCCTTCATCAATTTACATGGTAAGTCAAACTCACGTTGAATTCTTTTTCTTGTCATTAAATAAGTTCATAGCATCTGAGGGCCCGGAGTACCTTTTTAGTGGGGGTTTTGCCATGATTCTGTTTCTGTCAAGACTGTAGCAAAATGGATGACGTTACGGTGATCATCATATTTTTATCAAAGACTTTGTCTCCAAAGCTGACAAAGCCTGACTTAGATTCCTGTGCTAACAATGTGTCATCAGAGGACATTACTGTATTTAAGGCTGGCATTAATTGCCTTAATTTGGAGCGATGGCGTTACTTTCTCATGGAGTGAAGCTAATTTGACCCGTTTCCCTGCACTTTGTATGTGCGACTCTGATACTCCAGATGGATTGCTGTTTAGGATACTCTGCGGTCTTGCGAATCCATCCCATTTTCAAAAGGAGCCCAATGCTTTCCCAGTACACCACCTACCTGCCTTGCACTCATAATTACATATAGTTATCTAGTGCATAATTGCTGGTGTCTCCTCCTCCTGTGTTTCTTCGTCACCCAGGGCGATTGGTCACGTGCTGTCCTGTCATAAAGCTAGAGCAGGATGTCATCTGACATGAGGGACAATCAGTTGCCTAGCAAGCACTAAGATGCATTTATCATGGTATTGAAATGGGTTGCAGGGTACACAGGGCGCCCAGCTGAAGACCTAGATGATGAGATTAATGAAAATGGTGCATTATTTGAGACTTGTGCATCTGTTTGAAGATGCGGTTAATCACAATGTTCTCAACTTCTCTATAACTTAACTGATAGGGATGTACTAAGCTGAAGATGTTAAGATGTCGTTCATAGTTATGATTCCCACTAACTTGTAGCGTAAACCTTCCTCCCTGAACTAATCGGATCACTTAATTGCTATTGGCGTATCATGACCTAAAAGCATTGCACTGAGAAGGTGACGCCGTCACTTGGCTGGCAATCGCACCTTTTTATCTAGGTACTGATGTAGGTACTAGAGTTGTGTAGAGAGTGGTAGCAAATGGGCATAGGATTGAGAGATGTACACCAGGTTGAACATGAAAACTGATATTTGAATTTTTAGTAAGCTGTGGATTTTCCCAATATTACTGACATCATAGTACTTATTATCAAGGCTTAGAAAATCTGTTTTTTATTGCTGTGCATACATTAGAAAATATTCAAGTTCTAAAGGACTAACAGTGGACTTTTCCATCTGCAGAATATACTGAATGACCAGAGGTGGCAGTGTTGCGGAAGAGAATTTGTCTGCGTTGCTGAGACCGCCCCCCCCCCCCCCCAAAAAAAAAAGATGCCATTCCTCAGCACTCTGCCTTCCTTCATCAATTTACATGGTAAGTCAAACTCACGTTGAATTCTTTTTCTTGTCATTAAATAAGTTCATAGCATCTGAGGGCCCGGAGTACCTTTTTAGTGGGGGTTTTGCCATGATTCTGTTTCTGTCAAGACTGTAGCAAAATGGATGACGTTACGGTGATCATCATATTTTTATCAAAGACTTTGTCTCCAAAGCTGACAAAGCCTGACTTAGATTCCTGTGCTAACAATGTGTCATCAGAGGACATTACTGTATTTAAGGCTGGCATTAATTGCCTTAATTTGGAGCGATGGCGTTACTTTCTCATGGAGTGAAGCTAATTTGACCCGTTTCCCTGCACTTTGTATGTGCGACTCTGATACTCCAGATGGATTGCTGTTTAGGATACTCTGCGGTCTTGCGAATCCATCCCATTTTCAAAAGGAGCCCAATGCTTTCCCAGTACACCACCTACCTGCCTTGCACTCATAATTACATATAGTTATCTAGTGCATAATTGCTGGTGTCTCCTCCTCCTGTGTTTCTTCGTCACCCAGGGCGATTGGTCACGTGCTGTCCTGTCATAAAGCTAGAGCAGGATGTCATCTGACATGAGGGACAATCAGTTGCCTAGCAAGCACTAAGATGCATTTATCATGGTATTGAAATGGGTTGCAGGGTACACAGGGCGCCCAGCTGAAGACCTAGATGATGAGATTAATGAAAATGGTGCATTATTTGAGACTTGTGCATCTGTTTGAAGATGCGGTTAATCACAATGTTCTCAACTTCTCTATAACTTAACTGATAGGGATGTACTAAGCTGAAGATGTTAAGATGTCGTTCATAGTTATGATTCCCACTAACTTGTAGCGTAAACCTTCCTCCCTGAACTAATCGGATCACTTAATTGCTATTGGCGTATCATGACCTAAAAGCATTGCACTGAGAAGGTGACGCCGTCACTTGGCTGGCAATCGCACCTTTTTATCTAGGTACTGATGTAGGTGCTAGAGTTGTGTAGAGAGTGGTAGCAAATGGGCATAGGATTGAGAGATGTACACCAGGTTGCACATGACAACTGATATTTGAATTTTTAGTAAGCTGTGGATTTTCCCAATATTACTGACATCATAGTACTTATTATCAAGGCTTAGAAAATCTGTTTTTTATTGCTGTGCATACATTAGAAAATATTCAAGTTCTAAAGGACTAACAGTGGACTTTTCCATCTGCAGAATATACTGAATGACCAGAGGTGGCAGTGTTGCGGAAGAGAATTTGTCTGCGTTGCTGAGACCACCCCCCCCCCACCAAAAAAAAGATGCCATTCCTCAGCACTCTACCTTCCTTCATCAATTTACATGGTAAGTCAAACTCACGTTGAATTCTTTTTCTTGTCATTAAATAAGTTCATAGCATCTGAGGGCCCGGAGTACCTTTTTAGTGGGGGTTTTGCCATGATTCTGTTTCTGTCAAGACTGTAGCAAAATGGATGACGTTACGGTGATCATCATATTTTTATCAAAGACTTTGTCTCCAAAGCTGACAAAGCCTGACTTAGATTCCTGTGCTAACAATGTGTCATCAGAGGACATTACTGTATTTAAGGCTGGCATTAATTGCCTTAATTTGGAGCGATGGCGTTACTTTCTCATGGAGTGAAGCTAATTTGACCTGTTTCCCTGCACTCTGTATGTGCGACTCTGATACTCCAGATGGATTGCTGTTTAGGATACTCTGCGGTCTTGCGAATCCATCCCATTTTCAAAAGGAGCCCAATGCTTTCCCAGTACACCACCTACCTGCCTTGCACTCATAATTACATATAGTTATCTAGTGCATAATTGCTGGTGTCTCCTCCTCCTGTGTTTCTTCGTCACCCAGGGCGATTGGTCACGTGCTGTCCTGTCATAAAGCTAGAGCAGGATGTCATCTGACATGAGGGACAATCAGTTGCCTAGCAAGCACTAAGATGCATTTATCATGGTATTGAAATGGGTTGCAGGGTACACAGGGCGCCCAGCTGAAGACCTAGATGATGAGATTAATGAAAATGGTGCATTATTTGAGACTTGTGCATCTGTTTGAAGATGCGGTTAATCACAATGTTCTCAACTTCTCTATAACTTAACTGATAGGGATGTACTAAGCTGAAGATGTTAAGATTTCGTTCATAGTTATGATTCCCACTAACTTGTAGCGTAAACCTTCCTCCCTGAACTAATCGAATCACTTAATTGCTATTGGCGTATCATGACCTAAAAGCATTGCACTGAGAAGGTGATGCCATCACTTGGCTGGCAATCGCACCTTTTTATCTAGGTACTGATGTAGGTGCTAGAGTTGTGTAGAGAGTGGTAGCAAATGGGCATAGGATTGAGAGATGTACACCAGGTTGCACATGAAAACTGATATTTGAATTTTTAGTAAGCTGTGGATTTTCCCAATATTACTGACATCATAGTACTTATTATCAAGGCTTAGAAAATCTGTTTTTTATTGCTGTGCATACATTAGAAAATATTCAAGTTCTAAAGGACTAACAGTGGACTTTTCCATCTGCAGAATATACTGAATGACCAGAGGTGGCAGTGTTGCGGAAGAGAATTTGTCTGCGTTGCTGAGACCACCCCCCCCCCAAAAAAAAAGATGCCATTCCTCAGCACTCTACCTTCCTTCATCAATTTACATGGTAAGTCAAACTCACGTTGAATTCTTTTTCTTGTCATTAAATAAGTTCATAGCATCTGAGGGCCCGGAGTACCTTTTTAGTGGGGGTTTTGCCATGATTCTGTTTCTGTCAAGACTGTAGCAAAATGGATGACGTTACGGTGATCATCATATTTTTATCAAAGACTTTGTCTCCAAAGCTGACAAAGCCTGACTTAGATTCCTGTGCTAACAATGTGTCATCAGAGGACATTACTGTATTTAAGGCTGGCATTAATTGCCTTAATTTGGAGCGATTGCGTTACTTTCTCATGGAGTGAAGCTAATTTGACCTGTTTCCCTGCACTCTGTATGTGCGACTCTGATACTCCAGATGGATTGCTGTTTAGGATACTCTGTGGTCTTGCGAATGCATCCCATTTTCAAAAGGAGCCCAATGCTTTCCCAGTACACCACCTAGCTGCCTTGCACTCATAATTACATATAGTTACCTAGTGCATAATTGCTGGTGTCTCCTCCTCCTGTGTTTCTTCGTCACCCAGGGCGATTGGTCACGTGCTGTCCTGACATAAAGCTAGAGCAGGATGTCATCTGACATGAGGGACAACCAGTTGCCTAGCAAGCACTAAGATGCATTTATCATGGTATTGAAATGGGTTGCAGGGTACACAGGGCGCCCAGCTGAAGACCTAGATGATGAGATTAATGAAAATGGTGCATTATTTGAGACTTGTGCATCTGTTTGAAGATGCGGTTAATCACAATGTTCTCAACTTCTCTATAACTTAACTGATAGGGATGTACTAAGCTGAAGATGTTAAGATGTCGTTCATAGTTATGATTCCCACTAACTTGTAGCGTAAACCTTCCTCCCTGAACTAATCGGATCACTTAATTGCTATTGGCGTATCATGACCTAAAAGCATTGCACTGAGAAGGTGACGCCGTCACTTGGCTGGCAATCGCACCTTTTTATCTAGGTACTGATGTAGGTACTAGAGTTGTGTAGAGAGTGGTAGCAAATGGGCATAGGATTGAGAGATGTACACCAGGTTGAACATGAAAACTGATATTTGAATTTTTAGTAAGCTGTGGATTTTCCCAATATTACTGACATCATAGTACTTATTATCAAGGCTTAGAAAATCTGTTTTTTATTGCTGTGCATACATTAGAAAATATTCAAGTTCTAAAGGACTAACAGTGGACTTTTCCATCTGCAGAATATACTGAATGACCAGAGGTGGCAGTGTTGCGGAAGAGAATTTGTCTGCGTTGCTGAGACCGCCCCCCCCCCCCCCAAATAAAAGATGCCATTCCTCAGCACTCTGCCTTCCTTCATCAATTTACATGGTAAGTCAAACTCACGTTGAATTCTTTTTCTTGTCATTAAATAAGTTCATAGCATCTTAGGGCCCGGAGTACCTTTTTAGTGGGGGTTTTGCCATGATTCTGTTTCTGTCAAGACTGTAGCAAAATGGATGACGTTACGGTGATCATCATATTTTTATCAAAGACTTTGTCTCCAAAGCTGACAAAGCCTGACTTAGATTCCTGTGCTAACAATGTGTCATCAGAGGACATTACTGTATTTAAGGCTGGCATTAATTGCCTTAATTTGGAGCGATGGCGTTACTTTCTCATGGAGTGAAGCTAATTTGACCTGTTTCCCTGCACTTTGTATGTGCGACTCTGATACTCCAGATGGATTGCTGTTTAGGATACTCTGCGGTCTTGCGAATCCATCCCATTTTCAAAAGGAGCCCAATGCTTTCCCAGTACACCACCTACCTGCCTTGCACTCATAATTACATATAGTTATCTAGTGCATAATTGCTGGTGTCTCCTCCTCCTGTGTTTCTTCGTCACCCAGGGCGATTGGTCACGTGCTGTCCTGTCATAAAGCTAGAGCAGGATGTCATCTGACATGAGGGACAATCAGTTGCCTAGCAAGCACTAAGATGCATTTATCATGGTATTGAAATGGGTTGCAGGGTACACAGGGCGCCCAGCTGAAGACCTAGATGATGAGATTAATGAAAATGGTGCATTATTTGAGACTTGTGCATCTGTTTGAAGATGCGGTTAATCACAATGTTCTCAACTTCTCTATAACTTAACTGATAGGGATGTACTAAGCTGAAGATGTTAAGATGTCGTTCATAGTTATGATTCCCACTAACTTGTAGCGTAAACCTTCCTCCCTGAACTAATCGGATCACTTAATTGCTATTGGCGTATCATGACCTAAAAGCATTGCACTGAGAAGGTGACGCCGTCACTTGGCTGGCAATCGCACCTTTTTATCTAGGTACTGATGTAGGTACTAGAGTTGTGTAGAGAGTGGTAGCAAATGGGCATAGGATTGAGAGATGTACACCAGGTTGAACATGAAAACTGATATTTGAATTTTTAGTAAGCTGTGGATTTTCCCAATATTACTGACATCATAGTACTTATTATCAAGGCTTAGAAAATCTGTTTTTTATTGCTGTGCATACATTAGAAAATATTCAAGTTCTAAAGGACTAACAGTGGACTTTTCCATCTGCAGAATATACTGAATGACCAGAGGTGGCAGTGTTGCGGAAGAGAATTTGTCTGCGTTGCTGAGACCGCCCCCCCCCCCCCCCCCCCCCAAAAAAAAGATGCCATTCCTCAGCACTCTGCCTTCCTTCATCAATTTACATGGTAAGTCAAACTCACGTTGAATTCTTTTTCTTGTCATTAAATAAGTTCATAGCATCTGAGGGCCCGGAGTACCTTTTTAGTGGGGGTTTTGCCATGATTCTGTTTCTGTCAAGACTGTAGCAAAATGGATGACGTTACGGTGATCATCATATTTTTATCAAAGACTTTGTCTCCAAAGCTGACAAAGCCTGACTTAGATTCCTGTGCTAACAATGTGTCATCAGAGGACATTACTGTATTTAAGGCTGGCATTAATTGCCTTAATTTGGAGCGATGGCGTTACTTTCTCATGGAGTGAAGCTAATTTGACCCGTTTCCCTGCACTTTGTATGTGCGACTCTGATACTCCAGATGGATTGCTGTTTAGGATACTCTGCGGTCTTGCGAATCCATCCCATTTTCAAAAGGAGCCCAATGCTTTCCCAGTACACCACCTACCTGCCTTGCACTCATAATTACATATAGTTATCTAGTGCATAATTGCTGGTGTCTCCTCCTCCTGTGTTTCTTCGTCACCCAGGGCGATTGGTCACGTGCTGTCCTGTCATAAAGCTAGAGCAGGATGTCATCTGACATGAGGGACAATCAGTTGCCTAGCAAGCACTAAGATGCATTTATCATGGTATTGAAATGGGTTGCAGGGTACACAGGGCGCCCAGCTGAAGACCTAGATGATGAGATTAATGAAAATGGTGCATTATTTGAGTCTTGTGCATCTGTTTGAAGATGCGGTTAATCACAATGTTCTCAACTTCTCTATAACTTAACTGATAGGGATGTACTAAGCTGAAGATGTTAAGATGTCGTTCATAGTTATGATTCCCACTAACTTGTAGCGTAAACCTTCCTCCCTGAACTAATCGGATCACTTAATTGCTATTGGCGTATCATGACCTAAAAGCATTGCACTGAGAAGGTGACGCCGTCACTTGGCTGGCAATCGCACCTTTTTATCTAGGTACTGATGTAGGTGCTAGAGTTGTGTAGAGAGTGGTAGCAAATGGGCATAGGATTGAGAGATGTACACCAGGTTGCACATGAAAACTGATATTTGAATTTTTAGTAAGCTGTGGATTTTCCCAATATTACTGACATCATAGTACTTATTATCAAGGCTTAGAAAATCTGTTTTTTATTGCTGTGCATACATTAGAAAATATTCAAGTTCTAAAGGACTAACAGTGGACTTTTCCATCTGCAGAATATACTGAATGACCAGAGGTGGCAGTGTTGCGGAAGAGAATTTGTCTGCGTTGCTGAGACCGCCCCCCCCCCCCAAAAAAAAAGATGCCATTCCTCAGCACTCTGCCTTCCTTCATCAATTTACATGGTAAGTCAAACTCACGTTGAATTCTTTTTCTTGTCATTAAATAAGTTCATAGCATCTGAGGGCCCGGAGTACCTTTTTAGTGGGGGTTTTGCCATGATTCTGTTTCTGTCAAGACTGTAGCAAAATGGATGACGTTACGGTGATCATCATATTTTTATCAAAGACTTTGTCTCCAAAGCTGACAAAGCCTGACTTAGATTCCTGTGCTAACAATGTGTCATCAGAGGACATTACTGTATTTAAGGCTGGCATTAATTGCCTTAATTTGGAGCGATGGCGTTACTTTCTCATGGAGTGAAGCTAATTTGACCTGTTTCCCTGCACTCTGTATGTGCGACTCTGATACTCCAGATGGATTGCTGTTTAGGATACTCTGCGGTCTTGCGAATCCATCCCATTTTCAAAAGGAGCCCAATGCTTTCCCAGTACACCACCTACCTGCCTTGCACTCATAATTACATATAGTTATCTAGTGCATAATTGCTGGTGTCTCCTCCTCCTGTGTTTCTTCGTCACCCAGGGCGATTGGTCACGTGCTGTCCTGTCATAAAGCTAGAGCAGGATGTCATCTGACATGAGGGACAACCAGTTGCCTAGCAAGCACTAAGATGCATTTATCATGGTATTGAAATGGGTTGCAGGGTACACAGGGCGCCCAGCTGAAGACCTAGATGATGAGATTAATGAAAATGGTGCATTATTTGAGACTTGTGCATCTGTTTGAAGATGCGGTTAATCACAATGTTCTCAACTTCTCTATAACTTAACTGATAGGGATGTACTAAGCTGAAGATGTTAAGATGTCGTTCATAGTTATGATTCCCACAAACTTGTAGCGTAAACCTTCCTCCCTGAACTAATCGGATCACTTAATTGCTATTGGCGTATCATGACCTAAAAGCATTGCACTGAGAAGGTGACGCCGTCACTTGGCTGGCAATCGCACCTTTTTATCTAGGTACTGATGTAGGTACTAGAGTTGTGTAGAGAGTGGTAGCAAATGGGCATAGGATTGAGAGATGTACACCAGGTTGAACATGAAAACTGATATTTGAATTTTTAGTAAGCTGTGGATTTTCCCAATATTACTGACATCATAGTACTTATTATCAAGGCTTAGAAAATCTGTTTTTTATTGCTGTGCATACATTAGAAAATATTCAAGTTCTAAAGGACTAACAGTGGACTTTTCCATCTGCAGAATATACTGAATGACCAGAGGTGGCAGTGTTGCGGAAGAGAATTTGTCTGCGTTGCTGAGACCGCCCCCCCCCCCCCCCCAAATAAAAGATGCCATTCCTCAGCACTCTGCCTTCCTTCATCAATTTACATGGTAAGTCAAACTCACGTTGAATTCTTTTTCTTGTCATTAAATAAGTTCATAGCATCTTAGGGCCCGGAGTACCTTTTTAGTGGGGGTTTTGCCATGATTCTGTTTCTGTCAAGACTGTAGCAAAATGGATGACGTTACGGTGATCATCATATTTTTATCAAAGACTTTGTCTCCAAAGCTGACAAAGCCTGACTTAGATTCCTGTGCTAACAATGTGTCATCAGAGGACATTACTGTATTTAAGGCTGGCATTAATTGCCTTAATTTGGAGCGATGGCGTTACTTTCTCATGGAGTGAAGCTAATTTGACCTGTTTCCCTGCACTTTGTATGTGCGACTCTGATACTCCAGATGGATTGCTGTTTAGGATACTCTGCGGTCTTGCGAATCCATCCCATTTTCAAAAGGAGCCCAATGCTTTCCCAGTACACCACCTACCTGCCTTGCACTCATAATTACATATAGTTATCTAGTGCATAATTGCTGGTGTCTCCTCCTCCTGTGTTTCTTCGTCACCCAGGGCGATTGGTCACGTGCTGTCCTGTCATAAAGCTAGAGCAGGATGTCATCTGACATGAGGGACAATCAGTTGCCTAGCAAGCACTAAGATGCATTTATCATGGTATTGAAATGGGTTGCAGGGTACACAGGGCGCCCAGCTGAAGACCTAGATGATGAGATTAATGAAAATGGTGCATTATTTGAGACTTGTGCATCTGTTTGAAGATGCGGTTAATCACAATGTTCTCAACTTCTCTATAACTTAACTGATAGGGATGTACTAAGCTGAAGATGTTAAGATTTCGTTCATAGTTATGATTCCCACTAACTTGTAGCGTAAACCTTCCTCCCTGAACTAATCGAATCACTTAATTGCTATTGGCGTATCATGACCTAAAAGCATTGCACTGAGAAGGTGATGCCGTCACTTGGCTGGCAATCGCACCTTTTTATCTAGGTACTGATGTAGGTGCTAGAGTTGTGTAGAGAGTGGTAGCAAATGGGCATAGGATTGAGAGATGTACACCAGGTTGCACATGAAAACTGATATTTGAATTTTTAGTAAGCTGTGGATTTTCCCAATATTACTGACATCATAGTACTTATTATCAAGGCTTAGAAAATCTGTTTTTTATTGCTGTGCATACATTAGAAAATATTCAAGTTCTAAAGGACTAACAGTGGACTTTTCCATCTGCAGAATATACTGAATGACCAGAGGTGGCAGTGTTGCGGAAGAGAATTTGTCTGCGTTGCTGAGACCGCCCCCTCCCAAAAAAAGATGCCATTCCTCAGCACTCTGCCTTCCTTCATCAATTTACATGGTAAGTCAAACTCACGTTGAATTCTTTTTCTTGTCATTAAATAAGTTCATAGCATCTGAGGGCCCGGAGTACCTTTTTAGTGGGGGTTTTGCCATGATTCTGTTTCTGTCAAGACTGTAGCAAAATGGATGACGTTACGGTGATCATCATATTTTTATCAAAGACTTTGTCTCCAAAGCTGACAAAGCCTGACTTAGATTCCTGTGCTAACAATGTGTCATCAGAGGACATTACTGTATTTAAGGCTGGCATTAATTGCCTTAATTTGGAGCGATGGCGTTACTTTCTCATTGAGTGAAGCTAATTTGACCTGTTTCCCTGCACTTTGTATGTGCGACTCTGATACTCCAGATGGATTGCTGTTTAGGATACTCTGCGGTCTTGCGAATCCATCCCATTTTCAAAAGGAGCCCAATGCTTTCCCAGTACACCACCTACCTGCCTTGCACTCATAATTACATATAGTTATCTAGTGCATAATTGCTGGTGTCTCCTCCTCCTGTGTTTCTTCGTCACCCAGGGCGATTGGTCACGTGCTGTCCTGTCATAAAGCTAGAGCAGGATGTCATCTGACATGAGGGACAATCAGTTGCCTAGCAAGCACTAAGATGCATTTATCATGGTATTGAAATGGGTTGCAGGGTACTCAGGGCGCCCAGCTGAAGACCTAGATGATGAGATTAATGAAAATGGTGCATTATTTGAGACTTGTGCATCTGTTTGAAGATGCGGTTAATCACAATGTTCTCAACTTCTCTATAACTTAACTGATAGGGATGTACTAAGCTGAAGATGTTAAGATGTCGTTCATAGTTATGATTCCCACTAAATTGTAGCGTAAACCTTCCTCCCTGAACTAATCGAATCACTTAATTGCTATTGGCGTATCATGACCTAAAAGCATTGCACTGAGAAGGTGACGCCGTCACTTGGCTGGCAATCGCACCTTTTTATCTAGGTACTGATGTAGGTGCTAGAGTTGTGTAGAGAGTGGTAGCAAATGGGCATAGGATTGAGAGATGTACACCAGGTTGCACATGAAAACTGATATTTGAATTTTTAGTAAGCTGTGGATTTTCCCAATATTACTGACATCATAGTACTTATTATCAAGGCTTAGAAAATCTGTTTTTTATTGCTGTGCATACATTAGAAAATATTCAAGTTCTAAAGGACTAACAGTGGACTTTTCCATCTGCAGAATATACTGAATGACCAGAGGTGGCAGTGTTGCGGAAGAGAATTTGTCTGCGTTGCTGAGACCACCCCCCCCCCAAAAAAAAAGATGCCATTCCTCAGCACTCTACCTTCCTTCATCAATTTACATGGTAAGTCAAACTCACGTTGAATTCTTTTTCTTGTCATTAAATAAGTTCATAGCATCTGAGGGCCCGGAGTACCTTTTTAGTGGGGGTTTTGCCATGATTCTGTTTCTGTCAAGACTGTAGCAAAATGGATGACGTTACGGTGATCATCATATTTTTATCAAAGACTTTGTCTCCAAAGCTGACAAAGCCTGACTTAGATTCCTGTGCTAACAATGTGTCATCAGAGGACATTACTGTATTTAAGGCTGGCATTAATTGCCTTAATTTGGAGCGATGGCGTTACTTTCTCATGGAGTGAAGCTAATTTGACCCGTTTCCCTGCACTTTGTATGTGCGACTCTGATACTCCAGATGGATTGCTGTTTAGGATACTCTGCGGTCTTGCGAATCCATCCCATTTTCAAAAGGAGCCCAATGCTTTCCCAGTACACCACCTACCTGCCTTGCACTCATAATTACATATAGTTATCTAGTGCATAATTGCTGGTGTCTCCTCCTCCTGTGTTTCTTCGTCACCCAGGGCGATTGGTCACGTGCTGTCCTGTCATAAAGCTAGAGCAGGATGTCATCTGACATGAGGGACAATCAGTTGCCTAGCAAGCACTAAGATGCATTTATCATGGTATTGAAATGGGTTGCAGGGTACACAGGGCGCCCAGCTGAAGACCTAGATGATGAGATTAATGAAAATGGTGCATTATTTGAGACTTGTGCATCTGTTTGAAGATGCGGTTAATCACAATGTTCTCAACTTCTCTATAACTTAACTGATAGGGATGTACTAAGCTGAAGATGTTAAGATGTCGTTCATAGTTATGATTCCCACTAACTTGTAGCGTAAACCTTCCTCCCTGAACTAATCGGATCACTTAATTGCTATTGGCGTATCATGACCTAAAAGCATTGCACTGAGAAGGTGACGCCGTCACTTGGCTGGCAATCGCACCTTTTTATCTAGGTACTGATGTAGGTACTAGAGTTGTGTAGAGAGTGGTAGCAAATGGGCATAGGATTGAGAGATGTACACCAGGTTGAACATGAAAACTGATATTTGAATTTTTAGTAAGCTGTGGATTTTCCCAATATTACTGACATCATAGTACTTATTATCAAGGCTTAGAAAATCTGTTTTTTATTGCTGTGCATACATTAGAAAATATTCAAGTTCTAAAGGACTAACAGTGGACTTTTCCATCTGCAGAATATACTGAATGACCAGAGGTGGCAGTGTTGCGGAAGAGAATTTGTCTGCGTTGCTGAGACCGCCCCCCCCCCCCCCCAAAAAAAAAAGATGCCATTCCTCAGCACTCTGCCTTCCTTCATCAATTTACATGGTAAGTCAAACTCACGTTGAATTCTTTTTCTTGTCATTAAATAAGTTCATAGCATCTGAGGGCCCGGAGTACCTTTTTAGTGGGGGTTTTGCCATGATTCTGTTTCTGTCAAGACTGTAGCAAAATGGATGACGTTACGGTGATCATCATATTTTTATCAAAGACTTTGTCTCCAAAGCTGACAAAGCCTGACTTAGATTCCTGTGCTAACAATGTGTCATCAGAGGACATTACTGTATTTAAGGCTGGCATTAATTGCCTTAATTTGGAGCGATGGCGTTACTTTCTCATGGAGTGAAGCTAATTTGACCCGTTTCCCTGCACTTTGTATGTGCGACTCTGATACTCCAGATGGATTGCTGTTTAGGATACTCTGCGGTCTTGCGAATCCATCCCATTTTCAAAAGGAGCCCAATGCTTTCCCAGTACACCACCTACCTGCCTTGCACTCATAATTACATATAGTTATCTAGTGCATAATTGCTGGTGTCTCCTCCTCCTGTGTTTCTTCGTCACCCAGGGCGATTGGTCACGTGCTGTCCTGTCATAAAGCTAGAGCAGGATGTCATCTGACATGAGGGACAATCAGTTGCCTAGCAAGCACTAAGATGCATTTATCATGGTATTGAAATGGGTTGCAGGGTACACAGGGCGCCCAGCTGAAGACCTAGATGATGAGATTAATGAAAATGGTGCATTATTTGAGACTTGTGCATCTGTTTGAAGATGCGGTTAATCACAATGTTCTCAACTTCTCTATAACTTAACTGATAGGGATGTACTAAGCTGAAGATGTTAAGATGTCGTTCATAGTTATGATTCCCACTAACTTGTAGCGTAAACCTTCCTCCCTGAACTAATCGGATCACTTAATTGCTATTGGCGTATCATGACCTAAAAGCATTGCACTGAGAAGGTGACGCCGTCACTTGGCTGGCAATCGCACCTTTTTATCTAGGTACTGATGTAGGTGCTAGAGTTGTGTAGAGAGTGGTAGCAAATGGGCATAGGATTGAGAGATGTACACCAGGTTGCACATGACAACTGATATTTGAATTTTTAGTAAGCTGTGGATTTTCCCAATATTACTGACATCATAGTACTTATTATCAAGGCTTAGAAAATCTGTTTTTTATTGCTGTGCATACATTAGAAAATATTCAAGTTCTAAAGGACTAACAGTGGACTTTTCCATCTGCAGAATATACTGAATGACCAGAGGTGGCAGTGTTGCGGAAGAGAATTTGTCTGCGTTGCTGAGACCACCCCCCCCCCACCAAAAAAAAGATGCCATTCCTCAGCACTCTACCTTCCTTCATCAATTTACATGGTAAGTCAAACTCACGTTGAATTCTTTTTCTTGTCATTAAATAAGTTCATAGCATCTGAGGGCCCGGAGTACCTTTTTAGTGGGGGTTTTGCCATGATTCTGTTTCTGTCAAGACTGTAGCAAAATGGATGACGTTACGGTGATCATCATATTTTTATCAAAGACTTTGTCTCCAAAGCTGACAAAGCCTGACTTAGATTCCTGTGCTAACAATGTGTCATCAGAGGACATTACTGTATTTAAGGCTGGCATTAATTGCCTTAATTTGGAGCGATGGCGTTACTTTCTCATGGAGTGAAGCTAATTTGACCTGTTTCCCTGCACTCTGTATGTGCGACTCTGATACTCCAGATGGATTGCTGTTTAGGATACTCTGTGGTCTTGCGAATCCATCCCATTTTCAAAAGGAGCCCAATGCTTTCCCAGTACACCACCTAGCTGCCTTGCACTCATAATTACATATAGTTACCTAGTGCATAATTGCTGGTGTCTCCTCCTCCTGTGTTTCTTCGTCACCCAGGGCGATTGGTCACGTGCTGTCCTGACATAAAGCTAGAGCAGGATGTCATCTGACATGAGGGACAACCAGTTGCCTAGCAAGCACTAAGATGCATTTATCATGGTATTGAAATGGGTTGCAGGGTACACAGGGCGCCCAGCTGAAGACCTAGATGATGAGATTAATGAAAATGGTGCATTATTTGAGACTTGTGCATCTGTTTGAAGATGCGGTTAATCACAATGTTCTCAACTTCTCTATAACTTAACTGATAGGGATGTACTAAGCTGAAGATGTTAAGATGTCGTTCATAGTTATGATTCCCACTAACTTGTAGCGTAAACCTTCCTCCCTGAACTAATCGGATCACTTAATTGCTATTGGCGTATCATGACCTAAAAGCATTGCACTGAGAAGGTGACGCCGTCACTTGGCTGGCAATCGCACCTTTTTATCTAGGTACTGATGTAGGTACTAGAGTTGTGTAGAGAGTGGTAGCAAATGGGCATAGGATTGAGAGATGTACACCAGGTTGAACATGAAAACTGATATTTGAATTTTTAGTAAGCTGTGGATTTTCCCAATATTACTGACATCATAGTACTTATTATCAAGGCTTAGAAAATCTGTTTTTTATTGCTGTGCATACATTAGAAAATATTCAAGTTCTAAAGGACTAACAGTGGACTTTTCCATCTGCAGAATATACTGAATGACCAGAGGTGGCAGTGTTGCGGAAGAGAATTTGTCTGCGTTGCTGAGACCGCCCCCCCCCCCCAAATAAAAGATGCCATTCCTCAGCACTCTGCCTTCCTTCATCAATTTACATGGTAAGTCAAACTCACGTTGAATTCTTTTTCTTGTCATTAAATAAGTTCATAGCATCTTAGGGCCCGGAGTACCTTTTTAGTGGGGGTTTTGCCATGATTCTGTTTCTGTCAAGACTGTAGCAAAATGGATGACGTTACGGTGATCATCATATTTTTATCAAAGACTTTGTCTCCAAAGCTGACAAAGCCTGACTTAGATTCCTGTGCTAACAATGTGTCATCAGAGGACATTACTGTATTTAAGGCTGGCATTAATTGCCTTAATTTGGAGCGATGGCGTTACTTTCTCATGGAGTGAAGCTAATTTGACCTGTTTCCCTGCACTTTGTATGTGCGACTCTGATACTCCAGATGGATTGCTGTTTAGGATACTCTGCGGTCTTGCGAATCCATCCCATTTTCAAAAGGAGCCCAATGCTTTCCCAGTACACCACCTACCTGCCTTGCACTCATAATTACATATAGTTATCTAGTGCATAATTGCTGGTGTCTCCTCCTCCTGTGTTTCTTCGTCACCCAGGGCGATTGGTCACGTGCTGTCCTGTCATAAAGCTAGAGCAGGATGTCATCTGACATGAGGGACAATCAGTTGCCTAGCAAGCACTAAGATGCATTTATCATGGTATTGAAATGGGTTGCAGGGTACACAGGGCGCCCAGCTGAAGACCTAGATGATGAGATTAATGAAAATGGTGCATTATTTGAGACTTGTGCATCTGTTTGAAGATGCGGTTAATCACAATGTTCTCAACTTCTCTATAACTTAACTGATAGGGATGTACTAAGCTGAAGATGTTAAGATTTCGTTCATAGTTATGATTCCCACTAACTTGTAGCGTAAACCTTCCTCCCTGAACTAATCGAATCACTTAATTGCTATTGGCGTATCATGACCTAAAAGCATTGCACTGAGAAGGTGATGCCGTCACTTGGCTGGCAATCGCACCTTTTTATCTAGGTGCTAGAGTTGTGTAGAGAGTGGTAGCAAATGGGCATAGGATTGAGAGATGTACACCAGGTTGCACATGAAAACTGATATTTGAATTTTTAGTAAGCTGTGGATTTTCCCAATATTACTGACATCATAGTACTTATTATCAAGGCTTAGAAAATCTGTTTTTTATTGCTGTGCATACATTAGAAAATATTCAAGTTCTAAAGGACTAACAGTGGACTTTTCCATCTGCAGAATATACTGAATGACCAGAGGTGGCAGTGTTGCGGAAGAGAATTTGTCTGCGTTGCTGAGACCGCCCCCTCCCAAAAAAAGATGCCATTCCTCAGCACTCTGCCTTCCTTCATCAATTTACATGGTAAGTCAAACTCACGTTGAATTCTTTTTCTTGTCATTAAATAAGTTCATAGCATCTGAGGGCCCGGAGTACCTTTTTAGTGGGGGTTTTGCCATGATTCTGTTTCTGTCAAGACTGTAGCAAAATGGATGACGTTACGGTGATCATCATATTTTTATCAAAGACTTTGTCTCCAAAGCTGACAAAGCCTGACTTAGATTCCTGTGCTAACAATGTGTCATCAGAGGACATTACTGTATTTAAGGCTGGCATTAATTGCCTTAATTTGGAGCGATGGCGTTACTTTCTCATTGAGTGAAGCTAATTTGACCTGTTTCCCTGCACTTTGTATGTGCGACTCTGATACTCCAGATGGATTGCTGTTTAGGATACTCTGCGGTCTTGCGAATCCATCCCATTTTCAAAAGGAGCCCAATGCTTTCCCAGTACACCACCTACCTGCCTTGCACTCATAATTACATATAGTTATCTAGTGCATAATTGCTGGTGTCTCCTCCTCCTGTGTTTCTTCGTCACCCAGGGCGATTGGTCACGTGCTGTCCTGTCATAAAGCTAGAGCAGGATGTCATCTGACATGAGGGACAATCAGTTGCCTAGCAAGCACTAAGATGCATTTATCATGGTATTGAAATGGGTTGCAGGGTACTCAGGGCGCCCAGCTGAAGACCTAGATGATGAGATTAATGAAAATGGTGCATTATTTGAGACTTGTGCATCTGTTTGAAGATGCGGTTAATCACAATGTTCTCAACTTCTCTATAACTTAACTGATAGGGATGTACTAAGCTGAAGATGTTAAGATGTCGTTCATAGTTATGATTCCCACTAAATTGTAGCGTAAACCTTCCTCCCTGAACTAATCGAATCACTTAATTGCTATTGGCGTATCATGACCTAAAAGCATTGCACTGAGAAGGTGACGCCGTCACTTGGCTGGCAATCGCACCTTTTTATCTAGGTACTGATGTAGGTGCTAGAGTTGTGTAGAGAGTGGTAGCAAATGGGCATAGGATTGAGAGATGTACACCAGGTTGCACATGAAAACTGATATTTGAATTTTTAGTAAGCTGTGGATTTTCCCAATATTACTGACATCATAGTACTTATTATCAAGGCTTAGAAAATCTGTTTTTTATTGCTGTGCATACATTAGAAAATATTCAAGTTCTAAAGGACTAACAGTGGACTTTTCCATCTGCAGAATATACTGAATGACCAGAGGTGGCAGTGTTGCGGAAGAGAATTTGTCTGCGTTGCTGAGACCACCCCCCCCCCAAAAAAAAAGATGCCATTCCTCAGCACTCTACCTTCCTTCATCAATTTACATGGTAAGTCAAACTCACGTTGAATTCTTTTTCTTGTCATTAAATAAGTTCATAGCATCTGAGGGCCCGGAGTACCTTTTTAGTGGGGGTTTTGCCATGATTCTGTTTCTGTCAAGACTGTAGCAAAATGGATGACGTTACGGTGATCATCATATTTTTATCAAAGACTTTGTCTCCAAAGCTGACAAAGCCTGACTTAGATTCCTGTGCTAACAATGTGTCATCAGAGGACATTACTGTATTTAAGGCTGGCATTAATTGCCTTAATTTGGAGCGATGGCGTTACTTTCTCATGGAGTGAAGCTAATTTGACCTGTTTCCCTGCACTCTGTATGTGCGACTCTGATACTCCAGATGGATTGCTGTTTAGGATACTCTGTGGTCTTGCGAATCCATCCCATTTTCAAAAGGAGCCCAATGCTTTCCCAGTACACCACCTAGCTGCCTTGCACTCATAATTACATATAGTTACCTAGTGCATAATTGCTGGTGTCTCCTCCTCCTGTGTTTCTTCGTCACCCAGGGCGATTGGTCACGTGCTGTCCTGACATAAAGCTAGAGCAGGATGTCATCTGACATGAGGGACAACCAGTTGCCTAGCAAGCACTAAGATGCATTTATCATGGTATTGAAATGGGTTGCAGGGTACACAGGGCGCCCAGCTGAAGACCTAGATGATGAGATTAATGAAAATGGTGCATTATTTGAGACTTGTGCATCTGTTTGAAGATGCGGTTAATCACAATGTTCTCAACTTCTCTATAACTTAACTGATAGGGATGTACTAAGCTGAAGATGTTAAGATGTCGTTCATAGTTATGATTCCCACTAACTTGTAGCGTAAACCTTCCTCCCTGAACTAATCGAATCACTTAATTGCTATTGGCGTATCATGACCTAAAAGCATTGCACTGAGAAGGTGACGCCGTCACTTGGCTGGCAATCGCACCTTTTTATCTAGGTACTGATGTAGGTGCTAGAGTTGTGTAGAGAGTGGTAGCAAATGGGCATAGGATTGAGAGATGTACACCAGGTTGCACATGAAAACTGATATTTGAATTTTTAGTAAGCTGTGGATTTTCCCAATATTACTGACATCATAGTACTTATTATCAAGGCTTAGAAAATCTGTTTTTTATTGCTGTGCATACATTAGAAAATATTCAAGTTCTAAAGGACTAACAGTGGACTTTTCCATCTGCAGAATATACTGAATGACCAGAGGTGGCAGTGTTGCGGAAGAGAATTTGTCTGCGTTGCTGAGACCGCCCCCCCCCCCCCCCCCAAAAAAAAAAGATGCCATTCCTCAGCACTCTGCCTTCCTTCATCAATTTACATGGTAAGTCAAACTCACGTTGAATTCTTTTTCTTGTCATTAAATAAGTTCATAGCATCTGAGGGCCCGGAGTACCTTTTTAGTGGGGGTTTTGCCATGATTCTGTTTCTGTCAAGACTGTAGCAAAATGGATGACGTTACGGTGATCATCATATTTTTATCAAAGACTTTGTCTCCAAAGCTGACAAAGCCTGACTTAGATTCCTGTGCTAACAATGTGTCATCAGAGGACATTACTGTATTTAAGGCTGGCATTAATTGCCTTAATTTGGAGCGATGGCGTTACTTTCTCATGGAGTGAAGCTAATTTGACCTGTTTCCCTGCACTCTGTATGTGCGACTCTGATACTCCAGATGGATTGCTGTTTAGGATACTCTGCGGTCTTGCGAATCCATCCCATTTTCAAAAGGAGCCCAATGCTTTCCCAGTACACCACCTACCTGCCTTGCACTCATAATTACATATAGTTATCTAGTGCATAATTGCTGGTGTCTCCTCCTCCTGTGTTTCTTCGTCACCCAGGGCGATTGGTCACGTGCTGTCCTGTCATAAAGCTAGAGCAGGATTTCATCTGACATGAGGGACAATCAGTTGCCTAGCAAGCACTAAGATGCATTTATCATGGTATTGAAATGGGTTGCAGGGTACACAGGGCGCCCAGCTGAAGACCTAGATGATGAGATTAATGAAAATGGTGCATTATTTGAGACTTGTGCATCTGTTTGAAGATGCGGTTAATCACAATGTTCTCAACTTCTCTATAACTTAACTGATAGGGATGTACTAAGCTGAAGATGTTAAGATGTCGTTCATAGTTATGATTCCCACTAACTTGTAGCGTAAACCTTCCTCCCTGAACTAATCGGATCACTTAATTGCTATTGGCGTATCATGACCTAAAAGCATTGCACTGAGAAGGTGACGCCGTCACTTGGCTGGCAATCGCACCTTTTTATCTAGGTACTGATGTAGGTACTAGAGTTGTGTAGAGAGTGGTAGCAAATGGGCATAGGATTGAGAGATGTACACCAGGTTGAACATGAAAACTGATATTTGAATTTTTAGTAAGCTGTGGATTTTCCCAATATTACTGACATCATAGTACTTATTATCAAGGCTTAGAAAATCTGTTTTTTATTGCTGTGCATACATTAGAAAATATTCAAGTTCTAAAGGACTAACAGTGGACTTTTCCATCTGCAGAATATACTGAATGACCAGAGGTGGCAGTGTTGCGGAAGAGAATTTGTCTGCGTTGCTGAGACCGCCCCCCCCCCCCAAATAAAAGATGCCATTCCTCAGCACTCTGCCTTCCTTCATCAATTTACATGGTAAGTCAAACTCACGTTGAATTCTTTTTCTTGTCATTAAATAAGTTCATAGCATCTTAGGGCCCGGAGTACCTTTTTAGTGGGGGTTTTGCCATGATTCTGTTTCTGTCAAGACTGTAGCAAAATGGATGACGTTACGGTGATCATCATATTTTTATCAAAGACTTTGTCTCCAAAGCTGACAAAGCCTGACTTAGATTCCTGTGCTAACAATGTGTCATCAGAGGACATTACTGTATTTAAGGCTGGCATTAATTGCCTTAATTTGGAGCGATGGCGTTACTTTCTCATGGAGTGAAGCTAATTTGACCTGTTTCCCTGCACTTTGTATGTGCGACTCTGATACTCCAGATGGATTGCTGTTTAGGATACTCTGCGGTCTTGCGAATCCATCCCATTTTCAAAAGGAGCCCAATGCTTTCCCAGTACACCACCTACCTGCCTTGCACTCATAATTACATATAGTTATCTAGTGCATAATTGCTGGTGTCTCCTCCTCCTGTGTTTCTTCGTCACCCAGGGCGATTGGTCACGTGCTGTCCTGTCATAAAGCTAGAGCAGGATGTCATCTGACATGAGGGACAATCAGTTGCCTAGCAAGCACTAAGATGCATTTATCATGGTATTGAAATGGGTTGCAGGGTACACAGGGCGCCCAGCTGAAGACCTAGATGATGAGATTAATGAAAATGGTGCATTATTTGAGACTTGTGCATCTGTTTGAAGATGCGGTTAATCACAATGTTCTCAACTTCTCTATAACTTAACTGATAGGGATGTACTAAGCTGAAGATGTTAAGATTTCGTTCATAGTTATGATTCCCACTAACTTGTAGCGTAAACCTTCCTCCCTGAACTAATCGAATCACTTAATTGCTATTGGCGTATCATGACCTAAAAGCATTGCACTGAGAAGGTGATGCCGTCACTTGGCTGGCAATCGCACCTTTTTATCTAGGTGCTAGAGTTGTGTAGAGAGTGGTAGCAAATGGGCATAGGATTGAGAGATGTACACCAGGTTGCACATGAAAACTGATATTTGAATTTTTAGTAAGCTGTGGATTTTCCCAATATTACTGACATCATAGTACTTATTATCAAGGCTTAGAAAATCTGTTTTTTATTGCTGTGCATACATTAGAAAATATTCAAGTTCTAAAGGACTAACAGTGGACTTTTCCATCTGCAGAATATACTGAATGACCAGAGGTGGCAGTGTTGCGGAAGAGAATTTGTCTGCGTTGCTGAGACCGCCCCCTCCCAAAAAAAGATGCCATTCCTCAGCACTCTGCCTTCCTTCATCAATTTACATGGTAAGTCAAACTCACGTTGAATTCTTTTTCTTGTCATTAAATAAGTTCATAGCATCTGAGGGCCCGGAGTACCTTTTTAGTGGGGGTTTTGCCATGATTCTGTTTCTGTCAAGACTGTAGCAAAATGGATGACGTTACGGTGATCATCATATTTTTATCAAAGACTTTGTCTCCAAAGCTGACAAAGCCTGACTTAGATTCCTGTGCTAACAATGTGTCATCAGAGGACATTACTGTATTTAAGGCTGGCATTAATTGCCTTAATTTGGAGCGATGGCGTTACTTTCTCATTGAGTGAAGCTAATTTGACCTGTTTCCCTGCACTTTGTATGTGCGACTCTGATACTCCAGATGGATTGCTGTTTAGGATACTCTGCGGTCTTGCGAATCCATCCCATTTTCAAAAGGAGCCCAATGCTTTCCCAGTACACCACCTACCTGCCTTGCACTCATAATTACATATAGTTATCTAGTGCATAATTGCTGGTGTCTCCTCCTCCTGTGTTTCTTCGTCACCCAGGGCGATTGGTCACGTGCTGTCCTGTCATAAAGCTAGAGCAGGATGTCATCTGACATGAGGGACAATCAGTTGCCTAGCAAGCACTAAGATGCATTTATCATGGTATTGAAATGGGTTGCAGGGTACTCAGGGCGCCCAGCTGAAGACCTAGATGATGAGATTAATGAAAATGGTGCATTATTTGAGACTTGTGCATCTGTTTGAAGATGCGGTTAATCACAATGTTCTCAACTTCTCTATAACTTAACTGATAGGGATGTACTAAGCTGAAGATGTTAAGATGTCGTTCATAGTTATGATTCCCACTAAATTGTAGCGTAAACCTTCCTCCCTGAACTAATCGAATCACTTAATTGCTATTGGCGTATCATGACCTAAAAGCATTGCACTGAGAAGGTGACGCCGTCACTTGGCTGGCAATCGCACCTTTTTATCTAGGTACTGATGTAGGTGCTAGAGTTGTGTAGAGAGTGGTAGCAAATGGGCATAGGATTGAGAGATGTACACCAGGTTGCACATGAAAACTGATATTTGAATTTTTAGTAAGCTGTGGATTTTCCCAATATTACTGACATCATAGTACTTATTATCAAGGCTTAGAAAATCTGTTTTTTATTGCTGTGCATACATTAGAAAATATTCAAGTTCTAAAGGACTAACAGTGGACTTTTCCATCTGCAGAATATACTGAATGACCAGAGGTGGCAGTGTTGCGGAAGAGAATTTGTCTGCGTTGCTGAGACCACCCCCCCCCCAAAAAAAAAGATGCCATTCCTCAGCACTCTACCTTCCTTCATCAATTTACATGGTAAGTCAAACTCACGTTGAATTCTTTTTCTTGTCATTAAATAAGTTCATAGCATCTGAGGGCCCGGAGTACCTTTTTAGTGGGGGTTTTGCCATGATTCTGTTTCTGTCAAGACTGTAGCAAAATGGATGACGTTACGGTGATCATCATATTTTTATCAAAGACTTTGTCTCCAAAGCTGACAAAGCCTGACTTAGATTCCTGTGCTAACAATGTGTCATCAGAGGAAATTACTGTATTTAAGGCTGGCATTAATTGCCTTAATTTGGAGCGATGGCGTTACTTTCTCATGGAGTGAAGCTAATTTGACCTGTTTCCCTGCACTCTGTATGTGCGACTCTGATACTCCAGATGGATTGCTGTTTAGGATACTCTGTGGTCTTGCGAATCCATCCCATTTTCAAAAGGAGCCCAATGCTTTCCCAGTACACCACCTAGCTGCCTTGCACTCATAATTACATATAGTTACCTAGTGCATAATTGCTGGTGTCTCCTCCTCCTGTGTTTCTTCGTCACCCAGGGCGATTGGTCACGTGCTGTCCTGACATAAAGCTAGAGCAGGATGTCATCTGACATGAGGGACAACCAGTTGCCTAGCAAGCACTAAGATGCATTTATCATGGTATTGAAATGGGTTGCAGGGTACACAGGGCGCCCAGCTGAAGACCTAGATGATGAGATTAATGAAAATGGTGCATTATTTGAGACTTGTGCATCTGTTTGAAGATGCGGTTAATCACAATGTTCTCAACTTCTCTATAACTTAACTGATAGGGATGTACTAAGCTGAAGATGTTAAGATGTCGTTCATAGTTATGATTCCCACTAACTTGTAGCGTAAACCTTCCTCCCTGAACTAATCGAATCACTTAATTGCTATTGGCGTATCATGACCTAAAAGCATTGCACTGAGAAGGTGACGCCGTCACTTGGCTGGCAATCGCACCTTTTTATCTAGGTACTGATGTAGGTGCTAGAGTTGTGTAGAGAGTGGTAGCAAATGGGCATAGGATTGAGAGATGTACACCAGGTTGCACATGAAAACTGATATTTGAATTTTTAGTAAGCTGTGGATTTTCCCAATATTACTGACATCATAGTACTTATTATCAAGGCTTAGAAAATCTGTTTTTTATTGCTGTGCATACATTAGAAAATATTCAAGTTCTAAAGGACTAACAGTGGACTTTTCCATCTGCAGAATATACTGAATGACCAGAGGTGGCAGTGTTGCGGAAGAGAATTTGTCTGCGTTGCTGAGACCGCCCCCCCCCCCCCCCCCCCCAAAAAAAAAAGATGCCATTCCTCAGCACTCTGCCTTCCTTCATCAATTTACATGGTAAGTCAAACTCACGTTGAATTCTTTTTCTTGTCATTAAATAAGTTCATAGCATCTGAGGGCCCGGAGTACCTTTTTAGTGGGGGTTTTGCCATGATTCTGTTTCTGTCAAGACTGTAGCAAAATGGATGACGTTACGGTGATCATCATATTTTTATCAAAGACTTTGTCTCCAAAGCTGACAAAGCCTGACTTAGATTCCTGTGCTAACAATGTGTCATCAGAGGACATTACTGTATTTAAGGCTGGCATTAATTGCCTTAATTTGGAGCGATGGCGTTACTTTCTCATGGAGTGAAGCTAATTTGACCTGTTTCCCTGCACTCTGTATGTGCGACTCTGATACTCCAGATGGATTGCTGTTTAGGATACTCTGCGGTCTTGCGAATCCATCCCATTTTCAAAAGGAGCCCAATGCTTTCCCAGTACACCACCTACCTGCCTTGCACTCATAATTACATATAGTTATCTAGTGCATAATTGCTGGTGTCTCCTCCTCCTGTGTTTCTTCGTCACCCAGGGCGATTGGTCACGTGCTGTCCTGTCATAAAGCTAGAGCAGGATTTCATCTGACATGAGGGACAATCAGTTGCCTAGCAAGCACTAAGATGCATTTATCATGGTATTGAAATGGGTTGCAGGGTACACAGGGCGCCCAGCTGAAGACCTAGATGATGAGATTAATGAAAATGGTGCATTATTTGAGACTTGTGCATCTGTTTGAAGATGCGGTTAATCACAATGTTCTCAACTTCTCTATAACTTAACTGATAGGGATGTACTAAGCTGAAGATGTTAAGATGTCGTTCATAGTTATGATTCCCACTAACTTGTAGCGTAAACCTTCCTCCCTGAACTAATCGGATCACTTAATTGCTATTGGCGTATCATGACCTAAAAGCATTGCACTGAGAAGGTGACGCCGTCACTTGGCTGGCAATCGCACCTTTTTATCTAGGTACTGATGTAGGTACTAGAGTTGTGTAGAGAGTGGTAGCAAATGGGCATAGGATTGAGAGATGTACACCAGGTTGAACATGAAAACTGATATTTGAATTTTTAGTAAGCTGTGGATTTTCCCAATATTACTGACATCATAGTACTTATTATCAAGGCTTAGAAAATCTGTTTTTTATTGCTGTGCATACATTAGAAAATATTCAAGTTCTAAAGGACTAACAGTGGACTTTTCCATCTGCAGAATATACTGAATGACCAGAGGTGGCAGTGTTGCGGAAGAGAATTTGTCTGCGTTGCTGAGACCGCCCCCCCCCCCCCCCAAATAAAAGATGCCATTCCTCAGCACTCTGCCTTCCTTCATCAATTTACATGGTAAGTCAAACTCACGTTGAATTCTTTTTCTTGTCATTAAATAAGTTCATAGCATCTTAGGGCCCGGAGTACCTTTTTAGTGGGGGTTTTGCCATGATTCTGTTTCTGTCAAGACTGTAGCAAAATGGATGACGTTACGGTGATCATCATATTTTTATCAAAGACTTTGTCTCCAAAGCTGACAAAGCCTGACTTAGATTCCTGTGCTAACAATGTGTCATCAGAGGACATTACTGTATTTAAGGCTGGCATTAATTGCCTTAATTTGGAGCGATGGCGTTACTTTCTCATGGAGTGAAGCTAATTTGACCTGTTTCCCTGCACTCTGTATGTGCGACTCTGATACTCCAGATGGATTGCTGTTTAGGATACTCTGCGGTCTTGCGAATCCATCCCATTTTCAAAAGGAGCCCAATGCTTTCCCAGTACACCACCTACCTGCCTTGCACTCATAATTACATATAGTTATCTAGTGCATAATTGCTGGTGTCTCCTCCTCCTGTGTTTCTTCGTCACCCAGGGCGATTGGTCACGTGCTGTCCTGTCATAAAGCTAGAGCAGGATGTCATCTGACATGAGGGACAACCAGTTGCCTAGCAAGCACTAAGATGCATTTATCATGGTATTGAAATGGGTTGCAGGGTACACAGGGCGCCCAGCTGAAGACCTAGATGATGAGATTAATGAAAATGGTGCATTATTTGAGACTTGTGCATCTGTTTGAAGATGCGGTTAATCACAATGTTCTCAACTTCTCTATAACTTAACTGATAGGGATGTACTAAGCTGAAGATGTTAAGATGTCGTTCATAGTTATGATTCCCACTAACTTGTAGCGTAAACCTTCCTCCCTGAACTAATCGGATCACTTAATTGCTATTGGCGTATCATGACCTAAAAGCATTGCACTGAGAAGGTGACGCCGTCACTTGGCTGGCAATCGCACCTTTTTATCTAGGTACTGATGTAGGTACTAGAGTTGTGTAGAGAGTGGTAGCAAATGGGCATAGGATTGAGAGATGTACACCAGGTTGAACATGAAAACTGATATTTGAATTTTTAGTAAGCTGTGGATTTTCCCAATATTACTGACATCATAGTACTTATTATCAAGGCTTAGAAAATCTGTTTTTTATTGCTGTGCATACATTAGAAAATATTCAAGTTCTAAAGGACTAACAGTGGACTTTTCCATCTGCAGAATATACTGAATGACCAGAGGTGGCAGTGTTGCGGAAGAGAATTTGTCTGCGTTGCTGAGACCGCCCCCCCCCCCCCCCAAATAAAAGATGCCATTCCTCAGCACTCTGCCTTCCTTCATCAATTTACATGGTAAGTCAAACTCACGTTGAATTCTTTTTCTTGTCATTAAATAAGTTCATAGCATCTTAGGGCCCGGAGTACCTTTTTAGTGGGGGTTTTGCCATGATTCTGTTTCTGTCAAGACTGTAGCAAAATGGATGACGTTACGGTGATCATCATATTTTTATCAAAGACTTTGTCTCCAAAGCTGACAAAGCCTGACTTAGATTCCTGTGCTAACAATGTGTCATCAGAGGACATTACTGTATTTAAGGCTGGCATTAATTGCCTTAATTTGGAGCGATGGCGTTACTTTCTCATGGAGTGAAGCTAATTTGACCTGTTTCCCTGCACTTTGTATGTGCGACTCTGATACTCCAGATGGATTGCTGTTTAGGATACTCTGCGGTCTTGCGAATCCATCCCATTTTCAAAAGGAGCCCAATGCTTTCCCAGTACACCACCTACCTGCCTTGCACTCATAATTACATATAGTTATCTAGTGCATAATTGCTGGTGTCTCCTCCTCCTGTGTTTCTTCGTCACCCAGGGCGATTGGTCACGTGCTGTCCTGTCATAAAGCTAGAGCAGGATGTCATCTGACATGAGGGACAATCAGTTGCCTAGCAAGCACTAAGATGCATTTATCATGGTATTGAAATGGGTTGCAGGGTACACAGGGCGCCCAGCTGAAGACCTAGATGATGAGATTAATGAAAATGGTGCATTATTTGAGACTTGTGCATCTGTTTGAAGATGCGGTTAATCACAATGTTCTCAACTTCTCTATAACTTAACTGATAGGGATGTACTAAGCTGAAGATGTTAAGATTTCGTTCATAGTTATGATTCCCACTAACTTGTAGCGTAAACCTTCCTCCCTGAACTAATCGAATCACTTAATTGCTATTGGCGTATCATGACCTAAAAGCATTGCACTGAGAAGGTGATGCCGTCACTTGGCTGGCAATCGCACCTTTTTATCTAGGTACTGATGTAGGTGCTAGAGTTGTGTAGAGAGTGGTAGCAAATGGGCATAGGATTGAGAGATGTACACCAGGTTGCACATGAAAACTGATATTTGAATTTTTAGTAAGCTGTGGATTTTCCCAATATTACTGACATCATAGTACTTATTATCAAGGCTTAGAAAATCTGTTTTTTATTGCTGTGCATACATTAGAAAATATTCAAGTTCTAAAGGACTAACAGTGGACTTTTCCATCTGCAGAATATACTGAATGACCAGAGGTGGCAGTGTTGCGGAAGAGAATTTGTCTGCGTTGCTGAGACCACCCCCCCCCCCAAAAAAAAAGATGCCATTCCTCAGCACTCTACCTTCCTTCATCAATTTACATGGTAAGTCAAACTCACGTTGAATTCTTTTTCTTGTCATTAAATAAGTTCATAGCATCTGAGGGCCCGGAGTACCTTTTTAGTGGGGGTTTTGCCATGATTCTGTTTCTGTCAAGACTGTAGCAAAATGGATGACGTTACGGTGATCATCATATTTTTATCAAAGACTTTGTCTCCAAAGCTGACAAAGCCTGACTTAGATTCCTGTGCTAACAATGTGTCATCAGAGGACATTACTGTATTTAAGGCTGGCATTAATTGCCTTAATTTGGAGCGATTGCGTTACTTTCTCATGGAGTGAAGCTAATTTGACCTGTTTCCCTGCACTCTGTATGTGCGACTCTGATACTCCAGATGGATTGCTGTTTAGGATACTCTGTGGTCTTGCGAATGCATCCCATTTTCAAAAGGAGCCCAATGCTTTCCCAGTACACCACCTAGCTGCCTTGCACTCATAATTACATATAGTTACCTAGTGCATAATTGCTGGTGTCTCCTCCTCCTGTGTTTCTTCGTCACCCAGGGCGATTGGTCACGTGCTGTCCTGACATAAAGCTAGAGCAGGATGTCATCTGACATGAGGGACAACCAGTTGCCTAGCAAGCACTAAGATGCATTTATCATGGTATTGAAATGGGTTGCAGGGTACACAGGGCGCCCAGCTGAAGACCTAGATGATGAGATTAATGAAAATGGTGCATTATTTGAGACTTGTGCATCTGTTTGAAGATGCGGTTAATCACAATGTTCTCAACTTCTCTATAACTTAACTGATAGGGATGTACTAAGCTGAAGATGTTAAGATGTCGTTCATAGTTATGATTCCCACTAACTTGTAGCGTAAACCTTCCTCCCTGAACTAATCGGATCACTTAATTGCTATTGGCGTATCATGACCTAAAAGCATTGCACTGAGAAGGTGACGCCGTCACTTGGCTGGCAATCGCACCTTTTTATCTAGGTACTGATGTAGGTACTAGAGTTGTGTAGAGAGTGGTAGCAAATGGGCATAGGATTGAGAGATGTACACCAGGTTGAACATGAAAACTGATATTTGAATTTTTAGTAAGCTGTGGATTTTCCCAATATTACTGACATCATAGTACTTATTATCAAGGCTTAGAAAATCTGTTTTTTATTGCTGTGCATACATTAGAAAATATTCAAGTTCTAAAGGACTAACAGTGGACTTTTCCATCTGCAGAATATACTGAATGACCAGAGGTGGCAGTGTTGCGGAAGAGAATTTGTCTGCGTTGCTGAGACCGCCCCCCCCCCCCCCCCCAAAAAAAAAGATGCCATTCCTCAGCACTCTGCCTTCCTTCATCAATTTACATGGTAAGTCAAACTCACGTTGAATTCTTTTTCTTGTCATTAAATAAGTTCATAGCATCTGAGGGCCCGGAGTACCTTTTTAGTGGGGGTTTTGCCATGATTCTGTTTCTGTCAAGACTGTAGCAAAATGGATGACGTTACGGTGATCATCATATTTTTATCAAAGACTTTGTCTCCAAAGCTGACAAAGCCTGACTTAGATTCCTGTGCTAACAATGTGTCATCAGAGGACATTACTGTATTTAAGGCTGGCATTAATTGCCTTAATTTGGAGCGATGGCGTTACTTTCTCATGGAGTGAAGCTAATTTGACCCGTTTCCCTGCACTTTGTATGTGCGACTCTGATACTCCAGATGGATTGCTGTTTAGGATACTCTGCGGTCTTGCGAATCCATCCCATTTTCAAAAGGAGCCCAATGCTTTCCCAGTACACCACCTACCTGCCTTGCACTCATAATTACATATAGTTATCTAGTGCATAATTGCTGGTGTCTCCTCCTCCTGTGTTTCTTCGTCACCCAGGGCGATTGGTCACGTGCTGTCCTGTCATAAAGCTAGAGCAGGATGTCATCTGACATGAGGGACAATCAGTTGCCTAGCAAGCACTAAGATGCATTTATCATGGTATTGAAATGGGTTGCAGGGTACACAGGGCGCCCAGCTGAAGACCTAGATGATGAGATTAATGAAAATGGTGCATTATTTGAGACTTGTGCATCTGTTTGAAGATGCGGTTAATCACAATGTTCTCAACTTCTCTATAACTTAACTGATAGGGATGTACTAAGCTGAAGATGTTAAGATGTCGTTCATAGTTATGATTCCCACTAACTTGTAGCGTAAACCTTCCTCCCTGAACTAATCGGATCACTTAATTGCTATTGGCGTATCATGACCTAAAAGCATTGCACTGAGAAGGTGACGCCGTCACTTGGCTGGCAATCGCACCTTTTTATCTAGGTACTGATGTAGGTGCTAGAGTTGTGTAGAGAGTGGTAGCAAATGGGCATAGGATTGAGAGATGTACACCAGGTTGCACATGACAACTGATATTTGAATTTTTAGTAAGCTGTGGATTTTCCCAATATTACTGACATCATAGTACTTATTATCAAGGCTTAGAAAATCTGTTTTTTATTGCTGTGCATACATTAGAAAATATTCAAGTTCTAAAGGACTAACAGTGGACTTTTCCATCTGCAGAATATACTGAATGACCAGAGGTGGCAGTGTTGCGGAAGAGAATTTGTCTGCGTTGCTGAGACCACCCCCCCCCCCCCAAAAAAAAGATGCCATTCCTCAGCACTCTACCTTCCTTCATCAATTTACATGGTAAGTCAAACTCACGTTGAATTCTTTTTCTTGTCATTAAATAAGTTCATAGCATCTGAGGGCCCGGAGTACCTTTTTAGTGGGGGTTTTGCCATGATTCTGTTTCTGTCAAGACTGTAGCAAAATGGATGACGTTACGGTGATCATCATATTTTTATCAAAGACTTTGTCTCCAAAGCTGACAAAGCCTGACTTAGATTCCTGTGCTAACAATGTGTCATCAGAGGACATTACTGTATTTAAGGCTGGCATTAATTGCCTTAATTTGGAGCGATGGCGTTACTTTCTCATGGAGTGAAGCTAATTTGACCTGTTTCCCTGCACTCTGTATGTGCGACTCTGATACTCCAGATGGATTGCTGTTTAGGATACTCTGTGGTCTTGCGAATCCATCCCATTTTCAAAAGGAGCCCAATGCTTTCCCAGTACACCACCTAGCTGCCTTGCACTCATAATTACATATAGTTACCTAGTGCATAATTGCTGGTGTCTCCTCCTCCTGTGTTTCTTCGTCACCCAGGGCGATTGGTCACGTGCTGTCCTGACATAAAGCTAGAGCAGGATGTCATCTGACATGAGGGACAACCAGTTGCCTAGCAAGCACTAAGATGCATTTATCATGGTATTGAAATGGGTTGCAGGGTACACAGGGCGCCCAGCTGAAGACCTAGATGATGAGATTAATGAAAATGGTGCATTATTTGAGACTTGTGCATCTGTTTGAAGATGCGGTTAATCACAATGTTCTCAACTTCTCTATAACTTAACTGATAGGGATGTACTAAGCTGAAGATGTTAAGATGTCGTTCATAGTTATGATTCCCACTAACTTGTAGCGTAAACCTTCCTCCCTGAACTAATCGGATCACTTAATTGCTATTGGCGTATCATGACCTAAAAGCATTGCACTGAGAAGGTGACGCCGTCACTTGGCTGGCAATCGCACCTTTTTATCTAGGTACTGATGTAGGTACTAGAGTTGTGTAGAGAGTGGTAGCAAATGGGCATAGGATTGAGAGATGTACACCAGGTTGAACATGAAAACTGATATTTGAATTTTTAGTAAGCTGTGGATTTTCCCAATATTACTGACATCATAGTACTTATTATCCAGGCTTAGAAAATCTGTTTTTTATTGCTGTGCATACATTAGAAAATATTCAAGTTCTAAAGGACTAACAGTGGACTTTTCCATCTGCAGAATATACTGAATGACCAGAGGTGGCAGTGTTGCGGAAGAGAATTTGTCTGCGTTGCTGAGACCGCCCCCCCCCCCCAAATAAAAGATGCCATTCCTCAGCACTCTGCCTTCCTTCATCAATTTACATGGTAAGTCAAACTCACGTTGAATTCTTTTTCTTGTCATTAAATAAGTTCATAGCATCTTAGGGCCCGGAGTACCTTTTTAGTGGGGGTTTTGCCATGATTCTGTTTCTGTCAAGACTGTAGCAAAATGGATGACGTTACGGTGATCATCATATTTTTATCAAAGACTTTGTCTCCAAAGCTGACAAAGCCTGACTTAGATTCCTGTGCTAACAATGTGTCATCAGAGGACATTACTGTATTTAAGGCTGGCATTAATTGCCTTAATTTGGAGCGATGGCGTTACTTTCTCATGGAGTGAAGCTAATTTGACCTGTTTCCCTGCACTTTGTATGTGCGACTCTGATACTCCAGATGGATTGCTGTTTAGGATACTCTGCGGTCTTGCGAATCCATCCCATTTTCAAAAGGAGCCCAATGCTTTCCCAGTACACCACCTACCTGCCTTGCACTCATAATTACATATAGTTATCTAGTGCATAATTGCTGGTGTCTCCTCCTCCTGTGTTTCTTCGTCACCCAGGGCGATTGGTCACGTGCTGTCCTGTCATAAAGCTAGAGCAGGATGTCATCTGACATGAGGGACAATCAGTTGCCTAGCAAGCACTAAGATGCATTTATCATGGTATTGAAATGGGTTGCAGGGTACACAGGGCGCCCAGCTGAAGACCTAGATGATGAGATTAATGAAAATGGTGCATTATTTGAGACTTGTGCATCTGTTTGAAGATGCGGTTAATCACAATGTTCTCAACTTCTCTATAACTTAACTGATAGGGATGTACTAAGCTGAAGATGTTAAGATTTCGTTCATAGTTATGATTCCCACTAACTTGTAGCGTAAACCTTCCTCCCTGAACTAATCGAATCACTTAATTGCTATTGGCGTATCATGACCTAAAAGCATTGCACTGAGAAGGTGATGCCGTCACTTGGCTGGCAATCGCACCTTTTTATCTAGGTGCTAGAGTTGTGTAGAGAGTGGTAGCAAATGGGCATAGGATTGAGAGATGTACACCAGGTTGCACATGAAAACTGATATTTGAATTTTTAGTAAGCTGTGGATTTTCCCAATATTACTGACATCATAGTACTTATTATCAAGGCTTAGAAAATCTGTTTTTTATTGCTGTGCATACATTAGAAAATATTCAAGTTCTAAAGGACTAACAGTGGACTTTTCCATCTGCAGAATATACTGAATGACCAGAGGTGGCAGTGTTGCGGAAGAGAATTTGTCTGCGTTGCTGAGACCGCCCCCTCCCAAAAAAAGATGCCATTCCTCAGCACTCTGCCTTCCTTCATCAATTTACATGGTAAGTCAAACTCACGTTGAATTCTTTTTCTTGTCATTAAATAAGTTCATAGCATCTGAGGGCCCGGAGTACCTTTTTAGTGGGGGTTTTGCCATGATTCTGTTTCTGTCAAGACTGTAGCAAAATGGATGACGTTACGGTGATCATCATATTTTTATCAAAGACTTTGTCTCCAAAGCTGACAAAGCCTGACTTAGATTCCTGTGCTAACAATGTGTCATCAGAGGACATTACTGTATTTAAGGCTGGCATTAATTGCCTTAATTTGGAGCGATGGCGTTACTTTCTCATTGAGTGAAGCTAATTTGACCTGTTTCCCTGCACTTTGTATGTGCGACTCTGATACTCCAGATGGATTGCTGTTTAGGATACTCTGCGGTCTTGCGAATCCATCCCATTTTCAAAAGGAGCCCAATGCTTTCCCAGTACACCACCTACCTGCCTTGCACTCATAATTACATATAGTTATCTAGTGCATAATTGCTGGTGTCTCCTCCTCCTGTGTTTCTTCGTCACCCAGGGCGATTGGTCACGTGCTGTCCTGTCATAAAGCTAGAGCAGGATGTCATCTGACATGAGGGACAATCAGTTGCCTAGCAAGCACTAAGATGCATTTATCATGGTATTGAAATGGGTTGCAGGGTACTCAGGGCGCCCAGCTGAAGACCTAGATGATGAGATTAATGAAAATGGTGCATTATTTGAGACTTGTGCATCTGTTTGAAGATGCGGTTAATCACAATGTTCTCAACTTCTCTATAACTTAACTGATAGGGATGTACTAAGCTGAAGATGTTAAGATGTCGTTCATAGTTATGATTCCCACTAAATTGTAGCGTAAACCTTCCTCCCTGAACTAATCGAATCACTTAATTGCTATTGGCGTATCATGACCTAAAAGCATTGCACTGAGAAGGTGACGCCGTCACTTGGCTGGCAATCGCACCTTTTTATCTAGGTACTGATGTAGGTGCTAGAGTTGTGTAGAGAGTGGTAGCAAATGGGCATAGGATTGAGAGATGTACACCAGGTTGCACATGAAAACTGATATTTGAATTTTTAGTAAGCTGTGGATTTTCCCAATATTACTGACATCATAGTACTTATTATCAAGGCTTAGAAAATCTGTTTTTTATTGCTGTGCATACATTAGAAAATATTCAAGTTCTAAAGGACTAACAGTGGACTTTTCCATCTGCAGAATATACTGAATGACCAGAGGTGGCAGTGTTGCGGAAGAGAATTTGTCTGCGTTGCTGAGACCACCCCCCCCCCAAAAAAAAAGATGCCATTCCTCAGCACTCTACCTTCCTTCATCAATTTACATGGTAAGTCAAACTCACGTTGAATTCTTTTTCTTGTCATTAAATAAGTTCATAGCATCTGAGGGCCCGGAGTACCTTTTTAGTGGGGGTTTTGCCATGATTCTGTTTCTGTCAAGACTGTAGCAAAATGGATGACGTTACGGTGATCATCATATTTTTATCAAAGACTTTGTCTCCAAAGCTGACAAAGCCTGACTTAGATTCCTGTGCTAACAATGTGTCATCAGAGGACATTACTGTATTTAAGGCTGGCATTAATTGCCTTAATTTGGAGCGATGGCGTTACTTTCTCATGGAGTGAAGCTAATTTGACCTGTTTCCCTGCACTCTGTATGTGCGACTCTGATACTCCAGATGGATTGCTGTTTAGGATACTCTGTGGTCTTGCGAATCCATCCCATTTTCAAAAGGAGCCCAATGCTTTCCCAGTACACCACCTAGCTGCCTTGCACTCATAATTACATATAGTTACCTAGTGCATAATTGCTGGTGTCTCCTCCTCCTGTGTTTCTTCGTCACCCAGGGCGATTGGTCACGTGCTGTCCTGACATAAAGCTAGAGCAGGATGTCATCTGACATGAGGGACAACCAGTTGCCTAGCAAGCACTAAGATGCATTTATCATGGTATTGAAATGGGTTGCAGGGTACACAGGGCGCCCAGCTGAAGACCTAGATGATGAGATTAATGAAAATGGTGCATTATTTGAGACTTGTGCATCTGTTTGAAGATGCGGTTAATCACAATGTTCTCAACTTCTCTATAACTTAACTGATAGGGATGTACTAAGCTGAAGATGTTAAGATGTCGTTCATAGTTATGATTCCCACTAACTTGTAGCGTAAACCTTCCTCCCTGAACTAATCGAATCACTTAATTGCTATTGGCGTATCATGACCTAAAAGCATTGCACTGAGAAGGTGACGCCGTCACTTGGCTGGCAATCGCACCTTTTTATCTAGGTACTGATGTAGGTGCTAGAGTTGTGTAGAGAGTGGTAGCAAATGGGCATAGGATTGAGAGATGTACACCAGGTTGCACATGAAAACTGATATTTGAATTTTTAGTAAGCTGTGGATTTTCCCAATATTACTGACATCATAGTACTTATTATCAAGGCTTAGGAAATCTGTTTTTTATTGCTGTGCATACATTAGAAAATATTCAAGTTCTAAAGGACTAACAGTGGACTTTTCCATCTGCAGAATATACTGAATGACCAGAGGTGGCAGTGTTGCGGAAGAGAATTTGTCTGCGTTGCTGAGACCGCCCCCCCCCCCCCCCCCAAAAAAAAAAGATGCCATTCCTCAGCACTCTGCCTTCCTTCATCAATTTACATGGTAAGTCAAACTCACGTTGAATTCTTTTTCTTGTCATTAAATAAGTTCATAGCATCTGAGGGCCCGGAGTACCTTTTTAGTGGGGGTTTTGCCATGATTCTGTTTCTGTCAAGACTGTAGCAAAATGGATGACGTTACGGTGATCATCATATTTTTATCAAAGACTTTGTCTCCAAAGCTGACAAAGCCTGACTTAGATTCCTGTGCTAACAATGTGTCATCAGAGGACATTACTGTATTTAAGGCTGGCATTAATTGCCTTAATTTGGAGCGATGGCGTTACTTTCTCATGGAGTGAAGCTAATTTGACCCGTTTCCCTGCACTTTGTATGTGCGACTCTGATACTCCAGATGGATTGCTGTTTAGGATACTCTGCGGTCTTGCGAATCCATCCCATTTTCAAAAGGAGCCCAATGCTTTCCCAGTACACCACCTACCTGCCTTGCACTCATAATTACATATAGTTATCTAGTGCATAATTGCTGGTGTCTCCTCCTCCTGTGTTTCTTCGTCACCCAGGGCGATTGGTCACGTGCTGTCCTGTCATAAAGCTAGAGCAGGATGTCATCTGACATGAGGGACAATCAGTTGCCTAGCAAGCACTAAGATGCATTTATCATGGTATTGAAATGGGTTGCAGGGTACACAGGGCGCCCAGCTGAAGACCTAGATGATGAGATTAATGAAAATGGTGCATTATTTGAGACTTGTGCATCTGTTTGAAGATGCGGTTAATCACAATGTTCTCAACTTCTCTATAACTTAACTGATAGGGATGTACTAAGCTGAAGATGTTAAGATGTCGTTCATAGTTATGATTCCCACTAACTTGTAGCGTAAACCTTCCTCCCTGAACTAATCGGATCACTTAATTGCTATTGGCGTATCATGACCTAAAAGCATTGCACTGAGAAGGTGACGCCGTCACTTGGCTGGCAATCGCACCTTTTTATCTAGGTACTGATGTAGGTGCTAGAGTTGTGTAGAGAGTGGTAGCAAATGGGCATAGGATTGAGAGATGTACACCAGGTTGCACATGAAAACTGATATTTGAATTTTTAGTAAGCTGTGGATTTTCCCAATATTACTGACATCATAGTACTTATCAAGGCTTAGAAAATCTGTTTTTTATTGCTGTGCATACATTAGAAAATATTCAAGTTCTAAAGGACTAACAGTGGACTTTTCCATCTGCAGAATATACTGAATGACCAGAGGTAGCAGTGTTGCGGAAGAGAATTTGTCTGCGTTGCTGAGACCGCCCCCCCCCCAAAAAAAAAAGATGCCATTCCTCAGCACTCTGCCTTCCTTCATCAATTTACATGGTAAGTCAAACTCACGTTGAATTCTTTTTCTTGTCATTAAATAAGTTCATAGCATCTGAGGGCCCGGAGTACCTTTTTAGTGGGGGTTTTGCCATGATTCTGTTTCTGTCAAGACTGTAGCAAAATGGATGACGTTACGGTGATCATCATATTTTTATCAAAGACTTTGTCTCCAAAGCTGACAAAGCCTGACTTAGATTCCTGTGCTAACAATGTGTCATCAGAGGACATTACTGTATTTAAGGCTGGCATTAATTGCCTTAATTTGGAGCGATTGCGTTACTTTCTCATGGAGTGAAGCTAATTTGACCTGTTTCCCTGCACTCTGTATGTGCGACTCTGATACTCCAGATGGATTGCTGTTTAGGATACTCTGTGGTCTTGCGAATGCATCCCATTTTCAAAAGGAGCCCAATGCTTTCCCAGTACACCACCTAGCTGCCTTGCACTCATAATTACATATAGTTACCTAGTGCATAATTGCTGGTGTCTCCTCCTCCTGTGTTTCTTCGTCACCCAGGGCGATTGGTCACGTGCTGTCCTGACATAAAGCTAGAGCAGGATGTCATCTGACATGAGGGACAACCAGTTGCCTAGCAAGCACTAAGATGCATTTATCATGGTATTGAAATGGGTTGCAGGGTACACAGGGCGCCCAGCTGAAGACCTAGATGATGAGATTAATGAAAATGGTGCATTATTTGAGACTTGTGCATCTGTTTGAAGATGCGGTTAATCACAATGTTCTCAACTTCTCTATAACTTAACTGATAGGGATGTACTAAGCTGAAGATGTTAAGATGTCGTTCATAGTTATGATTCCCACTAACTTGTAGCGTAAACCTTCCTCCCTGAACTAATCGGATCACTTAATTGCTATTGGCGTATCATGACCTAAAAGCATTGCACTGAGAAGGTGACGCCGTCACTTGGCTGGCAATCGCACCTTTTTATCTAGGTACTGATGTAGGTACTAGAGTTGTGTAGAGAGTGGTAGCAAATGGGCATAGGATTGAGAGATGTACACCAGGTTGAACATGAAAACTGATATTTGAATTTTTAGTAAGCTGTGGATTTTCCCAATATTACTGACATCATAGTACTTATTATCAAGGCTTAGAAAATCTGTTTTTTATTGCTGTGCATACATTAGAAAATATTCAAGTTCTAAAGGACTAACAGTGGACTTTTCCATCTGCAGAATATACTGAATGACCAGAGGTGGCAGTGTTGCGGAAGAGAATTTGTCTGCGTTGCTGAGACCGCCCCCCCCCCCCCCCCCCAAAAAAAAGATGCCATTCCTCAGCACTCTGCCTTCCTTCATCAATTTACATGGTAAGTCAAACTCACGTTGAATTCTTTTTCTTGTCATTAAATAAGTTCATAGCATCTGAGGGCCCGGAGTACCTTTTTAGTGGGGGTTTTGCCATGATTCTGTTTCTGTCAAGACTGTAGCAAAATGGATGACGTTACGGTGATCATCATATTTTTATCAAAGACTTTGTCTCCAAAGCTGACAAAGCCTGACTTAGATTCCTGTGCTAACAATGTGTCATCAGAGGACATTACTGTATTTAAGGCTGGCATTAATTGCCTTAATTTGGAGCGATGGCGTTACTTTCTCATGGAGTGAAGCTAATTTGACCCGTTTCCCTGCACTTTGTATGTGCGACTCTGATACTCCAGATGGATTGCTGTTTAGGATACTCTGCGGTCTTGCGAATCCATCCCATTTTCAAAAGGAGCCCAATGCTTTCCCAGTACACCACCTACCTGCCTTGCACTCATAATTACATATAGTTATCTAGTGCATAATTGCTGGTGTCTCCTCCTCCTGTGTTTCTTCGTCACCCAGGGCGATTGGTCACGTGCTGTCCTGTCATAAAGCTAGAGCAGGATGTCATCTGACATGAGGGACAATCAGTTGCCTAGCAAGCACTAAGATGCATTTATCATGGTATTGAAATGGGTTGCAGGGTACACAGGGCGCCCAGCTGAAGACCTAGATGATGAGATTAATGAAAATGGTGCATTATTTGAGTCTTGTGCATCTGTTTGAAGATGCGGTTAATCACAATGTTCTCAACTTCTCTATAACTTAACTGATAGGGATGTACTAAGCTGAAGATGTTAAGATGTCGTTCATAGTTATGATTCCCACTAACTTGTAGCGTAAACCTTCCTCCCTGAACTAATCGGATCACTTAATTGCTATTGGCGTATCATGACCTAAAAGCATTGCACTGAGAAGGTGACGCCGTCACTTGGCTGGCAATCGCACCTTTTTATCTAGGTACTGATGTAGGTGCTAGAGTTGTGTAGAGAGTGGTAGCAAATGGGCATAGGATTGAGAGATGTACACCAGGTTGCACATGAAAACTGATATTTGAATTTTTAGTAAGCTGTGGATTTTCCCAATATTACTGACATCATAGTACTTATTCTCAAGGCTTAGAAAATCTGTTTTTTATTGCTGTGCATACATTAGAAAATATTCAAGTTCTAAAGGACTAACAGTGGACTTTTCCATCTGCAGAATATACTGAATGACCAGAGGTGGCAGTGTTGCGGAAGAGAATTTGTCTGCGTTGCTGAGACCGCCCCCCCCCCCCCAAAAAAAAAGATGCCATTCCTCAGCACTCTGCCTTCCTTCATCAATTTACATGGTAAGTCAAACTCACGTTGAATTCTTTTTCTTGTCATTAAATAAGTTCATAGCATCTGAGGGCCCGGAGTACCTTTTTAGTGGGGGTTTTGCCATGATTCTGTTTCTGTCAAGACTGTAGCAAAATGGATGACGTTACGGTGATCATCATATTTTTATCAAAGACTTTGTCTCCAAAGCTGACAAAGCCTGACTTAGATTCCTGTGCTAACAATGTGTCATCAGAGGACATTACTGTATTTAAGGCTGGCATTAATTGCCTTAATTTGGAGCGATGGCGTTACTTTCTCATGGAGTGAAGCTAATTTGACCTGTTTCCCTGCACTCTGTATGTGCGACTCTGATACTCCAGATGGATTGCTGTTTAGGATACTCTGCGGTCTTGCGAATCCATCCCATTTTCAAAAGGAGCCCAATGCTTTCCCAGTACACCACCTACCTGCCTTGCACTCATAATTACATATAGTTATCTAGTGCATAATTGCTGGTGTCTCCTCCTCCTGTGTTTCTTCGTCACCCAGGGCGATTGGTCACGTGCTGTCCTGTCATAAAGCTAGAGCAGGATTTCATCTGACATGAGGGACAATCAGTTGCCTAGCAAGCACTAAGATGCATTTATCATGGTATTGAAATGGGTTGCAGGGTACACAGGGCGCCCAGCTGAAGACCTAGATGATGAGATTAATGAAAATGGTGCATTATTTGAGACTTGTGCATCTGTTTGAAGATGCGGTTAATCACAATGTTCTCAACTTCTCTATAACTTAACTGATAGGGATGTACTAAGCTGAAGATGTTAAGATGTCGTTCATAGTTATGATTCCCACTAACTTGTAGCGTAAACCTTCCTCCCTGAACTAATCGGATCACTTAATTGCTATTGGCGTATCATGACCTAAAAGCATTGCACTGAGAAGGTGACGCCGTCACTTGGCTGGCAATCGCACCTTTTTATCTAGGTACTGATGTAGGTGCTAGAGTTGTGTAGAGAGTGGTAGCAAATGGGCATAGGATTGAGAGATGTACACCAGGTTGCACATGAAAACTGATATTTGAATTTTTAGTAAGCTGTGGATTTTCCCAATATTACTGACATCATAGTACTTATCAAGGCTTAGAAAATCTGTTTTTTATTGCTGTGCATACATTAGAAAATATTCAAGTTCTAAAGGACTAACAGTGGACTTTTCCATCTGCAGAATATACTGAATGACCAGAGGTAGCAGTGTTGCGGAAGAGAATTTGTCTGCGTTGCTGAGACCGCCCCCCCCCCAAAAAAAAAAGATGCCATTCCTCAGCACTCTGCCTTCCTTCATCAATTTACATGGTAAGTCAAACTCACGTTGAATTCTTTTTCTTGTCATTAAATAAGTTCATAGCATCTGAGGGCCCGGAGTACCTTTTTAGTGGGGGTTTTGCCATGATTCTGTTTCTGTCAAGACTGTAGCAAAATGGATGACGTTACGGTGATCATCATATTTTTATCAAAGACTTTGTCTCCAAAGCTGACAAAGCCTGACTTAGATTCCTGTGCTAACAATGTGTCATCAGAGGACATTACTGTATTTAAGGCTGGCATTAATTGCCTTAATTTGGAGCGATTGCGTTACTTTCTCATGGAGTGAAGCTAATTTGACCTGTTTCCCTGCACTCTGTATGTGCGACTCTGATACTCCAGATGGATTGCTGTTTAGGATACTCTGTGGTCTTGCGAATGCATCCCATTTTCAAAAGGAGCCCAATGCTTTCCCAGTACACCACCTAGCTGCCTTGCACTCATAATTACATATAGTTACCTAGTGCATAATTGCTGGTGTCTCCTCCTCCTGTGTTTCTTCGTCACCCAGGGCGATTGGTCACGTGCTGTCCTGACATAAAGCTAGAGCAGGATGTCATCTGACATGAGGGACAACCAGTTGCCTAGCAAGCACTAAGATGCATTTATCATGGTATTGAAATGGGTTGCAGGGTACACAGGGCGCCCAGCTGAAGACCTAGATGATGAGATTAATGAAAATGGTGCATTATTTGAGACTTGTGCATCTGTTTGAAGATGCGGTTAATCACAATGTTCTCAACTTCTCTATAACTTAACTGATAGGGATGTACTAAGCTGAAGATGTTAAGATGTCGTTCATAGTTATGATTCCCACTAACTTGTAGCGTAAACCTTCCTCCCTGAACTAATCGGATCACTTAATTGCTATTGGCGTATCATGACCTAAAAGCATTGCACTGAGAAGGTGACGCCGTCACTTGGCTGGCAATCGCACCTTTTTATCTAGGTACTGATGTAGGTACTAGAGTTGTGTAGAGAGTGGTAGCAAATGGGCATAGGATTGAGAGATGTACACCAGGTTGAACATGAAAACTGATATTTGAATTTTTAGTAAGCTGTGGATTTTCCCAATATTACTGACATCATAGTACTTATTATCAAGGCTTAGAAAATCTGTTTTTTATTGCTGTGCATACATTAGAAAATATTCAAGTTCTAAAGGACTAACAGTGGACTTTTCCATCTGCAGAATATACTGAATGACCAGAGGTGGCAGTGTTGCGGAAGAGAATTTGTCTGCGTTGCTGAGACCGCCCCCCCCCCCCCCAAAAAAAAAAGATGCCATTCCTCAGCACTCTGCCTTCCTTCATCAATTTACATGGTAAGTCAAACTCACGTTGAATTCTTTTTCTTGTCATTAAATAAGTTCATAGCATCTGAGGGCCCGGAGTACCTTTTTAGTGGGGGTTTTGCCATGATTCTGTTTCTGTCAAGACTGTAGCAAAATGGATGACGTTACGGTGATCATCATATTTTTATCAAAGACTTTGTCTCCAAAGCTGACAAAGCCTGACTTAGATTCCTGTGCTAACAATGTGTCATCAGAGGACATTACTGTATTTAAGGCTGGCATTAATTGCCTTAATTTGGAGCGATGGCGTTACTTTCTCATGGAGTGAAGCTAATTTGACCCGTTTCCCTGCACTTTGTATGTGCGACTCTGATACTCCAGATGGATTGCTGTTTAGGATACTCTGCGGTCTTGCGAATCCATCCCATTTTCAAAAGGAGCCCAATGCTTTCCCAGTACACCACCTACCTGCCTTGCACTCATAATTACATATAGTTATCTAGTGCATAATTGCTGGTGTCTCCTCCTCCTGTGTTTCTTCGTCACCCAGGGCGATTGGTCACGTGCTGTCCTGTCATAAAGCTAGAGCAGGATGTCATCTGACATGAGGGACAATCAGTTGCCTAGCAAGCACTAAGATGCATTTATCATGGTATTGAAATGGGTTGCAGGGTACACAGGGCGCCCAGCTGAAGACCTAGATGATGAGATTAATGAAAATGGTGCATTATTTGAGACTTGTGCATCTGTTTGAAGATGCGGTTAATCACAATGTTCTCAACTTCTCTATAACTTAACTGATAGGGATGTACTAAGCTGAAGATGTTAAGATGTCGTTCATAGTTATGATTCCCACTAACTTGTAGCGTAAACCTTCCTCCCTGAACTAATCGGATCACTTAATTGCTATTGGCGTATCATGACCTAAAAGCATTGCACTGAGAAGGTGACGCCGTCACTTGGCTGGCAATCGCACCTTTTTATCTAGGTACTGATGTAGGTGCTAGAGTTGTGTAGAGAGTGGTAGCAAATGGGCATAGGATTGAGAGATGTACACCAGGTTGCACATGACAACTGATATTTGAATTTTTAGTAAGCTGTGGATTTTCCCAATATTACTGACATCATAGTACTTATTATCAAGGCTTAGAAAATCTGTTTTTTATTGCTGTGCATACATTAGAAAATATTCAAGTTCTAAAGGACTAACAGTGGACTTTTCCATCTGCAGAATATACTGAATGACCAGAGGTGGCAGTGTTGCGGAAGAGAATTTGTCTGCGTTGCTGAGACCACCCCCCCCCCCCAAAAAAAAGATGCCATTCCTCAGCACTCTACCTTCCTTCATCAATTTACATGGTAAGTCAAACTCACGTTGAATTCTTTTTCTTGTCATTAAATAAGTTCATAGCATCTGAGGGCCCGGAGTACCTTTTTAGTGGGGGTTTTGCCATGATTCTGTTTCTGTCAAGACTGTAGCAAAATGGATGACGTTACGGTGATCATCATATTTTTATCAAAGACTTTGTCTCCAAAGCTGACAAAGCCTGACTTAGATTCCTGTGCTAACAATGTGTCATCAGAGGACATTACTGTATTTAAGGCTGGCATTAATTGCCTTAATTTGGAGCGATGGCGTTACTTTCTCATGGAGTGAAGCTAATTTGACCTGTTTCCCTGCACTCTGTATGTGCGACTCTGATACTCCAGATGGATTGCTGTTTAGGATACTCTGTGGTCTTGCGAATCCATCCCATTTTCAAAAGGAGCCCAATGCTTTCCCAGTACACCACCTAGCTGCCTTGCACTCATAATTACATATAGTTACCTAGTGCATAATTGCTGGTGTCTCCTCCTCCTGTGTTTCTTCGTCACCCAGGGCGATTGGTCACGTGCTGTCCTGACATAAAGCTAGAGCAGGATGTCATCTGACATGAGGGACAACCAGTTGCCTAGCAAGCACTAAGATGCATTTATCATGGTATTGAAATGGGTTGCAGGGTACACAGGGCGCCCAGCTGAAGACCTAGATGATGAGATTAATGAAAATGGTGCATTATTTGAGACTTGTGCATCTGTTTGAAGATGCGGTTAATCACAATGTTCTCAACTTCTCTATAACTTAACTGATAGGGATGTACTAAGCTGAAGATGTTAAGATGTCGTTCATAGTTATGATTCCCACTAACTTGTAGCGTAAACCTTCCTCCCTGAACTAATCGAATCACTTAATTGCTATTGGCGTATCATGACCTAAAAGCATTGCACTGAGAAGGTGACGCCGTCACTTGGCTGGCAATCGCACCTTTTTATCTAGGTACTGATGTAGGTGCTAGAGTTGTGTAGAGAGTGGTAGCAAATGGGCATAGGATTGAGAGATGTACACCAGGTTGCACATGAAAACTGATATTTGAATTTTTAGTAAGCTGTGGATTTTCCCAATATTACTGACATCATAGTACTTATTATCAAGGCTTAGAAAATCTGTTTTTTATTGCTGTGCATACATTAGAAAATATTCAAGTTCTAAAGGACTAACAGTGGACTTTTCCATCTGCAGAATATACTGAATGACCAGAGGTGGCAGTGTTGCGGAAGAGAATTTGTCTGCGTTGCTGAGACCGCCCCCCCCCCCCCCCCCCCAAAAAAAAAGATGCCATTCCTCAGCACTCTGCCTTCCTTCATCAATTTACATGGTAAGTCAAACTCACGTTGAATTCTTTTTCTTGTCATTAAATAAGTTCATAGCATCTGAGGGCCCGGAGTACCTTTTTAGTGGGGGTTTTGCCATGATTCTGTTTCTGTCAAGACTGTAGCAAAATGGATGACGTTACGGTGATCATCATATTTTTATCAAAGACTTTGTCTCCAAAGCTGACAAAGCCTGACTTAGATTCCTGTGCTAACAATGTGTCATCAGAGGACATTACTGTATTTAAGGCTGGCATTAATTGCCTTAATTTGGAGCGATGGCGTTACTTTCTCATGGAGTGAAGCTAATTTGACCCGTTTCCCTGCACTTTGTATGTGCGACTCTGATACTCCAGATGGATTGCTGTTTAGGATACTCTGCGGTCTTGCGAATCCATCCCATTTTCAAAAGGAGCCCAATGCTTTCCCAGTACACCACCTACCTGCCTTGCACTCATAATTACATATAGTTATCTAGTGCATAATTGCTGGTGTCTCCTCCTCCTGTGTTTCTTCGTCACCCAGGGCGATTGGTCACGTGCTGTCCTGTCATAAAGCTAGAGCAGGATGTCATCTGACATGAGGGACAATCAGTTGCCTAGCAAGCACTAAGATGCATTTATCATGGTATTGAAATGGGTTGCAGGGTACACAGGGCGCCCAGCTGAAGACCTAGATGATGAGATTAATGAAAATGGTGCATTATTTGAGACTTGTGCATCTGTTTGAAGATGCGGTTAATCACAATGTTCTCAACTTCTCTATAACTTAACTGATAGGGATGTACTAAGCTGAAGATGTTAAGATGTCGTTCATAGTTATGATTCCCACTAACTTGTAGCGTAAACCTTCCTCCCTGAACTAATCGGATCACTTAATTGCTATTGGCGTATCATGACCTAAAAGCATTGCACTGAGAAGGTGACGCCGTCACTTGGCTGGCAATCGCACCTTTTTATCTAGGTACTGATGTAGGTGCTAGAGTTGTGTAGAGAGTGGTAGCAAATGGGCATAGGATTGAGAGATGTACACCAGGTTGCACATGAAAACTGATATTTGAATTTTTAGTAAGCTGTGGATTTTCCCAATATTACTGACATCATAGTACTTATCATCAAGGCTTAGAAAATCTGTTTTTTATTGCTGTGCATACATTAGAAAATATTCAAGTTCTAAAGGACTAACAGTGGACTTTTCCATCTGCAGAATATACTGAATGACCAGAGGTAGCAGTGTTGCGGAAGAGAATTTGTCTGCGTTGCTGAGACCGCCCCCCCCCCAAAAAAAAAGATGCCATTCCTCAGCACTCTGCCTTCCTTCATCAATTTACATGGTAAGTCAAACTCACGTTGAATTCTTTTTCTTGTCATTAAATAAGTTCATAGCATCTGAGGGCCCGGAGTACCTTTTTAGTGGGGGTTTTGCCATGATTCTGTTTCTGTCAAGACTGTAGCAAAATGGATGACGTTACGGTGATCATCATATTTTTATCAAAGACTTTGTCTCCAAAGCTGACAAAGCCTGACTTAGATTCCTGTGCTAACAATGTGTCATCAGAGGACATTACTGTATTTAAGGCTGGCATTAATTGCCTTAATTTGGAGCGATTGCGTTACTTTCTCATGGAGTGAAGCTAATTTGACCTGTTTCCCTGCACTCTGTATGTGCGACTCTGATACTCCAGATGGATTGCTGTTTAGGATACTCTGTGGTCTTGCGAATGCATCCCATTTTCAAAAGGAGCCCAATGCTTTCCCAGTACACCACCTAGCTGCCTTGCACTCATAATTACATATAGTTACCTAGTGCATAATTGCTGGTGTCTCCTCCTCCTGTGTTTCTTCGTCACCCAGGGCGATTGGTCACGTGCTGTCCTGACATAAAGCTAGAGCAGGATGTCATCTGACATGAGGGACAACCAGTTGCCTAGCAAGCACTAAGATGCATTTATCATGGTATTGAAATGGGTTGCAGGGTACACAGGGCGCCCAGCTGAAGACCTAGATGATGAGATTAATGAAAATGGTGCATTATTTGAGACTTGTGCATCTGTTTGAAGATGCGGTTAATCACAATGTTCTCAACTTCTCTATAACTTAACTGATAGGGATGTACTAAGCTGAAGATGTTAAGATGTCGTTCATAGTTATGATTCCCACTAACTTGTAGCGTAAACCTTCCTCCCTGAACTAATCGGATCACTTAATTGCTATTGGCGTATCATGACCTAAAAGCATTGCACTGAGAAGGTGACGCCGTCACTTGGCTGGCAATCGCACCTTTTTATCTAGGTACTGATGTAGGTACTAGAGTTGTGTAGAGAGTGGTAGCAAATGGGCATAGGATTGAGAGATGTACACCAGGTTGAACATGAAAACTGATATTTGAATTTTTAGTAAGCTGTGGATTTTCCCAATATTACTGACATCATAGTACTTATTATCAAGGCTTAGAAAATCTGTTTTTTATTGCTGTGCATACATTAGAAAATATTCAAGTTCTAAAGGACTAACAGTGGACTTTTCCATCTGCAGAATATACTGAATGACCAGAGGTGGCAGTGTTGCGGAAGAGAATTTGTCTGCGTTGCTGAGACCGCCCCCCCCCCCCCCCCCCCAAAAAAAAGATGCCATTCCTCAGCACTCTGCCTTCCTTCATCAATTTACATGGTAAGTCAAACTCACGTTGAATTCTTTTTCTTGTCATTAAATAAGTTCATAGCATCTGAGGGCCCGGAGTACCTTTTTAGTGGGGGTTTTGCCATGATTCTGTTTCTGTCAAGACTGTAGCAAAATGGATGACGTTACGGTGATCATCATATTTTTATCAAAGACTTTGTCTCCAAAGCTGACAAAGCCTGACTTAGATTCCTGTGCTAACAATGTGTCATCAGAGGACATTACTGTATTTAAGGCTGGCATTAATTGCCTTAATTTGGAGCGATGGCGTTACTTTCTCATGGAGTGAAGCTAATTTGACCCGTTTCCCTGCACTTTGTATGTGCGACTCTGATACTCCAGATGGATTGCTGTTTAGGATACTCTGCGGTCTTGCGAATCCATCCCATTTTCAAAAGGAGCCCAATGCTTTCCCAGTACACCACCTACCTGCCTTGCACTCATAATTACATATAGTTATCTAGTGCATAATTGCTGGTGTCTCCTCCTCCTGTGTTTCTTCGTCACCCAGGGCGATTGGTCACGTGCTGTCCTGTCATAAAGCTAGAGCAGGATGTCATCTGACATGAGGGACAATCAGTTGCCTAGCAAGCACTAAGATGCATTTATCATGGTATTGAAATGGGTTGCAGGGTACACAGGGCGCCCAGCTGAAGACCTAGATGATGAGATTAATGAAAATGGTGCATTATTTGAGTCTTGTGCATCTGTTTGAAGATGCGGTTAATCACAATGTTCTCAACTTCTCTATAACTTAACTGATAGGGATGTACTAAGCTGAAGATGTTAAGATGTCGTTCATAGTTATGATTCCCACTAACTTGTAGCGTAAACCTTCCTCCCTGAACTAATCGGATCACTTAATTGCTATTGGCGTATCATGACCTAAAAGCATTGCACTGAGAAGGTGACGCCGTCACTTGGCTGGCAATCGCACCTTTTTATCTAGGTACTGATGTAGGTGCTAGAGTTGTGTAGAGAGTGGTAGCAAATGGGCATAGGATTGAGAGATGTACACCAGGTTGCACATGAAAACTGATATTTGAATTTTTAGTAAGCTGTGGATTTTCCCAATATTACTGACATCATAGTACTTATTCTCAAGGCTTAGAAAATCTGTTTTTTATTGCTGTGCATACATTAGAAAATATTCAAGTTCTAAAGGACTAACAGTGGACTTTTCCATCTGCAGAATATACTGAATGACCAGAGGTGGCAGTGTTGCGGAAGAGAATTTGTCTGCGTTGCTGAGACCGCCCCCCCCCCCCCAAAAAAAAAGATGCCATTCCTCAGCACTCTGCCTTCCTTCATCAATTTACATGGTAAGTCAAACTCACGTTGAATTCTTTTTCTTGTCATTAAATAAGTTCATAGCATCTGAGGGCCCGGAGTACCTTTTTAGTGGGGGTTTTGCCATGATTCTGTTTCTGTCAAGACTGTAGCAAAATGGATGACGTTACGGTGATCATCATATTTTTATCAAAGACTTTGTCTCCAAAGCTGACAAAGCCTGACTTAGATTCCTGTGCTAACAATGTGTCATCAGAGGACATTACTGTATTTAAGGCTGGCATTAATTGCCTTAATTTGGAGCGATGGCGTTACTTTCTCATGGAGTGAAGCTAATTTGACCTGTTTCCCTGCACTCTGTATGTGCGACTCTGATACTCCAGATGGATTGCTGTTTAGGATACTCTGCGGTCTTGCGAATCCATCCCATTTTCAAAAGGAGCCCAATGCTTTCCCAGTACACCACCTACCTGCCTTGCACTCATAATTACATATAGTTATCTAGTGCATAATTGCTGGTGTCTCCTCCTCCTGTGTTTCTTCGTCACCCAGGGCGATTGGTCACGTGCTGTCCTGTCATAAAGCTAGAGCAGGATTTCATCTGACATGAGGGACAATCAGTTGCCTAGCAAGCACTAAGATGCATTTATCATGGTATTGAAATGGGTTGCAGGGTACACAGGGCGCCCAGCTGAAGACCTAGATGATGAGATTAATGAAAATGGTGCATTATTTGAGACTTGTGCATCTGTTTGAAGATGCGGTTAATCACAATGTTCTCAACTTCTCTATAACTTAACTGATAGGGATGTACTAAGCTGAAGATGTTAAGATGTCGTTCATAGTTATGATTCCCACTAACTTGTAGCGTAAACCTTCCTCCCTGAACTAATCGGATCACTTAATTGCTATTGGCGTATCATGACCTAAAAGCATTGCACTGAGAAGGTGACGCCGTCACTTGGCTGGCAATCGCACCTTTTTATCTAGGTACTGATGTAGGTACTAGAGTTGTGTAGAGAGTGGTAGCAAATGGGCATAGGATTGAGAGATGTACACCAGGTTGAACATGAAAACTGATATTTGAATTTTTAGTAAGCTGTGGATTTTCCCAATATTACTGACATCATAGTACTTATTATCAAGGCTTAGAAAATCTGTTTTTTATTGCTGTGCATACATTAGAAAATATTCAAGTTCTAAAGGACTAACAGTGGACTTTTCCATCTGCAGAATATACTGAATGACCAGAGGTGGCAGTGTTGCGGAAGAGAATTTGTCTGCGTTGCTGAGACCGCCCCCCCCCCCCCAAATAAAAGATGCCATTCCTCAGCACTCTGCCTTCCTTCATCAATTTACATGGTAAGTCAAACTCACGTTGAATTCTTTTTCTTGTCATTAAATAAGTTCATAGCATCTTAGGGCCCGGAGTACCTTTTTAGTGGGGGTTTTGCCATGATTCTGTTTCTGTCAAGACTGTAGCAAAATGGATGACGTTACGGTGATCATCATATTTTTATCAAAGACTTTGTCTCCAAAGCTGACAAAGCCTGACTTAGATTCCTGTGCTAACAATGTGTCATCAGAGGACATTACTGTATTTAAGGCTGGCATTAATTGCCTTAATTTGGAGCGACGGCGTTACTTTCTCATGGAGTGAAGCTAATTTGACCTGTTTCCCTGCACTCTGTATGTGCGACTCTGATACTCCAGATGGATTGCTGTTTAGGATACTCTGCGGTCTTGCGAATCCATCCCATTTTCAAAAGGAGCCCAATGCTTTCCCAGTACACCACCTACCTGCCTTGCACTCATAATTACATATAGTTATCTAGTGCATAATTGCTGGTGTCTCCTCCTCCTGTGTTTCTTCGTCACCCAGGGCGATTGGTCACGTGCTGTCCTGTCATAAAGCTAGAGCAGGATTTCATCTGACATGAGGGACAATCAGTTGCCTAGCAAGCACTAAGATGCATTTATCATGGTATTGAAATGGGTTGCAGGGTACACAGGGCGCCCAGCTGAAGACCTAGATGATGAGATTAATGAAAATGGTGCATTATTTGAGACTTGTACATCTGTTTGAAGATGCGGTTAATCACAATGTTCTCAACTTCTCTATTACTTAACTGATAGGGATGTACTAAGCTGAAGATGTTAAGATGTCGTTCATAGTTATGATTCCCACTAACTTGTAGCGTAAACCTTCCTCCCTGAACTAATCGAATCACTTAATTGCTATTGGCGTATCATGACCTAAAAGCATTGCACTGAGAAGGTGATGCCGTCACTTGGCTGGCAATCGCACCTTTTTATCTAGGTACTGATGTAGGTGCTAGAGTTGTGTAGAGAGTGGTAGCAAATGGGCATAGGATTGAGAGATGTACACCAGGTTGCACATGAAAACTGATATTTGAATTTTTAGTAAGCTGTGGATTTTCCCAATATTACTGACATCATAGTACTTATTATCAAGGCTTAGAAAATCTGTTTTTTATTGCTGTGCATACATTAGAAAATATTCAAGTTCTAAAGGACTAACAGTGGACTTTTCCATCTGCAGAATATACTGAATGACCAGAGGTGGCAGTGTTGCGGAAGAGAATTTGTCTGCGTTGCTGAGACCGCCCCCTCCCAAAAAAAGATGCCATTCCTCAGCACTCTGCCTTCCTTCATCAATTTACATGGTAAGTCAAACTCACGTTGAATTCTTTTTCTTGTCATTAAATAAGTTCATAGCATCTGAGGGCCCGGAGTACCTTTTTAGTGGGGGTTTTGCCATGATTCTGTTTCTGTCAAGACTGTAGCAAAATGGATGACGTTACGGTGATCATCATATTTTTATCAAAGACTTTGTCTCCAAAGCTGACAAAGCCTGACTTAGATTCCTGTGCTAACAATGTGTCATCAGAGGACATTACTGTATTTAAGGCTGGCATTAATTGCCTTAATTTGGAGCGATGGCGTTACTTTCTCATGGAGTGAAGCTAATTTGACCTGTTTCCCTGCACTCTGTATGTGCGACTCTGATACTCCAGATGGATTGCTGTTTAGGATACTCTGCGGTCTTGCGAATCCATCCCATTTTCAAAAGGAGCCCAATGCTTTCCCAGTACACCACCTACCTGCCTTGCACTCATAATTACATATAGTTATCTAGTGCATAATTGCTGGTGTCTCCTCCTCCTGTGTTTCTTCGTCACCCAGGGCGATTGGTCACGTGCTGTCCTGTCATAAAGCTAGAGCAGGATGTCATCTGACATGAGGGACAACCAGTTGCCTAGCAAGCACTAAGATGCATTTATCATGGTATTGAAATGGGTTGCAGGGTACACAGGGCGCCCAGCTGAAGACCTAGATGATGAGATTAATGAAAATGGTGCATTATTTGAGACTTGTGCATCTGTTTGAAGATGCGGTTAATCACAATGTTCTCAACTTCTCTATAACTTAACTGATAGGGATGTACTAAGCTGAAGATGTTAAGATGTCGTTCATAGTTATGATTCCCACTAACTTGTAGCGTAAACCTTCCTCCCTGAACTAATCGGATCACTTAATTGCTATTGGCGTATCATGACCTAAAAGCATTGCACTGAGAAGGTGACGCCGTCACTTGGCTGGCAATCGCACCTTTTTATCTAGGTACTGATGTAGGTACTAGAGTTGTGTAGAGAGTGGTAGCAAATGGGCATAGGATTGAGAGATGTACACCAGGTTGAACATGAAAACTGATATTTGAATTTTTAGTAAGCTGTGGATTTTCCCAATATTACTGACATCATAGTACTTATTATCAAGGCTTAGAAAATCTGTTTTTTATTGCTGTGCATACATTAGAAAATATTCAAGTTCTAAAGGACTAACAGTGGACTTTTCCATCTGCAGAATATACTGAATGACCAGAGGTGGCAGTGTTGCGGAAGAGAATTTGTCTGCGTTGCTGAGACCGCCCCCCCCCCCCCCCAAATAAAAGATGCCATTCCTCAGCACTCTGCCTTCCTTCATCAATTTACATGGTAAGTCAAACTCACGTTGAATTCTTTTTCTTGTCATTAAATAAATTCATAGCATCTTAGGGCCCGGAGTACCTTTTTAGTGGGGGTTTTGCCATGATTCTGTTTCTGTCAAGACTGTAGCAAAATGGATGACGTTACGGTGATCATCATATTTTTATCAAAGACTTTGTCTCCAAAGCTGACAAAGCCTGACTTAGATTCCTGTGCTAACAATGTGTCATCAGAGGACATTACTGTATTTAAGGCTGGCATTAATTGCCTTAATTTGGAGCGATGGCGTTACTTTCTCATGGAGTGAAGCTAATTTGACCTGTTTCCCTGCACTTTGTATGTGCGACTCTGATACTCCAGATGGATTGCTGTTTAGGATACTCTGCGGTCTTGCGAATCCATCCCATTTTCAAAAGGAGCCCAATGCTTTCCCAGTACACCACCTACCTGCCTTGCACTCATAATTACATATAGTTATCTAGTGCATAATTGCTGGTGTCTCCTCCTCCTGTGTTTCTTCGTCACCCAGGGCGATTGGTCACGTGCTGTCCTGTCATAAAGCTAGAGCAGGATGTCATCTGACATGAGGGACAATCAGTTGCCTAGCAAGCACTAAGATGCATTTATCATGGTATTGAAATGGGTTGCAGGGTACACAGGGCGCCCAGCTGAAGACCTAGATGATGAGATTAATGAAAATGGTGCATTATTTGAGACTTGTGCATCTGTTTGAAGATGCGGTTAATCACAATGTTCTCAACTTCTCTATAACTTAACTGATAGGGATGTACTAAGCTGAAGATGTTAAGATTTCGTTCATAGTTATGATTCCCACTAACTTGTAGCGTAAACCTTCCTCCCTGAACTAATCGAATCACTTAATTGCTATTGGCGTATCATGACCTAAAAGCATTGCACTGAGAAGGTGATGCCGTCACTTGGCTGGCAATCGCACCTTTTTATCTAGGTACTGATGTAGGTGCTAGAGTTGTGTAGAGAGTGGTAGCAAATGGGCATAGGATTGAGAGATGTACACCAGGTTGCACATGAAAACTGATATTTGAATTTTTAGTAAGCTGTGGATTTTCCCAATATTACTGACATCATAGTACTTATTATCAAGGCTTAGAAAATCTGTTTTTTATTGCTGTGCATACATTAGAAAATATTCAAGTTCTAAAGGACTAACAGTGGACTTTTCCATCTGCAGAATATACTGAATGACCAGAGGTGGCAGTGTTGCGGAAGAGAATTTGTCTGCGTTGCTGAGACCGCCCCCTCCCAAAAAAAGATGCCATTCCTCAGCACTCTGCCTTCCTTCATCAATTTACATGGTAAGTCAAACTCACGTTGAATTCTTTTTCTTGTCATTAAATAAGTTCATAGCATCTGAGGGCCCGGAGTACCTTTTTAGTGGGGGTTTTGCCATGATTCTGTTTCTGTCAAGACTGTAGCAAAATGGATGACGTTACGGTGATCATCATATTTTTATCAAAGACTTTGTCTCCAAAGCTGACAAAGCCTGACTTAGATTCCTGTGCTAACAATGTGTCATCAGAGGACATTACTGTATTTAAGGCTGGCATTAATTGCCTTAATTTGGAGCGATGGCGTTACTTTCTCATTGAGTGAAGCTAATTTGACCTGTTTCCCTGCACTCTGTATGTGCGACTCTGATACTCCAGATGGATTGCTGTTTAGGATACTCTGTGGTCTTGCGAATCCATCCCATTTTCAAAAGGAGCCCAATGCTTTCCCAGTACACCACCTAGCTGCCTTGCACTCATAATTACATATAGTTACCTAGTGCATAATTGCTGGTGTCTCCTCCTCCTGTGTTTCTTCGTCACCCAGGGCGATTGGTCACGTGCTGTCCTGACATAAAGCTAGAGCAGGATGTCATCTGACATGAGGGACAACCAGTTGCCTAGCAAGCACTAAGATGCATTTATCATGGTATTGAAATGGGTTGCAGGGTACACAGGGCGCCCAGCTGAAGACCTAGATGATGAGATTAATGAAAATGGTGCATTATTTGAGACTTGTGCATCTGTTTGAAGATGCGGTTAATCACAATGTTCTCAACTTCTCTATAACTTAACTGATAGGGATGTACTAAGCTGAAGATGTTAAGATGTCGTTCATAGTTATGATTCCCACTAACTTGTAGCGTAAACCTTCCTCCCTGAACTAATCGAATCACTTAATTGCTATTGGCGTATCATGACCTAAAAGCATTGCACTGAGAAGGTGACGCCGTCACTTGGCTGGCAATCGCACCTTTTTATCTAGGTACTGATGTAGGTGCTAGAGTTGTGTAGAGAGTGGTAGCAAATGGGCATAGGATTGAGAGATGTACACCAGGTTGCACATGAAAACTGATATTTGAATTTTTAGTAAGCTGTGGATTTTCCCAATATTACTGACATCATAGTACTTATTATCAAGGCTTAGAAAATCTGTTTTTTATTGCTGTGCATACATTAGAAAATATTCAAGTTCTAAAGGACTAACAGTGGACTTTTCCATCTGCAGAATATACTGAATGACCAGAGGTGGCAGTGTTGCGGAAGAGAATTTGTCTGCGTTGCTGAGACCGCCCCCCCCCCCCCCCCCCCCCCCCCAAAAAAAGATGCCATTCCTCAGCACTCTGCCTTCCTTCATCAATTTACATGGTAAGTCAAACTCACATTGAATTCTTTTTCTTGTCATTAAATAAGTTCATAGCATCTGAGGGCCCGGAGTACCTTTTTAGTGGGGGTTTTGCCATGATTCTGTTTCTGTCAAGACTGTAGCAAAATGGATGACGTTACGGTGATCATCATATTTTTATCAAAGACTTTGTCTCCAAAGCTGACAAAGCCTGACTTAGATTCCTGTGCTAACAATGTGTCATCAGAGGACATTACTGTATTTAAGGCTGGCATTAATTGCCTTAATTTGGAGCGATGGCGTTACTTTCTCATGGAGTGAAGCTAATTTGACCTGTTTCCCTGCACTCTGTATGTGCGACTCTGATACTCCAGATGGATTGCTGTTTAGGATACTCTGCGGTCTTGCGAATCCATCCCATTTTCAAAAGGAGCCCAATGCTTTCCCAGTACACCACCTACCTGCCTTGCACTCATAATTACATATAGTTATCTAGTGCATAATTGCTGGTGTCTCCTCCTCCTGTGTTTCTTCGTCACCCAGGGCGATTGGTCACGTGCTGTCCTGTCATAAAGCTAGAGCAGGATTTCATCTGACATGAGGGACAATCAGTTGCCTAGCAAGCACTAAGATGCATTTATCATGGTATTGAAATGGGTTGCAGGGTACACAGGGCGCCCAGCTGAAGACCTAGATGATGAGATTAATGAAAATGGTGCATTATTTGAGACTTGTGCATCTGTTTGAAGATGCGGTTAATCACAATGTTCTCAACTTCTCTATTACTTAACTGATAGGGATGTACTAAGCTGAAGATGTTAAGATGTCGTTCATAGTTATGATTCCCACTAATTTGTAGCGTAAACCTTCCTCCCTGAACTAATCGAATCACTTAATTGCTATTGGCGTATCATGACCTAAAAGCATTGCACTGAGAAGGTGACGCCGTCACTTGGCTGGCAATCGCACCTTTTTATCTAGGTACTGATGTAGGTGCTAGAGTTGTGTAGAGAGTGGTAGCAAATGGGCATAGGATTGAGAGATGTACACCAGGTTGCACATGAAAACTGATATTTGAATTTTTAGTAAGCTGTGGATTTTCCCAATATTACTGACATCATAGTACTTATTATCAAGGCTTAGAAAATCTGTTTTTTATTGCTGTGCATACATTAGAAAATATTCAAGTTCTAAAGGACTAACAGTGGACTTTTCCATCTGCAGAATATACTGAATGACCAGAGGTGGCAGTGTTGCGGAAGAGAATTTGTCTGCGTTGCTGAGACCGCCCCCCCCCCCACCCCCCCCAAAAAAAGATGCCATTCCTCAGCACTCTGCCTTCCTTCATCAATTTACATGGTAAGTCAAACTCACGTTGAATTCTTTTTCTTGTCATTAAATAAGTTCATAGCATCTGAGGGCCCGGAGTACCTTTTTAGTGGGGGTTTTGCCATGATTCTGTTTCTGTCAAGACTGTAGCAAAATGGATGACGTTACGGTGATCATCATATTTTTATCAAAGACTTTGTCTCCAAAGCTGACAAAGCCTGACTTAGATTCCTGTGCTAACAATGTGTCATCAGAGGACATTACTGTATTTAAGGCTGGCATTAATTGCCTTAATTTGGAGCGATGGCGTTACTTTCTCATGGAGTGAAGCTAATTTGACCTGTTTCCCTGCACTCTGTATGTGCGACTCTGATACTCCAGATGGATTGCTGTTTAGGATACTCTGCGGTCTTGCGAATCCATCCCATTTTCAAAAGGAGCCCAATGCTTTCCCAGTACACCACCTACCTGCCTTGCACTCATAATTACATATAGTTATCTAGTGCATAATTGCTGGTGTCTCCTCCTCCTGTGTTTCTTCGTCACCCAGGGCGATTGGTCACGTGCTGTCCTGTCATAAAGCTAGAGCAGGATTTCATCTGACATGAGGGACAATCAGTTGCCTAGCAAGCACTAAGATGCATTTATCATGGTATTGAAATGGGTTGCAGGGTACACAGGGCGCCCAGCTGAAGACCTAGATGATGAGATTAATGAAAATGGTGCATTATTTGAGACTTGTGCATCTGTTTGAAGATGCGGTTAATCACAATGTTCTCAACTTCTCTATTACTTAACTGATAGGGATGTACTAAGCTGAAGATGTTAAGATGTCGTTCATAGTTATGATTCCCACTAACTTGTAGCGTAAACCTTCCTCCCTGAACTAATCGAATCACTTAATTGCTATTGGCGTATCATGACCTAAAAGCATTGCACTGAGAAGGTGACGCCGTCACTTGGCTGGCAATCGCACCTTTTTATCTAGGTACTGATGTAGGTGCTAGAGTTGTGTAGAGAGTGGTAGCAAATGGGCATAGGATTGAGAGATGTACACCAGGTTGAACATGAAAACTGATATTTGAATTTTTAGTAAGCTGTGGATTTTCCCAATATTACTGACATCATAGTACTTATTATCAAGGCTTAGAAAATCTGTTTTTTATTGCTGTGCATACATTAGAAAATATTCAAGTTCTAAAGGACTAACAGTGGACTTTTCCATCTGCAGAATATACTGAATGACCAGAGGTGGCAGTGTTGCGGAAGAGAATTTGTCTGCGTTGCTGAGACCGCCCCCCCCCCCCCCCCAAAAAAAAGATGCCATTCCTCAGCACTCTGCCTTCCTTCATCAATTTACATGGTAAGTCAAACTCACGTTGAATTCTTTTTCTTGTCATTAAATAAGTTCATAGCATCTGAGGGCCCGGAGTACCTTTTTAGTGGGGGTTTTGCCATGATTCTGTTTCTGTCAAGACTGTAGCAAAATGGATGACGTTACGGTGATCATCATATTTTTATCAAAGACTTTGTCTCCAAAGCTGACAAAGCCTGACTTAGATTCCTGTGCTAACAATGTGTCATCAGAGGACATTACTGTATTTAAGGCTGGCATTAATTGCCTTAATTTGGAGCAATGGCGTTACTTTCTCATGGAGTGAAGCTAATTTGACCCGTTTCCCTGCACTTTGTATGTGCGACTCTGATACTCCAGATGGATTGCTGTTTAGGATACTCTGCGGTCTTGCGAATCCATCCCATTTTCAAAAGGAGCCCAATGCTTTCCCAGTACACCACCTACCTGCCTTGCACTCATAATTACATATAGTTATCTAGTGCATAATTGCTGGTGTCTCCTCCTCCTGTGTTTCTTCGTCACCCAGGGCGATTGGTCACGTGCTGTCCTGTCATAAAGCTAGAGCAGGATGTCATCTGACATGAGGGACAATCAGTTGCCTAGCAAGCACTAAGATGCATTTATCATGGTATTGAAATGGGTTGCAGGGTACACAGGGCGCCCAGCTGAAGACCTAGATGATGAGATTAATGAAAATGGTGCATTATTTGAGACTTGTGCATCTGTTTGAAGATGCGGTTAATCACAATGTTCTCAACTTCTCTATAACTTAACTGATAGGGATGTACTAAGCTGAAGATGTTAAGATGTCGTTCATAGTTATGATTCCCACTAACTTGTAGCGTAAACCTTCCTCCCTGAACTAATCGGATCACTTAATTGCTATTGGCGTATCATGACCTAAAAGCATTGCACTGAGAAGGTGACGCCGTCACTTGGCTGGCAATCGCACCTTTTTATCTAGGTACTGATGTAGGTGCTAGAGTTGTGTAGAGAGTGGTAGCAAATGGGCATAGGATTGAGAGATGTACACCAGGTTGCACATGAAAACTGATATTTGAATTTTTAGTAAGCTGTGGATTTTCCCAATATTACTGACATCATAGTACTTATTATCAAGGCTTAGAAAATCTGTTTTTTATTGCTGTGCATACATTAGAAAATATTCAAGTTCTAAAGGACTAACAGTGGACTTTTCCATCTGCAGAATATACTGAATGACCAGAGGTGGCAGTGTTGCGGAAGAGAATTTGTCTGCGTTGCTGAGACCGCCCCCCCCCCCCCAAAAAAAGATGCCATTCCTCAGCACTCTGCCTTCCTTCATCAATTTACATGGTAAGTCAAACTCACGTTGAATTCTTTTTCTTGTCATTAAATAAGTTCATAGCATCTGAGGGCCCGGAGTACCTTTTTAGTGGGGGTTTTGCCATGATTCTGTTTCTGTCAAGACTGTAGCAAAATGGATGACGTTACGGTGATCATCATATTTTTATCAAAGACTTTGTCTCCAAAGCTGACAAAGCCTGACTTAGATTCCTGTGCTAACAATGTGTCATCAGAGGACATTACTGTATTTAAGGCTGGCATTAATTGCCTTAATTTGGAGCTATGGCGTTACTTTCTCATGGAGTGAAGCTAATTTGACCTGTTTCCCTGCACTCTGTATGTGCGACTCTGATACTCCAGATGGATTGCTGTTTAGGATACTCTGCGGTCTTGCGAATCCATCCCATTTTCAAAAGGAGCCCAATGCTTTCCCAGTACACCACCTACCTGCCTTGCACTCATAATTACATATAGTTATCTAGTGCATAATTGCTGGTGTCTCCTCCTCCTGTGTTTCTTCGTCACCCAGGGCGATTGGTCACGTGCTGTCCTGTCATAAAGCTAGAGCAGGATTTCATCTGACATGAGGGACAATCAGTTGCCTAGCAAGCACTAAGATGCATTTATCATGGTATTGAAATGGGTTGCAGGGTACACAGGGCGCCCAGCTGAAGACCTAGATGATGAGATTAATGAAAATGGTGCATTATTTGAGACTTGTGCATCTGTTTGAAGATGCGGTTAATCACAATGTTCTCAACTTCTCTATTACTTAACTGATAGGGATGTACTAAGCTGAAGATGTTAAGATGTCGTTCATAGTTATGATTCCCACTAACTTGTAGCGTAAACCTTCCTCCCTGAACTAATCTAATCACTTAATTGCTATTGGCGTATCATGACCTAAAAGCATTGCACTGAGAAGGTGACGCCGTCACTTGGCTGGCAATCGCACCTTTTTATCTAGGTACTGATGTAGGTGCTAGAGTTGTGTAGAGAGTGGTAGCAAATGGGCATAGGATTGAGAGATGTACACCAGGTTGCACATGAAAACTGATATTTGAATTTTTAGTAAGCTGTGGATTTTCCCAATATTACTGACATCATAGTACTTATTCTCAAGGCTTAGAAAATCTGTTTTTTATTGCTGTGCATACATTAGAAAATATTCAAGTTCTAAAGGACTAACAGTGGACTTTTCCATCTGCAGAATATACTGAATGACCAGAGGTGGCAGTGTTGCGGAAGAGAATTTGTCTGCGTTGCTGAGACCGCCCCCCCCCCAAAAAAAAAGATGCCATTCCTCAGCACTCTGCCTTCCTTCATCAATTTACATGGTAAGTCAAACTCACGTTGAATTCTTTTTCTTGTCATTAAATAAGTTCATAGCATCTGAGGGCCCGGAGTACCTTTTTAGTGGGGGTTTTGCCATGATTCTGTTTCTGTCAAGACTGTAGCAAAATGGATGACGTTACGGTGATCATCATATTTTTATCAAAGACTTTGTCTCCAAAGCTGACAAAGCCTGACTTAGATTCCTGTGCTAACAATGTGTCATCAGAGGACATTACTGTATTTAAGGCTGGCATTAATTGCCTTAATTTGGAGCGATGGCGTTACTTTCTCATGGAGTGAAGCTAATTTGACCTGTTTCCCTGCACTCTGTATGTGCGACTCTGATACTCCAGATGGATTGCTGTTTAGGATACTCTGCGGTCTTGCGAATCCATCCCATTTTCAAAAGGAGCCCAATGCTTTCCCAGTACACCACCTACCTGCCTTGCACTCATAATTACATATAGTTATCTAGTGCATAATTGCTGGTGTCTCCTCCTCCTGTGTTTCTTCGTCACCCAGGGCGATTGGTCACGTGCTGTCCTGTCATAAAGCTAGAGCAGGATTTCATCTGACATGAGGGACAATCAGTTGCCTAGCAAGCACTAAGATGCATTTATCATGGTATTGAAATGGGTTGCAGGGTACACAGGGCGCCCAGCTGAAGACCTAGATGATGAGATTAATGAAAATGGTGCATTATTTGAGACTTGTGCATCTGTTTGAAGATGCGGTTAATCACAATGTTCTCAACTTCTCTATAACTTAACTGATAGGGATGTACTAAGCTGAAGATGTTAAGATGTCGTTCATAGTTATGATTCCCACTAACTTGTAGCGTAAACCTTCCTCCCTGAACTAATCGGATCACTTAATTGCTATTGGCGTATCATGACCTAAAAGCATTGCACTGAGAAGGTGACGCCGTCACTTGGCTGGCAATCGCACCTTTTTATCTAGGTACTGATGTAGGTACTAGAGTTGTGTAGAGAGTGGTAGCAAATGGGCATAGGATTGAGAGATGTACACCAGGTTGAACATGAAAACTGATATTTGAATTTTTAGTAAGCTGTGGATTTTCCCAATATTACTGACATCATAGTACTTATTATCAAGGCTTAGAAAATCTGTTTTTTATTGCTGTGCATACATTAGAAAATATTCAAGTTCTAAAGGACTAACAGTGGACTTTTCCATCTGCAGAATATACTGAATGACCAGAGGTGGCAGTGTTGCGGAAGAGAATTTGTCTGCGTTGCTGAGACCGCCCCCCCCCCCCCCAAATAAAAGATGCCATTCCTCAGCACTCTGCCTTCCTTCATCAATTTACATGGTAAGTCAAACTCACGTTGAATTCTTTTTCTTGTCATTAAATAAGTTCATAGCATCTTAGGGCCCGGAGTACCTTTTTAGTGGGGGTTTTGCCATGATTCTGTTTCTGTCAAGACTGTAGCAAAATGGATGACGTTACGGTGATCATCATATTTTTATCAAAGACTTTGTCTCCAAAGCTGACAAAGCCTGACTTAGATTCCTGTGCTAACAATGTGTCATCAGAGGACATTACTGTATTTAAGGCTGGCATTAATTGCCTTAATTTGGAGCGACGGCGTTACTTTCTCATGGAGTGAAGCTAATTTGACCTGTTTCCCTGCACTCTGTATGTGCGACTCTGATACTCCAGATGGATTGCTGTTTAGGATACTCTGCGGTCTTGCGAATCCATCCCATTTTCAAAAGGAGCCCAATGCTTTCCCAGTACACCACCTACCTGCCTTGCACTCATAATTACATATAGTTATCTAGTGCATAATTGCTGGTGTCTCCTCCTCCTGTGTTTCTTCGTCACCCAGGGCGATTGGTCACGTGCTGTCCTGTCATAAAGCTAGAGCAGGATTTCATCTGACATGAGGGACAATCAGTTGCCTAGCAAGCACTAAGATGCATTTATCATGGTATTGAAATGGGTTGCAGGGTACACAGGGCGCCCAGCTGAAGACCTAGATGATGAGATTAATGAAAATGGTGCATTATTTGAGACTTGTGCATCTGTTTGAAGATGCGGTTAATCACAATGTTCTCAACTTCTCTATAACTTAACTGATAGGGATGTACTAAGCTGAAGATGTTAAGATGTCGTTCATAGTTATGATTCCCACTAACTTGTAGCGTAAACCTTCCTCCCTGAACTAATCGGATCACTTAATTGCTATTGGCGTATCATGACCTAAAAGCATTGCACTGAGAAGGTGACGCCGTCACTTGGCTGGCAATCGCACCTTTTTATCTAGGTACTGATGTAGGTACTAGAGTTGTGTAGAGAGTGGTAGCAAATGGGCATAGGATTGAGAGATGTACACCAGGTTGAACATGAAAACTGATATTTGAATTTTTAGTAAGCTGTGGATTTTCCCAATATTACTGACATCATAGTACTTATTATCAAGGCTTAGAAAATCTGTTTTTTATTGCTGTGCATACATTAGAAAATATTCAAGTTCTAAAGGACTAACCGTGGACTTTTCCATCTGCAGAATATACTGAATGACCAGAGGTGGCAGTGTTGCGGAAGAGAATTTGTCTGCGTTGCTGAGACCACCCCCCCCCCCCCAAAAAAAAAGATGCCATTCCTCAGCACTCTGCCTTCCTTCATCAATTTACATGGTAAGTCAAACTCACGTTGAATTCTTTTTCTTGTCATTAAATAAGTTCATAGCATCTGAGGGCCCGGAGTACCTTTTTAGTGGGGGTTTTGCCATGATTCTGTTTCTGTCAAGACTGTAGCAAAATGGATGACGTTACGGTGATCATCATATTTTTATCAAAGACTTTGTCTCCAAAGCTGACAAAGCCTGACTTAGATTCCTGTGCTAACAATGTGTCATCAGAGGACATTACTGTATTTAAGGCTGGCATTAATTGCCTTAATTTGGAGCGATGGCGTTACTTTCTCATGGAGTGAAGCTAATTTGACCTGTTTCCCTGCACTCTGTATGTGCGACTCTGATACTCCAGATGGATTGCTGTTTAGGATACTCTGTGGTCTTGCGAATCCATCCCATTTTCAAAAGGAGCCCAATGCTTTCCCAGTACACCACCTAGCTGCCTTGCACTCATAATTACATATAGTTACCTAGTGCATAATTGCTGGTGTCTCCTCCTCCTGTGTTTCTTCGTCACCCAGGGCGATTGGTCACGTGCTGTCCTGACATAAAGCTAGAGCAGGATGTCATCTGACATGAGGGACAACCAGTTGCCTAGCAAGCACTAAGATGCATTTATCATGGTATTGAAATGGGTTGCAGGGTACACAGGGCGCCCAGCTGAAGACCTAGATGATGAGATTAATGAAAATGGTGCATTATTTGAGACTTGTGCATCTGTTTGAAGATGCGGTTAATCACAATGTTCTCAACTTCTCTATAACTTAACTGATAGGGATGTACTAAGCTGAAGATGTTAAGATGTCGTTCATAGTTATGATTCCCACTAACTTGTAGCGTAAACCTTCCTCCCTGAACTAATCGGATCACTTAATTGCTATTGGCGTATCATGACCTAAAAGCATTGCACTGAGAAGGTGACGCCGTCACTTGGCTGGCAATCGCACCTTTTTATCTAGGTACTGATGTAGGTACTAGAGTTGTGTAGAGAGTGGTAGCAAATGGGCATAGGATTGAGAGATGTACACCAGGTTGAACATGAAAACTGATATTTGAATTTTTAGTAAGCTGTGGATTTTCCCAATATTACTGACATCATAGTACTTATTATCAAGGCTTAGAAAATCTGTTTTTTATTGCTGTGCATACATTAGAAAATATTCAAGTTCTAAAGGACTAACAGTGGACTTTTCCATCTGCAGAATATACTGAATGACCAGAGGTGGCAGTGTTGCGGAAGAGAATTTGTCTGCGTTGCTGAGACCGCCCCCCCCCCCCCCCCCCCCAAAAAAAGATGCCATTCCTCAGCACTCTGCCTTCCTTCATCAATTTACATGGTAAGTCAAACTCACGTTGAATTCTTTTTCTTGTCATTAAATAAGTTCATAGCATCTGAGGGCCCGGAGTACCTTTTTAGTGGGGGTTTTGCCATGATTCTGTTTCTGTCAAGACTGTAGCAAAATGGATGACGTTACGGTGATCATCATATTTTTATCAAAGACTTTGTCTCCAAAGCTGACAAAGCCTGACTTAGATTCCTGTGCTAACAATGTGTCATCAGAGGACATTACTGTATTTAAGGCTGGCATTAATTGCCTTAATTTGGAGCGATGGCGTTACTTTCTCATGGAGTGAAGCTAATTTGACCTGTTTCCCTGCACTCTGTATGTGCGACTCTGATACTCCAGATGGATTGCTGTTTAGGATACTCTGCGGTCTTGCGAATCCATCCCATTTTCAAAAGGAGCCCAATGCTTTCCCAGTACACCACCTACCTGCCTTGCACTCATAATTACATATAGTTATCTAGTGCATAATTGCTGGTGTCTCCTCCTCCTGTGTTTCTTCGTCACCCAGGGCGATTGGTCACGTGCTGTCCTGTCATAAAGCTAGAGCAGGATTTCATCTGACATGAGGGACAATCAGTTGCCTAGCAAGCACTAAGATGCATTTATCATGGTATTGAAATGGGTTGCAGGGTACACAGGGCGTCCAGCTGAAGACCTAGATGATGAGATTAATGAAAATGGTGCATTATTTGAGACTTGTGCATCTGTTTGAAGATGCGGTTAATCACAATGTTCTCAACTTCTCTATTACTTAACTGATAGGGATGTACTAAGCTGAAGATGTTAAGATGTCGTTCATAGTTATGATTCCCACTAACTTGTAGCGTAAACCTTCCTCCCTGAACTAATCGAATCACTTAATTGCTATTGGCGTATCATGACCTAAAAGCATTGCACTGAGAAGGTGACGCCGTCACTTGGCTGGCAATCGCACCTTTTTATCTAGGTACTGATGTAGGTGCTAGAGTTGTGTAGAGAGTGGTAGCAAATGGGCATAGGATTGAGAGATGTACACCAGGTTGCACATGAAAACTGATATTTGAATTTTTAGTAAGCTGTGGATTTTCCCAATATTACTGACATCATAGTACTTATTCTCAAGGCTTAGAAAATCTGTTTTTTATTGCTGTGCATACATTAGAAAATATTCAAGTTCTAAAGGACTAACAGTGGACTTTTCCATCTGCAGAATATACTGAATGACCAGAGGTGGCAGTGTTGCGGAAGAGAATTTGTCTGCGTTGCTGAGACCGCCCCCCCCCCCCCAAATAAAAGATGCCATTCCTCAGCACTCTGCCTTCCTTCATCAATTTACATGGTAAGTCAAACTCACGTTGAATTCTTTTTCTTGTCATTAAATAAGTTCATAGCATCTTAGGGCCCGGAGTACCTTTTTAGTGGGGGTTTTGCCATGATTCTGTTTCTGTCAAGACTGTAGCAAAATGGATGACGTTACGGTGATCATCATATTTTTATCAAAGACTTTGTCTCCAAAGCTGACAAAGCCTGACTTAGATTCCTGTGCTAACAATGTGTCATCAGAGGACATTACTGTATTTAAGGCTGGCATTAATTGCCTTAATTTGGAGCGATGGCGTTACTTTCTCATGGAGTGAAGCTAATTTGACCTGTTTCCCTGCACTTTGTATGTGCGACTCTGATACTCCAGATGGATTGCTGTTTAGGATACTCTGCGGTCTTGCGAATCCATCCCATTTTCAAAAGGAGCCCAATGCTTTCCCAGTACACCACCTACCTGCCTTGCAATCATAATTACATATAGTTATCTAGTGCATAATTGCTGGTGTCTCCTCCTCCTGTGTTTCTTCGTCACCCAGGGCGATTGGTCACGTGCTGTCCTGTCATAAAGCTAGAGCAGGATTTCATCTGACATGAGGGACAATCAGTTGCCTAGCAAGCACTAAGATGCATTTATCATGGTATTGAAATGGGTTGCAGGGTACACAGGGCGCCCAGCTGAAGACCTAGATGATGAGATTAATGAAAATGGTGCATTATTTGAGACTTGTGCATCTGTTTGAAGATGCGGTTAATCACAATGTTCTCAACTTCTCTATTACTTAACTGATAGGGATGTACTAAGCTGAAGATGTTAAGATGTCGTTCATAGTTATGATTCCCACTAATTTGTAGCGTAAACCTTCCTCCCTGAACTAATCGAATCACTTAATTGCTATTGGCGTATCATGACCTAAAAGCATTGCACTGAGAAGGTGACGCCGTCACTTGGCTGGCAATCGCACCTTTTTATCTAGGTACTGATGTAGGTGCTAGAGTTGTGTAGAGAGTGGTAGCAAATGGGCATAGGATTGAGAGATGTACACCAGGTTGCACATGAAAACTGATATTTGAATTTTTAGTAAGCTGTGGATTTTCCCAATATTACTGACATCATAGTACTTATTATCAAGGCTTAGAAAATCTGTTTTTTATTGCTGTGCATACATTAGAAAATATTCAAGTTCTAAAGGACTAACAGTGGACTTTTCCATCTGCAGAATATACTGAATGACCAGAGGTGGCAGTGTTGCGGAAGAGAATTTGTCTGCGTTGCTGAGACCGCCCCCCCCCCCACCCCCCCCAAAAAAAGATGCCATTCCTCAGCACTCTGCCTTCCTTCATCAATTTACATGGTAAGTCAAACTCACGTTGAATTCTTTTTCTTGTCATTAAATAAGTTCATAGCATCTGAGGGCCCGGAGTACCTTTTTAGTGGGGGTTTTGCCATGATTCTGTTTCTGTCAAGACTGTAGCAAAATGGATGACGTTACGGTGATCATCATATTTTTATCAAAGACTTTGTCTCCAAAGCTGACAAAGCCTGACTTAGATTCCTGTGCTAACAATGTGTCATCAGAGGACATTACTGTATTTAAGGCTGGCATTAATTGCCTTAATTTGGAGCGATGGCGTTACTTTCTCATGGAGTGAAGCTAATTTGACCTGTTTCCCTGCACTCTGTATGTGCGACTCTGATACTCCAGATGGATTGCTGTTTAGGATACTCTGCGGTCTTGCGAATCCATCCCATTTTCAAAAGGAGCCCAATGCTTTCCCAGTACACCACCTACCTGCCTTGCACTCATAATTACATATAGTTATCTAGTGCATAATTGCTGGTGTCTCCTCCTCCTGTGTTTCTTCGTCACCCAGGGCGATTGGTCACGTGCTGTCCTGTCATAAAGCTAGAGCAGGATTTCATCTGACATGAGGGACAATCAGTTGCCTAGCAAGCACTAAGATGCATTTATCATGGTATTGAAATGGGTTGCAGGGTACACAGGGCGCCCAGCTGAAGACCTAGATGATGAGATTAATGAAAATGGTGCATTATTTGAGACTTGTGCATCTGTTTGAAGATGCGGTTAATCACAATGTTCTCAACTTCTCTATTACTTAACTGATAGGGATGTACTAAGCTGAAGATGTTAAGATGTCGTTCATAGTTATGATTCCCACTAACTTGTAGCGTAAACCTTCCTCCCTGAACTAATCGAATCACTTAATTGCTATTGGCGTATCATGACCTAAAAGCATTGCACTGAGAAGGTGACGCCGTCACTTGGCTGGCAATCGCACCTTTTTATCTAGGTACTGATGTAGGTGCTAGAGTTGTGTAGAGAGTGGTAGCAAATGGGCATAGGATTGAGAGATGTACACCAGGTTGAACATGAAAACTGATATTTGAATTTTTAGTAAGCTGTGGATTTTCCCAATATTACTGACATCATAGTACTTATTATCAAGGCTTAGAAAATCTGTTTTTTATTGCTGTGCATACATTAGAAAATATTCAAGTTCTAAAGGACTAACAGTGGACTTTTCCATCTGCAGAATATACTGAATGACCAGAGGTGGCAGTGTTGCGGAAGAGAATTTGTCTGCGTTGCTGAGACCGCCCCCCCCCCCCCAAAAAAAAGATGCCATTCCTCAGCACTCTGCCTTCCTTCATCAATTTACATGGTAAGTCAAACTCACGTTGAATTCTTTTTCTTGTCATTAAATAAGTTCATAGCATCTGAGGGCCCGGAGTACCTTTTTAGTGGGGGTTTTGCCATGATTCTGTTTCTGTCAAGACTGTAGCAAAATGGATGACGTTACGGTGATCATCATATTTTTATCAAAGACTTTGTCTCCAAAGCTGACAAAGCCTGACTTAGATTCCTGTGCTAACAATGTGTCATCAGAGGACATTACTGTATTTAAGGCTGGCATTAATTGCCTTAATTTGGAGCAATGGCGTTACTTTCTCATGGAGTGAAGCTAATTTGACCCGTTTCCCTGCACTTTGTATGTGCGACTCTGATACTCCAGATGGATTGCTGTTTAGGATACTCTGCGGTCTTGCGAATCCATCCCATTTTCAAAAGGAGCCCAATGCTTTCCCAGTACACCACCTACCTGCCTTGCACTCATAATTACATATAGTTATCTAGTGCATAATTGCTGGTGTCTCCTCCTCCTGTGTTTCTTCGTCACCCAGGGCGATTGGTCACGTGCTGTCCTGTCATAAAGCTAGAGCAGGATGTCATCTGACATGAGGGACAATCAGTTGCCTAGCAAGCACTAAGATGCATTTATCATGGTATTGAAATGGGTTGCAGGGTACACAGGGCGCCCAGCTGAAGACCTAGATGATGAGATTAATGAAAATGGTGCATTATTTGAGACTTGTGCATCTGTTTGAAGATGCGGTTAATCACAATGTTCTCAACTTCTCTATAACTTAACTGATAGGGATGTACTAAGCTGAAGATGTTAAGATGTCGTTCATAGTTATGATTCCCACTAACTTGTAGCGTAAACCTTCCTCCCTGAACTAATCGGATCACTTAATTGCTATTGGCGTATCATGACCTAAAAGCATTGCACTGAGAAGGTGACGCCGTCACTTGGCTGGCAATCGCACCTTTTTATCTAGGTACTGATGTAGGTGCTAGAGTTGTGTAGAGAGTGGTAGCAAATGGGCATAGGATTGAGAGATGTACACCAGGTTGCACATGAAAACTGATATTTGAATTTTTAGTAAGCTGTGGATTTTCCCAATATTACTGACATCATAGTACTTATCATCAAGGCTTAGAAAATCTGTTTTTTATTGCTGTGCATACATTAGAAAATATTCAAGTTCTAAAGGACTAACAGTGGACTTTTCCATCTGCAGAATATACTGAATGACCAGAGGTAGCAGTGTTGCGGAAGAGAATTTGTCTGCGTTGCTGAGACCGCCCCCCCCCCAAAAAAAAAGATGCCATTCCTCAGCACTCTGCCTTCCTTCATCAATTTACATGGTAAGTCAAACTCACGTTGAATTCTTTTTCTTGTCATTAAATAAGTTCATAGCATCTGAGGGCCCGGAGTACCTTTTTAGTGGGGGTTTTGCCATGATTCTGTTTCTGTCAAGACTGTAGCAAAATGGATGACGTTACGGTGATCATCATATTTTTATCAAAGACTTTGTCTCCAAAGCTGACAAAGCCTGACTTAGATTCCTGTGCTAACAATGTGTCATCAGAGGACATTACTGTATTTAAGGCTGGCATTAATTGCCTTAATTTGGAGCGATTGCGTTACTTTCTCATGGAGTGAAGCTAATTTGACCTGTTTCCCTGCACTCTGTATGTGCGACTCTGATACTCCAGATGGATTGCTGTTTAGGATACTCTGTGGTCTTGCGAATGCATCCCATTTTCAAAAGGAGCCCAATGCTTTCCCAGTACACCACCTAGCTGCCTTGCACTCATAATTACATATAGTTACCTAGTGCATAATTGCTGGTGTCTCCTCCTCCTGTGTTTCTTCGTCACCCAGGGCGATTGGTCACGTGCTGTCCTGACATAAAGCTAGAGCAGGATGTCATCTGACATGAGGGACAACCAGTTGCCTAGCAAGCACTAAGATGCATTTATCATGGTATTGAAATGGGTTGCAGGGTACACAGGGCGCCCAGCTGAAGACCTAGATGATGAGATTAATGAAAATGGTGCATTATTTGAGACTTGTGCATCTGTTTGAAGATGCGGTTAATCACAATGTTCTCAACTTCTCTATAACTTAACTGATAGGGATGTACTAAGCTGAAGATGTTAAGATGTCGTTCATAGTTATGATTCCCACTAACTTGTAGCGTAAACCTTCCTCCCTGAACTAATCGGATCACTTAATTGCTATTGGCGTATCATGACCTAAAAGCATTGCACTGAGAAGGTGACGCCGTCACTTGGCTGGCAATCGCACCTTTTTATCTAGGTACTGATGTAGGTACTAGAGTTGTGTAGAGAGTGGTAGCAAATGGGCATAGGATTGAGAGATGTACACCAGGTTGAACATGAAAACTGATATTTGAATTTTTAGTAAGCTGTGGATTTTCCCAATATTACTGACATCATAGTACTTATTATCAAGGCTTAGAAAATCTGTTTTTTATTGCTGTGCATACATTAGAAAATATTCAAGTTCTAAAGGACTAACAGTGGACTTTTCCATCTGCAGAATATACTGAATGACCAGAGGTGGCAGTGTTGCGGAAGAGAATTTGTCTGCGTTGCTGAGACCGCCCCCCCCCCCCCCCCCCAAAAAAAAGATGCCATTCCTCAGCACTCTGCCTTCCTTCATCAATTTACATGGTAAGTCAAACTCACGTTGAATTCTTTTTCTTGTCATTAAATAAGTTCATAGCATCTGAGGGCCCGGAGTACCTTTTTAGTGGGGGTTTTGCCATGATTCTGTTTCTGTCAAGACTGTAGCAAAATGGATGACGTTACGGTGATCATCATATTTTTATCAAAGACTTTGTCTCCAAAGCTGACAAAGCCTGACTTAGATTCCTGTGCTAACAATGTGTCATCAGAGGACATTACTGTATTTAAGGCTGGCATTAATTGCCTTAATTTGGAGCGATGGCGTTACTTTCTCATGGAGTGAAGCTAATTTGACCCGTTTCCCTGCACTTTGTATGTGCGACTCTGATACTCCAGATGGATTGCTGTTTAGGATACTCTGCGGTCTTGCGAATCCATCCCATTTTCAAAAGGAGCCCAATGCTTTCCCAGTACACCACCTACCTGCCTTGCACTCATAATTACATATAGTTATCTAGTGCATAATTGCTGGTGTCTCCTCCTCCTGTGTTTCTTCGTCACCCAGGGCGATTGGTCACGTGCTGTCCTGTCATAAAGCTAGAGCAGGATGTCATCTGACATGAGGGACAATCAGTTGCCTAGCAAGCACTAAGATGCATTTATCATGGTATTGAAATGGGTTGCAGGGTACACAGGGCGCCCAGCTGAAGACCTAGATGATGAGATTAATGAAAATGGTGCATTATTTGAGTCTTGTGCATCTGTTTGAAGATGCGGTTAATCACAATGTTCTCAACTTCTCTATAACTTAACTGATAGGGATGTACTAAGCTGAAGATGTTAAGATGTCGTTCATAGTTATGATTCCCACTAACTTGTAGCGTAAACCTTCCTCCCTGAACTAATCGGATCACTTAATTGCTATTGGCGTATCATGACCTAAAAGCATTGCACTGAGAAGGTGACGCCGTCACTTGGCTGGCAATCGCACCTTTTTATCTAGGTACTGATGTAGGTGCTAGAGTTGTGTAGAGAGTGGTAGCAAATGGGCATAGGATTGAGAGATGTACACCAGGTTGCACATGAAAACTGATATTTGAATTTTTAGTAAGCTGTGGATTTTCCCAATATTACTGACATCATAGTACTTATTCTCAAGGCTTAGAAAATCTGTTTTTTATTGCTGTGCATACATTAGAAAATATTCAAGTTCTAAAGGACTAACAGTGGACTTTTCCATCTGCAGAATATACTGAATGACCAGAGGTGGCAGTGTTGCGGAAGAGAATTTGTCTGCGTTGCTGAGACCGCCCCCCCCCCCCCAAAAAAAAAGATGCCATTCCTCAGCACTCTGCCTTCCTTCATCAATTTACATGGTAAGTCAAACTCACGTTGAATTCTTTTTCTTGTCATTAAATAAGTTCATAGCATCTGAGGGCCCGGAGTACCTTTTTAGTGGGGGTTTTGCCATGATTCTGTTTCTGTCAAGACTGTAGCAAAATGGATGACGTTACGGTGATCATCATATTTTTATCAAAGACTTTGTCTCCAAAGCTGACAAAGCCTGACTTAGATTCCTGTGCTAACAATGTGTCATCAGAGGACATTACTGTATTTAAGGCTGGCATTAATTGCCTTAATTTGGAGCGATGGCGTTACTTTCTCATGGAGTGAAGCTAATTTGACCTGTTTCCCTGCACTCTGTATGTGCGACTCTGATACTCCAGATGGATTGCTGTTTAGGATACTCTGCGGTCTTGCGAATCCATCCCATTTTCAAAAGGAGCCCAATGCTTTCCCAGTACACCACCTACCTGCCTTGCACTCATAATTACATATAGTTATCTAGTGCATAATTGCTGGTGTCTCCTCCTCCTGTGTTTCTTCGTCACCCAGGGCGATTGGTCACGTGCTGTCCTGTCATAAAGCTAGAGCAGGATTTCATCTGACATGAGGGACAATCAGTTGCCTAGCAAGCACTAAGATGCATTTATCATGGTATTGAAATGGGTTGCAGGGTACACAGGGCGCCCAGCTGAAGACCTAGATGATGAGATTAATGAAAATGGTGCATTATTTGAGACTTGTGCATCTGTTTGAAGATGCGGTTAATCACAATGTTCTCAACTTCTCTATAACTTAACTGATAGGGATGTACTAAGCTGAAGATGTTAAGATGTCGTTCATAGTTATGATTCCCACTAACTTGTAGCGTAAACCTTCCTCCCTGAACTAATCGGATCACTTAATTGCTATTGGCGTATCATGACCTAAAAGCATTGCACTGAGAAGGTGACGCCGTCACTTGGCTGGCAATCGCACCTTTTTATCTAGGTACTGATGTAGGTACTAGAGTTGTGTAGAGAGTGGTAGCAAATGGGCATAGGATTGAGAGATGTACACCAGGTTGAACATGAAAACTGATATTTGAATTTTTAGTAAGCTGTGGATTTTCCCAATATTACTGACATCATAGTACTTATTATCAAGGCTTAGAAAATCTGTTTTTTATTGCTGTGCATACATTAGAAAATATTCAAGTTCTAAAGGACTAACAGTGGACTTTTCCATCTGCAGAATATACTGAATGACCAGAGGTGGCAGTGTTGCGGAAGAGAATTTGTCTGCGTTGCTGAGACCGCCCCCCCCCCCCCCAAATAAAAGATGCCATTCCTCAGCACTCTGCCTTCCTTCATCAATTTACATGGTAAGTCAAACTCACGTTGAATTCTTTTTCTTGTCATTAAATAAGTTCATAGCATCTTAGGGCCCGGAGTACCTTTTTAGTGGGGGTTTTGCCATGATTCTGTTTCTGTCAAGACTGTAGCAAAATGGATGACGTTACGGTGATCATCATATTTTTATCAAAGACTTTGTCTCCAAAGCTGACAAAGCCTGACTTAGATTCCTGTGCTAACAATGTGTCATCAGAGGACATTACTGTATTTAAGGCTGGCATTAATTGCCTTAATTTGGAGCGACGGCGTTACTTTCTCATGGAGTGAAGCTAATTTGACCTGTTTCCCTGCACTCTGTATGTGCGACTCTGATACTCCAGATGGATTGCTGTTTAGGATACTCTGCGGTCTTGCGAATCCATCCCATTTTCAAAAGGAGCCCAATGCTTTCCCAGTACACCACCTACCTGCCTTGCACTCATAATTACATATAGTTATCTAGTGCATAATTGCTGGTGTCTCCTCCTCCTGTGTTTCTTCGTCACCCAGGGCGATTGGTCACGTGCTGTCCTGTCATAAAGCTAGAGCAGGATTTCATCTGACATGAGGGACAATCAGTTGCCTAGCAAGCACTAAGATGCATTTATCATGGTATTGAAATGGGTTGCAGGGTACACAGGGCGCCCAGCTGAAGACCTAGATGATGAGATTAATGAAAATGGTGCATTATTTGAGACTTGTACATCTGTTTGAAGATGCGGTTAATCACAATGTTCTCAACTTCTCTATTACTTAACTGATAGGGATGTACTAAGCTGAAGATGTTAAGATGTCGTTCATAGTTATGATTCCCACTAACTTGTAGCGTAAACCTTCCTCCCTGAACTAATCGAATCACTTAATTGCTATTGGCGTATCATGACCTAAAAGCATTGCACTGAGAAGGTGACGCCGTCACTTGGCTGGCAATCGCACCTTTTTATCTAGGTACTGATGTAGGTGCTAGAGTTGTGTAGAGAGTGGTAGCAAATGGGCATAGGATTGAGAGATGTACACCAGGTTGCACATGAAAACTGATATTTGAATTTTTAGTAAGCTGTGGATTTTCCCAATATTACTGACATCATAGTACTTATTCTCAAGGCTTAGAAAATCTGTTTTTTATTGCTGTGCATACATTAGAAAATATTCAAGTTCTAAAGGACTAACAGTGGACTTTTCCATCTGCAGAATATACTGAATGACCAGAGGTGGCAGTGTTGCGGAAGAGAATTTGTCTGCGTTGCTGAGACCGCCCCCCCCCCCAAAAAAAAAGATGCCATTCCTCAGCACTCTGCCTTCCTTCATCAATTTACATGGTAAGTCAAACTCACGTTGAATTCTTTTTCTTGTCATTAAATAAGTTCATAGCATCTGAGGGCCCGGAGTACCTTTTTAGTGGGGGTTTTGCCATGATTCTGTTTCTGTCAAGACTGTAGCAAAATGGATGACGTTACGGTGATCATCATATTTTTATCAAAGACTTTGTCTCCAAAGCTGACAAAGCCTGACTTAGATTCCTGTGCTAACAATGTGTCATCAGAGGACATTACTGTATTTAAGGCTGGCATTAATTGCCTTAATTTGGAGCGATGGCGTTACTTTCTCATGGAGTGAAGCTAATTTGACCTGTTTCCCTGCACTCTGTATGTGCGACTCTGATACTCCAGATGGATTGCTGTTTAGGATACTCTGCGGTCTTGCGAATCCATCCCATTTTCAAAAGGAGCCCAATGCTTTCCCAGTACACCACCTACCTGCCTTGCACTCATAATTACATATAGTTATCTAGTGCATAATTGCTGGTGTCTCCTCCTCCTGTGTTTCTTCGTCACCCAGGGCGATTGGTCACGTGCTGTCCTGTCATAAAGCTAGAGCAGGATGTCATCTGACATGAGGGACAACCAGTTGCCTAGCAAGCACTAAGATGCATTTATCATGGTATTGAAATGGGTTGCAGGGTACACAGGGCGCCCAGCTGAAGACCTAGATGATGAGATTAATGAAAATGGTGCATTATTTGAGACTTGTGCATCTGTTTGAAGATGCGGTTAATCACAATGTTCTCAACTTCTCTATAACTTAACTGATAGGGATGTACTAAGCTGAAGATGTTAAGATGTCGTTCATAGTTATGATTCCCACTAACTTGTAGCGTAAACCTTCCTCCCTGAACTAATCGGATCACTTAATTGCTATTGGCGTATCATGACCTAAAAGCATTGCACTGAGAAGGTGACGCCGTCACTTGGCTGGCAATCGCACCTTTTTATCTAGGTACTGATGTAGGTACTAGAGTTGTGTAGAGAGTGGTAGCAAATGGGCATAGGATTGAGAGATGTACACCAGGTTGAACATGAAAACTGATATTTGAATTTTTAGTAAGCTGTGGATTTTCCCAATATTACTGACATCATAGTACTTATTATCAAGGCTTAGAAAATCTGTTTTTTATTGCTGTGCATACATTAGAAAATATTCAAGTTCTAAAGGACTAACAGTGGACTTTTCCATCTGCAGAATATACTGAATGACCAGAGGTGGCAGTGTTGCGGAAGAGAATTTGTCTGCGTTGCTGAGACCGCCCCCCCCCCCCCAAATAAAAGATGCCATTCCTCAGCACTCTGCCTTCCTTCATCAATTTACATGGTAAGTCAAACTCACGTTGAATTCTTTTTCTTGTCATTAAATAAGTTCATAGCATCTTAGGGCCCGGAGTACCTTTTTAGTGGGGGTTTTGCCATGATTCTGTTTCTGTCAAGACTGTAGCAAAATGGATGACGTTACGGTGATCATCATATTTTTATCAAAGACTTTGTCTCCAAAGCTGACAAAGCCTGACTTAGATTCCTGTGCTAACAATGTGTCATCAGAGGACATTACTGTATTTAAGGCTGGCATTAATTGCCTTAATTTGGAGCGATGGCGTTACTTTCTCATGGAGTGAAGCTAATTTGACCTGTTTCCCTGCACTTTGTATGTGCGACTCTGATACTCCAGATGGATTGCTGTTTAGGATACTCTGCGGTCTTGCGAATCCATCCCATTTTCAAAAGGAGCCCAATGCTTTCCCAGTACACCACCTACCTGCCTTGCACTCATAATTACATATAGTTATCTAGTGCATAATTGCTGGTGTCTCCTCCTCCTGTGTTTCTTCGTCACCCAGGGCGATTGGTCACGTGCTGTCCTGTCATAAAGCTAGAGCAGGATGTCATCTGACATGAGGGACAATCAGTTGCCTAGCAAGCACTAAGATGCATTTATCATGGTATTGAAATGGGTTGCAGGGTACACAGGGCGCCCAGCTGAAGACCTAGATGATGAGATTAATGAAAATGGTGCATTATTTGAGACTTGTGCATCTGTTTGAAGATGCGGTTAATCACAATGTTCTCAACTTCTCTATAACTTAACTGATAGGGATGTACTAAGCTGAAGATGTTAAGATTTCGTTCATAGTTATGATTCCCACTAACTTGTAGCGTAAACCTTCCTCCCTGAACTAATCGAATCACTTAATTGCTATTGGCGTATCATGACCTAAAAGCATTGCACTGAGAAGGTGATGCCGTCACTTGGCTGGCAATCGCACCTTTTTATCTAGGTACTGATGTAGGTGCTAGAGTTGTGTAGAGAGTGGTAGCAAATGGGCATAGGATTGAGAGATGTACACCAGGTTGCACATGAAAACTGATATTTGAATTTTTAGTAAGCTGTGGATTTTCCCAATATTACTGACATCATAGTACTTATTATCAAGGCTTAGAAAATCTGTTTTTTATTGCTGTGCATACATTAGAAAATATTCAAGTTCTAAAGGACTAACAGTGGACTTTTCCATCTGCAGAATATACTGAATGACCAGAGGTGGCAGTGTTGCGGAAGAGAATTTGTCTGCGTTGCTGAGACCGCCCCCTCCCAAAAAAAGATGCCATTCCTCAGCACTCTGCCTTCCTTCATCAATTTACATGGTAAGTCAAACTCACGTTGAATTCTTTTTCTTGTCATTAAATAAGTTCATAGCATCTGAGGGCCCGGAGTACCTTTTTAGTGGGGGTTTTGCCATGATTCTGTTTCTGTCAAGACTGTAGCAAAATGGATGACGTTACGGTGATCATCATATTTTTATCAAAGACTTTGTCTCCAAAGCTGACAAAGCCTGACTTAGATTCCTGTGCTAACAATGTGTCATCAGAGGACATTACTGTATTTAAGGCTGGCATTAATTGCCTTAATTTGGAGCGATGGCGTTACTTTCTCATGGAGTGAAGCTAATTTGACCTGTTTCCCTGCACTCTGTATGTGCGACTCTGATACTCCAGATGGATTGCTGTTTAGGATACTCTGCGGTCTTGCGAATCCATCCCATTTTCAAAAGGAGCCCAATGCTTTCCCAGTACACCACCTACCTGCCTTGCACTCATAATTACATATAGTTATCTAGTGCATAATTGCTGGTGTCTCCTCCTCCTGTGTTTCTTCGTCACCCAGGGCGATTGGTCACGTGCTGTCCTGTCATAAAGCTAGAGCAGGATGTCATCTGACATGAGGGACAACCAGTTGCCTAGCAAGCACTAAGATGCATTTATCATGGTATTGAAATGGGTTGCAGGGTACACAGGGCGCCCAGCTGAAGACCTAGATGATGAGATTAATGAAAATGGTGCATTATTTGAGACTTGTGCATCTGTTTGAAGATGCGGTTAATCACAATGTTCTCAACTTCTCTATAACTTAACTGATAGGGATGTACTAAGCTGAAGATGTTAAGATGTCGTTCATAGTTATGATTCCCACTAACTTGTAGCGTAAACCTTCCTCCCTGAACTAATCGGATCACTTAATTGCTATTGGCGTATCATGACCTAAAAGCATTGCACTGAGAAGGTGACGCCGTCACTTGGCTGGCAATCGCACCTTTTTATCTAGGTACTGATGTAGGTACTAGAGTTGTGTAGAGAGTGGTAGCAAATGGGCATAGGATTGAGAGATGTACACCAGGTTGAACATGAAAACTGATATTTGAATTTTTAGTAAGCTGTGGATTTTCCCAATATTACTGACATCATAGTACTTATTATCAAGGCTTAGAAAATCTGTTTTTTATTGCTGTGCATACATTAGAAAATATTCAAGTTCTAAAGGACTAACAGTGGACTTTTCCATCTGCAGAATATACTGAATGACCAGAGGTGGCAGTGTTGCGGAAGAGAATTTGTCTGCGTTGCTGAGACCGCCCCCCCCCCCCCCCAAATAAAAGATGCCATTCCTCAGCACTCTGCCTTCCTTCATCAATTTACATGGTAAGTCAAACTCACGTTGAATTCTTTTTCTTGTCATTAAATAAATTCATAGCATCTTAGGGCCCGGAGTACCTTTTTAGTGGGGGTTTTGCCATGATTCTGTTTCTGTCAAGACTGTAGCAAAATGGATGACGTTACGGTGATCATCATATTTTTATCAAAGACTTTGTCTCCAAAGCTGACAAAGCCTGACTTAGATTCCTGTGCTAACAATGTGTCATCAGAGGACATTACTGTATTTAAGGCTGGCATTAATTGCCTTAATTTGGAGCGATGGCGTTACTTTCTCATGGAGTGAAGCTAATTTGACCTGTTTCCCTGCACTTTGTATGTGCGACTCTGATACTCCAGATGGATTGCTGTTTAGGATACTCTGCGGTCTTGCGAATCCATCCCATTTTCAAAAGGAGCCCAATGCTTTCCCAGTACACCACCTACCTGCCTTGCACTCATAATTACATATAGTTATCTAGTGCATAATTGCTGGTGTCTCCTCCTCCTGTGTTTCTTCGTCACCCAGGGCGATTGGTCACGTGCTGTCCTGTCATAAAGCTAGAGCAGGATGTCATCTGACATGAGGGACAATCAGTTGCCTAGCAAGCACTAAGATGCATTTATCATGGTATTGAAATGGGTTGCAGGGTACACAGGGCGCCCAGCTGAAGACCTAGATGATGAGATTAATGAAAATGGTGCATTATTTGAGACTTGTGCATCTGTTTGAAGATGCGGTTAATCACAATGTTCTCAACTTCTCTATAACTTAACTGATAGGGATGTACTAAGCTGAAGATGTTAAGATTTCGTTCATAGTTATGATTCCCACTAACTTGTAGCGTAAACCTTCCTCCCTGAACTAATCGAATCACTTAATTGCTATTGGCGTATCATGACCTAAAAGCATTGCACTGAGAAGGTGATGCCGTCACTTGGCTGGCAATCGCACCTTTTTATCTAGGTACTGATGTAGGTGCTAGAGTTGTGTAGAGAGTGGTAGCAAATGGGCATAGGATTGAGAGATGTACACCAGGTTGCACATGAAAACTGATATTTGAATTTTTAGTAAGCTGTGGATTTTCCCAATATTACTGACATCATAGTACTTATTATCAAGGCTTAGAAAATCTGTTTTTTATTGCTGTGCATACATTAGAAAATATTCAAGTTCTAAAGGACTAACAGTGGACTTTTCCATCTGCAGAATATACTGAATGACCAGAGGTGGCAGTGTTGCGGAAGAGAATTTGTCTGCGTTGCTGAGACCGCCCCCTCCCAAAAAAAGATGCCATTCCTCAGCACTCTGCCTTCCTTCATCAATTTACATGGTAAGTCAAACTCACGTTGAATTCTTTTTCTTGTCATTAAATAAGTTCATAGCATCTGAGGGCCCGGAGTACCTTTTTAGTGGGGGTTTTGCCATGATTCTGTTTCTGTCAAGACTGTAGCAAAATGGATGACGTTACGGTGATCATCATATTTTTATCAAAGACTTTGTCTCCAAAGCTGACAAAGCCTGACTTAGATTCCTGTGCTAACAATGTGTCATCAGAGGACATTACTGTATTTAAGGCTGGCATTAATTGCCTTAATTTGGAGCGATGGCGTTACTTTCTCATTGAGTGAAGCTAATTTGACCTGTTTCCCTGCACTCTGTATGTGCGACTCTGATACTCCAGATGGATTGCTGTTTAGGATACTCTGTGGTCTTGCGAATCCATCCCATTTTCAAAAGGAGCCCAATGCTTTCCCAGTACACCACCTAGCTGCCTTGCACTCATAATTACATATAGTTACCTAGTGCATAATTGCTGGTGTCTCCTCCTCCTGTGTTTCTTCGTCACCCAGGGCGATTGGTCACGTGCTGTCCTGACATAAAGCTAGAGCAGGATGTCATCTGACATGAGGGACAACCAGTTGCCTAGCAAGCACTAAGATGCATTTATCATGGTATTGAAATGGGTTGCAGGGTACACAGGGCGCCCAGCTGAAGACCTAGATGATGAGATTAATGAAAATGGTGCATTATTTGAGACTTGTGCATCTGTTTGAAGATGCGGTTAATCACAATGTTCTCAACTTCTCTATAACTTAACTGATAGGGATGTACTAAGCTGAAGATGTTAAGATGTCGTTCATAGTTATGATTCCCACTAACTTGTAGCGTAAACCTTCCTCCCTGAACTAATCGAATCACTTAATTGCTATTGGCGTATCATGACCTAAAAGCATTGCACTGAGAAGGTGACGCCGTCACTTGGCTGGCAATCGCACCTTTTTATCTAGGTACTGATGTAGGTGCTAGAGTTGTGTAGAGAGTGGTAGCAAATGGGCATAGGATTGAGAGATGTACACCAGGTTGCACATGAAAACTGATATTTGAATTTTTAGTAAGCTGTGGATTTTCCCAATATTACTGACATCATAGTACTTATTATCAAGGCTTAGAAAATCTGTTTTTTATTGCTGTGCATACATTAGAAAATATTCAAGTTCTAAAGGACTAACAGTGGACTTTTCCATCTGCAGAATATACTGAATGACCAGAGGTGGCAGTGTTGCGGAAGAGAATTTGTCTGCGTTGCTGAGACCGCCCCCCCCCCCCCCCCCCCCCCCCCAAAAAAAGATGCCATTCCTCAGCACTCTGCCTTCCTTCATCAATTTACATGGTAAGTCAAACTCACATTGAATTCTTTTTCTTGTCATTAAATAAGTTCATAGCATCTGAGGGCCCGGAGTACCTTTTTAGTGGGGGTTTTGCCATGATTCTGTTTCTGTCAAGACTGTAGCAAAATGGATGACGTTACGGTGATCATCATATTTTTATCAAAGACTTTGTCTCCAAAGCTGACAAAGCCTGACTTAGATTCCTGTGCTAACAATGTGTCATCAGAGGACATTACTGTATTTAAGGCTGGCATTAATTGCCTTAATTTGGAGCGATGGCGTTACTTTCTCATGGAGTGAAGCTAATTTGACCTGTTTCCCTGCACTCTGTATGTGCGACTCTGATACTCCAGATGGATTGCTGTTTAGGATACTCTGCGGTCTTGCGAATCCATCCCATTTTCAAAAGGAGCCCAATGCTTTCCCAGTACACCACCTACCTGCCTTGCACTCATAATTACATATAGTTATCTAGTGCATAATTGCTGGTGTCTCCTCCTCCTGTGTTTCTTCGTCACCCAGGGCGATTGGTCACGTGCTGTCCTGTCATAAAGCTAGAGCAGGATTTCATCTGACATGAGGGACAATCAGTTGCCTAGCAAGCACTAAGATGCATTTATCATGGTATTGAAATGGGTTGCAGGGTACACAGGGCGCCCAGCTGAAGACCTAGATGATGAGATTAATGAAAATGGTGCATTATTTGAGACTTGTGCATCTGTTTGAAGATGCGGTTAATCACAATGTTCTCAACTTCTCTATTACTTAACTGATAGGGATGTACTAAGCTGAAGATGTTAAGATGTCGTTCATAGTTATGATTCCCACTAATTTGTAGCGTAAACCTTCCTCCCTGAACTAATCGAATCACTTAATTGCTATTGGCGTATCATGACCTAAAAGCATTGCACTGAGAAGGTGACGCCGTCACTTGGCTGGCAATCGCACCTTTTTATCTAGGTACTGATGTAGGTGCTAGAGTTGTGTAGAGAGTGGTAGCAAATGGGCATAGGATTGAGAGATGTACACCAGGTTGCACATGAAAACTGATATTTGAATTTTTAGTAAGCTGTGGATTTTCCCAATATTACTGACATCATAGTACTTATTATCAAGGCTTAGAAAATCTGTTTTTTATTGCTGTGCATACATTAGAAAATATTCAAGTTCTAAAGGACTAACAGTGGACTTTTCCATCTGCAGAATATACTGAATGACCAGAGGTGGCAGTGTTGCGGAAGAGAATTTGTCTGCGTTGCTGAGACCGCCCCCCCCCCCACCCCCCCCAAAAAAAGATGCCATTCCTCAGCACTCTGCCTTCCTTCATCAATTTACATGGTAAGTCAAACTCACGTTGAATTCTTTTTCTTGTCATTAAATAAGTTCATAGCATCTGAGGGCCCGGAGTACCTTTTTAGTGGGGGTTTTGCCATGATTCTGTTTCTGTCAAGACTGTAGCAAAATGGATGACGTTACGGTGATCATCATATTTTTATCAAAGACTTTGTCTCCAAAGCTGACAAAGCCTGACTTAGATTCCTGTGCTAACAATGTGTCATCAGAGGACATTACTGTATTTAAGGCTGGCATTAATTGCCTTAATTTGGAGCGATGGCGTTACTTTCTCATGGAGTGAAGCTAATTTGACCTGTTTCCCTGCACTCTGTATGTGCGACTCTGATACTCCAGATGGATTGCTGTTTAGGATACTCTGCGGTCTTGCGAATCCATCCCATTTTCAAAAGGAGCCCAATGCTTTCCCAGTACACCACCTACCTGCCTTGCACTCATAATTACATATAGTTATCTAGTGCATAATTGCTGGTGTCTCCTCCTCCTGTGTTTCTTCGTCACCCAGGGCGATTGGTCACGTGCTGTCCTGTCATAAAGCTAGAGCAGGATTTCATCTGACATGAGGGACAATCAGTTGCCTAGCAAGCACTAAGATGCATTTATCATGGTATTGAAATGGGTTGCAGGGTACACAGGGCGCCCAGCTGAAGACCTAGATGATGAGATTAATGAAAATGGTGCATTATTTGAGACTTGTGCATCTGTTTGAAGATGCGGTTAATCACAATGTTCTCAACTTCTCTATTACTTAACTGATAGGGATGTACTAAGCTGAAGATGTTAAGATGTCGTTCATAGTTATGATTCCCACTAACTTGTAGCGTAAACCTTCCTCCCTGAACTAATCGAATCACTTAATTGCTATTGGCGTATCATGACCTAAAAGCATTGCACTGAGAAGGTGACGCCGTCACTTGGCTGGCAATCGCACCTTTTTATCTAGGTACTGATGTAGGTGCTAGAGTTGTGTAGAGAGTGGTAGCAAATGGGCATAGGATTGAGAGATGTACACCAGGTTGAACATGAAAACTGATATTTGAATTTTTAGTAAGCTGTGGATTTTCCCAATATTACTGACATCATAGTACTTATTATCAAGGCTTAGAAAATCTGTTTTTTATTGCTGTGCATACATTAGAAAATATTCAAGTTCTAAAGGACTAACAGTGGACTTTTCCATCTGCAGAATATACTGAATGACCAGAGGTGGCAGTGTTGCGGAAGAGAATTTGTCTGCGTTGCTGAGACCGCCCCCCCCCCCCCCCCAAAAAAAAGATGCCATTCCTCAGCACTCTGCCTTCCTTCATCAATTTACATGGTAAGTCAAACTCACGTTGAATTCTTTTTCTTGTCATTAAATAAGTTCATAGCATCTGAGGGCCCGGAGTACCTTTTTAGTGGGGGTTTTGCCATGATTCTGTTTCTGTCAAGACTGTAGCAAAATGGATGACGTTACGGTGATCATCATATTTTTATCAAAGACTTTGTCTCCAAAGCTGACAAAGCCTGACTTAGATTCCTGTGCTAACAATGTGTCATCAGAGGACATTACTGTATTTAAGGCTGGCATTAATTGCCTTAATTTGGAGCAATGGCGTTACTTTCTCATGGAGTGAAGCTAATTTGACCCGTTTCCCTGCACTTTGTATGTGCGACTCTGATACTCCAGATGGATTGCTGTTTAGGATACTCTGCGGTCTTGCGAATCCATCCCATTTTCAAAAGGAGCCCAATGCTTTCCCAGTACACCACCTACCTGCCTTGCACTCATAATTACATATAGTTATCTAGTGCATAATTGCTGGTGTCTCCTCCTCCTGTGTTTCTTCGTCACCCAGGGCGATTGGTCACGTGCTGTCCTGTCATAAAGCTAGAGCAGGATGTCATCTGACATGAGGGACAATCAGTTGCCTAGCAAGCACTAAGATGCATTTATCATGGTATTGAAATGGGTTGCAGGGTACACAGGGCGCCCAGCTGAAGACCTAGATGATGAGATTAATGAAAATGGTGCATTATTTGAGACTTGTGCATCTGTTTGAAGATGCGGTTAATCACAATGTTCTCAACTTCTCTATAACTTAACTGATAGGGATGTACTAAGCTGAAGATGTTAAGATGTCGTTCATAGTTATGATTCCCACTAACTTGTAGCGTAAACCTTCCTCCCTGAACTAATCGGATCACTTAATTGCTATTGGCGTATCATGACCTAAAAGCATTGCACTGAGAAGGTGACGCCGTCACTTGGCTGGCAATCGCACCTTTTTATCTAGGTACTGATGTAGGTGCTAGAGTTGTGTAGAGAGTGGTAGCAAATGGGCATAGGATTGAGAGATGTACACCAGGTTGCACATGAAAACTGATATTTGAATTTTTAGTAAGCTGTGGATTTTCCCAATATTACTGACATCATAGTACTTATTATCAAGGCTTAGAAAATCTGTTTTTTATTGCTGTGCATACATTAGAAAATATTCAAGTTCTAAAGGACTAACAGTGGACTTTTCCATCTGCAGAATATACTGAATGACCAGAGGTGGCAGTGTTGCGGAAGAGAATTTGTCTGCGTTGCTGAGACCGCCCCCCCCCCCCCAAAAAAAGATGCCATTCCTCAGCACTCTGCCTTCCTTCATCAATTTACATGGTAAGTCAAACTCACGTTGAATTCTTTTTCTTGTCATTAAATAAGTTCATAGCATCTGAGGGCCCGGAGTACCTTTTTAGTGGGGGTTTTGCCATGATTCTGTTTCTGTCAAGACTGTAGCAAAATGGATGACGTTACGGTGATCATCATATTTTTATCAAAGACTTTGTCTCCAAAGCTGACAAAGCCTGACTTAGATTCCTGTGCTAACAATGTGTCATCAGAGGACATTACTGTATTTAAGGCTGGCATTAATTGCCTTAATTTGGAGCTATGGCGTTACTTTCTCATGGAGTGAAGCTAATTTGACCTGTTTCCCTGCACTCTGTATGTGCGACTCTGATACTCCAGATGGATTGCTGTTTAGGATACTCTGCGGTCTTGCGAATCCATCCCATTTTCAAAAGGAGCCCAATGCTTTCCCAGTACACCACCTACCTGCCTTGCACTCATAATTACATATAGTTATCTAGTGCATAATTGCTGGTGTCTCCTCCTCCTGTGTTTCTTCGTCACCCAGGGCGATTGGTCACGTGCTGTCCTGTCATAAAGCTAGAGCAGGATTTCATCTGACATGAGGGACAATCAGTTGCCTAGCAAGCACTAAGATGCATTTATCATGGTATTGAAATGGGTTGCAGGGTACACAGGGCGCCCAGCTGAAGACCTAGATGATGAGATTAATGAAAATGGTGCATTATTTGAGACTTGTGCATCTGTTTGAAGATGCGGTTAATCACAATGTTCTCAACTTCTCTATTACTTAACTGATAGGGATGTACTAAGCTGAAGATGTTAAGATGTCGTTCATAGTTATGATTCCCACTAACTTGTAGCGTAAACCTTCCTCCCTGAACTAATCTAATCACTTAATTGCTATTGGCGTATCATGACCTAAAAGCATTGCACTGAGAAGGTGACGCCGTCACTTGGCTGGCAATCGCACCTTTTTATCTAGGTACTGATGTAGGTGCTAGAGTTGTGTAGAGAGTGGTAGCAAATGGGCATAGGATTGAGAGATGTACACCAGGTTGCACATGAAAACTGATATTTGAATTTTTAGTAAGCTGTGGATTTTCCCAATATTACTGACATCATAGTACTTATTCTCAAGGCTTAGAAAATCTGTTTTTTATTGCTGTGCATACATTAGAAAATATTCAAGTTCTAAAGGACTAACAGTGGACTTTTCCATCTGCAGAATATACTGAATGACCAGAGGTGGCAGTGTTGCGGAAGAGAATTTGTCTGCGTTGCTGAGACCGCCCCCCCCCCAAAAAAAAAGATGCCATTCCTCAGCACTCTGCCTTCCTTCATCAATTTACATGGTAAGTCAAACTCACGTTGAATTCTTTTTCTTGTCATTAAATAAGTTCATAGCATCTGAGGGCCCGGAGTACCTTTTTAGTGGGGGTTTTGCCATGATTCTGTTTCTGTCAAGACTGTAGCAAAATGGATGACGTTACGGTGATCATCATATTTTTATCAAAGACTTTGTCTCCAAAGCTGACAAAGCCTGACTTAGATTCCTGTGCTAACAATGTGTCATCAGAGGACATTACTGTATTTAAGGCTGGCATTAATTGCCTTAATTTGGAGCGATGGCGTTACTTTCTCATGGAGTGAAGCTAATTTGACCTGTTTCCCTGCACTCTGTATGTGCGACTCTGATACTCCAGATGGATTGCTGTTTAGGATACTCTGCGGTCTTGCGAATCCATCCCATTTTCAAAAGGAGCCCAATGCTTTCCCAGTACACCACCTACCTGCCTTGCACTCATAATTACATATAGTTATCTAGTGCATAATTGCTGGTGTCTCCTCCTCCTGTGTTTCTTCGTCACCCAGGGCGATTGGTCACGTGCTGTCCTGTCATAAAGCTAGAGCAGGATTTCATCTGACATGAGGGACAATCAGTTGCCTAGCAAGCACTAAGATGCATTTATCATGGTATTGAAATGGGTTGCAGGGTACACAGGGCGCCCAGCTGAAGACCTAGATGATGAGATTAATGAAAATGGTGCATTATTTGAGACTTGTGCATCTGTTTGAAGATGCGGTTAATCACAATGTTCTCAACTTCTCTATAACTTAACTGATAGGGATGTACTAAGCTGAAGATGTTAAGATGTCGTTCATAGTTATGATTCCCACTAACTTGTAGCGTAAACCTTCCTCCCTGAACTAATCGGATCACTTAATTGCTATTGGCGTATCATGACCTAAAAGCATTGCACTGAGAAGGTGACGCCGTCACTTGGCTGGCAATCGCACCTTTTTATCTAGGTACTGATGTAGGTACTAGAGTTGTGTAGAGAGTGGTAGCAAATGGGCATAGGATTGAGAGATGTACACCAGGTTGAACATGAAAACTGATATTTGAATTTTTAGTAAGCTGTGGATTTTCCCAATATTACTGACATCATAGTACTTATTATCAAGGCTTAGAAAATCTGTTTTTTATTGCTGTGCATACATTAGAAAATATTCAAGTTCTAAAGGACTAACAGTGGACTTTTCCATCTGCAGAATATACTGAATGACCAGAGGTGGCAGTGTTGCGGAAGAGAATTTGTCTGCGTTGCTGAGACCGCCCCCCCCCCCCCCAAATAAAAGATGCCATTCCTCAGCACTCTGCCTTCCTTCATCAATTTACATGGTAAGTCAAACTCACGTTGAATTCTTTTTCTTGTCATTAAATAAGTTCATAGCATCTTAGGGCCCGGAGTACCTTTTTAGTGGGGGTTTTGCCATGATTCTGTTTCTGTCAAGACTGTAGCAAAATGGATGACGTTACGGTGATCATCATATTTTTATCAAAGACTTTGTCTCCAAAGCTGACAAAGCCTGACTTAGATTCCTGTGCTAACAATGTGTCATCAGAGGACATTACTGTATTTAAGGCTGGCATTAATTGCCTTAATTTGGAGCGACGGCGTTACTTTCTCATGGAGTGAAGCTAATTTGACCTGTTTCCCTGCACTCTGTATGTGCGACTCTGATACTCCAGATGGATTGCTGTTTAGGATACTCTGCGGTCTTGCGAATCCATCCCATTTTCAAAAGGAGCCCAATGCTTTCCCAGTACACCACCTACCTGCCTTGCACTCATAATTACATATAGTTATCTAGTGCATAATTGCTGGTGTCTCCTCCTCCTGTGTTTCTTCGTCACCCAGGGCGATTGGTCACGTGCTGTCCTGTCATAAAGCTAGAGCAGGATTTCATCTGACATGAGGGACAATCAGTTGCCTAGCAAGCACTAAGATGCATTTATCATGGTATTGAAATGGGTTGCAGGGTACACAGGGCGCCCAGCTGAAGACCTAGATGATGAGATTAATGAAAATGGTGCATTATTTGAGACTTGTACATCTGTTTGAAGATGCGGTTAATCACAATGTTCTCAACTTCTCTATTACTTAACTGATAGGGATGTACTAAGCTGAAGATGTTAAGATGTCGTTCATAGTTATGATTCCCACTAACTTGTAGCGTAAACCTTCCTCCCTGAACTAATCGAATCACTTAATTGCTATTGGCGTATCATGACCTAAAAGCATTGCACTGAGAAGGTGACGCCGTCACTTGGCTGGCAATCGCACCTTTTTATCTAGGTACTGATGTAGGTGCTAGAGTTGTGTAGAGAGTGGTAGCAAATGGGCATAGGATTGAGAGATGTACACCAGGTTGCACATGAAAACTGATATTTGAATTTTTAGTAAGCTGTGGATTTTCCCAATATTACTGACATCATAGTACTTATTCTCAAGGCTTAGAAAATCTGTTTTTTATTGCTGTGCATACATTAGAAAATATTCAAGTTCTAAAGGACTAACAGTGGACTTTTCCATCTGCAGAATATACTGAAAGACCAGAGGTGGCAGTGTTGCGGAAGAGAATTTGTCTGCGTTGCTGAGACCGCCCCCCCCCCCCAAAAAAAAAGATGCCATTCCTCAGCACTCTGCCTTCCTTCATCAATTTACATGGTAAGTCAAACTCACGTTGAATTCTTTTTCTTGTCATTAAATAAGTTCATAGCATCTGAGGGCCCGGAGTACCTTTTTAGTGGGGGTTTTGCCATGATTCTGTTTCTGTCAAGACTGTAGCAAAATGGATGACGTTACGGTGATCATCATATTTTTATCAAAGACTTTGTCTCCAAAGCTGACAAAGCCTGACTTAGATTCCTGTGCTAACAATGTGTCATCAGAGGACATTACTGTATTTAAGGCTGGCATTAATTGCCTTAATTTGGAGCGATGGCGTTACTTTCTCATGGAGTGAAGCTAATTTGACCTGTTTCCCTGCACTCTGTATGTGCGACTCTGATACTCCAGATGGATTGCTGTTTAGGATACTCTGTGGTCTTGCGAATCCATCCCATTTTCAAAAGGAGCCCAATGCTTTCCCAGTACACCACCTAGCTGCCTTGCACTCATAATTACATATAGTTACCTAGTGCATAATTGCTGGTGTCTCCTCCTCCTGTGTTTCTTCGTCACCCAGGGCGATTGGTCACGTGCTGTCCTGTCATAAAGCTAGAGCAGGATTTCATCTGACATGAGGGACAATCAGTTGCCTAGCAAGCACTAAGATGCATTTATCATGGTATTGAAATGGGTTGCAGGGTACACAGGGCGCCCAGCTGAAGACCTAGATGATGAGATTAATGAAAATGGTGCATTATTTGAGACTTGTGCATCTGTTTGAAGATGCGGTTAATCACAATGTTCTCAACTTCTCTATAACTTAACTGATAGGGATGTACTAAGCTGAAGATGTTAAGATGTCGTTCATAGTTATGATTCCCACTAACTTGTAGCGTAAACCTTCCTCCCTGAACTAATCGGATCACTTAATTGCTATTGGCGTATCATGACCTAAAAGCATTGCACTGAGAAGGTGACGCCGTCACTTGGCTGGCAATCGCACCTTTTTATCTAGGTACTGATGTAGGTACTAGAGTTGTGTAGAGAGTGGTAGCAAATGGGCATAGGATTGAGAGATGTACACCAGGTTGAACATGAAAACTGATATTTGAATTTTTAGTAAGCTGTGGATTTTCCCAATATTACTGACATCATAGTACTTATTATCAAGGCTTAGAAAATCTGTTTTTTATTGCTGTGCATACATTAGAAAATATTCAAGTTCTAAAGGACTAACCGTGGACTTTTCCATCTGCAGAATATACTGAATGACCAGAGGTGGCAGTGTTGCGGAAGAGAATTTGTCTGCGTTGCTGAGACCACCCCCCCCCCCCAAAAAAAAAGATGCCATTCCTCAGCACTCTGCCTTCCTTCATCAATTTACATGGTAAGTCAAACTCACGTTGAATTCTTTTTCTTGTCATTAAATAAGTTCATAGCATCTGAGGGCCCGGAGTACCTTTTTAGTGGGGGTTTTGCCATGATTCTGTTTCTGTCAAGACTGTAGCAAAATGGATGACGTTACGGTGATCATCATATTTTTATCAAAGACTTTGTCTCCAAAGCTGACAAAGCCTGACTTAGATTCCTGTGCTAACAATGTGTCATCAGAGGACATTACTGTATTTAAGGCTGGCATTAATTGCCTTAATTTGGAGCGATGGCGTTACTTTCTCATGGAGTGAAGCTAATTTGACCTGTTTCCCTGCACTCTGTATGTGCGACTCTGATACTCCAGATGGATTGCTGTTTAGGATACTCTGTGGTCTTGCGAATCCATCCCATTTTCAAAAGGAGCCCAATGCTTTCCCAGTACACCACCTAGCTGCCTTGCACTCATAATTACATATAGTTACCTAGTGCATAATTGCTGGTGTCTCCTCCTCCTGTGTTTCTTCGTCACCCAGGGCGATTGGTCACGTGCTGTCCTGACATAAAGCTAGAGCAGGATGTCATCTGACATGAGGGACAACCAGTTGCCTAGCAAGCACTAAGATGCATTTATCATGGTATTGAAATGGGTTGCAGGGTACACAGGGCGCCCAGCTGAAGACCTAGATGATGAGATTAATGAAAATGGTGCATTATTTGAGACTTGTGCATCTGTTTGAAGATGCGGTTAATCACAATGTTCTCAACTTCTCTATAACTTAACTGATAGGGATGTACTAAGCTGAAGATGTTAAGATGTCGTTCATAGTTATGATTCCCACTAACTTGTAGCGTAAACCTTCCTCCCTGAACTAATCGGATCACTTAATTGCTATTGGCGTATCATGACCTAAAAGCATTGCACTGAGAAGGTGACGCCGTCACTTGGCTGGCAATCGCACCTTTTTATCTAGGTACTGATGTAGGTACTAGAGTTGTGTAGAGAGTGGTAGCAAATGGGCATAGGATTGAGAGATGTACACCAGGTTGAACATGAAAACTGATATTTGAATTTTTAGTAAGCTGTGGATTTTCCCAATATTACTGACATCATAGTACTTATTATCAAGGCTTAGAAAATCTGTTTTTTATTGCTGTGCATACATTAGAAAATATTCAAGTTCTAAAGGACTAACAGTGGACTTTTCCATCTGCAGAATATACTGAATGACCAGAGGTGGCAGTGTTGCGGAAGAGAATTTGTCTGCGTTGCTGAGACCGCCCCCCCCCCCCCCCCCCCCAAAAAAAGATGCCATTCCTCAGCACTCTGCCTTCCTTCATCAATTTACATGGTAAGTCAAACTCACGTTGAATTCTTTTTCTTGTCATTAAATAAGTTCATAGCATCTGAGGGCCCGGAGTACCTTTTTAGTGGGGGTTTTGCCATGATTCTGTTTCTGTCAAGACTGTAGCAAAATGGATGACGTTACGGTGATCATCATATTTTTATCAAAGACTTTGTCTCCAAAGCTGACAAAGCCTGACTTAGATTCCTGTGCTAACAATGTGTCATCAGAGGACATTACTGTATTTAAGGCTGGCATTAATTGCCTTAATTTGGAGCGATGGCGTTACTTTCTCATGGAGTGAAGCTAATTTGACCTGTTTCCCTGCACTCTGTATGTGCGACTCTGATACTCCAGATGGATTGCTGTTTAGGATACTCTGCGGTCTTGCGAATCCATCCCATTTTCAAAAGGAGCCCAATGCTTTCCCAGTACACCACCTACCTGCCTTGCACTCATAATTACATATAGTTATCTAGTGCATAATTGCTGGTGTCTCCTCCTCCTGTGTTTCTTCGTCACCCAGGGCGATTGGTCACGTGCTGTCCTGTCATAAAGCTAGAGCAGGATTTCATCTGACATGAGGGACAATCAGTTGCCTAGCAAGCACTAAGATGCATTTATCATGGTATTGAAATGGGTTGCAGGGTACACAGGGCGTCCAGCTGAAGACCTAGATGATGAGATTAATGAAAATGGTGCATTATTTGAGACTTGTGCATCTGTTTGAAGATGCGGTTAATCACAATGTTCTCAACTTCTCTATTACTTAACTGATAGGGATGTACTAAGCTGAAGATGTTAAGATGTCGTTCATAGTTATGATTCCCACTAACTTGTAGCGTAAACCTTCCTCCCTGAACTAATCGAATCACTTAATTGCTATTGGCGTATCATGACCTAAAAGCATTGCACTGAGAAGGTGACGCCGTCACTTGGCTGGCAATCGCACCTTTTTATCTAGGTACTGATGTAGGTGCTAGAGTTGTGTAGAGAGTGGTAGCAAATGGGCATAGGATTGAGAGATGTACACCAGGTTGCACATGAAAACTGATATTTGAATTTTTAGTAAGCTGTGGATTTTCCCAATATTACTGACATCATAGTACTTATTCTCAAGGCTTAGAAAATCTGTTTTTTATTGCTGTGCATACATTAGAAAATATTCAAGTTCTAAAGGACTAACAGTGGACTTTTCCATCTGCAGAATATACTGAATGACCAGAGGTGGCAGTGTTGCGGAAGAGAATTTGTCTGCGTTGCTGAGACCGCCCCCCCCCCCCCAAATAAAAGATGCCATTCCTCAGCACTCTGCCTTCCTTCATCAATTTACATGGTAAGTCAAACTCACGTTGAATTCTTTTTCTTGTCATTAAATAAGTTCATAGCATCTTAGGGCCCGGAGTACCTTTTTAGTGGGGGTTTTGCCATGATTCTGTTTCTGTCAAGACTGTAGCAAAATGGATGACGTTACGGTGATCATCATATTTTTATCAAAGACTTTGTCTCCAAAGCTGACAAAGCCTGACTTAGATTCCTGTGCTAACAATGTGTCATCAGAGGACATTACTGTATTTAAGGCTGGCATTAATTGCCTTAATTTGGAGCGATGGCGTTACTTTCTCATGGAGTGAAGCTAATTTGACCTGTTTCCCTGCACTTTGTATGTGCGACTCTGATACTCCAGATGGATTGCTGTTTAGGATACTCTGCGGTCTTGCGAATCCATCCCATTTTCAAAAGGAGCCCAATGCTTTCCCAGTACACCACCTACCTGCCTTGCAATCATAATTACATATAGTTATCTAGTGCATAATTGCTGGTGTCTCCTCCTCCTGTGTTTCTTCGTCACCCAGGGCGATTGGTCACGTGCTGTCCTGTCATAAAGCTAGAGCAGGATTTCATCTGACATGAGGGACAATCAGTTGCCTAGCAAGCACTAAGATGCATTTATCATGGTATTGAAATGGGTTGCAGGGTACACAGGGCGCCCAGCTGAAGACCTAGATGATGAGATTAATGAAAATGGTGCATTATTTGAGACTTGTGCATCTGTTTGAAGATGCGGTTAATCACAATGTTCTCAACTTCTCTATTACTTAACTGATAGGGATGTACTAAGCTGAAGATGTTAAGATGTCGTTCATAGTTATGATTCCCACTAATTTGTAGCGTAAACCTTCCTCCCTGAACTAATCGAATCACTTAATTGCTATTGGCGTATCATGACCTAAAAGCATTGCACTGAGAAGGTGACGCCGTCACTTGGCTGGCAATCGCACCTTTTTATCTAGGTACTGATGTAGGTGCTAGAGTTGTGTAGAGAGTGGTAGCAAATGGGCATAGGATTGAGAGATGTACACCAGGTTGCACATGAAAACTGATATTTGAATTTTTAGTAAGCTGTGGATTTTCCCAATATTACTGACATCATAGTACTTATTATCAAGGCTTAGAAAATCTGTTTTTTATTGCTGTGCATACATTAGAAAATATTCAAGTTCTAAAGGACTAACAGTGGACTTTTCCATCTGCAGAATATACTGAATGACCAGAGGTGGCAGTGTTGCGGAAGAGAATTTGTCTGCGTTGCTGAGACCGCCCCCCCCCCCACCCCCCCCAAAAAAAGATGCCATTCCTCAGCACTCTGCCTTCCTTCATCAATTTACATGGTAAGTCAAACTCACGTTGAATTCTTTTTCTTGTCATTAAATAAGTTCATAGCATCTGAGGGCCCGGAGTACCTTTTTAGTGGGGGTTTTGCCATGATTCTGTTTCTGTCAAGACTGTAGCAAAATGGATGACGTTACGGTGATCATCATATTTTTATCAAAGACTTTGTCTCCAAAGCTGACAAAGCCTGACTTAGATTCCTGTGCTAACAATGTGTCATCAGAGGACATTACTGTATTTAAGGCTGGCATTAATTGCCTTAATTTGGAGCGATGGCGTTACTTTCTCATGGAGTGAAGCTAATTTGACCTGTTTCCCTGCACTCTGTATGTGCGACTCTGATACTCCAGATGGATTGCTGTTTAGGATACTCTGCGGTCTTGCGAATCCATCCCATTTTCAAAAGGAGCCCAATGCTTTCCCAGTACACCACCTACCTGCCTTGCACTCATAATTACATATAGTTATCTAGTGCATAATTGCTGGTGTCTCCTCCTCCTGTGTTTCTTCGTCACCCAGGGCGATTGGTCACGTGCTGTCCTGTCATAAAGCTAGAGCAGGATTTCATCTGACATGAGGGACAATCAGTTGCCTAGCAAGCACTAAGATGCATTTATCATGGTATTGAAATGGGTTGCAGGGTACACAGGGCGCCCAGCTGAAGACCTAGATGATGAGATTAATGAAAATGGTGCATTATTTGAGACTTGTGCATCTGTTTGAAGATGCGGTTAATCACAATGTTCTCAACTTCTCTATTACTTAACTGATAGGGATGTACTAAGCTGAAGATGTTAAGATGTCGTTCATAGTTATGATTCCCACTAACTTGTAGCGTAAACCTTCCTCCCTGAACTAATCGAATCACTTAATTGCTATTGGCGTATCATGACCTAAAAGCATTGCACTGAGAAGGTGACGCCGTCACTTGGCTGGCAATCGCACCTTTTTATCTAGGTACTGATGTAGGTGCTAGAGTTGTGTAGAGAGTGGTAGCAAATGGGCATAGGATTGAGAGATGTACACCAGGTTGAACATGAAAACTGATATTTGAATTTTTAGTAAGCTGTGGATTTTCCCAATATTACTGACATCATAGTACTTATTATCAAGGCTTAGAAAATCTGTTTTTTATTGCTGTGCATACATTAGAAAATATTCAAGTTCTAAAGGACTAACAGTGGACTTTTCCATCTGCAGAATATACTGAATGACCAGAGGTGGCAGTGTTGCGGAAGAGAATTTGTCTGCGTTGCTGAGACCGCCCCCCCCCCCCCAAAAAAAAGATGCCATTCCTCAGCACTCTGCCTTCCTTCATCAATTTACATGGTAAGTCAAACTCACGTTGAATTCTTTTTCTTGTCATTAAATAAGTTCATAGCATCTGAGGGCCCGGAGTACCTTTTTAGTGGGGGTTTTGCCATGATTCTGTTTCTGTCAAGACTGTAGCAAAATGGATGACGTTACGGTGATCATCATATTTTTATCAAAGACTTTGTCTCCAAAGCTGACAAAGCCTGACTTAGATTCCTGTGCTAACAATGTGTCATCAGAGGACATTACTGTATTTAAGGCTGGCATTAATTGCCTTAATTTGGAGCAATGGCGTTACTTTCTCATGGAGTGAAGCTAATTTGACCCGTTTCCCTGCACTTTGTATGTGCGACTCTGATACTCCAGATGGATTGCTGTTTAGGATACTCTGCGGTCTTGCGAATCCATCCCATTTTCAAAAGGAGCCCAATGCTTTCCCAGTACACCACCTACCTGCCTTGCACTCATAATTACATATAGTTATCTAGTGCATAATTGCTGGTGTCTCCTCCTCCTGTGTTTCTTCGTCACCCAGGGCGATTGGTCACGTGCTGTCCTGTCATAAAGCTAGAGCAGGATGTCATCTGACATGAGGGACAATCAGTTGCCTAGCAAGCACTAAGATGCATTTATCATGGTATTGAAATGGGTTGCAGGGTACACAGGGCGCCCAGCTGAAGACCTAGATGATGAGATTAATGAAAATGGTGCATTATTTGAGACTTGTGCATCTGTTTGAAGATGCGGTTAATCACAATGTTCTCAACTTCTCTATAACTTAACTGATAGGGATGTACTAAGCTGAAGATGTTAAGATGTCGTTCATAGTTATGATTCCCACTAACTTGTAGCGTAAACCTTCCTCCCTGAACTAATCGGATCACTTAATTGCTATTGGCGTATCATGACCTAAAAGCATTGCACTGAGAAGGTGACGCCGTCACTTGGCTGGCAATCGCACCTTTTTATCTAGGTACTGATGTAGGTGCTAGAGTTGTGTAGAGAGTGGTAGCAAATGGGCATAGGATTGAGAGATGTACACCAGGTTGCACATGAAAACTGATATTTGAATTTTTAGTAAGCTGTGGATTTTCCCAATATTACTGACATCATAGTACTTATTATCAAGGCTTAGAAAATCTGTTTTTTATTGCTGTGCATACATTAGAAAATATTCAAGTTCTAAAGGACTAACAGTGGACTTTTCCATCTGCAGAATATACTGAATGACCAGAGGTGGCAGTGTTGCGGAAGAGAATTTGTCTGCGTTGCTGAGACCGCCCCCCCCCCCCCAAAAAAAGATGCCATTCCTCAGCACTCTGCCTTCCTTCATCAATTTACATGGTAAGTCAAACTCACGTTGAATTCTTTTTCTTGTCATTAAATAAGTTCATAGCATCTGAGGGCCCGGAGTACCTTTTTAGTGGGGGTTTTGCCATGATTCTGTTTCTGTCAAGACTGTAGCAAAATGGATGACGTTACGGTGATCATCATATTTTTATCAAAGACTTTGTCTCCAAAGCTGACAAAGCCTGACTTAGATTCCTGTGCTAACAATGTGTCATCAGAGGACATTACTGTATTTAAGGCTGGCATTAATTGCCTTAATTTGGAGCGATGGCGTTACTTTCTCATGGAGTGAAGCTAATTTGACCTGTTTCCCTGCACTCTGTATGTGCGACTCTGATACTCCAGATGGATTGCTGTTTAGGATACTCTGCGGTCTTGCGAATCCATCCCATTTTCAAAAGGAGCCCAATGCTTTCCCAGTACACCACCTACCTGCCTTGCACTCATAATTACATATAGTTATCTAGTGCATAATTGCTGGTGTCTCCTCCTCCTGTGTTTCTTCGTCACCCAGGGCGATTGGTCACGTGCTGTCCTGTCATAAAGCTAGAGCAGGATTTCATCTGACATGAGGGACAATCAGTTGCCTAGCAAGCACTAAGATGCATTTATCATGGTATTGAAATGGGTTGCAGGGTACACAGGGCGCCCAGCTGAAGACCTAGATGATGAGATTAATGAAAATGGTGCATTATTTGAGACTTGTGCATCTGTTTGAAGATGCGGTTAATCACAATGTTCTCAACTTCTCTATAACTTAACTGATAGGGATGTACTAAGCTGAAGATGTTAAGATGTCGTTCATAGTTATGATTCCCACTAACTTGTAGCATAAACCTTCCTCCCTGAACTAATCGGATCACTTAATTGCTATTGGCGTATCATGACCTAAAAGCATTGCACTGAGAAGGTGACGCCGTCACTTGGCTGGCAATCGCACCTTTTTATCTAGGTACTGATGTAGGTACTAGAGTTGTGTAGAGAGTGGTAGCAAATGGGCATAGGATTGAGAGATGTACACCAGGTTGAACATGAAAACTGATATTTGAATTTTTAGTAAGCTGTGGATTTTCCCAATATTACTGACATCATAGTACTTATTATCAAGGCTTAGAAAATCTGTTTTTTATTGCTGTGCATACATTAGAAAATATTCAAGTTCTAAAGGACTAACAGTGGACTTTTCCATCTGCAGAATATACTGAATGACCAGAGGTGGCAGTGTTGCGGAAGAGAATTTGTCTGCGTTGCTGAGACCGCCCCCCCCCCCCCCAAAAAAAGATGCCATTCCTCAGCACTCTGCCTTCCTTCATCAATTTACATGGTAAGTCAAACTCACGTTGAATTCTTTTTCTTGTCATTAAATAAGTTCATAGCATCTGAGGGCCCGGAGTACCTTTTTAGTGGGGGTTTTGCCATGATTCTGTTTCTGTCAAGACTGTAGCAAAATGGATGACGTTACGGTGATCATCATATTTTTATCAAAGACTTTGTCTCCAAAGCTGACAAAGCCTGACTTAGATTCCTGTGCTAACAATGTGTCATCAGAGGACATTACTGTATTTAAGGCTGGCATTAATTGCCTTAATTTGGAGCGATGGCGTTACTTTCTCATGGAGTGAAGCTAATTTGACCTGTTTCCCTGCACTCTGTATGTGCGACTCTGATACTCCAGATGGATTGCTGTTTAGGATACTCTGCGGTCTTGCGAATCCATCCCATTTTCAAAAGGAGCCCAATGCTTTCCCAGTACACCACCTACCTGCCTTGCACTCATAATTACATATAGTTATCTAGTGCATAATTGCTGGTGTCTCCTCCTCCTGTGTTTCTTCGTCACCCAGGGCGATTGGTCACGTGCTGTCCTGTCATAAAGCTAGAGCAGGATTTCATCTGACATGAGGGACAATCAGTTGCCTAGCAAGCACTAAGATGCATTTATCATGGTATTGAAATGGGTTGCAGGGTACACAGGGCGTCCAGCTGAAGACCTAGATGATGAGATTAATGAAAATGGTGCATTATTTGAGACTTGTGCATCTGTTTGAAGATGCGGTTAATCACAATGTTCTCAACTTCTCTATTACTTAACTGATAGGGATGTACTAAGCTGAAGATGTTAAGATGTCGTTCATAGTTATGATTCCCACTAACTTGTAGCGTAAACCGTCCTCCCTGAACTAATCGAATCACTTAATTGCTATTGGCGTATCATGACCTAAAAGCATTGCACTGAGAAGGTGACGCCGTCACTTGGCTGGCAATCGCACCTTTTTATCTAGGTACTGATGTAGGTGCTAGAGTTGTGTAGAGAGTGGTAGCAAATGGGCATAGGATTGAGAGATGTACACCAGGTTGCACATGAAAACTGATATTTGAATTTTTAGTAAGCTGTGGATTTTCCCAATATTACTGACATCATAGTACTTATTCTCAAGGCTTAGAAAATCTGTTTTTTATTGCTGTGCATACATTAGAAAATATTCAAGTTCTAAAGGACTAACAGTGGACTTTTCCATCTGCAGAATATACTGAATGACCAGAGGTGGCAGTGTTGCGGAAAAAAATTTGTCTGCGTTGCTGAGACCGCCCCCCCCCCCCCCAAAAAAAAAGATGCCATTCCTCAGCACTCTGCCTTCCTTCATCAATTTACATGGTAAGTCAAACTCACGTTGAATTCTTTTTCTTGTCATTAAATAAGTTCATAGCATCTGAGGGCCCGGAGTACCTTTTTAGTGGGGGTTTTGCCATGATTCTGTTTCTTTCAAGACTGTAGCAAAATGGATGACGTTACGGTGATCATCATATTTTTATCAAAGACTTTGTCTCCAAAGCTGACAAAGCCTGACTTAGATTCCTGTGCTAACAATGTGTCATCAGAGGACATTACTGTATTTAAGGCTGGCATTAATTGCCTTAATTTGGAGCGATGGCGTTACTTTCTCATGGAGTGAAGCTAATTTGACCTGTTTCCCTGCACTCTGTATGTGCGACTCTGATACTCCAGATGGATTGCTGTTTAGGATACTCTGTGGTCTTGCGAATCCATCCCATTTTCAAAAGGAGCCCAATGCTTTCCCAGTACACCACCTAGCTGCCTTGCACTCATAATTACATATAGTTACCTAGTGCATAATTGCTGGTGTCTCCTCCTCCTGTGTTTCTTCGTCACCCAGGGCGATTGGTCACGTGCTGTCCTGACATAAAGCTAGAGCAGGATGTCATCTGACATGAGGGACAACCAGTTGCCTAGCAAGCACTAAGATGCATTTATCATGGTATTGAAATGGGTTGCAGGGTACACAGGGCGCCCAGCTGAAGACCTAGATGATGAGATTAATGAAAATGGTGCATTATTTGAGACTTGTGCATCTGTTTGAAGATGCGGTTAATCACAATGTTCTCAACTTCTCTATAACTTAACTGATAGGGATGTACTAAGCTGAAGATGTTAAGATGTCGTTCATAGTTATGATTCCCACTAACTTGTAGCGTAAACCTTCCTCCCTGAACTAATCGAATCACTTAATTGCTATTGGCGTATCATGACCTAAAAGCATTGCACTGAGAAGGTGACGCCGTCACTTGGCTGGCAATCGCACCTTTTTATCTAGGTACTGATGTAGGTGCTAGAGTTGTGTAGAGAGTGGTAGCAAATGGGCATAGGATTGAGAGATGTACACCAGGTTGCACATGAAAACTGATATTTGAATTTTTAGTAAGCTGTGGATTTTCCCAATATTACTGACATCATAGTACTTATTATCAAGGCTTAGAAAATCTGTTTTTTATTGCTGTGCATACATTAGAAAATATTCAAGTTCTAAAGGACTAACAGTGGACTTTTCCATCTGCAGAATATACTGAATGACCAGAGGTGGCAGTGTTGCGGAAGAGAATTTGTCTGCGTTGCTGAGACCGCCCCCTCCCAAAAAAAGATGCCATTCCTCAGCACTCTGCCTTCCTTCATCAATTTACATGGTAAGTCAAACTCACGTTGAATTCTTTTTCTTGTCATTAAATAAGTTCATAGCATCTGAGGGCCCGGAGTACCTTTTTAGTGGGGGTTTTGCCATGATTCTGTTTCTGTCAAGACTGTAGCAAAATGGATGACGTTACGGTGATCATCATATTTTTATCAAAGACTTTGTCTCCAAAGCTGACAAAGCCTGACTTAGATTCCTGTGCTAACAATGTGTCATCAGAGGACATTACTGTATTTAAGGCTGGCATTAATTGCCTTAATTTGGAGCGATGGCGTTACTTTCTCATGGAGTGAAGCTAATTTGACCTGTTTCCCTGCACTTTGTATGTGCGACTCTGATACTCCAGATGGATTGCTGTTTAGGATACTCTGCGGTCTTGCGAATCCATCCCATTTTCAAAAGGAGCCCAATGCTTTCCCAGTACACCACCTACCTGCCTTGCACTCATAATTACATATAGTTATCTAGTGCATAATTGCTGGTGTCTCCTCCTCCTGTGTTTCTTCGTCACCCAGGGCGATTGGTCACGTGCTGTCCTGTCATAAAGCTAGAGCAGGATGTCATCTGACATGAGGGACAATCAGTTGCCTAGCAAGCACTAAGATGCATTTATCATGGTATTGAAATGGGTTGCAGGGTACACAGGGCGCCCAGCTGAAGACCTAGATGATGAGATTAATGAAAATGGTGCATTATTTGAGACTTGTGCATCTGTTTGAAGATGCGGTTAATCACAATGTTCTCAACTTCTCTATAACTTAACTGATAGGGATGTACTAAGCTGAAGATGTTAAGATGTCGTTCATAGTTATGATTCCCACTAACTTGTAGCGTAAACCTTCCTCCCTGAACTAATCGAATCACTTAATTGCTATTGGCGTATCATGACCTAAAAGCATTGCACTGAGAAGGTGACGCCGTCACTTGGCTGGCAATCGCACCTTTTTATCTAGGTACTGATGTAGGTGCTAGAGTTGTGTAGAGAGTGGTAGCAAATGGGCATAGGATTGAGAGATGTACACCAGGTTGCACATGAAAACTGATATTTGAATTTTTAGTAAGCTGTGGATTTTCCCAATATTACTGACATCATAGTACTTATTATCAAGGCTTAGAAATTTTTTTATTGCTGTGCATACATTAGAAAATATTCAAGTTCTAAAGGACTAACAGTGGACTTTTCCATCTGCAGAATATACTGAATGACCAGAGGTGGCAGTGTTGCGGAAGAGAATTTGTCTGCGTTGCTGAGACCGCCCCCTCCCAAAAAAAGATGCCATTCCTCAGCACTCTGCCTTCCTTCATCAATTTACATGGTAAGTCAAACTCACGTTGAATTCTTTTTCTTGTCATTAAATAAGTTCATAGCATCTGAGGGCCCGGAGTACCTTTTTAGTGGGGGTTTTGCCATGATTCTGTTTCTGTCAAGACTGTAGCAAAATGGATGACGTTACGGTGATCATCATATTTTTATCAAAGACTTTGTCTCCAAAGCTGACAAAGCCTGACTTAGATTCCTGTGCTAACAATGTGTCATCAGAGGACATTACTGTATTTAAGGCTGGCATTAATTGCCTTAATTTGGAGCGATGGCGTTACTTTCTCATGGAGTGAAGCTAATTTGACCTGTTTCCCTGCACTTTGTATGTGCGACTCTGATACTCCAGATGGATTGCTGTTTAGGATACTCTGCGGTCTTGCGAATCCATCCCATTTTCAAAAGGAGCCCAATGCTTTCCCAGTACACCACCTACCTGCCTTGCACTCATAATTACATATAGTTATCTAGTGCATAATTGCTGGTGTCTCCTCCTCCTGTGTTTCTTCGTCACCCAGGGCGATTGGTCACGTGCTGTCCTGTCATAAAGCTAGAGCAGGATGTCATCTGACATGAGGGACAATCAGTTGCCTAGCAAGCACTAAGATGCATTTATCATGGTATTGAAATGGGTTGCAGGGTACACAGGGCGCCCAGCTGAAGACCTAGATGATGAGATTAATGAAAATGGTGCATTATTTGAGACTTGTGCATCTGTTTGAAGATGCGGTTAATCACAATGTTCTCAACTTCTCTATAACTTAACTGATAGGGATGTACTAAGCTGAAGATGTTAAGATGTCGTTCATAGTTATGATTCCCACTAACTTGTAGCGTAAACCTTCCTCCCTGAACTAATCGAATCACTTAATTGCTATTGGCGTATCATGACCTAAAAGCATTGCACTGAGAAGGTGACGCCGTCACTTGGCTGGCAATCGCACCTTTTTATCTAGGTACTGATGTAGGTACTAGAGTTGTGTAGAGAGTGGTAGCAAATGGGCATAGGATTGAGAGATGTACACCAGGTTGAACATGAAAACTGATATTTGAATTTTTAGTAAGCTGTGGATTTTCCCAATATTACTGACATCATAGTACTTATTATCAAGGCTTAGAAAATCTGTTTTTTATTGCTGTGCATACATTAGAAAATATTCAAGTTCTAAAGGACTAACAGTGGACTTTTCCATCTGCAGAATATACTGAATGACCAGAGGTGGCAGTGTTGCGGAAGAGAATTTGTCTGCGTTGCTGAGACCGCCCCCCCCCAAAAAAAAAGATGCCATTCCTCAGCACTCTGCCTTCCTTCATCAATTTACATGGTAAGTCAAACTCACGTTGAATTCTTTTTCTTGTCATTAAATAAGTTCATAGCATCTTAGGGCCCGGAGTACCTTTTTAGTGGGGGTTTTGCCATGATTCTGTTTCTGTCAAGACTGTAGCAAAATGGATGACGTTACGGTGATCATCATATTTTTATCAAAGACTTTGTCTCCAAAGCTGACAAAGCCTGACTTAGATTCCTGTGCTAACAATGTGTCATCAGAGGACATTACTGTATTTAAGGCTGGCATTAATTGCCTTAATTTGGAGCGATGGCGTTACTTTCTCATGGAGTGAAGCTAATTTGACCTGTTTCCCTGCACTTTGTATGTGCGACTCTGATACTCCAGATGGATTGCTGTTTAGGATACTCTGCGGTCTTGCGAATCCATCCCATTTTCAAAAGGAGCCCAATGCTTTCCCAGTACACCACCTACCTGCCTTGCACTCATAATTACATATAGTTATCTAGTGCATAATTGCTGGTGTCTCCTCCTCCTGTGTTTCTTCGTCACCCAGGGCGATTGGTCACGTGCTGTCCTGTCATAAAGCTAGAGCAGGATGTCATCTGACATGAGGGACAATCAGTTGCCTAGCAAGCACTAAGATGCATTTATCATGGTATTGAAATGGGTTGCAGGGTACACAGGGCGCCCAGCTGAAGACCTAGATGATGAGATTAATGAAAATGGTGCATTATTTGAGACTTGTGCATCTGTTTGAAGATGCGGTTAATCACAATGTTCTCAACTTCTCTATAACTTAACTGATAGGGATGTACTAAGCTGAAGATGTTAAGATGTCGTTCATAGTTATGATTCCCACTAACTTGTAGCGTAAACCTTCCTCCCTGAACTAATCGGATCACTTAATTGCTATTGGCGTATCATGACCTAAAAGCATTGCACTGAGAAGGTGACGCCGTCACTTGGCTGGCAATCGCACCTTTTTATCTAGGTACTGATGTAGGTGCTAGAGTTGTGTAGAGAGTGGTAGCAAATGGGCATAGGATTGAGAGATGTACACCAGGTTGCACATGAAAACTGATATTTGAATTTTTAGTAAGCTGTGGATTTTCCCAATATTACTGACATCATAGTACTTATTATCAAGGCTTAGAAAATCTGTTTTTTATTGCTGTGCATACATTAGAAAATATTCAAGTTCTAAAGGACTAACAGTGGACTTTTCCATCTGCAGAATATACTGAATGACCAGAGGTGGCAGTGTTGCGGAAGAGAATTTGTCTGCGTTGCTGAGACCGCCCCCCCCCCCCCCCCCCCCCCCAAAAAAGATGCCATTCCTCAGTACTCTGCCTTCCTTCATCAATTTACATGGTAAGTCAAACTCACGTTGAATTCTTTTTCTTGTCATTAAATAAGTTCATAGCATCTGAGGGCCCGGAGTACCTTTTTAGTGGGGGTTTTGCCATGATTCTGTTTCTGTCAAGACTGTAGCAAAATGGATGACGTTACGGTGATCATCATATTTTTATCAAAGACTTTGTCTCCAAAGCTGACAAAGCCTGACTTAGATTCCTGTGCTAACAATGTGTCATCAGAGGACATTACTGTATTTAAGGCTGGCATTAATTGCCTTAATTTGGAGCGATGGCGTTACTTTCTCATGGAGTGAAGCTAATTTGACCTGTTTCCCTGCACTCTGTATGTGCGACTCTGATACTCCAGATGGATTGCTGTTTAGGATACTCTGCGGTCTTGCGAATCCATCCCATTTTCAAAAGGAGCCCAATGCTTTCCCAGTACACCACCTACCTGCCTTGCACTCATAATTACATATAGTTATCTAGTGCATAATTGCTGGTGTCTCCTCCTCCTGTGTTTCTTCGTCACCCAGGGCGATTGGTCACGTGCTGTCCTGTCATAAAGCTAGAGCAGGATTTCATCTGACATGAGGGACAATCAGTTGCCTAGCAAGCACTAAGATGCATTTATCATGGTATTGAAATGGGTTGCAGGGTACACAGGGCGCCCAGCTGAAGACCTAGATGATGAGATTAATGAAAATGGTGCATTATTTGAGACTTGTGCATCTGTTTGAAGATGCGGTTAATCACAATGTTCTCAACTTCTCTATTACTTAACTGATAGGGATGTACTAAGCTGAAGATGTTAAGATGTCGTTCATAGTTATGATTCCCACTAACTTGTAGCGTAAACCTTCCTCCCTGAACTAATCGAATCACTTAATTGCTATTGGCGTATCATGACCTAAAAGCATTGCACTGAGAAGGTGACGCCGTCACTTGGCTGGCAATCGCACCTTTTTATCTAGGTACTGATGTAGGTGCTAGAGTTGTGTAGAGAGTGGTAGCAAATGGGCATAGGATTGAGAGATGTACACCAGGTTGCACATGAAAACTGATATTTGAATTTTTAGTAAGCTGTGGATTTTCCCAATATTACTGACATCATAGTACTTATTCTCAAGGCTTAGAAAATCTGTTTTTTATTGCTGTGCATACATTAGAAAATATTCAAGTTCTAAAGGACTAACAGTGGACTTTTCCATCTGCAGAATATACTGAATGACCAGAGGTGGCAGTGTTGCGGAAGAGAATTTGTCTGCGTTGCTGAGACCGCCCCCCCCCCCCCCCCCAAAAAAAAGATGCCATTCCTCAGCACTCTGCCTTCCTTCATCAATTTACATGGTAAGTCAAACTCACGTTGAATTCTTTTTCTTGTCATTAAATAAGTTCATAGCATCTGAGGGCCCGGAGTACCTTTTTAGTGGGGGTTTTGCCATGATTCTGTTTCTTTCAAGACTGTAGCAAAATGGATGACGTTACGGTGATCATCATATTTTTATCAAAGACTTTGTCTCCAAAGCTGACAAAGCCTGACTTAGATTCCTGTGCTAACAATGTGTCATCAGAGGACATTACTGTATTTAAGGCTGGCATTAATTGCCTTAATTTGGAGCGATGGCGTTACTTTCTCATGGAGTGAAGCTAATTTGACCCGTTTCCCTGCACTCTGTATGTGCGACTCTGATACTCCAGATGGATTGCTGTTTAGGATACTCTGCGGTCTTGCGAATCCATCCCATTTTCAAAAGGAGCCCAATGCTTTCCCAGTACACCACCTACCTGCCTTGCACTCATAATTACATATAGTTATCTAGTGCATAATTGCTGGTGTCTCCTCCTCCTGTGTTTCTTCGTCACCCAGGGCGATTGGTCACGTGCTGTCCTGTCATAAAGCTAGAGCAGGATTTCATCTGACATGAGGGACAATCAGTTGCCTAGCAAGCACTAAGATGCATTTATCATGGTATTGAAATGGGTTGCAGGGTACACAGGGCGCCCAGCTGAAGACCTAGATGATGAGATTAATGAAAATGGTGCATTATTTGAGACTTGTGCATCTGTTTGAAGATGCGGTTAATCACAATGTTCTCAACTTCTCTATAACTTAACTGATAGGGATGTACTAAGCTGAAGATGTTAAGATGTCGTTCATAGTTATGATTCCCACTAACTTGTAGCGTAAACCTTCCTCCCTGAACTAATCGGATCACTTAATTGCTATTGGCGTATCATGACCTAAAAGCATTGCACTGAGAAGGTGACGCCGTCACTTGGCTGGCAATCGCACCTTTTTATCTAGGTACTGATGTAGGTACTAGAGTTGTGTAGAGAGTGGTAGCAAATGGGCATAGGATTGAGAGATGTACACCAGGTTGAACATGAAAACTGATATTTGAATTTTTAGTAAGCTGTGGATTTTCCCAATATTACTGACATCATAGTACTTATTATCAAGGCTTAGAAAATCTGTTTTTTATTGCTGTGCATACATTAGAAAATATTCAAGTTCTAAAGGACTAACCGTGGACTTTTCCATCTGCAGAATATACTGAATGACCAGAGGTGGCAGTGTTGCGGAAGAGAATTTGTCTGCGTTGCTGAGACCGCCCCCTCCCAAAAAAAGATGCCATTCCTCAGCACTCTGCCTTCCTTCATCAATTTACATGGTAAGTCAAACTCACGTTGAATTCTTTTTCTTGTCATTAAATAAGTTCATAGCATCTGAGGGCCCGGAGTACCTTTTTAGTGGGGGTTTTGCCATGATTCTGTTTCTGTCAAGACTGTAGCAAAATGGATGACGTTACGGTGATCATCATATTTTTATCAAAGACTTTGTCTCCAAAGCTGACAAAGCCTGACTTAGATTCCTGTGCTAACAATGTGTCATCAGAGGACATTACTGTATTTAAGGCTGGCATTAATTGCCTTAATTTGGAGCGATGGCGTTACTTTCTCATGGAGTGAAGCTAATTTGACCTGTTTCCCTGCACTTTGTATGTGCGACTCTGATACTCCAGATGGATTGCTGTTTAGGATACTCTGCGGTCTTGCGAATCCATCCCATTTTCAAAAGGAGCCCAATGCTTTCCCAGTACACCACCTACCTGCCTTGCACTCATAATTACATATAGTTATCTAGTGCATAATTGCTGGTGTCTCCTCCTCCTGTGTTTCTTCGTCACCCAGGGCGATTGGTCACGTGCTGTCCTGTCATAAAGCTAGAGCAGGATGTCATCTGACATGAGGGACAATCAGTTGCCTAGCAAGCACTAAGATGCATTTATCATGGTATTGAAATGGGTTGCAGGGTACACAGGGCGCCCAGCTGAAGACCTAGATGATGAGATTAATGAAAATGGTGCATTATTTGAGACTTGTGCATCTGTTTGAAGATGCGGTTAATCACAATGTTCTCAACTTCTCTATAACTTAACTGATAGGGATGTACTAAGCTGAAGATGTTAAGATGTCGTTCATAGTTATGATTCCCACTAACTTGTAGCGTAAACCTTCCTCCCTGAACTAATCGAATCACTTAATTGCTATTGGCGTATCATGACCTAAAAGCATTGCACTGAGAAGGTGACGCCGTCACTTGGCTGGCAATCGCACCTTTTTATCTAGGTACTGATGTAGGTACTAGAGTTGTGTAGAGAGTGGTAGCAAATGGGCATAGGATTGAGAGATGTACACCAGGTTGCACATGAAAACTGATATTTGAATTTTTAGTAAGCTGTGGATTTTCCCAATATTACTGACATCATAGTACTTATTATCAAGGCTTAGAAAATCTGTTTTTTATTGCTGTGCATACATTAGAAAATATTCAAGTTCTAAAGGACTAACAGTGGACTTTTCCATCTGCAGAATATACTGAATGACCAGAGGTGGCAGTGTTGCGGAAGAGAATTTGTCTGCGTTGCTGAGACCGCCCCCCCCCCCCCAAAAAAAAGATGCCATTCCTCAGCACTCTGCCTTCCTTCATCAATTTACATGGTAAGTCAAACTCACGTTGAATTCTTTTTCTTGTCATTAAATAAGTTCATAGCATCTGAGGGCCCGGAGTACCTTTTTAGTGGGGGTTTTGCCATGATTCTGTTTCTGTCAAGACTGTAGCAAAATGGATGACGTTACGGTGATCATCATATTTTTATCAAAGACTTTGTCTCCAAAGCTGACAAAGCCTGACTTAGATTCCTGTGCTAACAATGTGTCATCAGAGGACATTACTGTATTTAAGGCTGGCATTAATTGCCTTAATTTGGAGCGATGGCGTTACTTTCTCATGGAGTGAAGCTAATTTGACCTGTTTCCCTGCACTTTGTATGTGCGACTCTGATACTCCAGATGGATTGCTGTTTAGGATACTCTGCGGTCTTGCGAATCCATCCCATTTTCAAAAGGAGCCCAATGCTTTCCCAGTACACCACCTACCTGCCTTGCACTCATAATTACATATAGTTATCTAGTGCATAATTGCTGGTGTCTCCTCCTCCTGTGTTTCTTCGTCACCCAGGGCGATTGGTCACGTGCTGTCCTGTCATAAAGCTAGAGCAGGATGTCATCTGACATGAGGGACAATCAGTTGCCTAGCAAGCACTAAGATGCATTTATCATGGTATTGAAATGGGTTGCAGGGTACACAGGGCGCCCAGCTGAAGACCTAGATGATGAGATTAATGAAAATGGTGCATTATTTGAGACTTGTGCATCTGTTTGAAGATGCGGTTAATCACAATGTTCTCAACTTCTCTATAACTTAACTGATAGGGATGTACTAAGCTGAAGATGTTAAGATGTCGTTCATAGTTATGATTCCCACTAACTTGTAGCGTAAACCTTCCTCCCTGAACTAATCGGATCACTTAATTGCTATTGGCGTATCATGACCTAAAAGCATTGCACTGAGAAGGTGACGCCGTCACTTGGCTGGCAATCGCACCTTTTTATCTAGGTACTGATGTAGGTGCTAGAGTTGTGTAGAGAGTGGTAGCAAATGGGCATAGGATTGAGAGATGTACACCAGGTTGCACATGAAAACTGATATTTGAATTTTTAGTAAGCTGTGGATTTTCCCAATATTACTGACATCATAGTACTTATTATCAAGGCTTAGAAAATCTGTTTTTTATTGCTGTGCATACATTAGAAAATATTCAAGTTCTAAAGGACTAACAGTGGACTTTTCCATCTGCAGAATATACTGAATGACCAGAGGTGGCAGTGTTGCGGAAGAGAATTTGTCTGCGTTGCTGAGACCGCCCCCCCCCCCCCCCCCCAAAAAAGATGCCATTCCTCAGCACTCTGCCTTCCTTCATCAATTTACATGGTAAGTCAAACTCACGTTGAATTCTTTTTCTTGTCATTAAATAAGTTCATAGCATCTGAGGGCCCGGAGTACCTTTTTAGTGGGGGTTTTGCCATGATTCTGTTTCTGTCAAGACTGTAGCAAAATGGATGACGTTACGGTGATCATCATATTTTTATCAAAGACTTTGTCTCCAAAGCTGACAAAGCCTGACTTAGATTCCTGTGCTAACAATGTGTCATCAGAGGACATTACTGTATTTAAGGCTGGCATTAATTGCCTTAATTTGGAGCGATGGCGTTACTTTCTCATGGAGTGAAGCTAATTTGACCTGTTTCCCTGCACTCTGTATGTGCGACTCTGATACTCCAGATGGATTGCTGTTTAGGATACTCTGCGGTCTTGCGAATCCATCCCATTTTCAAAAGGAGCCCAATGCTTTCCCAGTACACCACCTACCTGCCTTGCACTCATAATTACATATAGTTATCTAGTGCATAATTGCTGGTGTCTCCTCCTCCTGTGTTTCTTCGTCACCCAGGGCGATTGGTCACGTGCTGTCCTGTCATAAAGCTAGAGCAGGATTTCATCTGACATGAGGGACAATCAGTTGCCTAGCAAGCACTAAGATGCATTTATCATGGTATTGAAATGGGTTGCAGGGTACACAGGGCGCCCAGCTGAAGACCTAGATGATGAGATTAATGAAAATGGTGCATTATTTGAGACTTGTGCATCTGTTTGAAGATGCGGTTAATCACAATGTTCTCAACTTCTCTATTACTTAACTGATAGGGATGTACTAAGCTGAAGATGTTAAGATGTCGTTCATAGTTATGATTCCCACTAACTTGTAGCGTAAACCTTCCTCCCTGAACTAATCGAATCACTTAATTGCTATTGGCGTATCATGACCTAAAAGCATTGCACTGAGAAGGTGACGCCGTCACTTGGCTGGCAATCGCACCTTTTTATCTAGGTACTGATGTAGGTACTAGAGTTGTGTAGAGAGTGGTAGCAAATGGGCATAGGATTGAGAGATGTACACCAGGTTGCACATGAAAACTGATATTTGAATTTTTAGTAAGCTGTGGATTTTCCCAATATTACTGACATCATAGTACTTATTATCAAGGCTTAGAAAATCTGTTTTTTATTGCTGTGCATACATTAGAAAATATTCAAGTTCTAAAGGACTAACAGTGGACTTTTCCATCTGCAGAATATACTGAATGACCAGAGGTGGCAGTGTTGCGGAAGAGAATTTGTCTGCGTTGCTGAGACCGCCCCCCCCCCCCCAAAAAAAAGATGCCATTCCTCAGCACTCTGCCTTCCTTCATCAATTTACATGGTAAGTCAAACTCACGTTGAATTCTTTTTCTTGTCATTAAATAAGTTCATAGCATCTGAGGGCCCGGAGTACCTTTTTAGTGGGGGTTTTGCCATGATTCTGTTTCTGTCAAGACTGTAGCAAAATGGATGACGTTACGGTGATCATCATATTTTTATCAAAGACTTTGTCTCCAAAGCTGACAAAGCCTGACTTAGATTCCTGTGCTAACAATGTGTCATCAGAGGACATTACTGTATTTAAGGCTGGCATTAATTGCCTTAATTTGGAGCGATGGCGTTACTTTCTCATGGAGTGAAGCTAATTTGACCTGTTTCCCTGCACTTTGTATGTGCGACTCTGATACTCCAGATGGATTGCTGTTTAGGATACTCTGCGGTCTTGCGAATCCATCCCATTTTCAAAAGGAGCCCAATGCTTTCCCAGTACACCACCTACCTGCCTTGCACTCATAATTACATATAGTTATCTAGTGCATAATTGCTGGTGTCTCCTCCTCCTGTGTTTCTTCGTCACCCAGGGCGATTGGTCACGTGCTGTCCTGTCATAAAGCTAGAGCAGGATGTCATCTGACATGAGGGACAATCAGTTGCCTAGCAAGCACTAAGATGCATTTATCATGGTATTGAAATGGGTTGCAGGGTACACAGGGCGCCCAGCTGAAGACCTAGATGATGAGATTAATGAAAATGGTGCATTATTTGAGACTTGTGCATCTGTTTGAAGATGCGGTTAATCACAATGTTCTCAACTTCTCTATAACTTAACTGATAGGGATGTACTAAGCTGAAGATGTTAAGATGTCGTTCATAGTTATGATTCCCACTAACTTGTAGCGTAAACCTTCCTCCCTGAACTAATCGGATCACTTAATTGCTATTGGCGTATCATGACCTAAAAGCATTGCACTGAGAAGGTGACGCCGTCACTTGGCTGGCAATCGCACCTTTTTATCTAGGTACTGATGTAGGTGCTAGAGTTGTGTAGAGAGTGGTAGCAAATGGGCATAGGATTGAGAGATGTACACCAGGTTGCACATGAAAACTGATATTTGAATTTTTAGTAAGCTGTGGATTTTCCCAATATTACTGACATCATAGTACTTATTATCAAGGCTTAGAAAATCTGTTTTTTATTGCTGTGCATACATTAGAAAATATTCAAGTTCTAAAGGACTAACAGTGGACTTTTCCATCTGCAGAATATACTGAATGACCAGAGGTGGCAGTGTTGCGGAAGAGAATTTGTCTGCGTTGCTGAGACCGCCCCCCCCCCCCCCCCCCCCCCAAAAAGATGCCATTCCTCAGCACTCTGCCTTCCTTCATCAATTTACATGGTAAGTCAAACTCACGTTGAATTCTTTTTCTTGTCATTAAATAAGTTCATAGCATCTGAGGGCCCGGAGTACCTTTTTAGTGGGGGTTTTGCCATGATTCTGTTTCTGTCAAGACTGTAGCAAAATGGATGACGTTACGGTGATCATCATATTTTTATCAAAGACTTTGTCTCCAAAGCTGACAAAGCCTGACTTAGATTCCTGTGCTAACAATGTGTCATCAGAGGACATTACTGTATTTAAGGCTGGCATTAATTGCCTTAATTTGGAGCGATGGCGTTACTTTCTCATGGAGTGAAGCTAATTTGACCTGTTTCCCTGCACTCTGTATGTGCGACTCTGATACTCCAGATGGATTGCTGTTTAGGATACTCTGCGGTCTTGCGAATCCATCCCATTTTCAAAAGGAGCCCAATGCTTTCCCAGTACACCACCTACCTGCCTTGCACTCATAATTACATATAGTTATCTAGTGCATAATTGCTGGTGTCTCCTCCTCCTGTGTTTCTTCGTCACCCAGGGCGATTGGTCACGTGCTGTCCTGTCATAAAGCTAGAGCAGGATTTCATCTGACATGAGGGACAATCAGTTGCCTAGCAAGCACTAAGATGCATTTATCATGGTATTGAAATGGGTTGCAGGGTACACAGGGCGCCCAGCTGAAGACCTAGATGATGAGATTAATGAAAATGGTGCATTATTTGAGACTTGTGCATCTGTTTGAAGATGCGGTTAATCACAATGTTCTCAACTTCTCTATTACTTAACTGATAGGGATGTACTAAGCTGAAGATGTTAAGATGTCGTTCATAGTTATGATTCCCACTAACTTGTAGCGTAAACCTTCCTCCCTGAACTAATCGAATCACTTAATTGCTATTGGCGTATCATGACCTAAAAGCATTGCACTGAGAAGGTGACGCCGTCACTTGGCTGGCAATCGCACCTTTTTATCTAGGTACTGATGTAGGTGCTAGAGTTGTGTAGAGAGTGGTAGCAAATGGGCATAGGATTGAGAGATGTACACCAGGTTGCACATGAAAACTGATATTTGAATTTTTAGTAAGCTGTGGATTTTCCCAATATTACTGACATCATAGTACTTATTCTCAAGGCTTAGAAAATCTGTTTTTTATTGCTGTGCATACATTAGAAAATATTCAAGTTCTAAAGGACTAACAGTGGACTTTTCCATCTGCAGAATATACTGAATGACCAGAGGTGGCAGTGTTGCGGAAGAGAATTTGTCTGCGTTGCTGAGACCGCCCCCCCCCCCCCCAAAAAAAAAGATGCCATTCCTCAGCACTCTGCCTTCCTTCATCAATTTACATGGTAAGTCAAACTCACGTTGAATTCTTTTTCTTGTCATTAAATAAGTTCATAGCATCTGAGGGCCCGGAGTACCTTTTTAGTGGGGGTTTTGCCATGATTCTGTTTCTTTCAAGACTGTAGCAAAATGGATGACGTTACGGTGATCATCATATTTTTATCAAAGACTTTGTCTCCAAAGCTGACAAAGCCTGACTTAGATTCCTGTGCTAACAATGTGTCATCAGAGGACATTACTGTATTTAAGGCTGGCATTAATTGCCTTAATTTGGAGCGATGGCGTTACTTTCTCATGGAGTGAAGCTAATTTGACCCGTTTCCCTGCACTCTGTATGTGCGACTCTGATACTCCAGATGGATTGCTGTTTAGGATACTCTGCGGTCTTGCGAATCCATCCCATTTTCAAAAGGAGCCCAATGCTTTCCCAGTACACCACCTACCTGCCTTGCACTCATAATTACATATAGTTATCTAGTGCATAATTGCTGGTGTCTCCTCCTCCTGTGTTTCTTCGTCACCCAGGGCGATTGGTCACGTGCTGTCCTGTCATAAAGCTAGAGCAGGATTTCATCTGACATGAGGGACAATCAGTTGCCTAGCAAGCACTAAGATGCATTTATCATGGTATTGAAATGGGTTGCAGGGTACACAGGGCGCCCAGCTGAAGACCTAGATGATGAGATTAATGAAAATGGTGCATTATTTGAGACTTGTGCATCTGTTTGAAGATGCGGTTAATCACAATGTTCTCAACTTCTCTATAACTTAACTGATAGGGATGTACTAAGCTGAAGATGTTAAGATGTCGTTCATAGTTATGATTCCCACTAACTTGTAGCGTAAACCTTCCTCCCTGAACTAATCGGATCACTTAATTGCTATTGGCGTATCATGACCTAAAAGCATTGCACTGAGAAGGTGACGCCGTCACTTGGCTGGCAATCGCACCTTTTTATCTAGGTACTGATGTAGGTACTAGAGTTGTGTAGAGAGTGGTAGCAAATGGGCATAGGATTGAGAGATGTACACCAGGTTGAACATGAAAACTGATATTTGAATTTTTAGTAAGCTGTGGATTTTCCCAATATTACTGACATCATAGTACTTATTATCAAGGCTTAGAAAATCTGTTTTTTATTGCTGTGCATACATTAGAAAATATTCAAGTTCTAAAGGACTAACCGTGGACTTTTCCATCTGCAGAATATACTGAATGACCAGAGGTGGCAGTGTTGCGGAAGAGAATTTGTCTGCGTTGCTGAGACCGCCCCCTCCCAAAAAAAGATGCCATTCCTCAGCACTCTGCCTTCCTTCATCAATTTACATGGTAAGTCAAACTCACGTTGAATTCTTTTTCTTGTCATTAAATAAGTTCATAGCATCTGAGGGCCCGGAGTACCTTTTTAGTGGGGGTTTTGCCATGATTCTGTTTCTGTCAAGACTGTAGCAAAATGGATGACGTTACGGTGATCATCATATTTTTATCAAAGACTTTGTCTCCAAAGCTGACAAAGCCTGACTTAGATTCCTGTGCTAACAATGTGTCATCAGAGGACATTACTGTATTTAAGGCTGGCATTAATTGCCTTAATTTGGAGCGATGTCGTTACTTTCTCATGGAGTGAAGCTAATTTGACCTGTTTCCCTGCACTTTGTATGTGCGACTCTGATACTCCAGATGGATTGCTGTTTAGGATACTCTGCGGTCTTGCGAATCCATCCCATTTTCAAAAGGAGCCCAATGCTTTCCCAGTACACCACCTACCTGCCTTGCACTCATAATTACATATAGTTATCTAGTGCATAATTGCTGGTGTCTCCTCCTCCTGTGTTTCTTCGTCACCCAGGGCGATTGGTCACGTGCTGTCCTGTCATAAAGCTAGAGCAGGATGTCATCTGACATGAGGGACAATCAGTTGCCTAGCAAGCACTAAGATGCATTTATCATGGTATTGAAATGGGTTGCAGGGTACACAGGGCGCCCAGCTGAAGACCTAGATGATGAGATTAATGAAAATGGTGCATTATTTGAGACTTGTGCATCTGTTTGAAGATGCGGTTAATCACAATGTTCTCAACTTCTCTATAACTTAACTGATAGGGATGTACTAAGCTGAAGATGTTAAGATGTCGTTCATAGTTATGATTCCCACTAACTTGTAGCGTAAACCTTCCTCCCTGAACTAATCGAATCACTTAATTGCTATTGGCGTATCATGACCTAAAAGCATTGCACTGAGAAGGTGACGCCGTCACTTGGCTGGCAATCGCACCTTTTTATCTAGGTACTGATGTAGGTACTAGAGTTGTGTAGAGAGTGGTAGCAAATGGGCATAGGATTGAGAGATGTACACCAGGTTGCACATGAAAACTGATATTTGAATTTTTAGTAAGCTGTGGATTTTCCCAATATTACTGACATCATAGTACTTATTATCAAGGCTTAGAAAATCTGTTTTTTATTGCTGTGCATACATTAGAAAATATTCAAGTTCTAAAGGACTAACAGTGGACTTTTCCATCTGCAGAATATACTGAATGACCAGAGGTGGCAGTGTTGCGGAAGAGAATTTGTCTGCGTTGCTGAGACCGCCCCCCCCCCCCCAAAAAAAAGATGCCATTCCTCAGCACTCTGCCTTCCTTCATCAATTTACATGGTAAGTCAAACTCACGTTGAATTCTTTTTCTTGTCATTAAATAAGTTCATAGCATCTGAGGGCCCGGAGTACCTTTTTAGTGGGGGTTTTGCCATGATTCTGTTTCTGTCAAGACTGTAGCAAAATGGATGACGTTACGGTGATCATCATATTTTTATCAAAGACTTTGTCTCCAAAGCTGACAAAGCCTGACTTAGATTCCTGTGCTAACAATGTGTCATCAGAGGACATTACTGTATTTAAGGCTGGCATTAATTGCCTTAATTTGGAGCGATGGCGTTACTTTCTCATGGAGTGAAGCTAATTTGACCTGTTTCCCTGCACTTTGTATGTGCGACTCTGATACTCCAGATGGATTGCTGTTTAGGATACTCTGCGGTCTTGCGAATCCATCCCATTTTCAAAAGGAGCCCAATGCTTTCCCAGTACACCACCTACCTGCCTTGCACTCATAATTACATATAGTTATCTAGTGCATAATTGCTGGTGTCTCCTCCTCCTGTGTTTCTTCGTCACCCAGGGCGATTGGTCACGTGCTGTCCTGTCATAAAGCTAGAGCAGGATGTCATCTGACATGAGGGACAATCAGTTGCCTAGCAAGCACTAAGATGCATTTATCATGGTATTGAAATGGGTTGCAGGGTACACAGGGCGCCCAGCTGAAGACCTAGATGATGAGATTAATGAAAATGGTGCATTATTTGAGACTTGTGCATCTGTTTGAAGATGCGGTTAATCACAATGTTCTCAACTTCTCTATAACTTAACTGATAGGGATGTACTAAGCTGAAGATGTTAAGATGTCGTTCATAGTTATGATTCCCACTAACTTGTAGCGTAAACCTTCCTCCCTGAACTAATCGGATCACTTAATTGCTATTGGCGTATCATGACCTAAAAGCATTGCACTGAGAAGGTGACGCCGTCACTTGGCTGGCAATCGCACCTTTTTATCTAGGTACTGATGTAGGTGCTAGAGTTGTGTAGAGAGTGGTAGCAAATGGGCATAGGATTGAGAGATGTACACCAGGTTGCACATGAAAACTGATATTTGAATTTTTAGTAAGCTGTGGATTTTCCCAATATTACTGACATCATAGTACTTATTATCAAGGCTTAGAAAATCTGTTTTTTATTGCTGTGCATACATTAGAAAATATTCAAGTTCTAAAGG